>NW_023416368.1:74529759-75161009 GCF_014108235.1 Myotis myotis | reverse complement strand
TTCAGACAGTGCTAAAGACCCACTAAAAAGCTCTTTGCTATTCAACTTTTCCTTTTCATCAGAGGTCCTGACTAGTCATTACCTCACTGATTCATTCATCCAACAGATATTTACTAAATGTTTGCTATGCAATGGACATGTTATAATAAATCATATCAAAAGCTTGTTATGCTAATTATATTTAGATTAATTGTTTTCCAGGACAGGACTTAAGGAAGACATTCAGTTCTTCTTGTTAACTTACCAATGCCTTTACTGTCAGCCAAACTTAGGCGGCAACAATATACAATATGTGCTCTTCCTAAGTCTTAATTTTCTCACTAGTTTGCAAGCCCTCTGAGGGGAGAAGACTGTATCATAACTCTCCCCTTTCTATTCTATACAGAGTACTTTGTGGCTAATGGATGGATCCCATCAACTAGAATATCCTATTCCTCTACTTCTGGTGTCCAAAACTATGTTTAAACAGTCAGCTGCGAACTTGCTGCAGGTATTTTCCTGCCATGGATACTCTGGCATTATTGCTGTTCCTTGTCATTACCATTAGTAGGGTATTGTGGAGATGGAGATTTAGAGAGAAGTGAGCACAGCTTCAGAGTGAACAAACTGGCTCCCCTACTTGGAAAATTTATTTGATCTTCAAAATGAGAATTAAAACACACGTCTCAGAGTTGTTGAGAAAATTAAATGAAATAATATAGGTGTGAAAAGATGAGGTGAAGAAATTGCTGTGGCTCTAACTTGAAATGATGATTTGCTTCTTTTGCCTTCAAGGACATTCCTGCTCCCTGGTCCCCCAACCCCCCATCCCCCAGCCTTGGGTCCAAGGAACCATGAGCACCAAGAAGCAGGACTTTGAGGAGGAGCAGGAGAAAGACCAGTTGAGAGAAGGGAGCCTGATTTTCATAATAGAATTAGAACACAAATTCCCTGGATAGGACCCTACACATCAGAAGGAGTGGAAGTGCCATTAATAGGTGATTTTAGGTCTTCTCTCCCCATTCCCCCGTCACAGAATCCTGGGAATCTCAAGAAAACAAAGATACCAGTTACTAGGAAAAATAAAGACATTCTGTCTTGGTACATGGCTGAGTTGAATCTGCACCCAAATGTGCTTTCACTTGTGAAAGCAGTGCATGTCTGTCTTGCTCACAATTGGCAATTGACAAAATGTTTGTTCTTCGCTCTGCATTTCCCTTTTAGTTCTTTATCTCTCTAGTGATACATATATATATAACCCATGCCATATAATGTGTAATAGCAATATGGATTTTTAAATGTGTGTGTGCATGTACTAGCAGCACTCACCTCCCTTAGAAATAACCCGGTAACTGGGACTAGGGTGGGGGTGCATTTCTGGTCATCACAATGGCTGGGAATGGCCACCAGGATGATCGGGGATACAAAACCATTCAGCAGAGTGTGGGGCGGCTCCCACAACAGGGAATTGTCCTGCCCAAAGCATCCCCATTGAAAAGCACTGAGCATTTACCCGTAGGGAAGACCCCTCAGCAACGTTGTGAATTAGAGACTGTTTATAAGGGATAACAGCTTTTCAGGGGAAGTAAGAGAGCCTCTACCTTGACTAATGGTATTACTCGGTGAGACTAGAGACTGCTTCTTGATCCCTGCTGTGAAATTCTGGATATGTTAAATTCTTACCTGTTCATGAATATTATTTCAGATTTTAGGGCATTGCTATCATTGTTCTCTTAATATAGGCATGGATGGAATAAGGGTTGATACTATTTGGATTTTGCCCCCCCCCCCCATATATTCTTTCATTGGGAAGCTATTAGATAAAAATTGGGTAGGTTTTGTGGACAAAGCATTTCACCAGAGAAATAATCTTAGCGTCACTGTGCACACACACAGAGACTGCACACACAAAGAAACTTTGGAGGGCTCTTTTGATACGACACAGGGAGACTGACAGTGCCAATAATAGCACAGGGCTGTATCTCTCACAGTGCTTTTGAAGGCATAGGAAGCAAATGACAATTCCATTGGTAGCTAAGATATATTTGCAGTGGCTGGAAAGAAACTGGCATTCTTATAGGAGTCCAGGAAATTGTCTTTGAGCCTTTGAAGGCATACAGAAAGCTAATGACACCTCAGAGGAATAGCGTTCTCAGGTTTTAGATGCCACAGATGCCAGCGAGGCTAAAGCCAGGATATAAAACCTTTCTTATAGGGCCTTTAAGAATCCTCAGTGCGCTTTTATTAGCAGGCTGAGTGTGTATATAGAAATGTTAATGGTCTGTGGAGCAAGCTCAGCTTGTTTTTGCAAACTACAGAACTATAAAAGTTATCCAAAAGGACACACATTCTCCTTCCTTTCTTTGTTCCTTTGTTTCTTACTTGTTTTCTTCTTTATGTAAGAATAGAGCATCTATCATGTGCTGGGTTCCGTGGACACAAAGATGGACCTGATGTGGAGTCTTCTCTCGTCTAATACAGGAGAAATGTGCACGTTAATATCTGCAATGTAAGGTAGAAGGAGATGATGCAAACAAAGCACAAATTAAATGGAAATTTAGCTGCAGAAGAAATTATTTCTGGCTGATAGGATCAAAGAAAGCTGCATAGAGGAAAGAGTGGAAATGGTATTTAACTGTTTTCAAGAATAAGTAGGATTTGGGCAGGTAGCAATTAGCTTTCAGGGAGGAAGAAGAGAGTATTTTAAGGGAGGGCAATCCAAGCTGGAGGAATAGCATTGCAAAGACTAGGACAGGAACGGCATGACAAGGGGACAACTAAGGGATAGGAGGCTTCTGGCTTGTACTTCTGATCATTCAGAGAATGAATCTGTATTTTTTTAGTCCAGTAATTAATGATTTGGAATACTGGTCCTCACATTGTGATGTGCCACAGAAGTTCCTATGGAGCTTGTTCAAAATGCTGATGCCTGGGAGCTTGTCGTTTAGAAGATTCCAGAGATCCTGCTGACCTTCACTGCCTGCTGTGGAGCACCCAGCAGCCAGCCACTGGAGCCTTGCTGTGTGCCACCGGGCTGGGACACAACACTGGGATGCCGGGAACAGGAGGGAAATGGAAATCACTTTCTAAGAAGTATAATCCCCAGATCTCCTCTTAAGCAACTACAATAACATCTCATATTTTATTTAATTTTCTCTTAATGGAAAAACCAGTTATACTAAATGAAAGCAAATGACTGGTAAAGAATATTTGAATGATGTTTATAAGCCTTTATATGATTTTTTATTGAGCGTTTGGTCTCCTAATTGATTAA
The DNA here is from genome assembly GCF_014108235.1 of Myotis myotis. NCBI lineage: Eukaryota > Metazoa > Chordata > Mammalia > Chiroptera > Vespertilionidae > Myotis > Myotis myotis. The sequence continues at coordinate 75,157,756 of NW_023416368.1, read as the reverse complement.
TACAGGAAAGAATGAAGGAAGACTGACATTTGTTATATTCTATCAGGGTTCAGATAGAGTGAAATTATTCCCACTTTGCCAATAAAATTCTCAAGGTTGATTGCTATTTTTAATTTATCTGAGCAGTGCTTTTCAATGAAGTGACATTGGTCCTGATCATTCTGTAAATAGGAAATTTCACCTGAGGAGTGCAGTCTCTCCCTTCACCAGCATATGTGAGCTTTGCTATCACTGATCTGACATGGTTGATGTCACAGCCATGTTCCACTGTAGTCCTGCCCTGGCCACCGACTGATGTTATTGTCAGTGGATTTCTTGTAGCGTCTTTGGCCTTAAGTGAGCTTTTCGTCCCCAAGCCAGGGTCTGGCTATTGTGTAGGTTGTATTCTGCCAGCTATTGAGCCATGCAGTTGTGTCTGAAACATCAAAGCTGCTGTTCGATTGCTTGACTTAGCAATTCCCTGCTGCCTGGCTTGCTCCAGCCCCCTTTGTCTTCTCCTGACATTCCCATATAAGACATTCCCCTGTCTGCTTAAAAGCCCCACTACAATCCTGCAAGATGTGTAATAGTAAGAAGCATACTAATAATTACTATTTACCGAGTGCCTATTGTATGTCAGATACGGTGAAGTGACTCACCCGAAATCGGAGTAACGAGGTGGCAGACTTAGTACACTAAGACATGGCTTTTGACTTGGATGCATCTCACGCTTTAGGGAAACAAGTCCTCAGTCATTTACTAACTTACACTTGGGTTAGGGGGCTGGAAGTCTCCACAGCAGGCCTGGCCTCACATGAGTTGCACTTACTCATAGCAGGTACAATATGGGATCCTGCGTTGGAGCTGAGTCCTCCAATATATAAAGGTGTGGAGCTGTCCAGCCCTCAGGGAAGCAAAGCCACGTTGGGTGTGGATGCTCTGGGAAGATGTCCAGGGTCCCTGGATCCATTGTCAGCAAGACCTATATTTTGAATTCTGTTTGTCATGGACCATGTGGGATGGCAAGAGTGGTTAGAGGGGAGGAATTACTGCTGGTTGAGCATTAGCTACATGGTGCTAAGCACAGTACATTCTGGACTAGCTCACTGGGTCCTCATGTCCCTCTAGAACAGCGGTTCTCAACCTGTGGGTCGCGACCCCTTTGGCGGTCGAATGACCCTTTCACAGGGGTCGCCTAAGACCATCCTGCATATCAGATATTTACATTACGATTCATAATAGTAGCAACATTACAGTTATGAAGTAGCAACGAAAATAATTTTATGGTTGTGTCACAACATGAGAAACTGTATTTAAAGGGCCAGAAGGTTGAGAACCACTGCTCTAGAAGATTTGTGTTATTGACATGTTTTAGAAATGAGGACGTCCTGGGTTCCTACCCCCCCCCCCCCCCGCCCCACACCCCCACCCCTACTCAGGAAGGCACTTGAGCCAGGTCCTGCTTTGCTCTTGCCTCAGTGCTTCAGTGACAGGGTGCTGGCCATGGGCATGTCTAGATCTTAGGGTTCTCCCTTCTGACCCCCCAGGAGAGATAGTTGGCACTAGGCCAACTAACCACTGTTCTGATCTAGGCTTCACTGCCTACGGGTTAGGTGGCCCTTCAAGCCTGAACATATTCAACCTTAGTTTTAGCATCCCTAATGGTGAAAAATATACCTAAGCCATAGGGTTATCATTAGGCTTAAATGAGAAAATTGTTGTAAAGTACCAAGCATGTAGCCTGGCTCATGCTTAAGAAAGCGAGTGACTCAAAAAAGTGAGGAACCCAAGAAATGGTAGCGACTGTTATTATTGTGATTTCTTGAGGCTGAATGCATATCCTGCACATAAATCTACCTCTTTAGATCTTGTCTTAAAAGAATAAAATGTCTTTCCCATGCCATCTGGTTTCCTGTGTTCCACTCTCCCACTCTCTACCTTTCTATTGTTCTGTCATAGATGAGCTGCCCAGACTTCCAGGTGCAAGTCAGTATCTATTACCATATTTAAAAAATGAGAAAAAGCACAGCTTCCTGCTTCCTGATATTCACCAGTTGAAAAACACAATACAGCACTTTACATTTTTCAATGTTGAGCTTGCGTGGAGTCAGAATTCAAACTGGAGATAGATTCTTTTTATGCCCAACTAGTTGGTACAAAATGGGAATTTTAATTGATACCTGTGTCAGTGTTGCTCTCGAATACAGGTGACAGTGTGACATACCCATGCCCGCGTCACACACACACACTAAGTCACTGTCAGTGCTTGCTCTGGCTTGAGGACCTTTTGCTATGAGGTTCATTTTCCGGCACAATCTGCAATCTAACTTTGCCCGAGCCCACAGTCATTTCACGGACAGCATCCAGACGAGACTGCATGCTCCCTGTTAGAGCTCCAGCAGGAACGGCCTTCCTGCTTTAGAGAGGTATCAATGAAATGTTTTTTTTTTTTTTGCGGGGGGAGGGAGCCTTTTCCTATAGCAAAACAGAGCAGCTAAACCAAATGTTTGGTTGAAATATGTCTGTAATGAACTCAGTTTAATTTTGTTTAAAAATGCCATTACATTTTCTATTCAAATGTTCTTTTCCAAGCTGTGTTCTGACTGCAGTGTAAGCTTTGTAAGAAATCAGTCCCAAAGAACTCTTGCAGTGTTCTGTATCCAAGGTAGGCTACAAAAGAGCTGTTGCTAAGGGAATCAACTGAGGAATTTAAATGTATAAATCCTGCTATTATATTTAAATTTCATGTAACATCTGACCCAAGCTTTACTTTAAGGGGAGGAAGAAAATAGAGTAGGAATTATAACAGGCAAAGACTAATGAGATAGGCACCGTCGTCATTTTAGAACCCTCTACCATTAGTATTTATGTTTCACTCTTGCAGTGAACAATCCTGATTTTCTTTTTCAAAAGAGAACTACCTGCAAAGATACCTTGCCTTTCAGGTTATGTCTTTAACACAGGCAATTTCCGTCACTGGGGGTTGTGGCTTATTTCAGAGAGAGGGGAAGTGATTAAGAACAAATAGTATTTTATTGTTTTAACAATCTTAAGAGCGACAAAAGAAATTGCACATTTTACATTTTACTTGGTGTGGTTTTTTTTTTTGGGGGGGGGGCAGGTCTATTCTACCTCAAGTGATTTTTTGCTCTGTTATAAACTAGATAGAAGAAATTTTCTTGTGCTGAAAAATAGTCGAAGCAATTTCAGTGGGTAATATTAATGATTTCATTAGTAATATTGTGATATGATTAATGTGCTGGGTATTACATACAGTATCACACTTAAATGCATACTATACTAAGACAAAAGCATGCTTCATGACCCCAAGTATATAAAATGCACAGCAGCTCTGTGTGAGAGGACAGTAGTATTCTCTGCATTTGTGTGCCATTAGGCTAAATAGATCTAGATTGAATCATATGAAATTGCCATTTTGTGAGTGTTCACTGTTAGCAGTTTCATGTAGTTCAACCTCAAACGAATTTGCATTTACCCAAACTGGCAGGCATACCTCTAGAATTTCCTTGGGACATCCCTGACATGTTTCACAGGCATTAAAACATGTGGGATTTCCCACAAAGTATAACTGACCATGCAGGAAAGTAAGACTCTTAAGTGTTTTATCTAATAATCACAGAACTGAAAAGCCAAAAGGTCCTCAGGGTTGAGTGGTGGCCTGGCCTCGTTTTACAGAACGAAACCCTGAGAGGTGAGGGGACTTGTCTGTGGTCATGCGGTCAGTGGGTACCTTGTGAGACTCAGGCTTAGGCCTGTGTGGCTTCGATAGCATCATGTTCAACCTTCCCCTGTTGATTCCCAGTCACAGGCCATCACAGCCAGTATTGCACGTGATGTCTCCAGCATAGCAGTCAACTAACCAGTGTGGTCCTGTGGCTATACCAGGCACAGGGGTTCCGCGCAGGAGGAAGTTCTGTGGTTCAGAGAAGAGCAGTGGGGAAGGGGGTTGGACATTCTCCATGGAAGGGAAGATGGATGTCAGGTGGTCAAGTGAGGAGGGATGGGGCCTCACGGAGCAGGGGCCTATGTGTGTATTTCTGGGAGCGCCAGCAGGAGAGATTGTGCAGATGAGGGCTGGGTCTGGCAGGGTGAAATGAGCACCTTTTTTGGTGCTCCCTTTCTGCTTTCCTGTCAGAAAAGCTCCATGGCTACTCGACTGGGATGCAGGCCTGCGCCATATTGCTGGTTGGAAGTGGTCCCAAGTTCAACTCTTTCTTTCCTCTTGAAAGTTTCACCACAGGGATCTTATGATCCTCTCCTGCCCCTGGCATCCTCCTTGTCCATCTCCACAGGCTTCAGTAATTTTGAGTTTGGGAGAGAAAGGGTTTAATGCTCAAGGCCTAATATTTTTTTTCTCAGAAAGGCTGTGTACTCCTGCTAATTTAATATGCTCACCCTGGGTCCTGCAACCACCAGGCTTTCCTGTGTGGCACAAGAATCAAGTTCCACTTCACTCGAGCACTAAATTCAAACATGTAGATAAATTCAAACGTAGTCATATGGAACACATACATCTTGGCAGGGACTATGGGCTTGTGAATTTTAAAAGTGCAGTAAGTTTGAAAAGTTTGGACACATGTAAACCTGTCTGTAGTATGAGCATGTTTCTTTTTCCATAGTGGACACCAGTGCTTACCAAGTCAAGGGGCTCGGAAAGCCCTGGGCACACACCTTTCTGGTATTCTGCAGCTGGGGCAGGAATCACACCAGCGCAGGAGGAGTTGATTATTGGATCCCTTCTCCGGATGCACCTTGCATGGCCTCTGGAGGCTTATTGTGGCTATGTCTTTGCTTCTCTCCGCCATTCTCTGTATGTCTTTCTCAAAGTTAAAAGTTGTCTCTTTTTTTCTTCCCCACTGAATTTCCACCCTGCTGGCTGTCCACTGTGGGAGGCATATAGTCATATCAGGAACACCTCTAGTCACTGTTCCCAGGAGACTGAAAACACTGCCCCTTTATTCAGATAAATCAAATACATGTTTTTCGAATTCCCCAGCAACATGTGATGGGCACTGGCCTGAGAGAAAATCTGCTTCCACCTTAAGTCCTTGTAACTGAAGAGGGTGTCCGCTTAACAAAACAAAACTCATCCTGTTTGCTGGGTGGATGGGCATTTGTCTTTATTTCCAACTTTAGTTAACAGCATATTTTAAAAAATTGGTTTTCCCTGTTTGTGTCTAAAGAAATTGTTTTATGGTTTTGTTTAACTTAGGAACTTCGAGGTGCCCACCATTTTTTCACACAAGCGTCTGAAAGATCCTTTTCTCACTCTGAAGTTGCCTTCCTTGAGAGCAAACAGGACTGCCTCAAAGGCACGCTTGGCATCAGTATTTGCTTTCTTTTATCCTGTGCCCGTTTCATTGTAAGAGGATTGTGGTATACTTCAAAATAAAAGAGTTCAGTGAAAACTCATTCCATAGTAAATGAGCTAAGCCATTAGGAAGAATTGACCATAGAAATCAGTCATGTGATATTGGAGCTAAAATAGTTAATGTGGTGAGTTGCAACCTTTTATGAAGCGGAGGAGCGCCTTTCTCACTGGAAATCTTAGAACCTCATGCTTAAGACAGACGGAAGCACTGAGTGTGACTGGGGAGGTGTAAGGAGCCTGGGTCTGGATGTGGCGCCTGCTCTTCCTTTGCTTCCTTCGGTAATCTCCTCCTCAGAAATGTGGAAACCGTTGTTCTAATGCATTAATTAGACAGGTATAGTGATCTCCTAAGTAAACATAGAGGCATGTTTTTATACATCATTTTATTTGACCCTGGGGAACAGACAGCAAAGGCATTATCCCAATTGTCCCCATTTTTCATAAAAGGAAACCATGGCTAATATGTAAGGTAGTAGGGACTGGAATGTAGTTCTTCTGACTCTTAATAGTTTAGGGCTCATTTCACTGAATCATAGGATTGTCTGTGAATGAAATAGAAGCCCAGGCTTCTTCGAACTGATGGAACTGTCTTTGAAACGTTTTGGCCAGTAGTGGATTGTAAACTGGAAGATGTTCAGAGGTGGGTGACTGGGATACAGCCCTTGAAATCATAGCTAGGAGTCAAGATTTAAAAATGCAAATCTCTGACAGTTAATTCATTGGTGTGAACTGGCTTCAGTACAGGCATGAGAGGCTGTGTAAGAAGGGGTTTGAGGCTCTGAGGGCTTGGAAGCCTGAGGACAAGGAGTGGATGTCACAGTGATGGGAGAGTGAGAAGACAGGGATGCTTAAAATTCCCATGGCTCAGAGAGGAACATTCTGTGGCCCAGGGGACACGTGCAGCCCACCAGTTTTCAAAATACAGCCTTTGTTCCTTTTTCAGGATAAAAATTAGAAGGCTGCTTTCATGTTTCCATTTCTCCAATATGTCAATTTTTTCAATGACAGCCTTTTATTCAATATAGTAGGTAATCTGAATTTTAAGAATATTGTATATTTCCCCATGGGACTAAATTAAGCTATTTGCATTTTGAATGGAATAAAAGACTCTAAAAACATTTTTTTTCTCCCTCCTGAATCATCCTTGGAAAAAGAGGCTGCTCGCCACTGATTTATAATTTTATCTGGGTAAGAGCCACTTGCAGAGAAAGCAACTGTCTGAGTGCACTGATGCCAGCACAGAATGAAGCCCCAAGGGGGAAAAAGTCAGTGAGAGAGATTTGGGTTCAACCTGATAGCAGCAGCAGCAGCACAGTCACAACCCAAACACAGAGCTGGTCACCAGGAGCAGGTGGCTGGAGGTCCTCGGCTTGCCACTCCCGAAAATGTGCAGAGGCTGGGCACCGCCAGTCCTGGGCACAAGGGCTAGACCTCCAGGTCCATGGCACATTAGACTACTCTGTTCTAATGATAACCAGGACTCGGTTTTTTTTAAAAGGTTTTCATTGAGCTATCATGTCAGAAGGAGTAATTCGACCTTCTTGCATTTGAGTAGATGATGCTGAAGAAAACTTAGATTCGAATTTCTCACTGTTGGAATTTTCTCAGAAAGAATCTGAGAATGTTATGACGTTAATTGGGCCAGATTTGGTAATACAATATATTTGAAGAATATGTAATCTGCGAATTAAAAAACTGATCTGAATATTAGATAAAATAATAGTCCACATACTTTTTTGTTAATCTTCACTCAAGGATATTTTTTTCATTGATTTTTAGGGAGAGAGGAAGGAGGGGGGGGAGAGAGAGGAGAGAGGAAGAAACATTGATGTGAGAGAGACACATTGATAGGTTGTCTCCTTCACAGGTCCTGGACCTGGGCCAGAGATGGAACCTGCAACCCAGGTACGTGCCCTTGACTGGAATAGAATCTTTCACCATTTGGTGCTCGGGCCAATGCTCTAACCACTGAGAACATTGGCCAGAGCTATCCTTTTAATTTTGTCTTAAAATGACATTGGTGTTGATAAATGTGTCCCCAGGGTAAAATGTAGAGAGGAACTGTGTTCCTGAGGATTGTGTATAAAGTGCCCTATTTTCAGTTTTTCTGCATAGGTTTTCAAAAATTTCCTATTTTTATTTTTGATTCATTATCAGATTTCAAGTAGTTTTCCCTAAATGGTTAGTTTTACCTTTCTCTGTCCATCAGCTTTAGTACTTAATGGTCTGTAATAAATTCATATTTCAGTGTATTAAGGGTTCAATATTGTGAACAAAAAAATGAACAAACAAACGAAAACCCCCTAAGTGAACTGTTTTATAATATACATAATTTCCCAATTTATATGTTTTATAATTTGGATTTTCTTGCAGCAGAGCTGGAGAGCAGTTTTTCTAATTACAAGCCACTGATCCACAGGAAAAATGAATCAAGCTCTACTAAGTAAAGAGCAACTTAATTTCTTTGAGAAATGTATTGTACTCCTTTGCCTTAACAAATAAGAACAGGGGACATAGAACTCTATTTAATAAATGCTAGAGATAAAAATGAGGAGATATTGAGGATAAAAATAGAGAAAAGGGAGGAGAGAAATCACAGAAACACACACACACACACACACACACACACACACACACACACAGATATAAAGGAAAAAATGAAGACCTAGAATGAGAGACAGAGACAAAATGAAACAGACACTTTAAGTGAATATATAAGAACATACATACACAAGGCTCAAAAACTGAAATCTTTTTTGGGGGCCAGGAAGGTAATTATATAGCATAATGAGAGATAGTGTCAAATGTGGTGAATTGTGGAGTCTGTCCCCCATAATGGAACTTACAGCCAATAAAACAAAACATCGTGCTGACCAAAGGAAATTCATCTGTCACTAACTGGCCACCAGGTTAGACTCCTGGGTTTTGAGCACACACAGAAATAAGAGCTAACATTTACTGAAAGCTTACTATGTGCCGGGCCTTGCTCCATGTGCCTTTCCTTTAATGACTATAATCCTCATGACATTCCTGGAGGCACATGACTGTCATTATCCCCATTTTAGAGATGAGGAAACTGAGGCACAGAGAGATTACATAATTGGTGAGTGGTGGAGCTGAGATTTTAATCCAGGGAGTCTAGCTCCAGAAAGGCTATACACAAAAGGAAACTCCACACAGATGCAGGAGACATACAGTAACACTCACATAGGCTCAGCCATCTCCCTGCCTTTTTCCCAGCCTCAGTGAAGTGAAGTGCAGACAGATATGGCAGAGACAAAGAGAACGCCTTAGACTGCAGCCGCCTTAGACTGCAGCCGTGGGCAAACTACGGCCCGCGGGCCGGATCCGGCCCGTTTGAGATGAATAAAACTATTGGAAAAAAAAAAAAGACCGTACCCTTTTATGTAATGATGTTTACTTTGAATTTATATTAGTTCACACAAACACTCCATCCATGCTTTTGTTCTGGCCCTCCGGTCCAGTTTAAGAACCCATTGTGGCCCTCGAGTCAAAAAGTTTGCCCACCTCTGCCTTAGAGAGAACACAGGAACCTTCAAGCTGGTCTGTCATGGAATATCATCTCAATCTTCTGACTTTGGCCGTGCACATAATTTGCATCATGATTTTAAAGCATTTACATAGTTTTCTGCCTCTTAAAGGTATACAGATAAATGGGTCAGGGTGAAGGAATTCACCCCGTGGCAAATGCTTGCTTTTAAATTTATTGCGATTATTTTTTGCTTGTTTTGGCCTCTTGTAAACAAATTGACAGTATGAATTTGCTTGAGACAATTGGTAGCCGTTTTTTATTTGTTTTTGCCAGATGAAAATGGGGTTAAGGATTATCATGGTTGTGTTTTGCCTAGCCTGTGGCAGGTACTCAGTAAGGGTTGATAATTAAATCACAAAATTTAGCAGGTATTTAACAATAGATATCCCCACAATTTTCAGAAAGTATTTACATGCAGTATTTTGCTAATTATCTCAGAAATGTCGTGAGATCAGCAAGATAGATAATTATTATTCCCATCTTACAGATGAGGAAACCAAGACTCAGGGGGCTAAGTGATGTGACTGAGGGCTTATGACTGGCAAGTGATGGACCTAATACTGCTACCCAAGAGCTTCTGCTTCTAACTCCAGGTTCTTTCCACTGGGCAACACTGCCCTTCAGAGATTGATACTGAAAGCCATGGATAAATCTCAAGGGAAATGTGTTTTCCCCTAGAATTGCAGTATTTCTGAATAATGTGTAGCTGTAATTTTTTCTGTCTTGAAAGGAGGAATTCTATCTAATAAAAGAGAAACATGGTAATTGGTGTACGACCGCTACCCTTCCCATTGGCTAATCAGCAAGATATGCAAATTAACTGCCAGCCAAGATGGTGGCAGGCAGCCAGGCAGCTTAAACTGAACATGAGGCTTGCTTGCTTCAGTGACGGAGGACTGCAACGTTCCCCGCCTGCCTTGCCGGCCTCTGAGCTTGCAGTTTAAGAAACATTGTAACAAATATAGAAGCTAAACAAAACCCCAGAAACCAGCTTTCAGCTGGCCGGGATCTCAGAACTGGAGTTGATACAGAGTTTCGATTATAGAACCTAAACAAACCAGATACCTGCTTTCAGCAGCTGAAGCCTCAGAGCTGGAGCCAGGCTAAAGCTGGCCCAGAATAAAAAAAGAAAAAGAAAAAAAGGAGCAGTTGGGAGCTTCAGTCCCAGCCTGAAAACAGCCCTCAGCCCCTCACCCAGGCTGGCCAGGCACCCCAGTGGGGACCCCCACCCTGATCCAGGACACCGTTCAGGGCAAACCAGCCAGCCCCCACCCATGCACCAGGCCTCTATCCTATATAGTAAAAGGGTAATATGCCTCCCAGCACCGGGATCAGCAGAGCCGCGAGGCCTCCTGGCACCAGGATCAGCGTGACAGGGGGCAGCGCCCAAACCCCCTGATTGCCCTGCAGCTCTGTGTGTGACAGGGGGTGGGGCCACAACCTCCCTATCAGCCCTGCTCTGTTCCTGACAGGGAAGGCGCCCAACCCCCTGATCGGCCCTGCTCTGTGCCTGATAGGGGGGAGCTCCCCAACCCCCTGATTGCCCTGTGGCTCTGTGTGTGACAGGGTGTGGCGCCCCAACCCCCCCACCCCACGGGCCCTGCTCTGTGTGTGATGGGGTTGAGCCATAACCTCCCCATCGGCCCTGCCCTGAGTGTGACAGTGGCGGTGCCCCAACCACCTTATTGGCCCTCCTCTGTGGGTGATGGAGGGCGGCGCCCCAACCCCCTGATCCGCCCTGCTCTGTGTGTGACAGGGGACGGTGTCCCAACTCCCCTATCGGCCCTACTCTGTGAGTGACAGGGGGGAGCTCCTCAACTCCCTGATGGGCCCTGCTCTGTGCATGACAGGGGGGAGCTCCCCCACCCCTGATGGGCCCTGCTCTATGCATGACAGGGGGAGCTCCCCAACCCCCTGATGGGCCCTGCTCTGTGCGTGACAGGGGGCAGCGCCCCAACCCCATGATTGACCCTGCTCTGTGCGTGACAGGGGGTGGCGCCGCAACCTCCCCATCGACCCTGCCTTGAGTGTGACAGGGGGCGGTGCCCCAACCCCCCAATCGGCCCTACCCTGAGCATGATTGAGGGTGGCATCGCAATCTCCCAATCCGCTCTGCTCTGTGCATGACAGGGGGCGGTGCCCCAACTCCCCAGTCGGCCCTGCTCTGAGCCCGACCAGGGGCTGCACCTAGGGATTAGGCCTGCCCTCTGCCACCCGGGAGCAGGCCTAAGCCAGCAGGTTGTTATCTCCCGAGGGGTCCCAGACTGTGAGAGGGCACAGGCCGGGCTGAGGGCCTTCTCCCCCCCCCCCCCCCCCAATGCACAAATTTTTGTGCACCGGGCCTCTAGTATTAAATATGTGTAGTGTTTTAATTCCATACCCCCTTTTAGATCTTTAACCTCTTTAAGAGAATATGTAGGACTATGATTTTTCTGTTTATTTTCAATGTCTCACATTCTGTTCCTTTGCCTTTGAAGGAGGACATTGAGTATGATGTTCTAATGCAGTAGATTTTTCCAAGGCTATTTGATAAGATCTGTTTTATTAAGGCTCACTGACAAAGTCAGTTGCAATAATGGCTATAAGAGTTTTAAAATATTTGCCAAAGTATATCTTCCTATCATGCAGTTTTTGAAATTATTTTAATTAAGCATTGGAATTAGCATTATTTTAAGACCATGTTTTAATTTTTAAAAATCTTAGTTGAAAATTAAACGTCCTTGGGAACAAAGGAAATACCTTCTCTTTCTCGACCTCTACTCTGCTCTTTTATTTTGCCCCTGTTTCCTGCAAATTCAGAGAACTTAGTCATATGGAGTGAGAGGTGGAATATTTTACTGGGACATGCTTCAATCCCCACCCCATTCACACTCCCTAAATCAAGAAATTAAACATGAGTTTATCAAAGGAATGATATGGAAGGAGGATTTCCATTGCCCTAATTTCATTTTGTCCTCTCCTTTCAGGGGCAAGAGGGGCTGAAATGTGCTTAACTGTTTGTACATTTCCTGTGTGAACATGTTTATCCCTCATATTATCTGAGACCAACTGAAGAGGGAGTGTTTAGAAAAAAGAGAGGACAACTAATACAAGTTGGAAGTAAGATGCTTGCATCTTAATTTTAAGAGAACATAGAAAGCCAAATGCTTTCAGAAAAGGGCCCCTTCATGGAGTAATTTGCCTGGTATGGCATCCCAGTTTGTTGTATAATTTCAGCCCTGTTACTATGGAAACTGGCTTTAGTGTAGCAGTGATTGTTAATCAGGATTTGTCGTTATTCCTCTTTCATCACGAGGCTCTATATCCGTATGGATTAAATCACAGTTCTCATTGACAATGGCATAGATCAAACATTATTGCCCCACATAAAACCCTGGGCCACTCCCTGTCATTTCCCCCCATTACCAGAAGCCGCGAACGACAGCTGAAGTCTAACTTTTACAAGGAAATTAAGGCTCCTCTTAGCTCCTCTGCTATCTACTCTCATGACAAGTAGGGGAGGAAGAGGGTTACTTTCCTTTAAACGTGCCTGTATCTACGGGAAGAGCAGACATAATTTCATGCTGTTGCAAACCCGAGTCTGCAGGTATAAATCCAGGCAGGAAGTTGTGTCAGTGTGACTGCCGACTTCTTTAATCCTTCATCTATCTGTATGTGCATGTCCAGCATTTGACTAAACTCTTGTTCTTGGAGCAGTCTGCTTTCCCTTTCTTTCCAATTGATCTGTATTCCTAGCGTTTCTATAGGAAGACTGCGTCAAGACCAGAGGCCAACCTGCTACCCCAGTTGTTGCTGCTGTTCTGTCCTAAACCAGAGAGCACCATGGGGCGTGTGGGGTAACCCTTCACTGTTCTCACTTTGGAGAATTGGGTGATGACATTATCTGGATGGGGAAGTTCGCAACCCTGAAGTGTGGTGCTGGATTTAGTAGTGCCAGATCACCACCTTTTTTAGGAAAATCAGCTCGAAAGAATAATGTTATGCTTTAAAGGTCCACCACCAGCCTGTGTGCCTTCTGATTGTTCATTGTTTTGTTTGGGAGCAAGAACCTTTAAACTGTGCTGGTTAATGCATAGCCTTTGGAGCCAGTCTGCCTGGGCTTTATTTCTGGCTCTTCCACTTACCAGCTGTGTGACCTTGGCAAGCTCTTTAACCTCTCTGAGCTTAAATACAAAATGGCAGTAATAGTACCTACCTCATGAGGACTAAGTAACCTCATATTCTGGCACTTGTGAGTGTTGTATAGGTGTTTGTAAATAAATGAAGAAGAAACAACATTGTGCTTACATGTATTCAAAATATATTACAGATCGGATCATCCAAATATTAGTGAGGTGTTGAAAACAGCCCTCCCCTCTCCCTCTCATCTCACCCCCCTCTTTCCACCCCCTGCTTTCTCCTCTCTATCTCTGCACTGTGCCCAACCCCCAAGTATAATTCTGATTGGCTAAATTAATTCTGCAGCATCCTGCTGTGAATAATTATGTTGATCCAGTGCGTATTCTGATGCCTTTTTTCCCCCTCTTTGCCTAAATTATAATGTGACAATTGCGGCTCACAGCTGGCTCATCAGAGGTGGGCAGTTTGGGAATTGGCGCATCTGAATGTGTTTCTCTGTTAACCCTCTGCCTTGATTGCTTAAGACAAGACATATGTAAACCCCATGATTATTGCCGTTTGTTTGGACTTTGCAAAGACTCTGCCTTCAAACATAAAGCTGCTGGGTTTGTTTGGGGGGAGGGGGGCATATAGGAGTCCCCTCCCCCTCCCCCTCCTCCTCCCCCCTTTCCCTTTCAGACAATAAATAGCTGTCAGGCTTATGTCAAGGATGAAATTATAGGTGCACATGAGGCCTTGATTACATTGTTTTGGAGGGATTGCTATTAACATACCGAAATGAAGTCTAATTTTTCACTGACAGAGCTGAGTCAAAACTCAAGTGACAGAGATAGGACATACATTGTGAGGAGAGAGAGGTCCAGTAGGGGCCCCTGTTCTGTGTGGGATGGGTTTTTCGTATTTAAAAAACACACAATGAAAAACAGAATAATTAATGTGAAAAATGTCTTGTTGGAAAAGAAAGACCAAGTGATCAAGGATGAAGTAAGATACTTGGGTTAGCTAAGGTTCTTGGTGAAATCGCCATGTGTGATTTTCAAGTGTATTTCATTCATTTTAAGGCAACATCTAGATTATTGAGTCAGCCTCTGTTTTAGCTGAGGAATGTTCTGTCTTGATTTTTTATTTTGCTTTCTGCCTGCATAATTCATTTCCTACTGCCACATTCCCCACGCTCGCATCCTCTGAAGATGTGTGCTTATGATCACCCAATATGTAGGGTGAGTGCCCTTGTTGTACTTTTGCTGTTTATACTTTCTGATGATGTGAACATGTGGCTTGTTAATTTTCAAAATCCTTCATTTAAAAGGGGTTCTTTGCATGTGGCTTTCCTGGAATGTTTTAAGGAGTGGTGCCTCATAGAATGGTAGATTAATAATTATATGTGTTTTATTATAACTGTCCCTACTCACTAGGGTAGAAATTTAAAATGTGTACACACACACACACACACACACACACACACACATGCATATGCATGGGTGTATGTATGTTGTATTTTTTATGTATGTACTTTGACATTGTAAGTAACTTGAAATGTTATTTCATACCATTGTTTCATTGTTACTGTTATTAATGGGGGTAAATGGAGATTTAGTGTGGATGGCAGAGAAGAGGGTGTCCTTCAGTTTGAAATTGGGCAACAGTGGAGAATGTTTGTAGACAGACCATATATTTATTTTTTTTGAAATAAATATTTTTAGTACCTACTAAGTGCAAGACACTGCGCTGTAGTTGTGGGGACTCAGTGGTGGGCGGAAGTGGTTCCTGCAGTTCAGGAATGTGTGGTCTAGACCAGAAGATAACACGTGTTCGCACAGTTCTAGCAGAGGGGTCTGAGGGATGGCGCTCAGTGCGATTGCAGAGGAGAGCTGATACTTGCTTTGCATTTCAGCTGTTCAGCTTCTGACAGGTAAATTGAGGAAGAGAGGGATCAGTGCAGCTTCATTGGAGGAGGTTGTATTTGAAGTAGGGGGAGAATTTTACACAGAAATGGAAGAAAAACACCCCAAGCAGAGTGAAACACAAGCAAAAGCAAGGAGCTCAACTGGTGAGAGGTCTGATTGGGCTGCAGGTTCGCATCCGGGCTGTGCTTCTGTATCTCTGGGGAACCGGTAGTAAAAAGGACTGCTGCCTGAATCCGTAAGATCAGAATCTTGGGCCTGGCCCATACCATCTTGGGCAGGTTTGCAGGGGACTGTGCTGTGTTAAATACCACTGGGCTGCAGCAGAGGTAGACGGAGGAGGCACCAGGAGTGCAGGCTGCAAGGACAGGTGGGCTTTATCTTAGAGAGCCTTGAAGTCCACGCTAAAAGTTTATGCTTCTACCAGACAGAAGGAACCTCTGAACGTTTAAAAGTAGGGACTTGGCATGTTGAGACTGTTCTTTAAAAAGCGACTCACAGATGTATGGAAGATGGCTTCTGGAAGCTGGGATGCCAGCCGAGGCTATTTCAGGTTACCAGCAGAGAGGCAACGGGGCTCTCAAATGGGGGTGGTTGCAATGAGAAAGGAAAGGACGGGACAATAGGAGAGATACAGAGAAGCAGAACCAGAGCAGGACCTGGTAACTGCCTGGAGGTGGGACAGTGGGAGGAAGGGTCCAGACTGCGCTCCTGAGAGGCCTGGGGAGCCAGACCAGAGGAGGAGGGGAGGTGCAGAGAAGACGCATGTTTGCAAGAGATGGTGTGTGGTTTTTTATATGCTGCACTCAAGGGATCAATAGTCTATCCACAGAAAATGTTCAACCAAGAGATGGAAATGTGGCTGTGATCCTAGGAAAGAGACTTAGGAGTCTGCAGACAGGATGTTCAGACAAGCTGCTTCCAGCATGGCCTCCTCACCTGACTGTGAGGGCTTGCGGCCTTGTCATTGGTTGCCTGAGTGTGTTCACAACATGGCAGCTGGCTTCTCCCAGAGTGAGTGACTCAGCATTGAGCAAGTGAGAGAGGGAAGCAGAAGTCAGTGTCTTTTGTGACCTCGCCTCCAAAGTGACATTTCATCACTTCTGTAGGATGCTATTGGTCACACTGACCAACTGTGTTGCAGGATCAGAGGAGACTGTATGAGGGCGAGAGAATCAGGAACCGCTGGGGGTCAGACTGGCTATCATACCCTGTTTCCTGGCCCTGCACTGAAAATAGTAAAAAACACAGAGCGATCACTGACTCAGAAAAGTCTGTGAAGGGAAGGGTCCTAAGCTGCTAGGTGGGTTCAAACTCAAGTTCAAGGCAGTCTGTGCTGCCTGGAGGATGCATTCACTTGTTCAACATTTGGGGGCACCTCTATATGCCAGAGGCTAGGAAATAAAATGAACAAGGCCTTGTCTCTCTGGACTATCACTCCTAGAAGTTTGTTGTCCCTCAACTCTGATGTGGCAGAGGGACAGGGCAGAAATGCCTGACCCAACAATTGCTCCCAATCCCAGGCCATGATGCGGAACTCAAGAGGGAGAAGTCACTTTGAAGGGACTGTGAAAGGAGGTGAGTTTTTCATCATCTGAAGTATTTATTGCTGCCAGAACCTTTTCTGCAACATTGCCAAGTGACTTTCACTAAGGCCACTGGCACAGAGGCTGCAGGAAGGCTTCACAGTGATCCAGGCCAGTGTCAGTTCTAAGCCCAGTGAAGCTGTGAACTGGGGAGGGAGTGGACAGATATGAATCTTCTCGGCTTTGTAGCATATTTGACTTTATCCCATGAGCTGGAAAGGGATAAAGGTTACAGATCTTTTTAGACTAAGGTTTACAGATAATGCCCTATTTCTGGGAACACAAGGACGAGATGAACCTTCTGAAATGATGTGGTCTCTGATCCATTAAAAAATACATTAAAATTTATCCACTATTGAAATTCACCCTATTTTATTTTTTTAATTTTTATTGCTTAAAGTATTACAAAGGGTATTACATATGTGTCCATTTTATCCCCCCGCCCTAGACAGTCCCCTAGCCTCCCCTATCCCCCAATGTCTTATGTCCACTGGTTATGCTTATATGCATGCATACAAGTCCTTTGGTTGATCTCTTACCCCCCTACCTCCTGCCCCGCAACCCTCCCCGGCCTTCCTGCTGCAGTTTGACAATCTGTTTGAGGCAGCTCTGCCTCTGTATCTATTATTGTTCAAAAGTTTATAATGGTCTCTATTATCCATGAATGAGTGAGATCATGTGGTATTTTTCCTTCATTGACTGGCTTATTTCACTTAGCATAATGCTCTCCAGTTCCATCCATGACGTTGCAAATGGTAAGAGTTCCTTCCTTTTTAGAGCAGCATAGTATTCCATCGTGTAGATGTACCACAGTTTTCTAATCCATTCACCTACTGATGGGCACTTAGGCTGTTTCCAGATCTTAGCTATGAAATTCACCCTATTTTAACATGAGTGTTGGGGCTAAAGAGTTTGTTTTTATTAAGAGATGGAAAATATTGTTTTTAAATTTCAGAATAGGAATTTAATTATATTTAAAAAATAATGAGTTCTGGGTACTTAGTTTGGTTAGTAATTTGTTAAGATGGAGAGATGTAATTAAAGAAAAACTGAAGTAGAAAAGACAGAAAGACTGAGTCTCAGATACACGGGACTCTAAATGAGGAATGAGGGAACAGGAGATCCAGGGGTGCATTTGTTGGTGGCAAATTGCTGGCTACACCAACTTCTGTCCTCCCTGATCTCCTGGACCCCTAGGTCTCCATAGTCTCTCTGGGTAATAAAAGGAGGTCTCAACCTGAAGACCACCACATTAACACCTCTCTAGTACTTGCTAATTTTCCCTTTTCACATAGAGAGAGGAAGCCTCAGAAACCTTCCGTTGGCTAAAATTTTAATGATATTGTCTGGTTTCATTGTATTTATTTTGTAGCTACCTTCTGTTAGTGGATACTGATACTGGCTTTCCATTTATGGTGGTGGTATGGAGTTCTCTTTGGAAAATAAATGCATATACACCTAAAAAGTGGTTTGCATGAAAGACATTATGTAAATAATATTATAGCTGGCAGAAATTATGAAGGTGGCAATGACATGACTAACATTTAGAAAACACTACCTTAGGGCACTTTGGTTTGGCTTTCATTTACTTAGTCAAAATCAGGTTGTCTCAGTTGGCTTGGACTGTCCTAATAAAATAACACAGGCTAGGTAACTTAAACAACAGACATTAATTTGTCACAGTTCTGGAGGTTGGGAAGCCCAAGCTCAGGGTACTAGCATGCTCTGGTTTTCGGTGAGGTCCATCTTATGGTTGGCAGGTGGCCGCCGCCTTGCTGTGTCCTCATATGCCGAAGAGAGAAAGCTTTGGTCTCTTCTTCTTGTAAAGACACTAATCCCCTTATGGGGACATCCATTATTGTTTAATTATTATTATTGTTAATCTCTGTTCCAAATGTATAAGTTAAATTTTATCATTTGTATGTATGTATAGGAAAAACAGCATATAGAGGATTCAGTACTATATGCAGTTTCAGGATCCACTGGGGGTTTTGGAATGTAATCCCTACAGATAAGGGGGACTGCTGTACTCTGTTGGGCTGGGGAAAAGACTGCCCTAATGATACAGAAATGCTTTAATAATAAGGTTCAATGTAATACTGCAGGAATGCTGAGACTTGACTGACTGAAAGGGCAGAAAAGCTCTGTGAGTATTCTGCAAAGAGGGAAAAAGGGGGCTCCATATGGCTTTTAGGATGTCTTTTGTCCTTAAAGCTTCTCAAAGCTCTTTTCAAATGGAAGCAAGTGGATGGCATAGAGATGTTGCTTATTATATCTGTGAAGGAACTGAAATGGTGAAACCAGCTCAGAGCAAAGACCAAAGCAACTTTAGGCGAGAGAATCAGTCTGTTGTATTTGTAGAAATATGTGCACTTCAGTGATAATTACCATAGTCCTTGTTTACTATTGCTACACTATATTAATTATCTATTCAATGTGAATTAAATACATAATTCTAAACATCATCCCCCCAAAATTACCTTTTATCAATTGAAATAAGCCAATTAAATATTTCAATATGCAACCATGTAATCAACAGCTTAATGCATGTTAATTATAACCAAAATTTCAATTAATGTGTTAATATATGACCTCAAATCTCTACAAACAACAACAAAAAAGCAGCCTCACATTGCAATTATAGCCTAGTTTGATTGACAGGTATCTGTGAGTTTGTTTTTGTGTCTGATTTGGTAATTTGACTTATATAAAAAAAGCTAGCCTATTCTCTCCTTGGTTCAGAAGGCACTGCATAAAAAGCTCACAGTTTTGAAAATACAACCATCTTCTCTTCGGTTCCTGCATTGCCTCTTTCCTGCGATGTCAGATGCATCCCCTTAGGGCATCCTTTCAGCTGCCCCATAAGCCTTCACTGTGACTGCTCCACTTTTTTAGATAAGTAAGGTAGGAAATGGACAGATTCATGGGGCTGCCTGAACACACTGTATAGGTGATTTCAAAGAGCCCAAGCTATTGTTCACCTGTGTATTTGCAGGGCAGGGGGGCAGGACATGGTGGTCATGCATCACATACCCTTTGTTCCAGTTGGGAGCCATAATGAGGATCAGAGGAGGGAAGAATCATGGAAAGCCTGCTTGTGGGGTGTCAGGAAGGGCCTTGTGGAAGTAGCTTAGTTAATGGAAAGGACTCAGACAGGAAGAAATTATTGGGGGTGAAGGACATTCTAGTAGAAGAAAGGGATGTTTGGATTGGGTCAGGACACAAGTTTGGCTAGAATTTAAAATCACTGGAGAAAAGCAATGGTGAGATAGTTAGCCTGGGAAGGTTACTCTACCAAGCTTATTTCTTATTCTCCATGTGCCACTTGACGAGAAGGTCTTGTTTCAGCCCTGAAGTGAAGAATGAGGTCACATAAAAGGTTACCTGGCCTTTTTACCTGACTTTGAATGTGTAACACAACTTCACAGCATCGGTGTCCTATCACTTGACCCTGGTTTCCTTGGTTTCTTATGGCGAATTTATTGTGAGACTGTTTTATTCAGAAATAAACCGAGGATGTTTCTAAAAGAGTTATTTATTTTATTTTGTGCATACCTCTACTCTGAAACATGATTCACTTAACTGCACTGGCAATTTTGTTATGTGCAGCTAAGTTGTGAGAATATTTGTGTGTGTATTGAAATGGAAAATACCCTTGAAAATTCAGTAAATTGGACTTAAACTTGAAAACAATGGATGGAGCATAGAACTCTGTGTAAATAAATGTATATATGTGTCTATATAAAATATATATTCATATACATACATAAACACATACATATGTATGTATATACAAATAAATAAAAATTGGGTTGACTCATAAAAATATAAACATGTCAAATATAAATTCTAATAGAGAAGGTGTTTGTTTTTGTGATTCAGAAAGAAGGTGTAATAAAGAGGTATTTTTAAGACCAAGAACTAGCACCTGTCAATTTTTTTTGCCCAATTCCTCATCTTCTTGACAGGAAGCTGAGTCACTGGATTTGTATCATAGGCTGTAAGCAATCTTGGGGCAAACTTATTTCAGACTGGATTATTTTGAGACATTGGCTAAATCAGTGATTGGGTATCTGGGTGGATTGAGAAATCATCAAAACAAATATTTCCCGTCAGTTTTTCAGACTCTGTGGATCTCCTTCTAAGTACAGAAGTGCCTTTCTAAAAATATTAATAAAGGAGTGATGCTGTCTGTACATTCTGAAGGAGCTTCTTAAAAATGAGGGGAGGATCATGAATGAACACCCACATTCATAGCAGTATTATTCACAACTAGAGGCCCGGTGCACAAAAATTTGTGCACTGGCGGGGGGGGGGGGGTACCTCAGCCCGGCCTGTGCCCTCTCGCAGTCTGGGACCCCTTGGGCGATAACGACCTGCTGGCTTAGGCCTGCTCCTGGGTGGCAGAGGGCAGGCCCAATCCCTACGTGCAGCCCCTGGTTGGGCTCAGAGCAGGGCCAATTGGGGAGTTGGGGCACCGCCCCCTGTCATCCACAGAGCAGGGCGGATTGGGAGGTTGCGATGCCACCCTCAGTCACGCTCTGGGTAGGGCCGATTGGGGGGTTGGGGCACCGCCCCCTGTCACACTCAAGGCAGAGTCAGTGGGGAGGTTGTGGCGCCACTCCCTGTCACACTCAAGGCAGAGTCAGTGGGGAGGTTGTGGCGCCACCCCCTGTCATGCACAGAGCAGGGCCGATCAGGGGGTTGGGGCGCTGCCCCCTGTCACACACAGAGCAGGGCCCATCAGGGGGTTAGGGAGCTCCCCCCTGTCATGCACAGAGCAGGGCCCATCAGGGTGTTGGGGAGCTCCCCCCTGTCATGCACAGAGCAGGGCCCATCAGGGGGTTGAAGAGCTCCTCCCTGTCACTCACAGAGTAGGGCCGATAGGGGAGTTGGCACACCGCCCCCTGTCACACACAGAGCAGGGTGGATCAGGGGGTTGGGGCGCTGCCCTCTATCACCCACAGAGCAGGGCCGATCAGGGGGTTGGGGCGCCGCCACTGTCACACTCAGGGCAGGGCCGATGGGGAGGTTATGGCTCTACCCCATCACACACAGAGCAGGGCCTGTGGGGGCGGGGGTGCCGCCCTCTATCACCCACAGAGCAGGGCCGATCAGGGGGTTGGGGCGCCTTCCCCTGTCACGAACAGAGCAGGGCTGATAGGGAGGTTGTGGCCCCACCCCCTGTCACACACAGAGCCGCAGGGTGATCAGGGGGTTTGGGCGCTGCCCCCTGTCACGCTGATCCCGGTGCCGGGAGGCGTATTACCCTTTTACTATATAGAATAGAGGCCTGGTGCATGGGTGGGGGCCGGCTGGTTTGTCCTGAAGGGTGTCCTGGATCAGGGTGGGGGTCCCCACTGGGGTGCCTGGCCAGCCTGGATGAGGGGATGATGGCTGTTTGCAGCTGGTCACACACCCTTCAGGGTGGGGGTCCCCACTGGAGTGCCTGGCCAGTCTGGGTGAGGGGCTGAGGGCTGTTTTCAGGCTGGGACTGAAGCTCCCAACTGCTCTTTTTCTTTTTTTCTTTTTTTTTTTATTCTGGGCCAGCTTTAGCTCTGAGGCTCCAGCTCTTAGGCCTCAGCTGCTGAAAGCAGGTATCTGGTTTGTTTCGGTTCTCGAAACTCTGTATCAACTCCACCTCTGAGATCCCCGCTAGCTGAAAGCTGGTTTCTGGAGTTTTGTTTAGTCTGTATTTGTTACAATGTTTAAAACTGCAGGCTCAGAGGCCTGCAGCGGCAGGCGGGGAAAGTTGGAGTCCTCCGTCACTGAAGCAAACAAGCCTCATGTTAATTTCAAGCTGCCCGGCTGCTGGCCGCCATCTTGGCTGACAGTTAATTTGCATATCACCCTGATTAGCCAATGGGAAGGGTAGCGGTCGTACGCCAATTACCATGTTTCTCTTTTATTAGTGTAGATAGCCCAAAGATGGGAACAACCAACTAAAAAAGATGGAAACATCCATCAACAGATGACTGGATAAAAAAAATTATATATATAATCCTATCTAATAAAAGAGAAACATGGTAATTAGCCGTACATCCGCTACCCTTCCCATTGGCTAATCAGGGTGATATGCAAAGTAACTGCCAGCCAAGATGGCGGCCGGCAGCCAGGCAGCTTGAAGCGAACATGAGGCTTGCTTGCTTCAGTGACGGAGGACTCCAACGTTCCCCGCCTGCCGCTGCCGGCCTCTGAGCTTGCAGTTTGAAACATTGTTACAAATATAGAAGCTAAACAAAACCTCAGAAACCTGCTTTCAGCCAGCCAGGATCTCAGAGCTGGAGTTGAAACAGTGTTTCAATTATAGAACCCAAACAAACCAGATACCTGCTTTCAGCAGCTGAGGCCTAAGAGCTGGAGCCAAGCCTCAGAGCTAAAGCTGGCCCAGAATAAAAAAAAAAAGAAAAAAAGGAGCGGTTGGGAGCTCCAGTCACCCACCAGCCTGAAAACAGCCCTCAGCCCCTCACCCAGACTGGCCAGGCACCCCAGTGGGGACCCCCACCCTGAAGGGTGTGTGATCAGCTGCAAACAGCCATCATCCCCTCATCCAGGCTGGCCAGGCACCCCAGTGGGGACCCCCACCCTGATCCAGGAAACCCTTCAGGGCAAACCAGCTGGCACCCACCCGTGCATCAGGCCTCTATCCTATATAGTAAAAGGGTAATATGCCTCCCAGCACCGGGATCAGCAGAGCCGCGAGGCCTCCTGGCACCGGGATCAGCGTGACAGGGGCCAGCGGCCAAACCCCCTGATCACCCTGCGGCTCTGTGTGTGACAGGGGGCGGGGCCACAACCTCCCTGTCTGCCCTGCTCTGTGGGTGACAGGGTGCGGCGCCCCAACCCCCTGATCAGCCCTGCTCTGTGCCTGATAGGGGGGAGCTCCCCAACACCCTGATCGCCCTGCAGCTCTGTGTGTGACAGGCTGCGGTGCCCCAACCCCCTGATTGGCCCTGCTCTGTGGGTGATAGAGGGCGACGCCCCAACTGTCCCCCACGGGCCCTGCTCTGTGTGTGACGGGGCAGAGCCATAACCTCCCCATCGGCCCTGCCCTGAGTGTGACAAGGTGCGGCGCCCAAACCCCCTGATCCGCCCTGCTCTGTGCGTGACAGGGTACAGAGCCCCAACCCCCCTGATGGGCCCTGCTCTGTGCGTGACGGGGGTGGCGCCACAACCTCCCCATCAACCCTGCCTTTAGTGTGACAGGGGGCGGTGCCCCAACCCCCCAATCGGCCCTACCCTGGTCGTGACTGAGGGTGACATCGCAACCTCCCGATCTGCCCTGCTCTGTGCATGACAGGTGGCGGCGCCCCAACTCCCCAATCAGCCCTGCTGTGAGCCCGACCAGGGGCTGCACGTAGGGATTGGGCCTGCCCTCTGCCACCCGGGAGTGGGCCTAAGCCAGCAGGTTGTTATCTTCTGAGGGGTCCCAGACTGTGAGAGGGCACAGGCTGGGCTGAGGGACACCCCCCTCCCGCCCAAGTGCACAAATTTTTGTGCACTCGGCCTCTAGTTTTATATATAAAAGCCTAAGCGACCTGCTGACCGGCCGACTGGCTGGTAGCTATGATGCACACTGGGGGCAGACATTCAATGCAGGAGCTGCCAAGCAACAGCAACTTTGTAGAGTGCCCCCTTGCACTCCTGGACACCCCCTCGGGGTATGTCAGACTGCCGGTTTCAGCCTGATCCCCGCAGGCCAGGCTGAGGGACCCCATTAGTGCATGAATCCATGCCCTGGGCCTCTAGTATATGTGTGTGTGTGTGTGTGTGTGTGTGTATACACACCTTAAAAAGGAAGGAAATTATGACACATGCTACAACATGATGAACCTTGAGGACATTATGCTAAGTGAAATAAACCAGACACAAAAGGACACATGTTGTATGATTCCACTTATATGAGGTACCTAGACTTGTCAAATTTATAAAGACAGAAAATAGATTGGGGCTTTCCAGGGGTTGGGGAGTGGAGGGAGAATGGGGAGTTAGTGTTTAATGGGGATAGAGTTTCAGTTCGTGAAGTTGAAAATAGTTCTGGAGATGGATGGTGGGGATGGCTGCACAACAGCGTGAATGTACTTGATGCAACTGAACTAATTGTACACTTAAAAATGGTTAAGATGGTATATGCATATATGCATAGCCCATGGACACAGACAATAGTGTGGTGAAGGCCTGGGTGGGGTGGGTGCGGTGTGGAGGACACCAATGGGAAAAAACCGAAGGGGACATCTGTAATACTTTAAACAATAAAGATAAATTAAAAAAAATGGTTAAGGTGGTCAAATTTATGTTGTTTGTATTTTAGTACAATTTGAAAAATGAGTGTGGCATTTTATTGAAGGCATGGGAAAACAGAAGCTTGAGAAGTTGGCATGACAAGACTTGTCCAATACGGAAATCTTGATGAGCTATGAGGTGAGGAGAGAAGGCACCTAGTATTTCTTCCAACTGAATCATTCTTCTTCCCATGTCTTCACCTTCCTTTTCCTCTTAATAACTTATCCTGTCTCTTTGTCACTTACCCACTACATTTATTTTCCCCTTTCACCTCTTCATTCACCTAATCTATTTTCACCCCCTCATATTTAGTCTTCTTATATCCTTGGAAAACACTCACATACACATCTTTCTTCTACTTCAGCCTCCAAGTCTCATTTTCCCTTTTTAAGGCAGAAGACCAACAGTTGGGGTAGAGATCTAGTGATAATTTTTTGGCCAAGAGTTAGGGTGTTGATGTTGGTCACTTCCCAAAGCAACAGCAGGCAACAAGCAGCACAAGTGAGGATGCTGCCCATTGGCAGAGAAACACAGTAAAAGCGTGGCTGCTTTTCTCTGATGAAGAGTGTGCTGTTGTGTTACTGAGTGTGCTTCTTGAGAAAGCAAGTGAAAGTGATTTAGAAAAAAGTTGAGAAAGAGGACATGAAATTGGTTTTTGACTCTTGTGTCCTCAATTCAATTTTAGGATGTTTTTGGTTGATATTACTAATTACAAATCGCTGTGATGTTTAACATCATAGAGAAGGAATCACATCAATGGTATTTTGACCCTTTTCATGTGTATATTCAATGCCGTGTAGTCAAAGTTTAGATCAAAACTACTATGGTTTTGGGCTAAGGAATCTATACTTTCAGAAATAGTTATGGAGGAGACAGAATAATAGTTTGGAATCCTTAGCACATTATATAGGTTCAATTTGTTGGCTATAGAAAGCAAGGAGGGATAAGATCTGATAGAGGGGTGAAAAATGGTCCAAACACACTCACTAATTAAATCTGTGCTTTAGAACCTTGCAGAGGTGTAGCCTTCTTGCCAAGGTTACAGTAGATGTGACCATCCAATTAAAAGCACTACCTAACAAGGTACTACCAAAATCTGCTTCAATAAAATGAAGGCCTCAAGGCCATATTTGTATTTGTAGGAACAATCAATTTCCATTTTAAATAGGACAATTTCACTTATTTCTTGTGAAATAATTTTAAAGCATAGGTCAGACCTATTAATTCAAGGTCATTTTAATAAATATACAGGGGCTGGGTGGGAGATAGGTAGAGATGGGAAAAGGGTGGGAAATGAGGGACATCTGTAACAGTGTCAACAAAAATAAAAATTTAAAACGATTAAAAAAAGAAAATTACTTCTGTATTGGAAAATATTTTAATTTTTTTTTGGTAATAGTGATCTACCATTTCAATGGAAATTGGAACCATGATCTTTATTTTATTTTTTAAATTAATTAATTAATTAATTTTATTTTTTTAAATTTTTTTTATTGCTTAAAGTATTACAAAGGGAATTACATATGTGTCCTTTTTTCCCCCCCGCCCTTGACAGTCCCCTAGCCTCCCCTACCCCCCAGTGTCTTATGTCCATTGGTTATGCTTATATGCATGCATACAAGTCCTTCGGTTGATCTCTTACCCCCCTACCTCCTGCCCCCCAACCCTCCCCGGCCTTCCTGCTGCAGTTTGACAATCTGTTTGAGGCAGCTCTGCCTCTGTATCTATTATTGTTCAAAAGTTTATAATGGTCTCTATTATCCATGAATGAGTGAGATCATGTGGTATTTTTCCTTCATTGACTGGCTTATTTCACTTAGCATAATGCTCTCCAGTTCCATCCATGCCGATGCAAATGGTAAGAGTTCCTTCCTTTTTAGAGCAGCATAGTATTCCATTGTGTAGATGTACCACAGTTTTCTAATCCATTTATCTACTGATGGGCACTTAGGCTGTTTCCAGATCTTAGCTATGGTGAATTGTGCTGCTATGAACATAGGGGTACATATATCCTTTCTGATTGGTGTTTCTGGTTTCTTGGGATTTATTCCTAGAAGTGGGATCACAGGGTCAAGTGGGAGTTCCATTTTCAGTTTTTTGAGGAAACTCCATACTGTCTTCCATAGTGGCTGCACCAGTCTGCATTCCCACCGGAACCATGATCTTTAAATGCACTATACTGTTGATTCACAAAAGCTTAACATTACCTATTTACCACAGGTACTATAAAATTTAATGGGAAGGCTAGTTTTAATAGACAATTTGACTTTTATATGTATATGTGAATTCATATCATCTTAAATTCATATGTTGAAAGAACAAGCTAATTTTATGATTAAGAGAATCATTAAAAAGATCTATTTATTTTGAGTTTGCCAAAGAATCCTCTATTTAAAAAATTATACCCACACTAGATATAGTCTAATGACAAAAGCAAGAACAAAGAAACATTGAAGTTTTTTTTTTTTTAAAGGAGACTTGTGTTTTAGGGATATTGGTGATGAAATTCTGAAAGTATTTTGTGTCTTTTTAGGAGAGAGCAAATGAATAAATATATTGATGTATTGGAAGCCAGAATTTTTAATGTGGAGGAAGCAGAGACATGAATATGGAAAAGGGGGAATATGAAGAAGGATCTCACAGTTTTGGATTTAAGTTGAAAGTATCAGTATAAAGTCACGTTAAAAAATACACATAGACACACACACACACACACACACACACACACACACACACACACACACAAGCTGTAACTACTGAAAAAGTAGGAGCTATATCATGCCAGTAATAATGAGCATCTCTAATGCCCAAATCTTGGTTTCTAAATTCCATACTGCACTGAAAGAAACCTTTGGAGAAGTTGCAAGCCTGAGATATTTGGTTGTTCCAGAAACAAGAAATACTGAAAGACTAATGAGGTCATGTCAGGGGACTAGCTGAAAGGGACTCTCACTAGTCAAACTTGGGACCATTGGAGCATCAAAAAGAATATTGATGATCATGGATTATAACATATTAAGTTTTTTAAAAAATCACGAGTTCACAGTGGTGAGAGAAGGGCAGAATGGGGAGTGGGGGAAGCTCTATTTTAGAGAAGAAGATTAGACAAATATAGAAGGAATTATAGAACTAGAAATAATCATTTTGTATAATCATTGACTCAGGATGGATGCTAAAACTATTGGGAGAAAGGCTGTTGATATTGAAGAACAGAATATTCCAGAATATTTGCTTGTTCTTAAGATTGATTATTTAGGAAAACATGCCTTTGAAGTAGAAGGATTGGTTGTCAGCACCTTAACCAAATGGTCTAGTTTGGCCTCAGGAATAGGGAGTGTCCCAATGTGATGGAGTGGATGTTCACGACTGCCACAAGATTAGCCTGGACCCCTTAAATGACTTAATGCTGTGTGGACAGAGGCAAGTGCAGGAACTAATTCAGACTAGGGGAGAGTAAGAAATAACAGTCAATTGCTACGAATGAAACTTGGTTGGAACTGGATCAAAACAAACAAAAGAGCCACAAAAGACATTTCTAAGACAATTGGGGGGAATTTGAGTATGAATTTTATGTTGGATGATAATTTTGAATTACTGTTCACTTTTTAAAGGTGTGGTTAGATAGGAGAAGGTCCTTGTTCTTCAAGGCTGCATGTTGAAGTAATTAGGGTGAACTTTTATGTTGGTTTAAGCCTACTTTTGAATAGTTTAGCAAAAGAGAAACATGTATAAATACATGTGTGTGAGTGTGTGTGTGTGTGTGTGTCTATAAGAGAGAGAGAGAGAAAAGGTTTGCCATGATGTTAGTAGTTGATGAATCTGAGTGAGGAGTTTATGAGAACTTAGTGTACTATTATTTCAACATTTCTGTAGGGTTGAAACTTTTCAAAATAAAGAAAGAATTAAAACTAAGTGAAAAAGGATATCCTATTATTTTTTCCATATAGAAACATAAAGTTATGGTGCTAGGGTAGTCTCTGGGAAATAGTTTCCAATAAGACATGTTCTTTCTTCTACCATGGAAAATGGGAATGCTGATGTATTTCTGTTGAACAGTAGTAGCGAAGTGAAATTTTCCAGTAATGCAGCTGTACTTGTTTTCTTCTGGTTCTTGATCAATAAACTTAATTTATTATAAATTAGAAGATTCTTTATATATTAGATCAAAATGGATTTTTACATTTCTCCAAATGAATTATGGTAAGTAGAGTAGAAAATGAATCAATAATAATGCTAATGGAATGCCTACTATGTGCTTGGAAATGTGTTATGTTTTTTACTGAAATTGTCTCCATCTTTCATTTCTCCATGTTTCCTCCATGAGGAAATAGGCTTGGGGTGTTTG
Organism: Myotis myotis; assembly: GCF_014108235.1. Lineage (NCBI taxonomy): Eukaryota > Metazoa > Chordata > Mammalia > Chiroptera > Vespertilionidae > Myotis > Myotis myotis. The sequence goes on along the minus strand of NW_023416368.1, from coordinate 75,128,595 downwards.
TGCTTTTCCCAAGGTCACATGGTGAGTAGGGTGTAGAGTTGACATTTAAATGAAATTCTCTCTGACTCTGGTGTTTTATATATTCATCTTACAACCTCATGCTGCCTATACCTGAAAATAATGATTTCCAATAGTTTCCCAAGTGATGACATTTTTTAAGAAATTCATGGTAGTAAAGATCAAGTTAATACGTCTCTGAATGTATATTTGAGTTTAAGTGAGCAGATGATGGCATTAGAATTGTACTGGGATTAAGGAGTCCTGGATGTTGCTCACGCTGGGACTTGGGGTTCCTCAGTGTTCTTGAGTATAATCATTGGTTTATCTAGTTGATATCTCAGTTGATTTGAGGAATTAAAATAGCAGACACTTTGAAAGATTTTTTTAAAAAGATTATTGTGGCAGAAATAAGGTTTGGGAGTGGGGATGATAAGAAGGGCTTGGGAGTACAGTGATGGGAGGTGGCTGCAAGAGAGGCAAGGCTGGGTTGTTAGGGGTCTGTAAGCACTTAAAAGTTCTTGTAGGATTGTAGGGGTGTTTTTATTCACACCAAAATTTAATAGTAATTCTTTCTCTGTCTCTCCACTCTCTCCCCCTGTTTTAATAACAGCTTTATTGTTATGGAATTCATATACCATACACTTCACCTACTTACGCTGTACAAATCAATGGTGTTTAGTATAGTCATACAGTTGTGCAACCATCACCACAGTCAATTTTAGGACATTTTCATCACCCCCACAGGAAACCGTGTATGTAAGTCATTTCCCATTTTCTCTCATTTCTCCCTTTACCCTAGGAAAATACAAAACTATTTTCTGTTTTTATGGATTTGTCTGCTGTGGACATTTTATATAAATGAAGTAATATAATATGTAATCTTTTGGCTTCTTTCACTTAGCATAAAATTTCAGGGTTTATCTATGTTGTAGCATATATAAGTACTTCACTTTTTAAAAATATATTATTATTGATTTTAGAGAGGAAGGGAAGAGGGATAGAGAGATAGAAACATCAATGATGAGAGAGAATCATTGATCGGCTGCCTCCTGCACACCCCCTACTGGGGATCGAGCCCGCAACCCAGGCATGTGCCCTTGGCCGGAATCAAACCTCGGACCCTTGGTCTGCAGGCCAGTGCTCTATCCACTGAGCCAAACTGGCTAGGGCTAAGTACTTCACTTTTTAATTTCTGAGTAATATTCCATTGTGTGGTTATACTACATTTTATTCATGTTGATGGACATTTTGGTTCTTTTTACTTTTTGTCTATTATGAATAATGCTGCTCTGATCTTTGTGTACAAGTTTTTGTGTGGACATTTGTTTTTAAATTAAATTGACAAAACTTGTGTTGTATTTGCTCTATGGTTAAGGTAGTACAAGGGAAACCTGAGGTATAAGACCCCCCCTTTTTTTTTTACCCTAGAGTGGGGAGATGTGGAAAGAAAAGCAAGGCATCCTCTGAGCCAGGCTCCAGGACCTGGTGTACCTGGTGCTAGAGCTCAGAGATGATGACGACAGATACCTGCCTGCAGGGGTCCATTACATGATAGGACATGCTCCCTGCAGGAAAAAAGTGTTACAAGGACAACAGGGGCAGCTCTTCACCCTTTTCCAACCACCATATCACCCATCAGAGACAGTTTCAGGCTGGCATGGGGTCGGGCTGGATTAGATGATCTCTAAATCCTTCCCAGGTCTTAGATGGGAGTATTGCGATGGGGGCTCTAAACCCTCTCTCCTGTATGTGTGTGTATGTGTGTGTGTGTGTGTGTGTGTGTGTGTGTGTAGGAAGCTTAACTTCTATTTCTGGAACGTTGTGATGCTTTTTCCCTTGTAAGAAATGTATAGAAGTGCTGTTCTCAATACAAAATATGGTGAAAGAACCGACTTCCCTTCAATTTATTGAAAAATTTTCCAGGCTAATATCTTTGTCAAAGCTTTGTAGTAAAGCAGATTTTTGTGTGTGTGGTAGTGGGGGGAAAGGGGGGAGGTTGCCTCTTGTAAGGCAGAATTTGCTTGGCATTATCTCTTAAAGTCTTTATTTCCAGCGAAAATCTTGTAAACATGCTGTTTGGATTTAAATGACGGGTGGACCACATTTCATGAAGAGGTCACTGGGAGAAAACTGTCGCTAAATACTTAACTCATTTTTTTTAAGGAGCTACATTTCCAATTTTGGAATATGAATTCTTAATGGACATTTCACTGTTAAATTTGTTAGAAAATGTTTATAGAGTTTCCCTTAGGAAGATACCTTTATAACTTGAAATCTTTTAAAACCTTTTAGGAACACTGGTCAGTATCATGCTCAACAGGGTGTTGAAATCAAGTGCTTTTCCTCTTTTAGTTCTTGCACTTTGTCCATTGAAAATGTGCAAAGAAGTCCATCTGAAATTCTCTTTGGGCCACTTAATTCAGCTTCATTACAGAGAAAGTGGAATAAAATATTATCAAACAAACCCAGCAGGTGATTGGAAATATAGTTGGGGTGAATCAATGGCTCATCCTTAAAATGGCTTTATTTTTCCATTTCATGAATTTAGCCAGAGGGTCCTTTTAAGCTAAAACTCTAGGCAATATTTTTCCTCTGCAGGGTTAGTTAGAGAAGATAGGTAAGTAGATTTTAGTTTTTAAAACTATGAATACAAAAGGTCACTTGAATTCCAAATATATAAATTTATAAATTCAGTTACGTTCTAGAATAAATAGAAGTAATTAGGACTGCATTAGTGCAGCATTAATTAACATTGCTGATTCTGTCTATGTAATTATGTCAAATAATAACACAAATAAAATGTATAAATATCAAATGAATACGACAGGAGTCTCCCTTCTCTTTTTAACACCACCACATTACAGCGTCAGATTATGAACATGCAATATCATCAGGCTTCCAGACACCCACTTCTAAATACAGGCGGCATGAACTCTAATGAAAACATGAACTCCAGTATAAATCTCCTCTGCCACCTGGTTCAACTAGGGGCTGCCTAGCAAGCCAATAATTCCATTCCTCCGAGCATTGCTGAGAATATTTATATAATTAAATATCATCTGTTTCCTCATTTAATTCCTGGTGGCTTTTTTTCCCTGGCTGTTTCTGCTATTTCCTTGGGCAGGAATGGCCCAATAATGTTGCCGCTGCTCTGATGGATTATCTTCATTAGCTACTTGGGGTGATGAGTCCCCGAGTAACGCTGAATTTGATTTACCGTGTGCAAAAGCCGAACCTTTTGTGAAAGCTCTAAGTAGGGCAGGTTTTATGCAGTTTGTTTGAAGAAGGGGGGAAAAAAATAAAGTCGTTCTTTTAGGAAACAATTTTGGAAAATACTTTGATCTCCTAGGTACAGTGGTTGGCAAACTCATTAGTCAACAGAGCCAAATATCAACAGTACAACGATTGAAATTTCTTTTGAGAGCCAAATTTTTTAAACTTAAACTATATAGGTAGGTACATTGTTATTAACTTAATTAGGGTACTCCTAAGGCTTAGGAAGAGCCACACTCAAGGGACCAAAGAGCCACATGTGGCTCGCGAGCCGCAGTTTGCTGACCATGGGGAGAACTTCTTTTTACAGGATATCAACAAAGTAATGATATTGAAAATCCTTTTTGATAAAGAAAAGGTGAATGAAGAACAAGTTGTTCTAAAAAGAACACAGGAGACCCGAGCTAAATCTAGGGGTAATGCTGATACTAGGCACAATTTTTGGGGTCTCAGTTTCTGTGTTTGAGAAGCAGGGAACTTGGTTGGTGGTTCTCCAAGGCCCCTTCCGCTAGAAACCAGGTTTTGGAGTTGACAGATGTGTGTGACTCCTGGCGTTGGTAGTGTGGCTCCTGGGGAAGTCACCCAGTCTCTTTAAGTCTCAGGCTCTGCATCTTTACAGTGGGCACACACCACTTCTTTCTTCTCACTTGTTTCAGGGCAGTGGTGAGGACTACATAGGAAAATGCACTGAAAGCAACTGCACAGAGCCCAAGGCCATACAAGCAGGGGAAGTGGGATTCAAATGCAGGCTTGCTGACTGGAGCCCTCATACCCTTAGCTATGATTGAATCCTGTGAAATGGGAGGTCATGTAGTAACTATCATGGTGCCTTAGAATCAGTAGACTGTTGTGCTCAGAACCTAGGGTGGGTCCTTAGCTGTGTTGCTAAACTTCTTCATATCATTTCAATTTTCTCTTCAGTAGAACAGTACCCACTGTTCAGGGCTGCTGTGAGAAGGAAGTGAGGCCAAGTGTGTGGAACTGCTGTATATACTACTAAGCAAATGCAAATGCTTGTTCCATTAAAATGTCATGAGGCAGTTGATCATTGAACCATAGCTAGTTATGCCATTTACCTTGGAGGTGGGGCATTATGCCTTCTGAGCTATAGAGAAAAAAATCCTTTTTTGGTGCCACATTAGAAAACCAGATAAAGCCAGTAGATAATCTGGAAGTTGGAAGAATAAGGGTAAAATCAGAATGGCATTGGGTAGAAATAGAGTTCTATTGCATGCTAGTGCACTCTGGATCAAAGGACCATCTATCTGTTGATAAGAGTCAGGCACAGGATAAGTAAAGCGGGAGCCACAGGCATCATCAAGGGGGAAGGTAGGCTTGCGTAGGAACCTCAGCAGGGCACAGACCTGACTGAGATGGACACTGGATGCCCGTGAGGCAGCAGACGGCCGCTGGAACAGGAGCAGGTTTAAATCTCGATGCTTTATAGAACTAGTCATTCTGCTTTCTGTGTTTTGAAAGCACAAAGGAGAAAAATACTGCAGATCCACCCCTGGAAATATAAAAGGAGATCATTCTCTCAATATGTTTTATCTTGTACTTCATTCTTAAAAAATATATTTTTATTGAGAGAGAGAAGTGGAGAGGGAGAGAGAGAAACATCAGTGATGGGAATCATTGATTGGCTGTCTCCTGCATGCTTGTAATCTGGGCATATGCCCTGACCAGGAATCAAATCACGACCTCCTGGTTCATGGATCAATGCTCAACCACTGAGCCACACCAGCTATATAGACCGATTCTTGAGGTCTTTCTATTAAGTTTTCTCCAACCCCCATGATTCTCCTCTTAAGAAATGCTTTTTTTCCCCTTAAAACCATATACTCATTGCAGCTAAACTAATATCACAAAACAGTACTTTTAACTGGACATAAAGAGAAAATGAGGCTTAGATGTATAGGCCTTTCTCATTAGTCCTGAATTGTTATCTTTTACAGTTTAATGTAATTCTAATTCTATTTTTCCTGACCTCCTTTCTTTTAATTTCTTTTAAAAAATTTATTGATGAGAGAGAGAGAAAGAGAGGGAGAAACATCTGTTTCTTGTTCCACTTATTTATGCATTCATTTGTTGATTCTTGTATGTGCCCTGACCGGGGATCGAACCTGCAACCTTGGCATATCAGGACCATGCTCTAACCAACTGACCTACCTGGCCAGGGACCTGGCCTCTTTTCTTGATTGCTATGTTCCTGTTAAAGTTTCTGTACATCCTTCCTGGGTGAGAAGTCCCTTGATGGGCTGTTTACAGTCTTTGGGCTTCAGTATATTTGGCACCAGGCTTCTTCTGTTAGCTGTTAGCCTGGGCCCTCTATCTCACTGCTGTTTAGGGCAGTCAAAGAGATGGGCCTGGTGGGCTTCTCCAGCTTTGTAAGCGTTTTGTGCTGTGCTGGTTCTGACCTCTCCCCTTTTCTTTAGTACTCTCCAATAGGCAAAAAAAAAAATAAAATATTTAGTAAGCAAAATCCCATGTCACAGAGAATAGCAAAACTATTGGGATCACGTACTCATAATTTTTATTTTTAAGATTAATAATATATTTGAAAGCAGAATGCAATACCTGGAACACAGTAGGACTTTAATAAATATTATTCTCTTTAGAACAGTTATCCTCAACCCTGGCTGCACGTAAAAATTACCTGAGGAACTTAAAAAATACTGATGCCTAGGCTCCATCCTTGACCAATGAAATCAGAATCTCAAGGGATGAGGTCTAGGTGTTGATATTTTTAGAAAACTTCCCAAGTAATTTTAATGTGCAGCCTAGGTTGAGAATTGCAGCAAATAGCCTTTTTTTTAAAAAAATATTTCTTGAGGTGCTGGTTTCTAATTAGAGTTAATATCATTACAATTTAATGCATTTGTTTTGTTAAACTTAATGGGAACTAACATGTCTCTCTCCAATAATATACCCACTTTCTCTGGCATAAGCACTTATTGTTTTTAAAAACTAGGTTTCCAATTAAAAACCTAAACTCACCCCAGGGCAGAACCTTAGAATTGCATCAAACAAAATTTTAGATCATGGATTTCAAATGGTTTCCCGACAAACCCAGTTTGAAGCAAGCCAGGGGGTAAGACAGGGGAAAGGTGGGCAGCAGTGAGTTCACACCTGGATTATGTGCCAGTTTGTGCACAGATGGCTTTAGTTTCTTAATGACACTTTACTAAACTCTTAGGTTTTTGTAGCCAGAGTCTGTTTTCTAACTCCCAATTCAGGACACATAGGCTTGTAAATAAGCAAGTATATAGAGGACATTGTCATTGGAACTGGAACCTCAGTTTCCTCATCTGTAAATTGGAGGCTTTGAGGAGTCCCTCATGGGATTGCAGGGAGAATTAAATAATTGCTAACATTTACTGAGTGCATACTATGTGCCAAACACTATTCTAAGTTATAAAAAGGATGACATTGTTTAAATATCAATACATTTCTGTGAATAGGCATCATCATCATCATCTTCCTTTTACAGATGAAGAACCCAAAGCACAGAGAGGCTGAGTAACTTACCTGAGATTCTAGGACTGGTCCATGGGGTTCTGGGATTTGAACCTGTGCAGTATAATTCCAGAGTTTGTGCACAAAAATCTCTGTGCTATTATATCCCATATATGAGTAAAGTCATACAGTTCTTGTCCTTTTCTGTCTGATTTATTTTTCTTAGCATAATACTCTCAAGATCCATCCATGTTGTCAAAAGTGGCAATATTTCATCTTTTTAAAGGTTGAGTAGTATTCCACTGTATATATGTACCACAACTTCTTTATCTAGTCATCCATTTAAAAAGCAGCAAATAAACAAAACAAACAAACAGATTCATAGATATAGACAACAGAATGGTGTTGACCAGAGGGGAAGGGCCATGGGGGGAAAACAAAGAGTAAAAGGGGTCAAATACATGGTGAGGGAAGGAGACCAGACTTCATGTGGTAAACACACAATAAGTTATAATATAGATGTTGTATTATAAAACACCTAAAATTTATATAATGCTATTAACCAATGCTACCCAAATAAATTTAATTAAAAACACACACAAAAAATCCCCATTGCCTAGGTCACACGAAGGTGCCTGAGATAGTGCCTGGCGCAGCAGAATAGACCCTCAGGAAAGAAGGAACCTGAGGCTAGTAAACTGGAAGGAGAAGAGGTGATCCTGTCTGCACTCAAAAGAGCTGAGACAGAATTGGCATGGGGCAGCTGGTAGAAGGGATGGTATGCTTTTTTAGGAGTTTTTGAGGGTTTGGTTACCTGAGTTGCAGGGGAGAATGAACTTGGAATATTGTTAATTAGTGGATAATAACATTCAAAGGTTGAAATGTGTAGAGATGCATTTTAGCATAATGGGGTGTGTGTGTATGTATGTGTGTGTGTGTGTGTGCCTATGTGTATGTAAGTTTGTGTCTATGTGTGTATATTTGTGAACATTTGTGTGTGCTTGTATGTTTGTTTAAGTGTATGTTTGTGTGTTGGAGAGTTACCTGGCAAGTGACCTGGCCTCACCCTTAAACGTGACATTCTCTGAGCTGGGGAATCTACATTTTACTTCTGGAATCTTGTATGCCCCCGACCCATCATTCAGTTGATCATACTTTCAGGGTTGGATACTATTTTTGCCATCTCAGTTCAGTCCTTACTAAATGACGGGTTCAGCCCATTTCCTGGAATCTGTGAGCAGCCCTGCCTGCCAGCTGGGTGGCCTCAGATGTCTGCAGAGCCCACAGACTTACCCCCAAATCACAACCCTGGATAAATGTTACCACCATTTGGGACTGGTGTCCAGGTTGCTCTCAGTCCCCTTGCCCCACTCTGCACCCTCTGACCCCTTTAATTAAGTCAGGCACTCTGCAGAAAGGTCTGGGATAAATCTAGTGTGCTCCTAGGGTTGAGAAACCCTGGCTGCTCACACCTAACCTATGCAAAGGACCGAGTTATACAGAGAAGTTAGTCTCATCATAGTGCAGAAAGGCAGCAGAGCCAAATACCTTAACTCCAGGTTATTATACCTTTTCCGTTCTCCCCTTTCTCTATCATCCTCCAACATTGCCCTTGCCCCCTCTCCCACGCAAGGAATTAAAATGTTTTGTCTGGAAGTAAGCGGACTTGACAAACATGGCCAGGACTCCCGTGGCAGCTGTGTTCAGCATGTCTGGATGCTAGCGATGCAAGCTTTAACATGGAGATTGGTGTCCAAAGGCGTCCGATATCGCCATGTCCATTTCCATTGTGCTGAACATCACGTGGAAACCAATCAAATAATGATCTTGGGAATGAAATATTCAACGAACAATGTTATTAACATATAAAAGACTTATGGGCAAATCACTTTTAAGTATGACAAGGCTTCAAAATGTGTTTCATTTGAGCATGGGGAGAAAGGCTTTGGGGGGTTGTTTATCAGCAGTGCCATGAGGGAGGCTTATTTCTTCCCTTTAAATCTGGATGAATATGCATGTGTGCGCTGCATGATAATAGCAATCACGCCAGCCAGGAGATTAGCTGAGCTTGTGCTCCAGTAATTCCAGCATGCAAATTCCAAGTACAGAGCAGGCAGAGGAGGCGTGTGCCGCATTTTGCCCTCCTCTACCTCCCAACCTTTGTGCTGTGTGCTAGATGTGCCTCAGGGACCTTCGCAAAGTCAAAGCCTACATAGGTGGGTCCTTGCATGGATGCGGATCCACTTTCGCATATTGTAATATTGTGAGAGATACAAAGAGAGGAGTGCATGAAATTTAGTGAATAATTATAGATACCCATGTAATCCCTCCCACCCTCAGGAAAAGAATATTGCCAGTGCCCTAGAAGACCCTCCCCAGCCCCCTAACCCAGATGTTGTTTAAGAAAACCAGATATGGAGAGCAGACACATGGGTGACCAGGAATGGAAAAGCTCTGTTAGGTCTTGGCAGTGCCACTTCTTGACCAGAGGATGGTTCCTTTCCTTTCTGATATTTAGGAGGCAGTAGGGTGTGTGGAACCCCATTGTGGGTTGCACATCTTTGTGACCTTGGGCAAGACCCCTGTGCTCCTTGTGCCCTAGTTTTCCTATCTGTAAAATGGGGATAATGAAAGTACCTACCTCATGGGATTGTTGTGAGGATCAAATGTGTTAATATATGCAAAATGCTCAAAACTGTGTTAGGCACATGTATGTTTTCAGTTACTGCTGCTACTACTTTTAGTATTATTAATGCTCTTGGCTCTATGTAGATGTGTGATTTTGTGTGTGGAATTCTCATTCTGGAAAATAACATCAACATATACAGATGTCTATATTATTTTGGTCCATCCATGTTGCTGGGGGATTGTCATCCCAGGCCAGCTCAGATGTCTCAGCCATGTGCATTGTTTCTCCCTCCTCTCCCAGGAAGAATATTGCAACTTGGCCCAAAAATAATTTTTAAGAGAATGCTTGAGTATGAATATGATTATTGGCGGTAGGGAGGAAAGAGCTAACATTGATTGAATATCTAAACAATGCCTTTTAACCCTAGAGGGGAAAAAAAGCCCTGTACAATAAGGCACATTTAGCTCATTTTACAGATTAGGCAATGAAGCTCAGAGAAGTGAAGCAACTTGGCTGATGTCACATAGTAAGTGGTTCAGCTGGGAATCCAACATGAGTCTATTTTAAGAGACTTCAGGGGCTTCAAGCTCATTTAGTCCAACCTCCCAACCACGCAGGAATATTTTCTTCTACACACCTGCTAAGTGAAAACCAGGCTTTGCTTGAATAAATCATAGATTTAGAAGAGCATGGCATCTTGCGTGAATATGCTAAGTATATACCAGTGTCCTGATTTATAGTTTCCAGCCACAGGTAATGCTGCTGGACTTCAAGGCATGTATAGATATTCATGACCAAAAGATGCACAAATTGTTCTTAATCACTGTGTGTTATGGGCAGGCTTTGAGTTTGAACCCCATAAAGGGAATGTTATAAAAGTGCTTCTGCATTTGTATACTTTTTCTCATAACCTTCTCTCATGGTGGCAGGACATAGCTCTCTTTATCCAGATACTCAAATTGGGACATCAGCTATAACAACCTTCGAGCGCTTCAGAGTGACAATGCAGCAAAGACAGTGGTGGAATCCTAAGTCTGTTGGGGCTATTGTTAGGGTCTAATATATTCCCTCACTTCTTTATTGGTCTATCTGTCCAACTGAAGAATTTTTAGAATAGGAAAGGTAGCAAAAAACCTTAGCCTATTCTTCAACCTGCATTATTGTGTAAATAAAGTAGAGCACTTTACTTCTACCAAGGGAAGTTAATAGAAAGGGTTATTTAACTATTTGTATGCCTGCTGATTTTTATTCAATGTCTCCATTAACTGTATTAGTGCTATTTTAGTTTATTAGTGTTTGCTCATTTCAGAACTACTCTTTATGAAATTAACTCAAAGTGGATCAAAACCATAGACATAAACATAAAACCATCAAATTTCCTGAAGAAAACATTGGAGAAAATCTTTATGACCTTGAGTTAGGTCAATAATTCTTACATAGGCAAAAACAACAACAATAACAAAATCCAACTAACTGGACTTCAAAAAAAAAGTGTTCCTCGAGAGACATTAAGAAAATGAGAAGACAATTTTTGCACATATTTATCCCTAACCATTTCATTTTGTTTGAAGCTATTAAAAATAACATCTTCAAAAACTTTCCATTTCTAACTGCTCATTGTTAGTAAATAAAAATTAACTTGATTTTTGTATGTTGACTCTTATCCTGAGATCTTTTAAACTCCTATTAATTCTAGTAACCTTTTGGCCCATTCCTTGGTATTTTCTATGTAGTCCATCCTGTCTTTGTGAATAATGATGGTTTGATTTTTCTTTGCCAATCTAAATGCATTTTATTCCTTATCTTATTGGACTGGCAAGGACTTCTTGCATGATGTTGAGTAGGTAGATAGAATACAGTGGATAGGCCTCACCTGGTTCTTGATCTTTGGGGAAAAATCCTTAGTCATTCTCCACTGAGAATGATGCTGACTTTTTTGCTAGTGAGTCTCTAGCTTGGTTTTCTGCCATTTATTTTTACTTTAGGCTTATTGATGAGAAGGTTGCAGTCTCCCAACTGACGTTCCCCCAGTATCTTTAACGTTCTGCTAAAGAGCACAGGAAGGGAAAGGCTGGACTAGGTGTAATCTAGTTAGAAAAAGCTGCTACTTGGGAGTCAGTCTTAATTGGTTTCAGAAATATTTGATCTTTCTCTTATTGTCCAATGCAGGCATATTTCCCCGATTGTGTACTTGTTCTTATCTCCCTTGACTCCCTACCCCTGAAAAAAAGTGTCAGGGATAATACTTTATGTGCATTATTCCAATTTCAGTCTTACTTTTTGAAAATAGAACTTTAAGGACATGAAAGTTCTTGTATTTATAGCAAGAGTTCTTGTCAACTTTTCACTCTTTAGTTTCTGTGAGAGAAAACAAGGTCCTATTTATCTTTGTTGATAAGGCATCAAGTAACTGTTATTAATGAACAGAACTGTAGAAAGAAATATACTTTTTAATTTTTCAGTGTTGTTCTTCCCCCAGTGATTAAACTGCTGCACATTTGATAGCAGTGGCAGCAACAGCAAACTACTGATATGGAATCACCCAGTTAATTAAATAAAGATTATATTACTGGAAAACGCTAAATCATCAACTCAACCATATGAAAACACTTTTAAAATCATCTTTAAAATGTCTTTGCAATTTGTTTAGCTAGTAGTAGAATTTTTGCAAAGTATCAATCATTATAACAGTATTATAGTTCTGTTAACAACTACTTGAAATCGGAAAGTATTATATTCTGTTGTTTAGATTTGTCAAAGCATTTCTTTTATAATGTAATAAGGTGTTTATGTATTTTTCACTAGAAGAGATAATACAGTATCTGAAGTCTGAAGTAGTCAGTGGAATCAGAGGAATTCAGGTTATGGTACAGGGATATATAGGTAATATTCCAAATATGATGATGATAATGATGATACCAAACTTTCCCAGATTCCCTCTTAGACTAGGGAATACCCTTTGAAGGATGGTCAGAAGGATGGAAGTGCAGCAGGGCTACCTACACCTCTTTCATGCCAGTGTCTCAAAGGGACAAAGGCAGTGGGCTCTGGGGAGGAGGGGTGGCTAGAGTGATGGCCACCTTGCATGGCAGATGATGCTGGGCTACTAAAGGAGCTCATGGGTCTTGGAAGAGGAAATAAATGATGTTTTAGGAGAACTCAGCAAGTGCTGATTGATGTTGGAGGGACAGAATAGGCAAGGAGTGAAGCTAGTTGGAAGGTCGTGGCTGCTGGACTAATTTCTGGGGCTGACTCTGAAGCCAGAGCAAGAAGTCCAGTTGTGATCATTTGAAGAGGTAAGTGGGGAAAGAGGAAAGAGATAAGCGTGACACAAGACTTCTAGCTCGGGACACTGGCTGGATGGCAAAGTATTAACTGAGAAGCAGAGATTAGGAAATTAAGGAACCAGTTGATAGAAGGAATATTATCTTTGACCTAAAATAGAGGAGAAATAAAAATTCAGGCCAAGGAGGCAAAGAAATACACAGCCTGGTATTGGGAATGGATGTCAAGATGAACTTCTAAGAGAGAAACTTGGACCAAAGTGTTACTTGGTAGGAAGAACTAGACTATCAGAGTGGGGGAATCAAGGAGCCTCGGAAGAACAGAATTGTGCTCTACTCTGAGGTGAAGAAATCATCAGCAAGAGACTGGGCACCTACAGCTCACCTTCTCCTTAAGTGGAAACTTTTTGTTGTTGTTGTTAACCCTCATCAAAGGATATTTTTCCATTGATGGTATTTTTTTAGAAAGAAGGAAGGGAGGGAGGGAGGGAGAGAGAGAGAGAGAGAGAGGGGTCAATGTGAGATAGACACATGATTGTTTGCCCCCTACTGGGGCCAGGGATGTGCCCTTGACTGGGAATTGAACCTGAGACCCTTTGGTGCATGGGCTGATACTCTAACAACTTGACAACACCAGCCAGGGCTCACCACTCTTCTTCTTGTTTCTTTTTGTTAATCCTAAGTGGAAATTTTTCTTCATTAATTGGGCCATACATATATCAAGCGTCTATCATGTACCAGGCACAGTTGCTGTGTTACAAAGATGAATAAAAGAAAGCCTTGAGGTTATGTGTAAGAAAGGGGACAGACTGAACAGGTAGTTATAAAGATATTGTGAAGTGGAAATTACCACAACAAATATAAAAGTAAAAAGAGCTGACATTGAATTGGGTCTTTAATGAGTTTAGAAGGTGAAGGGGGGAGAAAGAACATTCTAGAAAGAAAAAAAGCATGTAGAAAGGCCTATTAAAATAGCACTTACATAAGTAGATGAGCATGGAAGGAGAGTTGCTTTTTTCTCACAGCAGTCTCTGTTCCTTATGAGCCCTTCTTTTGTTCAAAGTGTTTCCTGCGCCAAGCTTTTATTTAAAATCTTAATATCTTTGGTTCATATATGTGGTTTTTAACTTTTCATATTGAAGTGTCAGGGCATCTCTGAGCTGAAGGCTCTCTGTATTTGACTGTATATCATCTTTGTTCTCTTGCCATGTGTGAGATTAAAAAAACACCCAGTTATTTTGAAATCAAGAAATCACAGTGGTGAAGTATCTGAGGATGTCAACTAGACCAGTTGAAATGGATTATTGTCATGGTTTAATTTAGTCCAGCCAAAGAGAGGGATCATATTTCAGTAGTGTGTGTCATCTTGCTTCTACATTCAACTGAGTAGTCTCTCTCCATCCCTGAACTTGAGAGAATTAGCCTTTCTGGCTGGTTCCAGGCATTGCCTACAAATTGAGGCTACAACTGCTCTCCAGGCAGCTCCCTGACACCTCAAACTGAGCCCTCCGTGGGCCCCATGCCTAGGAATCTTTCCGCTTGTCTCTCTTCTGGGCTTGCAGCCAGGCTCAACTTTTCAAGATGTTGTCTTCCAAATCCTGCCTCGATTAACTCAGTCTGCAGCCCCTTCTTTGTCACTGTTTTCTTGTCACTCTTTTAAGTTTTTCCTACAGTCATCTGTGTTCATAGTCTGTCCCATCTTAGGCATTTGCATTTGCAAATGACTACATTTACATTTAACTCGCAGGAGGCAGCTTTTGCCTACTGCATAAAGAAATATACCTGGACTGCATATAAAACTGAGGAACTGGCCCAGTCATCCTGGGTGCCATGGGCTTGATCAACTGGGCTCAACCTCCAAACCAAAGAGGATGAGCCTGGGCAGATTTCCAGAACAAGAGCTAAGATGGAGGACTCCCAGCCACATGGCAATCTACAAAAGGTTTTAGGAAAGGGAGTTTGGAGTAGAATTAGCTGTCTACACATTACAAAAAGGGATTTGGTTACTTGTTAATAAATATATTGGTGAGGGTGTGGGGCAGTAGAAGTAGGGGGCTTGTATCCAGCCCTGTAAAAGGGGAGGGGGTGTGAGGGAGCAAAAATGAAAGAACTTATGGTGGCAGCTAGGAAAGAAATAGTGTGGGCTAAGTAATCCCAAGTAGTACATGGGGCATGTAGGTGAGAGAAGGGATGGCTGGGAGTGCACTCAGGATGGAGGAAACCCAGATCAGCCAGTAACAAGCATATATGTTTGGCATCATGCAACCATTCTTTCCCATAACTCATCCTCCCCTGCTTGAAAACTAAATAATACAATCTAAACTCTTAGTTTTGGTATATAAAACCTTCCATGATCTGGCTTCTACCTTCCCAAGTCATAACTCTCCTAGACTTCCCACGCACTGCAACCCAACATCATCTTTCTTGCCCAGCCCCACATAATGGCGACCCACCCTTGAACCTCTGTCTCACCATTGTGCACATGTTGCACCCTCTGCCTGGAACATTGGTAGACCCTTTCTTTACCTGCCTTAACGCCTCTCCTTTTAAAGGTTCATCTCTCTGGCAGGCATTCTTCCAGAATCCTTCCATGACTTCATCTGCTTTGGGTTAGATGCTATAGCAATAGCCTGATAGGGTCCAGTCTCACCCCGTGCCTATTGCTATCAAACATGCATCACATTGTGTTATAATAGTTGATATACTTATTTATGTCCCTAACAGTCATAAAACTCTGTGCTGAGAGGGATGTCTCTTTAACATTTGTATCCCTGGTACCTAGCATTGAGCCTGGTTTATTGGCAAAAGTTTGCTGAATGAATACCTAACTATTTCAGCTTTTCATATATAAGATGTTTGGCACCATTTAGATCTAGTCTTTGTACTTAGGTAAACGTGGTGACTGATTGAAGGTCCTTCAAACCTGTGCTGTAGTGAAAGAGGCCTTTGCTTTCCCCTTTCATCTAGGTCAGTGGTTCTCAACCTTCCTAATGCCACAATCCTTTAATACAGTTCCTCATGTTGTAGTGACCCCCAACCATAAAATTATTTTCGTTGCTACTTCATAACTGTAATTTTGCTACTGTTATGAATCATAATGTAAATATCTGATATGCAGGATGTATTTTCTTTGTTAAAAATTGAACAAATATATAATTAAAGCAATATAATTAAAGCATAGTGATTAATCACAAAACAATATGTAATTATATATGTGTTTTCACATGGTCTTAGGTGACCCCTTTGAAAGGGTCGTTTGACCCCCACAGGGGTCTCGACCCACAGGTTGAGAACCGCTGATCTAGGTAGCTATAACTATTTTATATTTCTAATATTTACTTCTGGACTTATCAAGTTTACTTATATTTGATTCATTCCTTACAATTGAGGTAGCAGAAGGGGATAAGGCAGCAACATTTTCTTCTCTTCCATTTTAATTTTTACCAGCTTTTGTTCTTCATGTAGAACGTTGCCTGGGTCATCAGTATTGGGCTAAAGGACTGGGACGGCCCAAGTTAAATGGTAATTACTCTGTTGCTGATAGCCCAGATGAAAATAGGACTTATTAGATCTGTAATAATGAGAATCTGTGTTTAATGCAGATCTTTTAAGCAGTTTGAAACAATCTCAAATTCATCTCTCTTTGCAATATGTCAAAATGTCACATTATGGTTTTAAAATTCAGGATGAGAACTGAAGTTTCAGAAGAAGCCTGCCTGTGGAAAAGTTCTCAAAACTGCTCTTTCGAAATTCAGAAGCATTTGTTCATCTAAAATCAAGCCTCCTCAGAAAAGTGAGCACTGTGTGAGCAGTTCTCCTATGGTGGGTGGTACCAAGAAGAATAGGGTCTCAGTCCATAAGGACCCAGGACAGGCAGGATGAAGAGGGAGCAGGTATGGAGCCTTCCTAGAAGCTTAAGGCTTAAATTCAGCGAATGTACCCAAGTCAAGAGTTCCTTTGCCTCAGTTGTCAAGGTGGGCTCCAGAACTGAATGCTCATACTTGTGTATCAATCGCCCATCCCTTGTTTCAGCTGTGGAGGAACTCAGCTTTTCCACTAATCCTGAGTTTTTTTCTGTTTTTCATGTGAAGAATAAAGATCGATGAAATCTGATGCAACAAACTTCTGTGAAAAGGTGCTTAGTAATCATGGTCTATCCTCTTTATTTTGTAGACCTGAAGACCAAATCAGTAAGACAAATGGCTTTCCTGAGGTCATACTTCATTACCACTGCAATTGGGTGCCGGAGGCAGAATCTAGATCTTACCCAGGGCTCCTGCCATCACTTTTAGAAGGATGTTCCTTGTGGTCACAATAGAGCCTTGTGACCAACCCAACAACTGTGTTTTCTAGTTATTTTCACTAACCTGCATCCTTCTTAACTGGAAAATGGCCCTAAATAATTTAGCTTCCTTTCTTAAGAATAGAGTTTCATCTGGAGACTTATCAATGGGGGCTCTAACCTCACCATATTTCATGAGTGAAGCAGGGTTGTGATGGAGTGCTTGTTTTTTCAGCAGAGACCTTAGAGTGAGACAAGCTTTTGTGCTGCTCTTTTTTTTTTTTTTTCTTTTCAGTGAGTCTCATGCATCTTTATAAATGATATATGACCTAAGAGGTGTCATTTTAGTGTTGAAGAACTTCACTGGTGAAATGCACCAAGCGTATACCTCTTCTGGTTTTGAAAACTCTTCATAGCATTCGTAGACAAAGAGATTGTTCTTGATTCATTGGTGAGGGATTGGTTTGAATCTTCTGACTCTTAAATTATTATGGACTTCAACAACTCAATAGACCTGCTGTAATTGGTGAGGTACTCTGGTGAATATAGTGGGGAATTAAAAATTTGATTATTTGAACTGAAGGTGCTTATACCATATTTCCTTGTGCACTGCTATTCTTTAAAAATCATGAACTTTGATATCTTTTGTTGGTAAATTTCTTTAAGTTCATTGAGCTTGCTAGGTGCAAAATGCTTCACAAGTGAATTTTTAGCAACCCCCTACTTGGGGAGGAAGGAAGTGATCACATTTTAGTACTTACCCTAATGGCTGTAGAAATAACAGTTTTGTGTGGTATATCAGCATTGACTGAAAAGTTGCTTATAGGTATTTGCCACATGTTTTGGTGACACAGTGTGCACCATTAGGGACATTTAAGATCCTTTTTGGTAGCAATGTTATCAGTTTATATCTGGAATTTGTTGATGTTTTACAAATTGGTGAACTTTTTCTAGTAGGAATGTATGTGAACAGCCATGAAATTTCTTGAAACCAGTCTTGGAAAGAAGAAAAGCTATGAATACCCATGAATGCTTAGTTGAAAGTTCATGTTACCTGCATAGTACCTTATTCATTTATAGACAAATCTATCTATAGCGGAGGTAAATGACCTTTTTTTTTTTTTTTTTAAGAACTAGAGGGAGTCTATTGGGAAAACAGAAATAAAGAAACCAAATGACTTCTCTAGAATCACCTAGAACTAGGTCTGGAACCTGGGAGCCCTTTCCACCATCTCACCCACTTCTTTTGTTCCAGAAACATAAGCAAAGATCTTGCCTCTGATAATGCCTAATGAGTCCATTTATTTCCAAGGCTGGCAAACTTTGTGATTTCTACCAGAGCAAGCAACCTTATTTGTAAAGAGGCTGACTAATTATCCATGACATTTTAAATGTCTGCATTGTCCTTGAGCTAAGAGTGTGAAAATCAGAAGACTCAGGGGTATATACACTTCCTGATAGATTTCACTTAGTTTAACAAACTCTGACAGTGAAAACGAAACGAATCTTAGCTGTTCAACAACAATAATAACATTCCAAGCAGGAAAGTAATTAAAAAAACCTGTTAACTGTAATATTGCTAATTTCGGATCACAGAAGCTACCGCAGAGTTATAAGAAGAGTGATGAAGATATAATAGACATATCTTTGTCTGAGAAAAATGAAAAAGGCATATATTTACTTGGCATAGATATCAGTGACAGTAACAGTCCTTTTAATAACTCAGCTTTTATTTCTTCAGGTGAAATTTGAAGTAACCTGGGTAGATGAAAAGCCTATGATGTTGAAGGATTAGAAACTCTTGATTTTATTAAGAGTTGGAACTAAGTTGAGATGCTGTGGGATATTTTACTAGATAAAGAGACAGGTGAGATAAATGTTGTTGTCTGCGATTTGAGAAGAACAGGATGGTGCCAGTATCTGGACCTGTTGCTCAGAACTGTTGTCCAATGAAGAGATTCCTTTTCTTTCATGGTGATTCTGTTTGTTTTCTGCTTTTTACTAGAGGCACATGACTCTTAGTACTTATACCTGATTGCAGGTTTCTGGATGTCCTGTTGATTCATGGGCATTAGAAAGAGTTAGAACCCCTCTTCATCACAATCTCACCCTTGGTGGTACCTGTCCACTTTGACAACAGGTGAGTCTGTGTCCCATCCTTTGTCATGGCTGCCCCATATGTCACTGGTCTCTTAATAATTGAAAAACATTATTATTTTCACTATTATTTTTGCTATTGTATTTTATTTTTATAAAAGTATTACTATTGCCTCTATAGTGACATGTGATAAGATAGGGTCAATCTATTTTTAAAAATATAGTAAATTTTTCAAGTTTGACTCAATCAAGTTTCTTGTAGGAGCTGCAAATATTTGCATCTGTCCACCGAATAGATACCAAGGACATAAGACAGGAGGTTCAGCTTCTCTAATTGTGGGATTCGGGGCTTTGGGAACTGGTCTCTTCATCTTTTCGGTAAAGGGGTGGGGCTGAGTGATCTCTATGGTTACTGTCAGCTCTAACAGCCAATCATTTATAATTATAATGCATCTACATCTGTGCATTTTAGTCCTTCTGAAAGGAAAGAAGGTTTTGTCTTGGCACGGTTTTGTCTTGAAATGGCATGTGTGTTTTTGTTGAATGGGTGTTTTTTTGCTTGTCCTGGCATGGTTTTTTCTTGCTTTTTCCTATGTTGACATTTCTGGTTTCTAGTCCAGGACTGAATATGCCACCAGCTGATGGGGCATATTAGTTAGGAACACAGGCTTTGGAATTAGACACACCTGTGTTCAAGTCCTATTTCTAAAGCACTGTTGAGATGGTTTTCTGATATGGGAATGGAGATGATGCTGAAATGAGATTTAATGAGATGCTGATGGTCAAGTCTTTAGCACAGGGCCTGGTACCTGGCCAGGGCTGCTTAGCTCCTTGCCACTCACCTCTGAAGTAAAGGTTTTTATATGTAGAAGTGTGAACTCCTAAGTTGTATACGTTTAACATATTTGTTTACCATCGGATGGTGTAATTTTTTTTTTGTAGCTTCCTTCAGTTGAATGCCTTGAAGAAATGGACAGGAAACCACATGTTTTCAGAAGACACTGGATCAAAAGCTGTGCAGATACACTCTGCCTGCTCGTTTACCACTTCCAAATACTGCTGGAATTTTGAAGCTACCACTTTTTTTTTTTTTTTTTTAGCTGACTTCCTGAATTTGATCTGTTGCCTATGGCCTCTACCTTTATACCTTTCTATTCCAGGCTTCTTCTCTGGGCTTCCTGATCAAACCTATGGCTAATCTAATAAATATTTATTGAAAAATAGGCACTGTCCCAGGTACTGGGGATAGGTGAGAACAAGATGGATAGTGATGGGAAGAGAGACAGAACATAACCAGTGAACAGTTATCTAATTTCATATCATGCTACATGTCACAAAGGAAATGAAGCAGGAGGAAGTGTGAGCAGGTAGCAGAGGGAATGCTGTGAGGAAAGGCTGTTCGGGGAAGGCCTCTGGGGAGAGGTAGTTCTCGAGTAGAAACCTGAGTGAAATGGGAGCATGGGTCAAGTAAATATCCACAAAAAGAATGTTCCGGGAAAGACCTGGAAGTGGTAACAATCTTGAAATGTTCAAAAGACAGCATGCAGTGCGGCCAGGGAGGAGTGAGTAATAGAGAGAGGAAATGAGGTGGAAGCCAGTCCTGGACAGACTGCAGGGGTCTTCAGGCCCCGGGAAGGACTTTGGAATGTGTTGGAGAACCTCTGGAAACTTGGAAGCTGGGATAATATAATTGTAGCTACATTTTTTTTTTTTATTTACAGAGATATAATTGACATATAACATTGTGTGAGCTTAAGGTGTGCAACATGTTGATTTGATACTTTTACCACTAGAGCACATTAGCTAAAACCTCACATAATTATCTTTATTTTTGTGATGAGCACAATTAAAATCTAGTCTCTTAGCAACTTTGAAGTTTATAATACAGCATTGTTGACTATAATCACTATGGTGTGCATTAAATTTCCAGGAGTTACTTATCTACTAGTTGCAGGTCTGTATCCTTAAACAACATCTTTCCTATTCCCCTACCACTAGCTGCTGGTAGCCACTATTCTGGTATCTGTTTTTACTGGTTCAGATTTTTTAGATTCCACATATAAGTGATAGCAAGATTGTATTTATATTTAAGACAATTATTGTCCATAGTCTGGGCTGCTATAACAAAATATCATAGACTGGGTGGCATGCTGGTTGATTTTAGTTTTAAGTTTGCAGTTTCAGCCTCAAGGGGATTTATTCTTCTGCACAATTTAAATGCACTGCCACTCCCTGGTGATCCCAGGCCTAGATCTGTATGGGATATAAGTGGTCCATCTTGGGCTTTCTTTGAGACCCGAGGTATAGAAGCTCTACCTAAGTGTATCTAACTTAAATCCTGTGTTTTTTAAATGCTTTTTCTGTCTTATACATCAACATGTCTTTAAAGTACATAATGCCGTTTAGATTGAGTCTTTAAAACAACACATGCTATGATCCAATTAGCTATCTCATCTGTTTTTAACATTTTCTTTATAGTCTCTTCTAATGCTATAGACAGCCATGTTAAGAACTCCCAAGTCTCTAGTGTATCTTAAATCTTAATTCTGTTAGCTCTTAGCTCTTGAAGCCTGCTTGGTTCTCTGCACTTGTCAGTATGTTGGTTCCTTCAGTTCTGGCCATGAGTATGTCATTTTAGGCCATTATACTACGATGTGGGAGGCGATAGAGACATTTATGCTGAGGCTTGGGAATGTTTGAGAACTAACAGAAGACAGACCTGCAGCATGCCACCTGGTACTGATAAGGCCAAATGTGAGAAATGGGTCAGGAAGTGGGAGGTTTAGGGAATGGCTGTGGTGCCCCTGGGGACTACTGTTAGGACCAGGGAAGGATCCTACAGTGAAGAAGCCAGTGCTTGGGAGTCTGTTGAAGCCTCAGTAAATGGCACACTGTCTGTCTGGGAGCTCAAAGCAGAGGCAGTCAAGCCAGAAACAGTTTAAAATGGAAAAGTGCAGATTGAGTAAAATAACAGATTAATGAGGCAGGCCAGTCCATGGCAAGGATATTTTATTTGTGCCCAGAATTTATTTTCTCTCTCTCTCTCTCTCTCTCTCTCTCTCTCTCTCTCTCTCTCTCTCTCTCTCTCTCTCTCTCTCTCTCTCTCCTTCAGTGCAATGCAGGCCTATGGCCTTTCTGCTAAATGGAGAGGAAGAAAGTGTGGCATCAGAGGAGGCAGAGCTGAGGCTGGCATGGCTGGAATTGGTGGTGTTGCTGCTATTGGTGGTGTTGCTTGTGGAGTTTTAGTTCTCTCACACAGTCAGCCTCTGAAATAATCCCCACCCTCTAGTGCTTCCCTCTCCCTTAGAGACTTATCCAAACCTATTTCCATTGAAATAGGAAAGCCCTCTTCTCTCTCCAGGCTACAATTAAGTGGCTTGGTTTACATTGGATCCTAGGGTTTGTTTGTTTGTTTAATACTTCCTCAACTAGTTCTTTTTGAAACTGGCAAGAAATCTTTAAAGGTAAATACGTATTTAAAACAGTATTAAGGATACCTTAGATACCATGCCCATCTTCCAACTGTTTTCACTCAACCTGCTTAACAACCTTGGCAGGCAAGTAAAGCAGGCATGACCCACATTTGATGGATGAGGTGATGTAGATTCAGAGAAGGTAGGTGATGTTTCAAAGGACACACAATTTCTAATTGTAGATAGCCAAGATTTCTGCCTGGGTCTTCCCACTCAAAACCCAATGCTCAAATTGAACAGAAAATAGCCAGATTTATCACCCAGCCTGTGAGAGAAGAGAAAGCAAGGGTGAACCACAGTAAATGATGTTGAATAAAACATGAGAGTAAGTAGTTTGCATTTGTAGTCTTATGATTTTTATTGCAGGCTAAGACCTGGTTCTTAATTCTTTCCTTGTGCCTTCTGCTTTTTGTAAATATTCACAACATTTACCATAAAACCCTCCATCTGAAGGCTAAAGGACTGTATCTGTCTCCTGCAGAAACCTTGCTGCTCGCTCATCTCTGGAGATTGGCTGTGCCTTTAGTGAGTAAGAACCCCCCTGTGGACAATTGGTGACTGAGGGACAGCTGGCTGCAAGGAGCAGTTCATCAATGTGCATCACGACCGAGCCTGGCAGTCATTAGGATTCATTATAAATTACTCAGAGTCCAGCAATCTTATTTAGTTCTCTTTCCCCAGCTACCAGCTGTGGATCTAGGGTTTTCCCCCAAAGAACTTATCTAAGCATGGGGGCAAATAGGTCAGATGATCTGATGATGAATGAGTGAGGGTAAAACAAAAGCTCGTTTCTACCTCAGAATAGATGCTGTGAAGATGCTGTTGGGGAATTAATTAGAACTGTGGGCACAGTTTAGGCCTTGGTACCTTTGAGGGGCCAAGGAACTTTAATATATTTGGAAATCTTTGGGAAGAGGGACAGGAACAGAGAAGGGAGAGCAATAACTAGAGGGAGAGTGAAAGAGAAGAGAGTTATATGTGCTACTTTATGACCTTCAAGATCTTGTCCTTGATTGCCTTTTGGTTTTGCTTCAACTACTACTGACCATTCACTTAATCCTGTCTCCATCTCAGATGCCTTCCTTTCTTTCCAGTTTTCCACCTGTGGAAACCTACTCATCTTTCAAAGCTGACTCCTAACATGTGGACCAAGTACTTTCATGTGGATCATCCATTCACAATCCATCGTTAAGATAGATTATTTTTATCATTTTTTTTTTCAGATAAGGAAATTGAAGCTCAGAGGCAATGTGGGTTGCTCAAAGGCACAGTTCTGATGGGGAGTGGAACACTTCAGCCATGGCTCTTTCCATATTATACTGCACTAGTATCTTACTGCTGCTCCCTTCCCTCTTATTATATTCCTGCACTGGCCCTGACACAGTGGCAAGATAGCCACGTTTGGCTTCTGTGTCCCTGGCCCTTCATCATGTAGCCCCTCTCCTGTCCTATATCGGCCTGACATTCCCCATGACCTGACATTCATTCTCATCCTCTTATGTTCTCCCTCTTAGAGCTCTTTACTAGGACAGAGGCTGGAACATTTTCCTATAAAGGTGCAGGTGGCAAATATTGGCTCTGAAGGCCATATAGTCTCTGTTACAATTATTCAATTCTGTCCTGTAGAGTGAAAGCCGTCATAGAAAATAAATCATGAGCAAGTATGGCTGTATTCCAATAAAACTTTATTTAATGACACGCAAATTTGAATTTCATATGATTTGTCTCAAAATATTTTTCTTCTTCTGATTGTTTTCAACCATTAAAAATATGAAAGCCACTTTTAGCTCAGGTTGTACAAAAACAAGTGGTAGGCTTTGGCTAGCAGGCCGTAGATTGGCAACCCCTGTTCTAGAACTAATTGGGTAGTGATCATTTACCTTCTGGTACAATTGTCACTGTGTTGGTTCTATTGGAAGCACTGACAATTTCAGCCTGTAACTGCAGGTGAAAGGCTTTATTTCTCCTAAAGGGATTTGGACAGCTGTGGTTGTGATGGAGGTGGGAGGAGCTGCAAAGGGGGTGGGGGTTTGTGGAGGAGATGCCAGGGGGATAGCTGCCATTGCATAAAATAAGGTCAGTCCTGCTGCACTCCTGTTGTCTCTTCAGTGAAAATGTTAGATTTAAATCCTATATGTCATTTATCTTTGAGCTCTGTATAGAGAAAAAGGTCTTGCTTTGGTTTTTGTAAAAATACCAGGCTTAGATCTTTTTGTGTGAGCTGTCATCAGCCATTCTGATTGTTGATCTTGTAAATTCATGCTTTTTAAAAAGTGCTGGCAGAGGGATTGATTTGTTTCTGAACAATTTCATGAAGTGTTCCTTTCAATAGAGACTTACATTGAGTTTCACTTCAGCTATATTTTCCACATAAACCAGATTTCAAAGGCACGAACGACTTCTTTAGGATCCTTCTTTAATGAGAGAGCTTCAACAGAGGGCATGATCAGCAGCTGGCTATCTTCTTTGGCCACAGGGAACACTGTGAAATTTGGTTGGTGACCTGTTGAGTGTCTTGAAGGGTTTGTTACCAACTCTTGGGTGCATCCTAGAGCAAAAACTTTCTTAAAATGTTCCTCGTTTGTCGAATTTGGAAAGAAGCATAGGAAAGGAAATAGAGATTTCAGGAATTGGATTCTCACTAGTACCCAACATGTCTTCCACCCTCACCCCCTGCCCTGTGTTGTATGTCAGGAAGCTTACCGGAAATGTTGCACCTGGGATATTGGGTAGGTGCTTGACTTATACATTCACCCCTCAAAATGACCATTCTGTATTTCAATTGTTTAGTAGATTTCTAATCGTACTAAGTATTACTACCAAATAGTAGTTGCTTGCTATTATTATTTTAAAATTAAGTTTAGAAGATCCTTCAAGTATATTAGATACATAACATGTCACCTGCCATATGGAGCTTATACTGTGGCTATTTCTATTCAGAGTAGTTCTATTGTATTAAAGACATAGAACTATCAATTATTTAATACTTTGAAATGATTATACATGTAGACTACAAACATGTGAAATTTAGTTTAAACAAATGAGTTAGTACTCTGGAACTTTGAAAATTATGTTCTGGGAAGGAAAATCTTTTCAATGACTTTATAAGGTTTAATTATTTTTAAATTCTATTTTCAGACAATTAGGGAATATTGATATGTTTAGGATTTCTCACAAGATTAAAACTGCTCATTTTAAAATATTTTAAGACTCACAAGTAGTTGCAAAAATAGTACAGAGTTCCAATGTGCCTTTCAACTAGCCTCCAATGGTGGCATGTTGCATAATCATATTTACAAGATCAACAATCAGAATGGCTGATGACAGCTCACACAAAAAGATCTAAACCTGGTATTTTTACAAAAACCAAAGCAAGACCTTTTTCTCTATACAGAGCTCAAAGATAAATGACATATAGGATTTAAATCTAACATTTTCACTGAAGAGACAATAGGAAATTGACATTGGTATAATACATTAACTCAAATGTAGATCTTATTTGGATTTCACCAGCTATTGAATGCATTTTTGTTTTTGGAGTCTAGTTCTATGAAATTTTATCATATGTTTAGATGTGTGTAACCATAACCACGATCAGCATACAGAGAAACTCTCTTGTCACCCTTTAATATAGTCACTTTTTCCTCATAAGGTTTTGTTTAGACTGTTCCTTAGGATGTGAAATTAGCAGTGAAAGCAGAGGTATATTTTGGGAAAGTGTTAAGATTTCAATTGATTTCCACAATGATACATCTCAAGTGAATGAGTTCATTTTTTTTTTTTTTTTTAGTTTCCACATATGAGATCATATAGTATTTGTCTTTCTCTGTTCTGACTCATTTCACTTAGCATAATGCTCTAAAGGTCCATCATGTTACACATGGCAGAATTTCCTTTTGTATGGCCGAGTAATATTCCATTAAAAATACACACCACATCTTCTTTATCCATTTATCTGTTGATGGATATGGATTGTTTCCACATCTTAGCTATTGTAAATAATAGCTGCAATGAACAGGGGGATGCAGAATCCTTTTGAGATAGTGATTTCTATTACTTTGGATATATCCTCAGAAGTAGAATTGTTGGATCACATTGTAGCTCTATTTTTAATTTTTTGAAGAAGCTATATACTATTTTCCAGGGTGGCTATACCAATTTTCATCCCCATCAGCAATGTACAAGGGGTCCCTTTTCCCTACATCCTCATCAATATTTATTATTTCTTGTCTTTTTGATGACAGTCATTCTAACAGCCAAGAAGTGATATCTCATTGTGGTTTTCATTTGTATTTAATTGATGATTAGTGATGTTGAGCACTTCTCATGGTTGGATGTCTGTATCTCTTCTGTCTATTCAGGTCCTCGGACCATGTTTTAAATTGAATTATTTTGGATATTAACCATTATCTGAGATATGATTTGCAAATATTTTTTCCCACTCAGCAGGTTGCCTTTTCATTTTGTTGATGGTTTTCTTTGCTGTGCAGAAGCTTTCTAGTTTGATGTAGTCCCACTTGTTTATTTTTGCTTTTGTTATCTTTGCTTTTGGTGTCAAATCCAAAAAAATTATTGCCAAGACCAATGTCAAGTAGCTTACTCCCTTTTTCTTTTAGGAGTTTTATGGTTTCAGGTCTTGCATTCAATTCTTTAAGCCATCTTGAGTTGATGTTTGTGTGTGGTGAAAGTTAGGGGTTTAGCTTTCCCAGAACTATTTATTGAAGAGACTATTCCTTACCCATTATATATTCTTGGCTCCTTTGTTGTAAATTATTTGGCCATATATGTGTAGGTTTGTTTCTGAGCTTTCTATTCGGTAGCATTGATCTGTGTGTCTATTTTTAGGTCAATACCACACTGGGGTTATTTTTGTTTGTTTTTAAAATATATTTTTACAAAAATATCCTTAAAAGACAATATTTACAGAAAGGGAGATGAAGGGAGAGGGAGAGATGGAAACATCAATGATGAGAGAGAATCATTGATTGGCTGCCTCCTGCACACCCCACATTGGGGACTGAGCCTGCAACCCAGGCATGTGCCCTGTATGGGAATCAACCCGTGACCTCATGGTTCATAGGTTAACACTCAACCACTGAGCCATGCTGGCCAGGCAATACCATACTGCTTTGATTATTATAGCGTTGTAATATAGTTTGAAACCAGGAAGTGTGATGCCTCCAGCTTTGTTCTACTTTTTCAAGATTACTTTGGCTAATCAGGTTTTTGTGGTTCCATACAAATTTTAGATTGTTTAATTCTAATTCTGTAAAAAATGCTTTGGAATTTTGATAGGGATTGCATTGAATCATAGATTGCTTTGAGTAGTATGGACATTTAAAAAACACTCATTCACCTTGGCAGGTGTGGCTCAGTTGGTTGGGTGTCATCCATGCACCAAACAAAATGTTGCCAGTTTGATTCCCGGTCAGGGCACATGCCCGGGGTTTCATTGGGCTTGATCTCTGGTAGGGGATGTGCAGGAGGCTACTGATCAATGTTTTGCTCTCACATAGATGTTTCTCTCTCCTTTTGCCTTCTCCTCTCTCTAAAAATCAATTTAAACATTTAAAAAATATTAATTCTTTTACTTTACGAGTATGCTATATCTTTCCATTTATTTGTGTCTTCAGTTTCTTTAACCAATTCATCAGTGTATTAGTGTTTTCAGTGTACAGTCTTGTTTTAGCTATTTTAAGGTTTTGACTTTCCATATAAATTTTGGAATCAACTTATCAATTTATACTAAAACTTCCTGGGGTTTCCATCTACATTGTGTTGTACTATAGACTGATTTGGGGAAAATTGACCACTTAAGGATACCAAGTCTTTCAATCTATGAACATGGTATATCTCTCCATTTATTTAGATACTCTTTAATTCTTTCAGCATAGAGAATTTGCTTAGATTGTGTAATTATTTTTTTAAAGAGTTATTATTCTTTATGTTAGACTTCTTGTTTATAATCTACTGTGTGGGTTCTGTCTTCTGATTGGACCCAGATTGCTACTCTGGAATATCTTGTAAATACTGTTTGAATTGAGACTTTTGCGACCTGTGGATTTTGTCCTCATTTTAAAGAAAGATATGAGACATTGCTATGTATTCAGCTGGTACTTTTTCTCCTCTCCTCACTCACCCCATGTCTCATGTGTTTTAACCTGCAATTAAACTAAAGTGAGGGAGGGGAAGACCAGAGTGTGGTGAATGACATTTCTGCAAGAACTGAAGTTCAGCAAACAATGATCCAGGAGCACAGTTTCTTACATCACTGAAATGATCAGCTCCAGCTTGACCCTTCCAGTATTTTATGGTGGTGAGCAGAGTACTTAGAATTTCCTGAGGTACAGGATATAAAAGGATCCCACAATTTTGATGCTTAGAATAGAGGTACTGTGACTTTAAGATGCTATGGATGAAATATTCAGGCTAATAAAAAAACCTAGTTTAATACCAACAACAATTTTGATTTTTTGATTTGGTTTTGATTCCCATAGAAAAGGGGGAAATGTATATTTCTTAAAGGTACCATTATGAATAGAAATATTTCTGTCATATTCTTACATCCATCTAGTTAAAGAAAAAAAGTCCCAAACTCAACCAACCAAATAACAAAACAAAATCCCATCAAAATTAAAAACATCTTCTCCATTGTAGTTAAGGCCTTTGGCATGAATTTAAATTTAGCTTCCCTGGGAATTTTGGAAAAACATTTTTCTTCATTGTTTTTTATAGGCCCTGTGAGGCAGAGGTATAACTTCCTCAAACAAAGCAGCAGGAAAAGCAACTAACAATCCTCTGGATAATGCAAATGAATAAAAATTGCCAGAATTATTGCAGAAGTGCTAAAAACCTTACTCTGATGTTTTAGACACTATTCCTAGACTTTAGTGGTTCAGGGATGCCTATTTTAGCACTCCCGGCATATTAGGGAACAAAGTTTGTGGAGAAAATAAATTATACAGGATAGTCTCCACCTTAGAAATGGATCATATTCCAGGGCCATATTCAGTTAGACTGGAAATATCTTTTCCATGTAGAAAACAGTTTGATGAAAGATAGTTTGATTACCTGGCTTATGCCATCAGTTTTCCTTTGCTAAGCGTTACATTATTTTTTAAATAAGAACATGGTAGTGTATTAATTATCTACTGCTATATAATCAATTACCCCCAAATTTAGAAGCTTAGAAGAACAATCATTTTTTTATGTCACAGTCTTCTTGGGTCAGGAATCTGGGTGTGGCTTAGCTGGGTCCTTTTGGACCAGTGTCTCTTGGGAACCTGAAACCTGCCATCAAATGAACTTGAGAGCAATTCTCCCCCAGCTGAGCCTTCATATGATATTGCAGCCCCTTCTAACCATGATTCCAGCCTGTAGGTCTGAGACCCTGATCCAGAATTACCCAGCTTCCCATTCTCATCTGAAATGAGACCACTGGATTTAGATTAAACTTGCATTTGAATAGTGGTTATTGTGCAAAAAGGGATTTCCTTCTCTCCTTGTGGGGAAACTTGTTTTCCCCAGTGACAAATAAAGTGGGGATCACTTTTGGTGGTTGAGTTAGTAGCTGGGTAGTTTGGAAAAGTAGGGATTTTTAATTTTAATTTTTGTTTATTTTTTTGGTCTACTTGTAGCTTGCAGCCACCATGACCAGTATGAAAGGGTGTGTTCTTGATGTTAAAGGGTAGAACTTAGGGTGTATTTTCACATAGAGACAGTATGCCATAAATGGTGGTTAGAATCTTAGGAAAGAGTTCCATTTGAGACTCATTATAAGTTGAGGAAGCCCTTGCGGGCTAGCTCACCACCACTTACAACAGTATGTGCATAAGCAAATGGATTCTATATCCCAGACATCCATCTTATAAACATGCTTTTGAAGTGTGACTCATTTTTAAGTTGGGGACTTGCCTGTATTTCATTAGGTCCTCCCCAGCCACCTTCCCCACAATAGTTTACATTTTGAACTATTAGCCCTTTGGGAAGATAAAATGACAGAAAATAGAGATTACTATAATTTACTCTTAGCGCTAAGAGCCTGGCAGATGCTATCAAGATAAAATCAGATTTTCTGCAGGGTTTGCACCTACATCTCTTTATAGTTACATTATACCAGGTCACAGTCATCTTTTCCTTTTGTAGAATTCTAGGGTCTTAATCTAGGTATTTCCAAAAACCACTTAATCAGATTTAGGACATGAGATACATTTTTGGTCTGCCTTACACTCCCTTCAGCCCATATCTGTATGGAAGCTGATGGCCTTCCAGCTGAGAGGTTACTGTTCCAGCCCCAGAATGAGTTCATTGGAAGACTGCTCGCCTGGCCTCCCACATGCTTGATATTTTTAGACATGGCTCTTATTTTATTCAGCAATACACCAGCCAGCCAATCACTAGAGAATTTATCCAGGAATCAACCTGTTGCTTGAGCATATGTTCAAAGGATGCCACCTCTAATCTCTATCCCTTCATGAAGTCAGCCAAAAGCATGTTTTAAGAGCCACCCCTATCTCCACTTAACTCTCCTGAGTAACATGTTCAGTTTTGCCTCACTCGTTCATGGCACACAGTATAAATACATCATAAAATGCCTTTCTGTCTCATTTGTAGAACTGTAATAGAAAATTATGTCCATGATGTGTTTTTTTAAATTCTTTATTGTTTAAAGTATTACATAAGTCTCCTTTTTTCCCCATTGACCTCTCCCCCTGCCACCCCACCCCCCAGCACATGCCCTCGGCCCCCTACCCCCCGTCTGTGTCCATTGGTTAGGCTCATATGCATGCATATAAGTCCTTTGGTCGATCTCTTACCCCCTCACCCCCCGCCTTCCCTCGTAGGTTGGACAGTCTGTTGGATGCTTCTACGACTCTGGATCTATTTTTGTTCATAAGTTTATGTTGTTTCATGATTTTTCTTAATATGAATGTGTACTGGGTTATCCAGCTTCTCTTATTCAGCCACATAACCAAGCCTGCTCTCTCAGAACAACAGGTCCTTAGGGGAAATTTCCAAAGTAGATAATTTACAGGTGTAAGAGCTGATTTTATTTTTTTAAATTCACTGACTTATTGAGAATCAGTTGCAGGCTTCATAGAAAAACTTGGTTTGTGGGTGTGTTGTTTTTTTTAGGGAAATAATAAAATGTCTCAGCTGCTTTTAAAATTGGGAAAGGTGAACATAACCTCTATTCAGTAAAACAAAAATAGATGTAAAAATACCCAAATCTTCTTTTGTGGGGTGGAAATTACAAGGGACAGAAACAGGAAGGATAAGAGGTAGGAGGGACAGAGAAATAATTAAAATACATACCAAATTCCAGAAAGGCAGAATGCTTGCTGATGTGCTAGTCTGTCTCCCTCCCTCTTTCCCTCCATGTTCCTTCCCTTCCTCCTTCCCTCTCTTCCTATCTTTCTCTCTCTCCTTCTAAAATAAAAAAAGTAAACCCAGAAATACCTTTTATTTTCAGTAATGTTTTAATTCCATCTAAAATTTGGAATGGTTGATCCTCTTAAATTCCTTACTCCCTTAAAAAGAGGACAGTTACCATATTGCTTGAGAGAATGTAGATCAACTGGAGAGGAAATGGAGTGGTATCTCTACCTTGAGGCCTTTTAGGATACTGTAAGCTACCTAGACTTTTAAAGCTGAGCTGCAGTTCAGCTACTGTGAGATACAGGGGGGGCCGCCTTTGGCATTTGTCCTGAGCCTGGATGAATGTAAGCATCAGGCTGATCTGAGCTCAGGCTGCTTACCTACTCCTGGCCACTCCCGCATCTGGCATGGCCTCAGCCCTGGGAACAGGCTCTGGGCTGCAGGGATGATCACGTGGTAACAAAGACTGGGTCATTAAATTTTTGTTTATTTCTATTTTCAAAAAATAGAAATAATGCATCCCATGGATCAAACTTCTAAAAGTAAAAACAGAATATTAAAAAGTTAATTGTATCATATTATCTGCCTTATCCTGCCCATTGACCCCCCCCCCCGCCCCGCCCCAATGAACAGTGCACACTGTAGAGAGTTCCATGCCTATACCTACAGAGTTACCTCATTCTTTATAATGGGTGCCTGTTATTCCACAGCACAGATTGTTTTATGCCAAAGGTTGTTGCCATTTTTTTTTTTATACAAATAATCCTGAAAGGACTATCTTCGCAGATAAGCAAAATGTATTGTAGGAGCTGATCTCTGATGAATGTCAATTGTCAATGTTAATATTCCATCTTTTTATCAATATTTTATTCCCCTTAGAATCTTTTGTCTCCTCTTTGCCCTCAACAATAGATAATAATCTAATAAATTGAAAGCTTGCTGATTTTAATATAAGACAAATTGTCATCTATGTTTATATCTATGACAATTTCTCTTTCTTCTTACAGGCCCATAATTAGATGTATCTCCTTCATTTCTAATGTAAAAAGAGAATCAAGACAAGTTTCCTGTAATATTTGTAACAACACATTCCATTTTGATTAGGAGCTTCCATCTCGAAATAAAGTCATAATTCCTTTTCAGGAAAGAACAGCAACAAGAAAGCAAATAGAACTGACCTTACCCTGTAGCAGCCTGCTTTGTAGTGCTGACAGGGGATGTTGTGGAGAAGTTGGTGCTGGTCTGGAACAGATTGCAAGGGGAGGTCTGGACTTGTCAGGCTCAGCTGAGCACAGGGCCCGATCATTTATCACTGTCAAAGGGGTTGGGAGTGGAGGGAAGGGGAGTTACTGGACCATTCCTGTGCATCGCCTGACTGACAGCTGACAGCGCCTCATAAGCATCCATCGAGATGCCCTGCACATCCTGTTGAAGGCTGCTGACAAGTTCACTAGGAAGAAGAAAGAAGACCTTCTGTTGCATGCTTTGTGCTTTGCCAGAGCTTTGCACACCTTTCTGAGTGGCGTGTATAGAACCATTTGCACAAAGCGGGTTTAGTGGTATTAGAGGCATACAGTTAGGCTTCAAAGTGATAACAAAACTGATAGGATGAGAAAATACGTCTGTGGGTCTCATGCCTTAATTACATTTGCAGGCCTGGGATGCTGCACAACACTGATTATTTTAATGTGGCTGAACTGACATCAGCAAATGCTGGCGAGAACGTAGATAACTTTGCTGCATCCACGTGTAACAGACTAAGCAGTGCCAGCCTGCCGCCAGGCTCCCCCTCAGGTCTTTGAAAGGCAGTGTTTTTAACAGCAATACTAAAAAGTATGATTTCTCTGCAATACTTTGTAGCTGTGTTTAACATTCTTCTAAAATGCCTAAAATATGGGTTAGAATCAATAGGAAATATGTACCTTAGAATGAAAGGAAATAGTTTTTATTTATAGCTGCATTTTCAGGACAACTGTTTTCAATACTGTTATTCACAGGGATGTCACATTTATCAGACTGACATGAAGATTTTAATCCTTAAAAGAATTTTATTTTAAAAGGAATTTTTATTCTCAAGATTATCTAATTTTGGTAGTCATTAGGAAGTACATGTGTTAAGAGGGTGGCAGGGAGGTTTCATAGAAGTCAGGTGAAAAATTTCCATCAATTAATATTATATGCTTATCAGACATGCTCTAACATGTGGTAATTAATACCATTGCATTACGAAGGTGAGCATGGAATTCTCCTAAAGCAAAATGAACAATGATGGAATGCCTTTACTGGGCTAATGTCATATGAATCGGGAACTCGTGCTAGTCTGATAACAGTTGGGTAGCAGGGTGTGGAAGAGCTGCAGGCAGTGTTGCTAACACGGAGCCTTGGGGATGTGTTCCTGATTAGCAGAACCCAAGAGTGGGGCAGGGCCATTGCTGCTTGAAAGATGAATAGAGGGCATTGTCTTACTATCTTTGTTTACCCAACAGTAAGCCCAGTGCCTGGCATGTAACCGGTGTTCCATAACTATTTTCTGAACTGTGATGTTATTTAGGCAAAATGTGGGTTCCTGTGCCTTGACTTACTGGGATAGATAAGCACCATCCCCCCTCCCGAGTCCCTCTGTCCACCATCATCCCCCTTCCCTCACACCTGTCTACCTAGGACAGTGGTTATCAACCTTCCTAATGCCGCGACCCTTTAAAACAGTTCCTCATGTTGTGACCCAACCATAAAATTATTTTCATTGCTACTTCATAACTGTAACTTTGCTACTGTTATGAATCATAATGTAAATGTCTGATATGCAGGATGTATTTAGGTGACCCCTGTGAAAGGGTCGTTCGACCCCCAAAGGGGTCGCGACCCACAAGTTGAGAATCACTGACCTAGGACATCATAAGCTCATGAAACCTACCCAAGCCTGGAACAAGGTCTGAGATGCCCTCATCAGTTGGGATTTCATAGGCCAGCTGGGTGGCTGCTTTGAGTTAGTCCCTGAAAGTTCCAGCCCTGTCACCGAGGGGGCAGGGTCTTAAGGAGCAAACAATAGAATTCAAGGGACCCGAACCTGGAAAGAATAAGGGCCCCCGTGCTGAGTCCTTCTGTGATCAAGGAGGAAATAATCTCTCATTGGTTATTTTCATTTAAGGGAGCTTTTATGCTTCCTCTTGCTCTTTCTATTAAACAAACAAACAAACAAACAAACAGGAATGGGACTCATAGGAAATCATTTAGATTTTTACAAGATGAAAATATACCTGTTAGGATCTAGATTTCTTCTTTTTAAAGTTTGCTTTGTAATTTTTTCTTTTTATAGTTGACTGGTTATCAACGAAATATTTGCTTTAAAATTTGGAAGTACATGAAAGTGTAAAGAAGGAAGAATAATCACCTATCACTTAGCATATATAGGTAGCTATTATTACATTTTGACCCTCTTTCCTTCTAGTCATTTTTCTGTGCCTCTGTTCTTAATTGGGTAGGATACTCTTTTTTTTTTTTTTCTTTTCCTCACTCAGCTCTGTATTATTACTATTTCCCAATGCATGGAAAAACCTTTTTATGATATACTTTTAAAATTACAATACCAAAAAATTACCATGTAATATTCCACCTTAGGACTGTGTCACAATTCCTTCATTATCTCCCTTTTATTGGGTCATTTAGGTGGTTTACAGTTTTTCACAGTTGTAAACAATTCTGCTGTAAACATTTTCGGATAGCTCTGCCTTAATCCTGATTATTCCCTAAGGTACATACCTGTACTTGGATTACTAGGTCAAGGACTTAAATGCTCTTGACTTTCCTGATGCATATTTGCAGGTTGCTTTCCAACTGGATTGCAGCTGTTCCCACATCCATGGGTAGTGTTTGAGGAAGCCCGGCTCCCTACTCCCTCATCCATATTCAGCATTGGTTTTGTAAGTTTTGCCATTTTCATGAATTAAAAATAGTATCTCATTGTGTGGTTGAGTATCTATTCACGTGGTTATTTGTTATTTATATATTTAAATTTTTTATGAGTAATGTGTGTTCCTGTCATTCTCTACTTTCTCTATGGCAGTGGAATCGCTGTCTTTTACAGAGTCGTGGAAGCCTGCCTAGGGAGCATGCAGAACTAAATCCAATGCTGGTTTTTAGGGCCACTGGCTTACCTCCTGCACTCTAATTGCAGGCACCCTGTGGTCACTCCTTCCCTATCCAGGGCAATCTTGTGGCCTCATGGAACTCAGCGACACAGCAGGATCATGCTCTACCAGTTTCTCTTAGGAGCAGAAAGGGCTTGTGTATGAGGGTGTGTGCATTTGGCATTGATGTTGCAAGTTCATAGTCATGCTTGTGGTCTGTGCACTGAGCAGACCTCTGAAAAGACAGCAGGTGCATCATGAAAAATAAAAAGGCCCTATGCTTACTTAATGCTTTATTCTTTTTTTAAAAAATCCTCACCCAAGGCTATGCTTTTATTGTTTTCGAGTGAGAGAAAGGAAGGAGGAGAGAGAGAGAGAGAGAGAAAAGCAATGGATGTCAGAGAGAAACATCCATCAGTTGCCTCCCATAAGTGCCCTGACCAGGGATCGAACCCCTGGAACCTAGGTAAGTGCCCTGACTGGGATTCAAACCCGTGACCTTTTGGTGTATGGGACAACATTCCAACCACCTGAGCCACCCGGCAAGGGCAGTGCTTTATTCTTTTAAAATACATTCTCATCTTCATTGCCTCACTCTTTTAGCTGGAAATCTTCCCTTAGTGTTCTCTAACAAGTTTGTTGATTAAATGGATCTTCTTATGTGTAGGGTCTATGAAGTTTATCTTTGCTCCCACTACTCAAAATGTAATTGCCAGTGGATATGAGCCAAAGACCCTACCCATCAGTATGAGCTTATGCCTCTCCAAACTCCAGCTTAGGCTGGGGTATACATATGGCCTTGTTCTGCCCCATCCTGCTATGACTTCATACTGTGAACTTCGCATTGTGAAGTTGCAGTTCTTCTGCAGAGGGCTGCTGGGAGGTGCAGGGGCTGCCTGCAGGGGTGTCGGCTCCTTTACTGGCCAGGAGATGCATCTTAGTTTTGCTGCACCTGGAGCAAAGGGAACAGAGAGAATGGTGGTGGCGGATGGAATTCACTGAAGGAAGGACAGTGGTCAGAGCATAAGGATGTAATCCTGAATGATACATAACTTCTTTTTTTTGAGCTGCAACTTGAACTCTAGCCATCTAATTTTTACGTTTTGTCCATAGCATATTTTTTGTTTTTAGGGAAGCCCCCACTTACATACAGTGAGGGCTGACCTTTTCTTTCTCCTTGAGCTTTGAGAGCAATGCTTGCCTCTGGGTGCCCACAGCAGTTGGGGACTACTTGTGTCACTCTCCCTATAGCCTTACTGGGGACTCTGTTAAGCCTCTGCCAGCCACAAATTCCATCTGCCTCTAGTTATGCACCTCATCCTTCAGTAAAAAGGACTCAGGCTTCCTCGGACACAGGGTGGTTGGAGCGCAGATTCAGTTGGCCCTCACTGAGTAACGTCCTCCCAGTAACTGGACCACCACCATGTAACTTCCC
This sequence comes from Myotis myotis, assembly GCF_014108235.1. Classification (NCBI taxonomy): domain Eukaryota; kingdom Metazoa; phylum Chordata; class Mammalia; order Chiroptera; family Vespertilionidae; genus Myotis; species Myotis myotis. The sequence continues at coordinate 75,091,161 of NW_023416368.1, read as the reverse complement.
CATCTTTCCCTCCTCACATACAGAGCACACACCATTGGGGGCAAAACCCACTCTGGGTTGAATTTCACCTTAAAACACTATGGCCCCCAATAATAGGAACTTTAAAGACAAAAATAATATAGAACCAAGGTCCCTCGGGGCAGAGGTGACTAGAGGCATCATTACATATTCTTTCCCAGTGCACCTGTCCCATATTTGAGTGACTGGCGTGACAGGTGCATCCTCAGGACTCCAGCTCTCACAGTCATCATATCATCCTCACAATAGGGTGGAGGGCACTTTGGCCAGCCAGGGCCCAGAATGCTCCATGAGCGTGACCGAGGCACCTCTGCTGGGGACAGGAGAGGCAGCTCAAAAGCTAGGGCCGTGGGCCAAATATGAACCCCACTTAGTTCCAGTCTAATTTGTACCAGGAGTACAAATTAGACACCAGGAGTAAGTGACCAGGAGAAAGAGCCACTAAGGAACAGACAGTGGTGGGAACTGTGACACCATATTTTTTGAGGTTTTAATTGCCATTTTAGTGAAATAAACACGCTTTTACATCAGTCTCAAACTGAACCTAATCCCTGATAAGCCTCATAGCAGCATGAATGACTGATAGTAACAATGATAAGCATGGATTGGGCTTTTAAGGGGTTAGTAACATGACTGGGAGGGGCTTGCACTGCTAACTGACCTGCAGCTGTGAGGCTTTATTAGTCTGATAAGAGGCTATACCAGTACAGGGATGATTCTGGTCCAGCAGCTGACCAGGACTCCCAGGACAACAGTAGCTGTTCCTAGAATCTCCAATTAGGTAGTGTTGCTATGGTCACCCAATCTGGAGGAGATTGGACCTGCAGGAGAATACTGAGGGTCTGAGAGCCCACTCTCCAGCCCCCACCTCCCTCCCTTTTACCTGTCTGATCCCCCCTCACCTAGAAGATAGGAATTTTAGCTAACTCGGTTTGCGTTCTTAATACAGCTAATCACTGGTTGGTTTGTGTTAGAATTTGCATTATTAAGGATTCATTATCAAACAGTTTTATTGTATTTTTCAAGCAAGAAAACAGTCATAAAGTTTGAAGTACATTAGTTATACACAAATAAAGCAAAAAACATTGTCGGTATTATCTTCTAAAGCTTTTGAACATGCCCCCCAAATCCCCTTCAAAATCTCTCCAATAGTTGACTTTGGCCCAGTCTTGCTCTAATTAACCTTGCTGCTCCTCAAGCACTGGGCTTTCAAGATTAATGGAAATCTATTCCTTGTCCTCATATACCCTTGACTGAGGACACGTCTGGCCATCATCAGAGGTTGTCCTCCTGGAGCATGTGGCCTTGGCTGTGTCCCCACGGAGCAGGGGTAGGGACATCTGCCCAACCAGCCAGATTGGAGGCATCCACCCTGCTGTGGCCAGGCAGCAGATGTCGCTGTCAGAAAGCCCCTCCTGTCTCCATTTCATGGTCTGCTGGTAATCAATAGTTAGTACCCAATCAATGAGTGACTTTTCTATTTAGTCAATGTGATTGTTTCTCTGGTGAAATGTCCAACTAATTATGAAAAAAAGTTTTATAAATGCTCATTGGGTTCCCAGGTTAGTCCTCCCCACCTCCAAATCTTACTTGACCTAAATAATGTGTTTAAAGGATCTCTGGTTCTTTGGCTCCCAGTTACTAGCCTCAGCACAGTTTCAATGGGAAAGTGCCCTTAGAAGTTCAGCCTTGGTTTCCAGGAATAGAACTGCAACTGTTCAGTTTTTAAGGACTCACCATTCCCTCATCATAGAATAGAAAGGAGCACTCAGATTTCCTCCCATTCTTTTGTCCCTAAAGCTACCTATAGTTTTCGGTCTGTCTTCTTATTGAAATTTATCAAGCAGAAATGAGAAGGAAAATGGCTTCTTTCTTTGTGCCATCTTTCTGTTTTATTCACTTAGAACAGGAATAACAAAATGATTTAAGCACACATGAGAGATTCTTTGGGGTGCTAAGAGGAGAAAGGATTTTGTGGTCACATTTGGGGTTAGAGAAAGCATGCTGTGGTTGCTTAGGGATGTCTGTCATGTGCATGGAAGTGGAGGAGAGGTAACTAAGTGCCATGTATTTGTTATCCCTGATTCAGATCTTATAAAAAATCAAGTTCACACAAAGATGATAATACTAGTCTAACAGTTAAGTCGCGCTTACCATGTGCCAAACACTGTTCTAAGTGCATTATGTATGTTAATTCATTTAATTCTCAAAGCAACCCACAAGGTTGTTACCAATGAGGAAACTTACAGATGAGGAAACTGAGGCACAAAGAGGCTAAGTGACTGAGCTAGGAAGTGGGAGAGCTGAGATTCCAAGCCAGCCTCGTTTCAGAGCCCATGTCCTTAGCTGCTGAAACTGTACTGTCTTTTGTTGGTGAAGGCTGTCTTTGCCCCCCTAGGGCTGCAGTTCAGAAGGAAATGTGAAATCCAGTTTACAGACACTGTTATTTTTGGGCCTCAGGCTCTAGAATAAAAGATAAAACAAGGTCTGGGTAACCTTAGAAGTAAGGAGAGAGTGGCATTTGAACTTTCACCTTCCTCTCCAGTTAGCATTTCTAGTCTTTTTACCACCACCAGTACTCTGCCTTCTCAGCTGAGAACAGGTGAATGGGGAGGGAGGTGGACATTTAAGGAGTGGAACAAAGGAGTCCCTTTGTCCAGGCCACATGGCTGGGGACACTTTCTGAGTGTCCGTTTTTAATGATCATTTTTGTACGAGGGCCACATCCTATCTAATAAAAAGACAAAAAGGGTAATTGACCGTACCTTCGCTACGCTTCCCATTGACTGATCAGCGCCATATGCAAATTAACCGCCATCAAAGATGGCGGCCAATTTGCATACTGCAGGCAGGGCTGGCCAGTGCCAGACGCCATCCAGCCCCGTGTGCAGCTCTGGGCGGCTGGGCTTAGGCAGTGCAATCGCGTCAACTAAGCCCCGCCCCAGCCAGGACCCCCGTGTGCCACCTAAACCTCGCCCCCAGCCGGGACCCCTTGTGCCGCCTAAGCCCTGTGCACCTAAGCCCAGCCCCCAGCTGTGACCCCCGTGTGCTGCCTAAGCCCTGCTGCCAGCTGGGACCCCATGGCGATCCCAGAGCAGGAAAGTTCCCCACAGGCAGCACCCAGCAGGGCCTGCCCCCGGTCTCTGCAGTGATCTGGTGATCCATGAGCAGGAAAGCACAGCCTGCAGGCAGCACCCCACCCTGGCCACAGCTCAAGGGAGAGAGAAACACACAGTGGAGGCCAGGAGCCTGAGAGATCAACACAGAGGGGTGCCTGCTCCAAGCCTCCATGGTGTGGCTATGGGCAGGCCCCCAGCAGACACACACACTCACACACACACACACACACACACACACACACAGCGCCTGCTCTAAGCCTCCAATGCGGCTGGGGGCAGGACCCCAGTGGACACATACACACACACACACACACACACACACACCCAGGACACCTGCTCCGAGCCTCTGTTGCCAGACTGTGGCTGTCAGTAGGACCCCACTGAGGGCTCCCGGACTGTGAGAGGGGCAGGCTGAGCTGAGGGAACCCCACCCCCCAGTGCACGAATTTCATGCACCGGGCCTCTAGTCTATATATATAAAAGCCTGAGCAACTGAACGACCAGTCGACCAGTAGTTATGATATGCACTAACCACCAGGGGGCAGATGCTCAATGCAGGAGCTGTCGCCTGGTGGTCAGTGGGCTCCCACAGTCGGAGCGCCACTCAGCCAGAAGCCGGGCTCACGGCTGGTGAGCGCAGCTGCAGCAGTGTGAGCCTCTCCTGCCTCCACGGCAGGACAGCCGAGTGGCAGTGGCAGGTGCAGCGGGGCCGGGATGAGCGGGAGCAGTGCCCATCCTGGCTCGGGCTCCTCCCCAGCCACCTGCTGCTTTGTGCACTGCTACATCCCTGTGGAGATCCAGCCTAAACCGGCAGTCCGACATCCCTCGAGGGGTCCGGGATTGTGAGAGGGCCCAAGCCAGGCTGAGGGACCTCACCAGTGCACGAATCTGTGCACCGGCCTCTAGGGTACATATAAAGAGAGAGATGATTTTAGTGAATGAAATGATATATCTTTCATAATGGCTAAAGAGAGTCCTTTTAGAACTGTTTATGTCTTCCTTAGTTGGTTAACAGCAGTGTATTGAATACTATGCTATGTCCCATACCGTGCTGGTATTGTGGATGTGGTGAGCCAAAAGAGACTCGGGCCCTGCCCTCCGTGAGCTTACAGTCTACTCATCCAAATAGCGATGAAGTATAAGGTGCAGCTCTGGTGAGTGTTGCAGACAAAGGTCGTTGGTTCCAAGAGAGCAGTGTGGCTGAGGTGAGCAGAGCACGTGGGGCCTGTATCAGAATTTTGACGTAGCCTCAATGCAGTGGAAAGCCACAGTGGGAGGAGGTTGGGGAGTTTGTGTCATATAACCAGAGTTATACTTTCTTTTCAGAGGCAATGAGATTACACTGGGAAGAACAAATTAGAGAGGGTGTGTAGGGACACTTGGAGGAGTCCAGGCCAAGAGGCCACAACAATTGGGGCTGGAGTGGTTTTGGTGGTGTAGCGAAGCAGTAGAAGTTATTCTAAAGATGTTTGGAAGGCAGAATTAGCTAGATTTGGTGATAGATTAGACGTGGGTGGTAAGGGGGAGAGAACGGGTAGGAGGATAGCCGTCCTATGCCCAGAGGTTGGGATGCTGGAAGAAGGTCAAGTTTGGAGTGGATGGTCAGCTTGTGTTGGAGGTGCTTTTGAGCTGTCCCAGAGGAGATGTCAAAGAGGCTACACTTTCTGTTGTAAATGTGTACTGGTTTGTAAATGAGGTCTGATGGACTATCCTGGGAAACCAAGTATTGGGGAAAATTTTTTTAAATCTATAATTTGTTGATTTTTTAAAAAAAATCCAAGCAATTATATTTTCATTTAGAAAATAAGAATCTAACAATGACAAAGGAAATTAATAAAGGTAAACATCTTGCATAATTTCCCTAGTTATTTTCAGTTTTGCATGTTTCTCTGGCAGTTTTTCCCCATAAGCATTCACATTTTAATTAGTTGTCATTATAATCTACATCCAGTGTGTAATAGGGTTGTTTTCACTTACCATTATCCCAAATATTTTTCCTCATTCCTATATATCTCTCAGATGCTGTATTTAAAATATGTAGCATAATATTTCATGCTTTTGATAAATCATGGATTATAAATTTCTAAGCAATTTATTTTGGATATTTAGTTGATTTTAAGATTTCATTGTGAAAAGTAGTAACACTTCAATAAATATTGTTATGCATATCATGTTTTTTTTCTAGGTGGCATTTTTCTTAGGTTGAATTCTTTTGAGTGGGAGTAGTGGGTCAGTGCATTTGAATAGGTGTGCAACTCTTGATGTGTATAAAGGAAGATGTTTAGAACCACGGGCAAGGCTGTGGAGTGCTTACCATAGAACAGAGTTGTGACCTCCACATGGGGTGTCATCACATTCCTTTGTATTCAGTAACCAGTGGTCCTAACCGTATGAGTGAGTGTGTGATAAAGTCCCATGCCACCTGACCTTTCACCTTGCATTTACTAATTGTGCCAATTAGTGCCTAGAGATTACTGTAGGGCTTGCTCTCTTGTTCACCTAGCCTGGCTCCGACTCCCCTCTCAGGTTTTCTCTTAGGATAGTGCCACAAATACTTAGGAACCAGTGGGAGCCCCTGAACTAGTAGTATCCCAAAGGGATCATCTAAACTGGACTGAACTTCAGAAGCCTTCAGGTTCTAAAAGACTACAGTGGTGGTGCAGAGGGTGCTTAGGGCTCCCATGGGTTTGGATGGAGTTCCATGACCCTGTCTGTGCCTGTCAATCTGTCTTTCATTGCCATAGCTTCTCAGCATATCACCTCTAATATGCCCTAGACCAGTGGTCGGCAAACTCATTAGTCAACAGAGCCAAATATCAACAGTACAACGATTGAAATTTCTTTTGAGAGCCAAATTTTTTAAACTTAAATTATATAGGTAGGTACATTGTTATTAACTTAATTAGGGTACTCCTAAGCTGGCCTTTGCTAAAAACATCCTCAATCTGATTGAGGTGCATTTGCTGGGTCGACCCCTTCCAACTTCCCATCCACACTCGTCTTGTGTACTTGTTTCGTCTATCTCCTTTCCGAAAACCGACTTCTGCGCATGGGCCACGGAGTTTCAGTCGCACTGTAAGTGAGCTCCCGCACGTGGTATTTTGTGGAAGAGCCACACTCAAGGGGCCAAAGAGCCGCATGTGGCTTGCGAGCCGCAGTTTGCCGACCACTTCCCTAGACTCTTGGTTGCATCTATTCCTGGTTCTCACTCTCTGCCTTTCCAAGTCCTGCCTCTCCTTTAAGACTCTGCACAACTTGTGATTCCTCCAGGTCATTGGCTCTGATTTTCCAACTGACTGTCCCTGTGCTGTGACCTCTTTGCCTTTAGTCCTCATTCCAGGACTTAGCACATAATTGTAAGCTTTCTGGTAAAATTTGCTTTTGAATTGTTTACCCTCCTGAAGGGCAGGAAAAAATGTCATACTCTCCCCCCAGACCTCTCAGAGCCTAGCTTTAGTGCTGAGTCCTTTGCCAGAGTTCAATAAATCTAATGTGACCCATTACATCAAAATATATGCGCTACGTGTGGCAACGTGAAAGCGTTCTAGCCATTCTTCTCTTATGCATTTTTAATATAAATGCCCATATTCAAAAGTTGCTAATGCTATTAAAATACTCATAGATGGACCATATTCAGATATTCCTGATCTGGTTGCTGTTTGGTGTAATGGGAACAAATTAATGCTGGAAAACAATCACATGGTCACTTTTCATTCCTAAGTCCTTGATATGCACTGGGATGGGGAGGATGATTGGTGGAGGAGACCAGGGTGCATGAAGAGTAGTAGCAAGCACTAGAGTATCTGTCTGGGCTCTAAGAAGGTGAGTATCTTTGGCTCCTGAGAACAGTGCTTGAACTGTAGTGAAATGATATGTTCTTGAAAAGTTGGTCTCAATGTGACCCCGCTGTCGTTATGACTCACTTTATTGATTGGGTCTTCAGTGGAAGCCACCCAACCCCCCTGGAAGCTGGAGCTTCCCTTGTTCTCCAGGGGATGGCCTGGCACAGTGGGGACCCCCTGGCTAGGAGGCAGGAGCTCTCAGGCTGGGTTGGCATTGCCTCCACCTACTGCACAGTCCTGCCTAAGGCCAGGCCTCAGCACACTCATTTGCAAAGTGACATGTTTGCACAGCCTATCTCTAGGCTCTTCTATAAAAGATCAAACCCACAATACTTGAAACTGTCATAAGAGGGTAAGCTTTGGTGTCATTTCTAAATAAAAATGAGAAGCAGGCTCTTTGACACATTTAATGACATGTGTTAGCATGTGTGTAGAACTTTACACTTAACTTGCATTTCTTTCTTTCTCTCTTTTTTTTTATAGCCAAACATCACGTCAATGGCAACAGAACAGTTGAACCTTTCCCAGAGGGAACACAGATGGCTGTATTTGGTAAGATATCAACTCTGAAAGAAAACCCAAAATCGTGTGCAAAGACTAGTGCCAAATTTCTGAGTTTTAGCAAGTGTCCTCAGGGCTTCAAAATCTGGGCTCTTCTAGATATTTACAAATCATCGGAGCCAACGGCCCCCCCCCCCCAACTACTGAGTTTTTAGTATTTCTTGGATCAGAAAAGCTTATTCTATATATTTTAATATGCTTCCCCCCCCCCCTCTTTGCAGACCAAATATCAAACTGTGTATTTGCTACTTATTATGTCCACACTGTGAATTAACCTGATCATTTAGGGCTTGTGTTTTTCTTCCAGGGAGGGATTGTTTTCTTCCACATTGATACGTAATTTTGTTAAAGGCTGGATGGAATTCAAGTAGTTTTGAGTTATTTCACAAAACTCGATCTAGTTGAATGACCTCTGTCTCCTCCATTATGAATTGAGCATATTCTTTAGGAGAAAACATCAATTAAAATGTTTTAAGCAGAATAAAATGTGATCTCTGAGTGTATACAGGTGTGGGCAAAGGTAGATTTACAGTTGTAAGTACCCAACAGGTCGACAGGTGGACGAGGGCCAGTGGCATGGCCACCACAGTCCCCAGACCTCTCACCCCAGTGGACGTCTTTTGGGTGCTGTCAAAGATAAAGTCTTTTCACAGAAACTGCATACTGTGGGTGATGTGATTCACTGCATAAGAGAAGCGTGTTAAGAAACCATTGACAATAAAGAACTCCATGCCAAAGTGCTTGAGTGCAGCAAATAGACTGCGAGGATGTGACACAATGAAGGCCGGCAATTTGAGCAATTACGAGATTGTGCCTAAGTGCACTGTGCATTGCAACATTCTTCTGAGTTACTAAAGCTATTGTAATAATCATAACCTGCATGTCTTTTTTCATATGAACAACTGTAAACCTACTTTTGTCCACCCTTCTGCAAAAGACTGCAATTATATGGTGGAGCAGCACTTCTCTGTTAGATTCCAAACCTTTTAGTGGGGAAGTCCTTTTTAAAAATTTTATTTACTTTTAAAAAATATATTTGTATTGATTTCAGAGAGGAAGGGAAGGGAGAGAGAAACATCAATGATGAGAGAGAATCATTGATCGGCTACCACCTGCATGCCTCACACCGGGGACTGAGCCCACAAGCCAGGCATGTGCCCTGACTGGGAATTGAACTGTGACCTCCTGGTTCATAGGTCAACACTCAACCACTGAGCTATGATGGCTGGACGGGAGGTCCTTTTTAATTCATGGTTTCTCACCTCCTATCTGATGTCACCTAAACTTCCTTCAAAATGTCTCTACATCTGGCACTTCCTCCCTTCCTCTCCTCCTTCACTGTTCTTCCTTGTATCTACTTCTTGTCTGCCCTCTCCTTCTCCTCCTCCTGACTTCTCTCCAACAGTGTCCTGGGACCCTCTCAGGGATCTCCATCTCTGTTCTCTGGACTTTCAGCTTTTTGTTCTGGTTCCTTCCTCTGAGCCTCCAGACAGGTTCTGTGATCTCTCCCATCCTAAAACCTGCAGCCCCCAACTTCACTGCCTTCTCTAGCGTTCCCCTGCCCTGCTCTTGATGGCAGTTTCTTGCAAGGGCTTTTGTTGTATCACTGCTTTTAGCACTGAAGTTTCTTTGAGCTGGAAATTAGCCTCAGACAACCCATATCTATATTAGCCTACTCAGGATAAAATGTTTCCTTAATTCCAGAGCTGGAACAGAGTTAGCAATCGGTGATGATTTACCATTGAAGAGTTATGAGACAGAGAGCTCATCCTGGCTAGGTGTTTGTACATCTTGCTCCGTATGAGCTGTCACCTTTTAAAATATCAGTGTTTAGGGATTATTATACTCAGACATTTAAATGAAGGATTTGATTTTTTAAGAACTACGCATAATGACACTCTAAAAATGTGTGTCAGATATTTGACTCATAACTCCCTCTGAGGAATGATGTGCAGATGAGGCCATTTTACCTAAGTTGTCGGCCCAGCACAGTGTCTGTTACCAGGGTCACAAATGTCACATGAATGTTCAAAGGGTTCTTTTGAAGATTGTTTTTGTCATTTAGATTTTTCAACCCTGATACATGTTAGAAACTAGGTTTCGTGTCTTATTGGGAAGTGTAAAATAATACCTGTCTTAGCAGATTTCCTTCTGTTGTGATATGGGGAAACTTCGTTTCTGAAGGACAGTCCTAGTACCAGGCAGGCCAGTGGTACTGTTTGACCACAGAATTGGAAAGATCTGTGAATAGGGCTCTATGATGAGATGATTATTACCATCATCATTGTCATCATCATCATCATCAGCATCAGCATCATCATCACAGGTTTGGTTTATAATAGCTTCCCCCCAAATCCCAAATCAAGGCCTTTATTGTTCAACTTTGGGCAAGCAATTCCTCCTCTACAGGCCTCAATGCTTTTACCTGTAGGATGGGAAGGTTGATGGGGGGCTTTGAGACCCTTTGCTTCTGCGTTTTACATGTTCAGGACCAAAGGCTCATCCTGCAGCAGGCAGTCCCACTGTGATGGGACAAGGGGTGTGGTGTTAAAAGAGATGAATCATGTGCATAATTTATACAAGTACAGAATGTAAAATAGAATATTTTTTGACATCTAAGAATTTTTACATTATTAAAACTGCGGTTTGGCTCTTCCAGATGCTTAAATTAAGGTCCCTATTTTGGTCAAGTAGACGATTGCATTTTATGTTAATGTTTTTAAAATTGTTCTCACGTACATTACTTATCCACCTGGCCTCAAGTGGAGTGAGGAAGCGGTTTGTTTTGGGGGTGGGCTTCTCTCACTCTGGGTTGTTTATAGTTATACTCAATTGGTTAAACTAAGTATAGCACTTAGCTCTTTGACATATGTTGGGTATTTAATCCTTCCAGCACCTTGCAAGGCTGGTAGGATTATGTAATCCCCTTCCCAGAAAGGTCAAATGACTTATGCCAGATCACTCAGCCAGGGAGACAGTGGAGCTAGAATTATATATAGCCCAAGTCTGACTGACCCTGAAGTCCACACTCTTTTGACCATGTCCCTGGATTCTTGGCACAGGTTGAAGAAGCCGTGGGAGAGTCTGGCAGATTCACAAGTGCCTTTCAGCTGGATCCATGCACAAAAGTGTGATTTCCAGCTAAACCAATTTGGCAAATTGATTTGTGAATTTCTATGCATTCCCAGGGTGCTCTGAAGGGCTCTCGAGACAGCTTTTGCTTATAGTGACATCTCCTACTATTTATCTTTCCCGTTGATTTTAGTTGCATGTATTATAGAGGAGAGTGTCTTACATATACGAGTACTTGACTGTGAGTTCACCAAAGCAACAATAGCACTTCCAAAGATATGGGTTGTCTGAGGCTAATTTCCAGCTCAAAGAAACTTCAGTGCTTCTTTCTTGGAGGCTTTAATATTTTATGCCAAAATTGCATCATTAGTTTCAATTTCATTATCTATTGGTTAATCATTTGAATGTACCATGCTGTTGAAATAGGGGCTTTTAAATTTAATCCACTCTGAAAGTGGCCATTGAACTGCCAGTAGGCATTTATATTGGAGTGGTTACTGTAAGGAAGGGTAGAGTGAGGGACAGGGCATGCTCCATTGTGAAAAATACATGAATATGTTACTGTATCAAGTGACCAGAGATTATATACAGGGTGTCCCGAAAAACTGCATACACACTTTGAGTGATTATAAAGTCAGTGTTTATTAACATACAGTTCACTTTCAAAATTTAAAAGAATCTACAAAAATGAATAATTTTTTGTCCATGCCTGTTTTCAAACTGATGACCATTCTGGTCCAGGCACTGCTGATAACACAAAGCAATGGAATCACAAACATCAAGAATCATTTAGTTCGGTATTTGTACACCTTCAATTAATCAACTGTTGCTGGTTTTGTACCGTCAACTTTATCTTTTATGTACTCCCATAAAAAAAGTCTAGTGGCACTTTAGGATAAAATGTATTTGTTCAAAGCAGGGGTCCTCAAACTTTTTAAACAGGGGGCTAGTTCACTGTCCCTCAGACCGTTGGAGGGCCGGACTATAGTTTTTAAAAAAAACTATGAACAAATTCCTATGCATACTGCACATATCTTATTTTGAAGTAAAAAAAACAAAATGGGAACAAATACAGTATTTATATTTGCATGTGGCCCGTGGGCCATAGTTTGAGGACCCCTAGTTCAAAGCTTAGTCTGGCTTCACCCATTATTTCAAATTAATTAAACCTGAAAAGGAGTGAAAATTAAGAGAGTCATGAGCTGTTAAAGTGTGTATATATTTCTTGGGGAAACCCTATAGATTATTTCCTAGTTTCTGACCTATAATCTTCACAGATTAACTTTTTTTATTATTAGGGCAGAAGTTGTGGGATTTTTTGTTTGTTTTGTGTGTTTTTTTTTAAATATATTTTATTGATTTTTTACAGAGAGGAAGGGAGAGAGATAGAGAGTTAGAAACATCGATGAGAGAGAAACATCGATCAGCTGCCTCCTGCACATCTCCTACTGGGGATATGCCCGCAACCCAGGTACATGCCCGCAACCCAGGTACATGCCCTTGACCGGATCGAACCTGGGACCTTTCAGTCCGCAGGCCGATGCTCTATCCACTGAGCCAAACCGGTTTCGGCTGTTTTGTTTTTTAAAAATATATTTTTATTGATTTCAGAGAGGAAGGAAGAGGGAGAGAGAGATAGAAACATCAATGATGAGAGAGAATCTTGATCGGCTGCCTCCTGCATGCCCCCCACTGTGGATCAAGCCTGCAACCCAGGCACGTGCCTCCAACCGGAATCGAACCTGGGACCCTTCAGTCTGCAGGCCCATGCCTTATCCACTGAGCCAAACCGGCCAGGGCCTTCACAGATTAATTTTAAATTAAGATGTTCATCTTTTCAGATTTTCTTTGTGGCCCATTGGTGAGTCCTTGTCTTGTTTTCTGTGACCACAGTTCTTTAGCTTCTGTGTTGCGCTCTCTCCTCTGCACTTCGGGACAATGATAATGAAGGTAATAAGCTCTGCTCTCCTGTGGGTTTCTCCCTGTCTGTGTATGATGCTCTCTTTCAAGTCAGTGGGATACCTTTTTTCACAAGCTGGAGAAGCAGAACCGAACATTTTGCAATTACTTAATGCCTTTGTTCCTGGTAGCTGAGAGGGCCCCATGGCTAACATCCCTTTAATCCTACACTGGTCCTGTGAAGTGGGCTTTATTGTGCTCCTTTAGAGACAGAGAAACTGAGTCACCCAAAGATGAAAGAAATCTGGTCAAGCAGAGGGAATGCTTTTTCAGGCACGGGGACATCCACATTACATTTGTCAGCAGGCTCTACCTGACTCAGAAAGGTCTCTCGGCTCTCAATAACTTATTAAAAGTGACATCCCGTTGGCAAAGGGCCACTCCGTCCATGCTGAGAGCACACACTACAGCCTCTCTGTGGTGGTGGTTCTTAAGCATGGAGCAGCTTTGCATTTTATTAAAAATATTCCATGGTCAAGAAGATTTATCTTTTCAAAATAAAATAAGAGCTTATTGAGAAGAGTGCAGAAAAGTAGGGTTGGGATTCCTGTCTTAATTTTTAGTACAATTTAAAAAACTGAAATTACAATTTTTTAAAACTTTAAAGTATGGTACTTGACCATAAAATGTATCATCCAAAAGGATACTTTTGAGAATGAAAAGGGTGCTGTTAAAAATTATCCTATATAATAAAAAACTAATATGCTAATTAGACCAGATGGCGGAACAGCCTTCCGGAATGACCTTCTGGAATGACCAGTGGGCAGGGCCGCGGGGCCTCGAGGCAGCCGGGGCTGCGAGGGCCGAGCCCCTTGTACGAATTTCCCTATAATGAGAATGTACATTATAAAATATTGTGCTGAGTAATAAATACACATTGATTAAAGTTGAAATTGAAAAGCAATGAAATAAAATAAATAAATTGAGGTAAACAAGTGGAAAATTAAAATGCAGTAGACTTACATTATATATAGTATATATTATAGTATAACACCAGTAGTTATATTAGCTTCCAAGATGGTACTCAATATATACTGTTATATTCTTTCTGAATGCCTTGAAGTTAAAAGTGAAGTTATATTTATGAAACCATAGCAATTAAGTAAGAGATGGAGAATTGATCTGATCATACTCTTGCAATTTTAACATTGTCCTAATACTGTACTGTCCAGTGATGTAAGTTAATGAGCTCTCCATCATTAGAGGTATTCAAATGAGAGAGGTCATTTCTAACCAATTGAGAAGTGGGGCTAAATAGCCTTAAAGATCCTTTCTTCTCAATAAATGAGAACTTACTTTGTTTCAGAATGTTAAACCTTTTTGAAAAACAATTACTTCTAACTCTAAATTCTTTGATCCTACCATTTAGAAACCCACACCTAGGCTGTTTGGTGAGAGGTAAGATTCTGCCATGAGAGATCAAGATCATCAGGTTCAGGAATTGATACAAGGGACAACAGCAGAAGTGCCTCAGTGTTGTCATGGGCTTTTTGGCTTCATGGGCTTTTTGGCTTCCAGGAGTCTGAGAGCAATAGCTCTGTGAGCTCAAATCCCTGCAAAACCCATTTTCTCTGTCAGGTTCTCTTAGGGCTCTCCAAATAAGAGGGAGCCAAAGACAGCCAAGACATCATGAAAATGTGCTGATGATCTCGTTGCACACGTCTGTTTATAGCCAAGCTGCCAAGAATTTGCTAGCCTCTTTCTTGAATAGCTTTGTCAAGGACTGACCCCAGGGCAGGGGCCTTGGCTGTCAGAGGCCCATACATGCAGCTCACTCTGGGACTCACCTTCCACCCCAAGGGAGAATGAGCTCAGTGACTGTAAGATGAACCAATCAAGACACCTCCCCTCCCTACTTGAATTGGAGGTGATTTTTGAAACAGCCACAGTTATTTTGTCTGCCAGCCAAGAAAACAGCATTGAAAGCAGCAGGCAATATGTCAGACTTCAAAGGAAAATATATTGGTGTCTCATTGGCTTGAATCCAACATTATGTTGGTAAATAATCAAATCCCAGTGTGGCATATTTCTTCCTGAACCTTGACTGAAAACTACTGAAGACCATTCTGTGGGCTGTGGAGTGGCAGTCACTCATTCTAGGGAAAAGCCAGAAAGAATGACTTTGAAATGTGTTTATAATTAACCAAACAATCTAAATTCACAAGGCTGTTAGAACAGCAGGCTGCTAACTGGTGCAAAGTTCTTAAGTGATGAGGTACTTGGGGAAACAAAATTAGGCCTTCTTCCCATGGTAAGCTGAAGCACCTTTAAGGAACAATAATTGGTCATTTGGAGCCATGTTTTAAGATGCACTTTATCTTATATATCTTTTTCATGTGTGTGGTGATCTCAATTTTTATTTTCTTTTTGAGTGCGGAGAGGTCAGGTAATATGGGGAAGGAAAGAGGAAGAGACCTTTCCAAGCCTGTATTGAAAATCCCTTTTGATTTGTATGGCAGCCCACCTGATCCAAGAGAACACAGCTGGAGTCAGAGAGGGTGTCCTGGTGTGGGGAAGGGTGGGAATGTATTTAGAGAATGGAAGCTGGAATCTGGGTGGGGATTTCTGTGCTTAGACAATGGAGCTAAACCCATTGTAGAAAGGAATAAATCAAATGTTTGGTAAAGTAATACTTCACTTGTTTAGAGACCACGTATCCATCAGCCTTAGCATTGTGGAATGCGTGTAAGACCCAGAAAATAATTCCCCTCCCCAAGAAAAAAAAGTGTGGAGAAGTTCTAAAGAATTCAGAATTCACGGAGGTCTTGTAGTCAGATAAATCTTGCTGGGTGACTTCAGACAAGTTTGTGACTTCCTCTAAGCCCCATTCCTCATCTATAAAGCGAGGGGAAGAATAGTTACCTCCTAGGGTTGTTGTCAGAATGGCATGAGTCATCAAGGCATTTAGGATAGGGGTGACAGCATGCTGTTAGATCTCAGACTTTTCTGCTCATAGGGCCAGCTGGGGAGGTACTCCTTGCAGGGGCCACCTGCTGACCCCAGTTAGAGCTAACTGTGATCAAGGCCCCAAGCAGGTGACCCCAACATTAGTCTGTTCCATTTGATCCATAATCTCTCTGAAATAGACCTGATGATTCCTTTAACTCAGGGATTTTGAAGGATAACACACAGCATTAGTTGAGAACTGATCTAATACTGGCTGGGTACGGGCCAGCCCTTGTTAAACTTTCTTTTAGGTCCACTCTCATCACTGGCCTAAGCTAAATTAGACTGATGCCTTTCTTCTGAGTCAGTACAGAGCTCTCAGAAATACCAGTATTTCTCATTTGGCCTCAACTATAGAGCTGGTCAGTTTTAGCTATTTTTTTTTCACTATTATCACTAGTATACAGTGACTATCCATTTGACCAACTTTTAAAACAGTTTTGAAAATGAGAAAGATTTATTTAATTTATCTTACAAGTACAGCAGAAATTTCTATCGAGAAAATATGCTCAAAAGGATGTGCCGGAGAAACAGCCATGTTTCTACTGCTTCTCTGGTAATTAACATTTTTAGAAGAGAAACATAGATATGGAAAACAACAAAAACTAAAAAAGTTAATTGTTATTCAATTTAACTCAATCAGCATGTTTAAGAAAAATACTGAGCCTGTGTTGCAGGTAACATAAAAAAGAATATTCTCTCTCTTCTTTTCATTCTTCCCAACCACTTATTTTGGGCCTTGTTATAAAATGAAATACAGGAAAATCAAAGTATATACAAGAGATGGCAAAATAACACTTATTAGATTTAAGTAAATGTTAGACCTGAGAAAAATATGAGAAATGAAATATACAAAGAGCGCAGCCACAATTCAGTTTAACTGATAGAAGTTGGCCACAAATTTTCTTCTATATTTTCTGACAGATATGTAAAGATCAGTTAGTTGTATAATTGGTTTCAGGTTTTAAAAATTGTGGTAAAATATAAACACTATAAAATTTACTATCTAACCTTTTTTAAATGTACTATAGAATTAAGTACATTCACATTGTTGTGCAACCATCGCCACCACCCCCCTCCTGAACTTTTTTATCTTTCCCAACTGAAATTCTTTATCTATTAAATAATAATTTTCATTTCCCCTCCCCCCAGCCCTAAGCAACCACCATTCTCCTTTCATTCCTGTTTTAAGGCTAATATTTCACTGAATTTACATACCACATTTTGTTTATTCATTCATCTGTCAATGGACACTCTGTTGCTTCCACCTTTTGGCTATTGTGAACAATATTTCTATAAACATGTGTGTACAAATATCTCTCCAAGACCCTTCTTCTTCTTTTTTTAATGTTTCTATTGATTTTAGAGAGAGAGGAAGGGAGATGGAGAGAGAAACATCTGTTGGCTACCTCCTAAAAACCTCCTATCGAGCCCACAACCTGGGCATATGCCCTCATCAGGAATGGAACCGGAGACCTTTTGGTATATAAGATGACACTCAACCAACTGAGCCTCACTGGCCAGGGCCAAGACCCTGCTTTTAATTCTTTTGGCTATATACTTACAAGTGGAATCACTGGATCACATAGTAATTCTGTGTTTCATTTTTTAGGAACTACCATACCATTTTTCATAATGGCTGAACCTTTTTACATTCCTGTCAACAAAGCACAAGGGTTTCAATTTCTCTACATTCTTGACAACATTTGTTATTTTGTTTGTTAATTACCATTCTGATGGTGTGAAGTGATGATTGGTTTCAGTTTTAATGATACTGAAAATCTACATGCTTGGGGGAATCATAAGATTTCCTGATTCTAGAACCAGAAAGAAATTTCTTTTCTAGGATATTAATAAGGAGGACGTGTAATGTAAGAGAGTCAATGGTACAGCTCTAATAACCTTGGAGTGAGCAGCATGAGGAGATTTGTGAGCTGTTGGTCACACTGCTCCTCTCTCTGGGTTCCTGATGTCCACCAGGGGCAGTTTGGTTCACATGCGCTTATGGGTACCACAGTGTGCTACTCTGGCAGGTAGGCTCTGGCTTAACCTAGAAGTTACTTGTCTTGTATCAAAAAGAGTCAGTGGACTAGTTATCTTTTAGGTAATGCTCTATCATTGTTATTTTTCTCACTGGATTTTAAAATATATTTATTTTTTAGTTCCTTATTGTGAAAACTTTCAAACATATAAAAACAGAGAGACTACTATAATGAAGCCTCACTCACTCAGCTTCAACAATTATTAGTTAGGGCTGAATATGTTTCATCTGTATTTCCACTCACTCTCCTTCACCCCAGGTTATTTGAAAGCAAATCTGAAATGAATATAATTTCAACCATGAACATTTTTGTATATATCTCCAAAAGAGCAATTTTTAAGAAAACACACCACAATGCCATCATTGTACCTAAAAATAGTTCCTTGTTATCATTGAATATCCCATGAGTCCATATTTCCACTGTTGTCTCATAAATGTTTTTTTCAAACTATTTGCTTGAATCAGGATCTAAATAGAGTCCATACATTTCAACTGGTTGATATAAATATTCAGTCTCTTTTAATCTATAAGTTCATCTCTCTTTTCCCTTGCAATTTATTTGTTTGAAAAATTAGATGATTTATTCTGCACTGTTTTCTTCAGTCGGGGATTGAATGGTCATGTTTTTCAGGCCCCTGTATTTTCTGCAAACTGGGAGTTGGAAGCCTGATCAGAATCCATAGGTATAAACCATTTAGGAGACATTTAATAATCAGTTGCCTCTCTTTTGGTGAAGCCATTAATGATTATTGCTTAGATCTATTACTTTATTAGAGGCTGCAAGATGGTAACATTTTAATTCTAGCATTTCCCTGTATTTATGAACTGGAATATTTCTATAAAAAGAAATTTCCATTTTATCAACTATTTAGTACCTTGACATCTAGTTTGATTAGGAAAGCAGCTTCATTTCTCCCCATATTTACCATTTTGCTCCATGTGTCTGTGCATGGATTAAATGTATATTCATGACTCAGAAGCATACATAAGTATAGTTGCTGAAGTCAAAAGTGATTTAACAAGTGATGGAAACCTCTTTAATTGGACTGAATGACCATTTTTGCTTATGCATTTAATGAAATTATTGATATATGTAACCGCTTGCTCAAATGCTTGAAAATATAATCACAGTAGACAGATTTCCTCAACAGATTTGGGTAAAACAAAGAAGTGGCACATAGTTGGGTGGCAGAAGGTCATGTCTCCGGCAAAGTTGGATCTAAGGGGCAGCCTTATTCTCTCCTGTTCTCGCCCCGGTTTTGTGACCAGGGGACATGCTGCCATGTGGGTCTGGTCCTGAACCTCAGTGTCCCAGGATCAAAAAGCCAAATCCAGGTGGACCTGAGGGCTGGAGACCATCTTGCTTCTAGACATGGAATGCTTTCAAAATATTGAAATGATGGAAATGGATAAGCAGCCAAGAAATGACAAATCCTCCCCAGGAATGTTGCTTACCATGAAGACGAATAACTGGGCTGTTTCACCTGGGGTGCTTTTTCATGTTTTGGCTTCATATTGTGAACGAGTTAGAGGGTAGATATAGACATATTTATTAGAGTGCATTGTCCATACTTTCTGCCCTCCAATTTTCACAGAGTGAGTAGGTAAAAACTATGTGCAGTTTTCACTGCCAAACATTTTGGGATTCAAGAAGGAGAGCTCTTTATTGACCCACTTATTTTTTTAAAATCTCATTTTATTTTTATTATTATCATGTATATTTTTGTTATGTTTGGAATGATGCTATGTATAAATAAAGTAAACAAAATTAAAATAATTTTTAAGAATGAAATTTTTTAAGTCCAATACAATGTACAGTTATTTTTTAGGGCAATCAAAATCCAGCAGTGCCAGTTCTGTTTTTTCTAGGGATAACTGGAAATGCTATCACTGAAAACCTAGGAAAGTGGTATCCAACTGAAGCAACATATTTGATCCACACTGAGAAACAGTTGTTTAGCCCAGCATACCTTTAGCCAAAGTAGTGTGAACAACGATGAAAGACTCTGAACTTTTCCTGCATTCTATAGAAGATAGTGTCTGCAATATACCAGGGGCTATTGCACAACACACATTTTGTCTTCCTCTTGTGTCAACAATGCCCCAGGACTTAGACAAAGGATTATCATGGACCAAGACCAAGTATCTTCGTTGAGCCCAAAGACATTGGGATCAACAGGATGTCCTCCTGCTGTAGGCCTCACCATATATTCTTCCAAGTCTCAGCTGCAATTCCAAGACTCATGATAAAATAGAAAGAACTCATGATCGTTCATGGTAGACCTTATCATGAACAAACTCAAAAAGATATTTAAAAAAATATGCTTGCCCTAACCAGTTTGGCTCAGTGGATAGAGTGTTGGCCTGCGGACTGAAGTGTCCCAGGTTTGATTCCGGTCAAGGGCATGTACCTTGGTTGTGGGCACATCCCCAGTCGGGGGTGTACAGGAGTCAGCTGATTGATGTTTCTCTCTCATCGATGTTTCTAACTCTCTATCCCTCTCCCTTCCTCTCTGTAAAAAATCAATAAAACATATGTTAAAAATTAAAAAAAAATATGCTTACCATAAGACGAGTGAAAATATTCTCACGTGACATTCCAGAATGAAGCTTTCTCAGGAATCAATGCTGTTTCTTTTGTGGGAAAAGGAAAGATCACATTTCTGATCTCTCTTAAACACCCCTATGCAATCCTTTGAATCTCAAATGTCTTTCTATGTGATGACCCTTTCTGGTTTCTTAATTTTCATAATACTGTCACTTGTCAGGTCAAGAGAAAATATCTCCAGTGGCAGCCTGCATCCATCTTGCTTAATACACCCATGTATTCATTTAGTACTTGGAAGAACTTACTGTCACCCTTTGTCCATCAGGCTTTTTCTTCCTTGGTGTATGACCTTGGCCCAGATGGCACTGACATTTGCATTGGGAAGAGTTTGTATTCAACTCATAGGGAACATTCATGGGAGAGAGTTTGGGAAGGTCATCTGGGAAAGTTTTAGGAATATGATAACACTAGGAGCTTAGAGAAAGACCTACCTGAGGAACCAGTGAACTGCCATGAAGGCATGGGAACTGCTTACGAACATTCCTTTGTTTAGGCTAAAAATTTGTGATTGGTCAGTATGTTCTTTGGCCAGGTCTTACCCAAACAGCTTTGTAGTAGAAATGTGCAAAAGGGTGACCAGAAGATGGAAAAGGCCTCATCGGCATGGATTCAGCATCTGCCCTTGCTTTCCCATCTGTAAAAAAATTAGAGCTGGATTCTCAAGCAGATAGCCTGGGCTTTAATCCTGATACCAGTACATAGGTCTTCAGTGACACATAAACAGCTGGGCAGGTACACCAGCTGAATGACAAAGAGCTTTTCAATTGCTGTTAATGCATTGGTAACAGGACTAAAAATTTTGTCTCTGTTTTTTCTTTTTCATGTAGGACTTTTTAAATCTACCTAGCAATGAAATGTCGGTAAAAATACCAGCAACAACCTTTATATTTGTGAAGTAATTTTCACATTATAAAGTATTTTCATATATATAATTTTACTTGTTCTTTGTATTTAACTCTGCGGTAAGAAAACGGAGGATCAGAGAGATTAAATGACTTTAGGGTCAGGCTACTAATTAATGGTAGAACTGGGTCTAGCATTCAGATAATGTATTCAAGTATTAATCAAATTGTTCACTCATTGCAGCAGGAGACAAACAGAAACCCCCTACTCCTCAAAGAATTTACACTCTAGTCAGGTAGGACAGTAAATAAGATAACTATCTGAAGTATGTAATATGGGATTTCACAGTGTGATAAGTGCTGTCGATTAAAATAAAATGGGGCGGAGAATAGGAAATGCTAGGTTGAGGTTGGGGGTTACAATTTAAAACAAGGTAGTCAGGGAAGGTGTCAATGAAATGGTAATATTTAACCTAAGACCTAAAGGAGGTTGTCATGCAGAGATCTGTAAATTAAGCTTTCTAGGCAGAAGGAATATTTAAGTGCAAAGGCCCTGAGGTAGGAATGGGCCTGGCATGAGGCCTGTGTGCTGGGGTGTAATAAGCAAAGGAGTGTGTGTGTGTGTGGGGGGGGGGGGGGGGAGTAGTAACAGAGGTCAGACATTAAGAGGGAGTTAAATTATGAAGTAATTGTGTTAACTGTGGTTTGTACACTATGGGAAGCTTTTAGAGGATTTTGGGCAGAGGAGTGACATGATATGACATTTTTTTTGAAAGAACCATTGTGGCTGCTATATTGAAGATAATTTGTTAGGATGGTGAATAAAGTAACAGGGGTACCCTTTAGGAGGCTATTGCTTCCTAGTCCAGTACTTTTGACTTGAATACACACTGCCTTTAATTAGTAATAATAATAATAATAATAATAATAATAATAAATCTTCACACCTTTTTGTGTATTTCTCAAATGCTAAGTCTTCATAGTTTGAAAAATTCAGGGATTAGGGGTGCTGGCACCCTGTGCAGTCAAAAATCTGTGTATAAATTTTGACCCCAAAACTTAACCCCTAATAGCCTACTGTTAATTAGGAGCCGTACCGATACCATAAATCGTCGATTAGTATGTATTTTCTATGTTGTATGATTATATACTGCATTCTTACTTAAATTAAGCTAGAGAAAATAAAATGTTATTAGGAAAATCATAAGTAAGATAAAATATATTTCCAGTACTATACATTTGTTGGTTTGTTTGTTAATTCTCACCTGAGGATATTTTCCCATTGATTTTTAGGGAAAGTGGAAGAAAGAGGGAAAGACAGAGAGAAACATCGATGTGAGAGAAACACGTTGATTGGTTGCCTCTTGCAGGAGCTGCAGCCAGGCCTGGGCCTGGGAGGAGCCTGCAGCCAGGCCTGGGCCCTTGACTGGAATCAAACCTGGGACCCTTAGGTCTGCAGGCAGACGCTATATTCACTGAACCAAACCGGCTAGGGCAGTACTGTACATATTTATTGAAAAAATCTGCATATAAATGGACCCATGCAGTTCAAACCTGTGCTGTTCAAGGGTCAGCTGTATTTTTTATCCCTGCATATTAAGACTTTAAATGGCCCTTTTAAATAACACATTAGCTAAAACAGATACAAATACTTTGTGTAGAGTATTTAGGTATTATTATTGCTGTACTTACAGATCAATATTGCTTCCATTTTTAGGTGGAATTAAATTACTCAGAATCATGTTGAATGTGTGCATTGATTCCATTCAAAGTGAGTTCCACAATGCATTGAACAGTTTAGAAGCACTTCAGATTGTATTTCTGGTGCACACAAAATGTGGAATGGAGCACAGGTCAAAGAAATGTAGTGAATGTAGTGATGTGATTTAAAACATGAAATCAATGCTTAAAATAAGACTAAAATTTGTCAGTGAAGTAAATCAACGTTTGCATGAATCTTTTAACTCTCTTCTAGCTCCAAAAACTGTTGGGATGGAATGTCTCATATTTGTTACCAGCCAAATTTGTGTTTAAATCCTAACTCAGTTGATTTATATTTTTAAAAAAAAGCTTTTAGAGAGAGAGAGGGAGGGAGTGAGATAGAGAAACATTGATGTGAGAGAAATATCAATCAGTTGCCTCCCGTACACTCCCCAACCGGAGATCAAACCCACAACCTTGGTTAGTGCCCTGATGGGGAACCAAACCCATAACCTTTTGGTGTATGGGACAAAGCTCCAATTAATTGAGCTGCCCGGCCAGGGCTCAGCTGATTTCTGAACTTGCACAAATTTCTGAACCATTAGCTGAGGATAATTTTATCTTTGGACAAAATATGTGTAAAAAATTCAGTTGTCTGCAAGGATTGGAGAATAACCAAATGTTGGTCTTTGGACAGAACCTAGAAAAAACATAGTTCTTGAAATAAGGAAAACAAACTTGGTAAGCACCACATTTGACCAGCTTTTTCTTTGAGGTCAGTTCCCAGTTCCTAGTTGCTTATAAAAAAAAGAGAAAGCAAGTAGAAAATGGCTATCATATTAGGCTGAAGAGACAGAGGTGGAAACTAGGAGCTGCTAGAGTAGCTAGAATCCAGTGGGAAACATTCTGGAAGGAAGGAGCAATAGAGGGGGGATCCCAACATCTTTGCACAAATTTCCCTCAAATCTGTGGTTTACTTTGTCTGTGCATGTACAGTGTGAGACTCCAAGGAAACCAGGAGAAAGCAATTGATAAAAAGCTGAGATTTCAGTACCTGCTTAGTTCTTGCAAAGAGCTTGAGTTCAAGTCCTGCTAAGTTAGACATAAAATTTTATGTTTTTCTTTGAAACTCTAATTATAAAGCCAGGTTAAAGGGTTATATCATAGGGCTAAGGGGAAAAGCAAAATAAGCCCATTCTTGTAAAATCTAAAACTAAGCTTCCATAGGATCAAGACAACCCACCAGTAATTTAATTGCTTGACAGAACAAAATTCAACATTCTCTGGAAATCAGATCACAAAATCTAACATGTATCATCCACAGTGTTTAGTATGCAATAGAAATGATTGGACATGTGAAGAAACAAGAAAAGGTAAAAGAGAAAAGTTAATAGAAGCAGGACCAGAGATGAGTCATATGTTGAAATTAGCAGATAAGGACTTAAAACATATACATTAAAGAATTTACAGGACAAGGTAGACAGAATGGGTTGATAGGAAAACATTAACAAAGAAATGTAAACTATAAAAATGAATGAAATAGATTTCTAGGACTAAAAACTATAGCACCTAAAATAAAACAATTATTTTTGGATAGACTTAACAGGACATTGGATATTGCATAAGAAGGGATTGGCGAACTTGGATACAGGTCAGTAGAAATTATTCAAACTGAGAGTGGGAGCAAAAAAATACTTATTAGAAAAATGAACCAAGCCTTGGTGATTATGAGATAATGTCAGTTGGTTTAATGTATGTATAATTGGAGTGTCAGAAGGAGCCTAGAGATAGAGATACTGGGAGATATATATATATAAATTTGATGAAATATTATTGGAGGTAGTCAAGATGAATGCCACATCTGGAGGGTCAAAGGCAAGCATCAATTCAGGAGCAAAGAGTTTGGAGTGAGGATAGAGATGAAATAAAAATAGATGACTCTAAAACAGAAAAGGTCTGTCTCACTCAGTGGCCACCCCTGTTCTCACTTCCATACTTCAACTCCTTTTCGAACATGTTGTTCCTCCTCTTCCTGGTTCCATAGTGACATTGTGTTGAGATTAACTCAGATTTGGGTTCAAACCTTAGCTCTGCCTCTAACTAGCAAATCATTGCAGTCTGGATCATCATTTGTTAAATGGAAATAATGCTAACTTTCTTATACGGCAGATCTCTATGGGATAGACTATAGGGTGGTGCTGGCTACATCATAGCTAGACCTTCAACAGATGGTAGTTTCCTTCTTCTGCTGAGCCTATCCCTGTGGTGGTCATCTGACATCACTACACACACAGTTTATCGGGTTAAGGAAATTATACGTTCTTTTAAGAAAGCAAGAACCAAATAAATGATAGGATCATGGTTGAATTTCAGAAAAGGTCACTCAAGCTTCAGTGTGAAGAATGAATTGGAAGGATGTGAGTTAATTTTTGAAAAAACAAAACAACAACAACAAACAGATTGGAGGTTATTGGAGGCTACTGCCTTCATACTATGCTCTTCCCAAACACCTATATTATCTCCTTTTCTTTCACAAGAAACTCTGCTTTGCCCATTTAAGCCATATCCTCAATCATTACCAGCAAACGTAAGAATAAAATCTGGTTACTATTTCCTCAAGGGCAGAGGTACTCTGTCTTCAAAGGGTGAGCTGATGGTAGGCTGGACCATGGTGGTGGCAGTAGGCATGCAGTCCCTCTGTCAATCTGAGAGCCCTTCTTCCAACCTATTGCTGTTTTCCTACCTTTCACTAACAGCCTCCCAGCTATATTGTTCCTTCCTGATGAAGTGAAATGATCCAAGTTAACACTAGCCTCCATCTAATGTTTTTCTGCTTCTCAAGGAAGATAAGAAGAGGGTCATATTGTAGTTGCAGATTGTTTTGGGGACCATTCAGGAAGTTTTCTTCATCTGGAACCTCTTTTTTACCCCATCTGTCCTACAGGATGGAGCTGGAACTGAAAGCATTCTATTGTGTTAATCAACACCCACGGGCAAATATCACGGTCATTTATTCATTGAAGTTCCATAAATCTCCTATCCACTCTACAAAGGAAAATAAAATTGCAAGTACTTTAGAGAGGCAGGGTCCATGAACAGATACATCTGGGAAGTAGAACAATGCTAAAGGACACCTCTTAGGAAAAATGAATGTAACCAGTTTCCTCCAGCAGCTGAGAGAACGGTGCTGCTCATTTTGCGATGCCTGGGCGTCCATAGTGCTGGCATGTCCGTCCAAAGGCCCTCCTGCCCAGAGGAATCTACTACCTTATCAGTCCAAAACGGGGACCAATTGTGGCTCCACTGCCCTTGAAGGGACGCAGACACATTGGTCACCTTTTGAGGAGCACATAGTGAGTGGATTCAAAAACATGTCTTAATGAGGAGCAGATGTAGGAACTTGTATTCAGCTCAGACAACAGGAGGTCCATGGAGTTACCAAGGCTGTCTTCAAATGGTCAAAGTGTTGACAGATTGTCAGCAGGAAGAGGAGCTAAATTTGTTCTTCATGAGCTCAATGGAGAGGATCAGAGCCAAGGAGGGAACATTCCAAGGTTTCAGCTCCATGCAGGGATGAGCTTTTTCATTGTCATTAGACCTGCAGAGTTGGACAGAGCTGCTTAAAGAGGTTGAAGGCAATTCAAGCTTTGGACATCGTTTTGCTGTGATATGACAGATTTTTAAATATTAGAATGGCATTTAAACTAGATTAGAGGTAAGGTTCCTTCCAACCCTGGACTGGTTCTTGAGCCCTCCTGGTGAACAAAGACCATGAACTATTCAGAGACTATTCCCAGGATAAAGGATGAAATACAGCAACATGTATAAAGACCTGGAACCACATTAATCACAGTACAAAGGCACAGTGGAGCGTAGCTATGTCTGTGGGCACGTTTTAAATTAGGGAAGAGACTGCAAAGAATAATTAATCAAATTTAGAGCAGCATTAACAGTTGATGTGGACAGAAGGCAATTATTTGTCATCAAATACTGAAAACATCAATCAGACTCTAATTGCTATATGGTTATTTTTTAGCAGAAGATATTTGAAAATTGCGCAGTTTTCAAGTAAGAGTAGTGATAAAGAAAGTTGTCGTCTTGAATTATTTCACATGATGTAGGTTTGCCAGAAAGTAAAGCTAGCAAAGAAAATATGCTGAGACCAAACTGCCACCTGTATTCGCCCTCTTTAGGAGAGTCCTAGTATTTTAGAGCTGAAACTATTGGCAAGTCCCCGTTCTCCTGCCCCCTTCTGTGCTGCACAGCTGGGTGGAGTTGATTTGCACAGGCCATACACTGCCAGGGTTTGCGAATGTGTGTCTGTGACCAGGGCCTGGCTACCTCGAGTCTCAGATTTACTGAGTTGTATTTCTAGAATTTAACCCATCTCTGCAGGTCCCCCTTCTGATAAAGGGTTCACAATTATAAACTTGTGACTGGAGTTTGGATTCTGGTTTTTCTCCCAGATCAGAGCTATGGTCTGGACCAGATGTGACATCACCCCCTTTAAGGAGGACAGGGAGTCATGTAGAGGAATGCCTTGGAAGTGTGCTGTGAACAGTGGACTATATCTTTGCTGTTGACTATATACTTTACTTATGTCTAGTAAAATCCATTACAGAACATGTAATTCCAGCAGAGTGCTCCATAAAGTCATGCTGTTTGCTTGAGATCCTCACGAGTTGCCTTTTGCTTAGCAGGTGCCACTGAATTCTCTATGATGAATAATGTGTTTCCACGGAATTATCCTTCACACCCGGTATCTATAATAGGGCGCCTCTTAATTCAGCTCGTTTACAAGTCTCCACAGCTTTCCACAAAGACTAGATTCTGAGGTTGTTTCTAGGGAGGCAGCATGGCATAGTGGAAAGAACATCAGCTTTGAATCCCAGGCATGCCTGGGTGGGAATCCTGGGTCTGCCTCAGTTCTGTGTCTTTGGGAAAGTGATCTAACCCTTGAATTTCCATTTTCTCATCCTTAAAGTGGGGCTAAGACTGCCTTCCTTGTAGGGGAATTGGGGAATTCTATGTATTACAGAGATATTAGTATGATATGTGGCTCCTTTTTCTTCTTATCATATAAGGGAAAGGATCCCAGGTTATGTACCATTTGTAGGAAAAATTTTATTTTCTCACTGGTTATAGTTAAAGTTGACAAGAAGAGGAAAATAGATTTCATTTCTCTTTATACTTCTCTCCAGAGAGCCCTCAGATCATTTAATGATCAAGCTGGATGTTAGAAATCATTTGGTTCTACTCATTTTTCAGATGACACATTGAGGCTGGTGAGTGACCCAGAGACACACAGCTCCCAGTGTCCCTGGTAGAGGCTGCAGTCTTTGCTGGTTTGGGGTGACAAAGACCTGTCTGGTGACACTGGGCAGGAGGGAGATAGTGAGAAGACAGAGTGAAGAGATGATAAGCTTTTGAAAAAAGTGATGGGTTCAGAAGTAGCTGTTAGAGTCAGGACACCTGATTTGAATGGTAACCAGTGAGTCACATGCTGAGAAGATGGAGAAACTAGCTCAGAGAAACTCTAGAGGCAGAATCCAGTCAGGCTGCTTATGAGACCCTAGTCTGTTTCACTTGAGGACTGAGGGGTGGCTCTCGGGCTCTCCCACAGGAGGATGTGGCACCTCAGAGAGCAAGGCTGACAGGAGGAGCGGCTCTGACCTTGGGTGGACTGACAGGGAGTTTTGAGTGTGTGCACATGTGTGCTGGGAGGGAGAAGGTGGTTCAAGCAGGGAAAATGAGAGAAGAGAATGGAAACAAACTCTTCCTGGTACTTACTGTATGCTTGACACATTTATGTTATCCATGAAATTCTTTCAGTGACTGTGATGAGTATTATTTCTAATCCTAGTTTATAGATGAGGAAACAAAGGCTTAAAGAATATAAATTGCTCCCCTGAGATCGTATAGGTTTCAGAGATACAGACCTGGTATACGTATACAACATTCAATACTTCTGAATCCATATCTACAATCCAGGGATTGCATAGAGGAGAGATAAGTGAAATATTTTCCTTCCTGCATATAATCACTAAGTTTCCATTTTAGAAGCCTCAAAGGAAGATCTGAACTCACCACAAACTGGCATTATGGTTTCTAGGTCTTCCTTAATTAAGGAAGGTCTTAATTATAAGGTCTGCCCATTATAATTGTGAAAGATGGTCCATTAAATTTTCAAAGAATTCCAGTTCAATTCAACAGACTTTTCCCCCGTGAAGAGCTTAATATATGCAAGGTTCCCTGCCAAATGACATAGAGAAACCCAAGTCTGAGAGGTGGGCTCCATGTTCTTAGTTCATGGTGTAGGGAGGAGGTGACCACACAGAAGCCAACAGTAATTCCACAGGGGAGGCTGTGTAAAGGCTGGAGTTAAGAGGGCTCAGGAATGCTTTAGGGTTCCAAGAAGAGAGACTGTATTTGAATGGCATTCTCAAAAGACCCAAGGGAGATGGTGATTTCTGAAGTTATTCTGGGTGTATGGGCAGGATTTCCAAAGGCAGGGGGTGGGGGTGGGGGTGGTTGAATGCAAACAATAGGCAGGTCAGGGAGAGTGGTAATGGGATCAAGTGTTCGAGTGTTCAGTTGGCTGAGGGTAGAGGATTGGGGTTAGAATTTTAACAACCACCTTTATTTTGTTGGTTATAAAAGTGACTCATGCATCAGAGAAAATTCGGAAATTATTTAAAAGTACAAAGAGACCAACCAGCGGAAGCTATCATTCTAGCATTTCATTGCTTTTCCTTCCAGACTGTCAATCAATCTATACAAATATTTTTTATAAAAACAACTCCTTTTTATTATTATGACCGTTGGAATACATACTTCTTTAGAAATTTGAAAATACTGAAGAGTACAAGAATAAAATAAAAATCACTGCTAATCTTACTCAGAGATAATAACCACTATTCATATTTTAGTTTATTCCTCTTGAGTCTGTTTTTCAAAGTGTATGTATTAAACCAAATAAGAACAAATTCTTCCTACAGTTTAATACCCTGCTTTTTCCCCCTTAACATAATATTTTGAATATTTTTCTGTGCAATTAAATAATCATAGAAAAATGGATGTATAATACTTTATTACAAATAAACCATCATTAAATACTTTAATATTAAATACTCAGGTTGTTTCAAATTTTTTATTATATATAATGCTGCTAAAATGTTTCTGAAAAAAAATCAGTATTTGTCAATTAAAAATATTTCCTTAGAAGTGCTTTCCACAAAGACTTGATTTGGGTAAAAAGGTGTTATTTCTTTTAAGATTCTTGCAAATTATCTCTTTGTGGTTTTAAAAAGACAAATGACATGTTTGAAAGTGGATGTGATAAAGAACAGCCTGAAAGGGATGTGAAAGAGGGTGGCAGTGCGGGGCCAGCTGAGGCAGATGACAGCTGAAGAGGCAGTAACCAGCTGGGGAGTTACTGAATGAGGGCAGTGGGAATGGGAAGGGAGCGAGAATACAAGGTGTCCCTCCAAAGTGTATACACACACTTTGAAGAATTATAAAGACAGTGTTTATTAAAATACATTTCATTTTCAAAATGGAGCTACCAGCTCTTAAAGTGTGTACAGATTTTTTGGGACACCAATATAAAGGGCTGGACACCAGGAAGCTGCTTAGCCTGAGACAAATACAAGGTGACGGCCAGCTTCCCTATGAAGGGTCTTCTAGGAAAATGCCATGCAGTTAAAACAGAGATGTCAGAAGATGCTGGCTCAGTTGGTCAATTACGTGTTAGGTATAATGAATTCAAGGTGTCAGTGAGCCTTCCAGGTGGGGATACCCTGCAGGGAGTGGGCAATGCGTGTCTTTCTGAAGCTTTTTCAAGTGGATGTTCAAGGGTTAGGCCTCTAGGTTGAACCATTTTTCAAAGATATGTTATATAAGGTTTGAACTATATAGAAAAGGCTCCTTTAAAGGTGTCAAAAGGAAAGTAAATGCGTACTTTACGAGCAAGCAAAAGAAGCAAAATGGGTTTGTGTCCTTGAACTGTCAGAAACTGTCCAGGGGTTGGGGGAGCAGTACGCCGTCTCAGGAGTGGGGTGGCTGTGTCACTCCTGCTATCCTGCCTAACTCTCTGGGATCTGAGTAGTGGGATAGCCCAGGAAATGACTATGAACATGGCTGTGTTCTGTGCGAAGTCTAAAAGTGGGGAAAAGAGCTGGAAGAGAGGGACTATTTGGATAAAATGTTGAAGGAACATGTGGTGACTGCACATGTTCTTTTGAAAGCTCAGCCTCCCTGTTGGTTTCCATTCTAACAGGACAGACCGCTCTTCCTGCCCCATCTGTTGTCTGAGAGTTTGTTATTCAGTGACACCCCTAGCAGACAGAGTTGGAGAATGGGACATGCTAGTTAACAGGGAGAGTGTGCTAGTCCACAGAAGTTGCCCTAGCCAGTGTGTGCAGGGTACTGAGGCAGATAAGTCTTTCAACAATTTTTTTAAATTTATTTTATTTTTCAATTACAGTTTACATTCAATATTATTTTGCATTACTTTCAGGTAAATAGCACAGTGGTTAGACAGTCACATAACTGTGTTCCTCCTGATATTTCAAGAACCCACCTGGCACCATACAGTTATTACAATATTATTGACTATATTCCCCATGCTGTACTTTGCATCCCCATGACTAACTACCCATTTGTACTTTTTAATCCCCTTACCTTTTTCAGCCAGCCCCTATCCCACTTCCCCTCTAGCAAGCACCATTCTATTCTCTATAGCTATGAGTCTATTTCTATTTTGTTTGTTCGTTCACTTTGTTCTTTAGATTCCACATGTAAATGAAATCATATAATATTTGTCTTTCTCTGTCTGACTGATTTCACTTAGCATATAATATCCTGTATGTCCATCCATGCTGTCTCAAATGGTAAGATTTCATTCTTTTTTTATG
Source organism: Myotis myotis (assembly GCF_014108235.1). Lineage (NCBI taxonomy): Eukaryota > Metazoa > Chordata > Mammalia > Chiroptera > Vespertilionidae > Myotis > Myotis myotis. The sequence goes on along the minus strand of NW_023416368.1, from coordinate 75,059,537 downwards.
GCTGAATAATATCCCATTGTATATATGCATCACGCCTTTTTTATCTACTTGTCTATTGATGGGCACTTAGGTTACTTCCATATCTTGGTGGTGTAAATAACGCTGCAATGAACATAGGGGTGCATATATTCTTCTGAATTAGTGCCTTGGGCTTCCAGAAGTGGAATCACTGTGTTATAAGGCAGTTCCATTTTTAATTTTTTGAGAACTTTTCATACTGTTTTCCTTAGTGGCTGCACCCGTCTGCATCCCCACCAACAGTACACAAGAGTTCCCTTTGCTTCACAACCTTGTTATTTATTGATTTATTGATGATAGCCATTCTGACAGGTTTGAGGTGATATTGCATTGTAGATTTAATTAGCATTTATTTGTTAGTGATGTTGGATATCTTTTCATATGTCCATTAGCCACCTGTATGTCCTCTTTGGAAAACTGTCTATTTAGGTACTTCGCCCATTTTTTAATTTGATTGTTGGTTTGTTTGTTTGTTTGTTTTTTGGTATTGAATTGTATCAGTTTTTGATACATCTTGAATATTAGCCCCTTACTGGATGTATCATTGGTGAATATCTTCTTCCATTCAGTAGCTTTTTTTTGTTTTGTTAATGTTTTCCTTTGCTGTGAAAAATCTTTAAGTTTGATGTAATCCCATTTGTGTACATTTTCTGTTTTCCTTGCCTGAGGAGCTATATTAAAAAAAATATTGCTAATAGAAATGTCAGATTTTACTGCCTATGTTTTCCTCTAAGAGTATTATGGATTCAAGTCTTACATTTAACACTTTACTGGGTGTACCAGTTAATAATGTGTATTTTTTTCAATAGATGGAGTTTCACATATGTTGATATATATGTGATTTGATATATATGCTATTTTGTTGTATTGTCAGCAAGCTTCAAAACTTCATATGTCAAATTTGCTGAAGGTGTTGCATCATAGATATTTTTATGCTTAAAAATGTCAAATGTTGTGCCCAAAAAAGAGCATTTGCAGGAAGTTTTAATTCATTACTTTATTTTGAAGAAAAAGTTATTGTATACTTTGGGAAGCTTATGGTGAACATGCTCCATCTCAAGATACTTGTGAATGCTGATTTAAACGCTTTAAGAGTGATGATTTCGATATGAAAGACAAAGAACGTCCAGATCAACCGAAAAAGTTTGAAGACCAACAATTACAAGCATCATTGGATGAAGATGTGTGTCAAATGCAAAAACAACATGCAGAAAGATTAAACGTTGCTCAGCAGATGCCGGGAGCCGGTCCATCCTTGCTGTTTCAAGGGACCTGGCATATATGGCATACTGTTCTTAATATGTTTGCTCACCTTCTTGGCACTATGTGTTTTAACCAAGGTCTCTGAGAAAGGTTGTTTCCCCAGGTAGGGATTTTCCCCTGAAGCTAGGGAGGGAATAAAACCTCTTAACTAAGTGCCAGGCGGGTAATTAATCACTTTAACTATGAACAATCATGCTTAAGCTACATAATCTTTACTCCCTGGAATGGAGATAAGAAACGCCCTAACCTTTGGAATAGAGATTGATAGGATTGGAATCAACTGGTATAAATACAGATGTAACAAGACAGAACTTAGAAGACAGAACCTACACAGAACCTAGAGACAGAAGAACTTCCCTGGAGAGAACATGGCAAAAGATCCTGGACAGAAACTGGCAACAGAACCTAGAGACAGAACCTAGCGAGAGAACCTGGCTGAAGAACCTAGAGACAGAACCTGGCTACAGAACCTGGATAGAACATGGCAAGAGAACCTGACTAGAACCTGGTGACTGAACCTGGCAAAAGATCCTGGACAGAACCTGGCTACAGAACCTGGCGACCGAACCTGGCTGGAGAACCTAGTGAGAGAACATGGCTACAGAACCTGGCTGGAGATCCTAGACAGAACTTGGCTAGAGAACTGGCTCCAGAACCTGGCTGGAGACCCTGACAAGAGAACCCGGCTATGATGATCACCTGAACGCTGCCTCTGTGTCATTCCTTCTTCACCGACTCCATCCACACCTTTGGGGACCCCTGGACCTGCTGGGGTTGGACCCCGGCAAGCAGACAATTTCCGATCATTTACAAGCAATGGGAAAGATTTTAAAGGAAGGAAAATGGGTGCCACATCAAGTGAATGAAAGACAAATGGAAAACCAAAAAGTCATCAGTAAAACATTGCTTCAATGGCACAAGTCTTTTTTGCATCGAATTGTGACTGGCAATGAAAAGTGGATTTATTTTGAGAATTCCAAATGTACAAAATCATGGGTTGATTCAGGTCAACCATCAATATCGACTGCAAGGCCAAATTGCTTCAGAAAGAAGACAATGCTCTGCGTTTGGTGGGATCAGGAAGGTGTGGTATATTATGAGCTTCTAAAACCTAGTGAAACCGTTAATACTGATTGCTACCAACAACAAATAATCAATTTGAACCACGCTTTGATCGTAAAATGACCAGAATGGGTCAGAAGACACAGCAAAGTAATTTTGCTTCATGATGATGCACTATCACACACGTCAAAACCAGTTAAAGACACGTGAAAAGATCTTGCCTGGGAAGTATTAACCCACCCGTCGTATTCACCAGACCTTGCTCCTTCACATTACCACTTGTTCCGATCAATGACATACCCACTTTCTGAGCAGCACCTCAAACTGTATGAAGAAGTGGAAAATTGGGTCTCTGAATTGTTTGCCTCAAAACAAGAGAAGTTCTATTGGCACGGTATCCACAAAGTACCTGAAAGATGGGGGAAATGTGTAGCTAGCGATGGACATTACTTTGAATAAAGCACTTTTGCTATTTCTCTTGAAATTATCATGCTTCCTTTGATTACAAAATCCACATTATTAACTGGTACACCTAGTAATCTATTTAGAGTTTATTCTTGTGTATGGTATAAGAAGGTGGTCTAGTTTCATTTTTTTTTGCATGTATCTGTCCAATTTTCCCAACACCATTAATTGACTAGACTACCTTAACCCCTTTGTATATTATTGTCTCTTTTTTCATATATTAATTGACCATATATAGGCATGGATTTATATCTGGGCTCTCTATTCTGCTTTGATGAGCTAAGTGTCTGTTTTAATGGTAGTACCTTGCTGTTTTGATTACTATAGCCTTATAGTATAGTTTTTATTGACTATATTGGGGTGACATTGCTTAAGAAAATTAAGTAGGTTTCAGGTGTACAATTCTGTAATACATCATCTGTATATTATATTGAATATAGTTTGATATCAAGTAGCATGGTATCTCCAACTTTGTTCTTTCTCAAGATTGCTGTGGCTTTTTGGGATCTTTGTTGTTTCATATCAATTTTTGTATTATTTGTTCTAGTTACGTGAAAAATGCCATTGGTATTTTGATAGGAATTCCTTTGAGTCTATGGATTGCTTTGGATAGTATGGACATTCCAATTATGTTAATTTTTTCATTTATGACCATGGAATATACTTCATTTATTTGCATCTTCAATATTTTTCTTCAGTAGACAGGTCTTTTACCTCTTTGATTAAATTTCTTTCTTTTTTCTCCCCCAATCCTCACCTGAGGACATGTTTATTGATTTCAGAGAGAATGAGAGAGGGGGTTGTGGGAGAAACATTGACTGGCTGCCTCTCACCTCTCTCATAGGTGCCTCAACTGGGGACTGAACCTGCAACCTAGGTATGTCCCCCAACCAGAAATTAAACCCATCACCTTTCATTGTACAGGATGACACGCTAACCAATTGAGCAACACCTGTCAGGGCCCTAGAGGTAATATGCAAATTACGCCAGGACGGTAATGGGTCACAACTGGAAGGAAGAGGTTGCGCGTGCCAGCACAGAGACAGAGACAGAGACAGGGGCCTACCCGAGCCAGCGTGTTGGCTCCAGTGGCCTGGAGCGGACACAGGCATGGGGTCAGGGGAGCCTGGGGTGGAGGTCAGGCGTGGGTCCTGGCTGCCCACAGCGCCGGTCCAGTCTGATTCCCGCAGCAGCCTGTGAGGTGCCTCCTCACACAGCAGGAGGCAGGGTGCCTCTTCACGTGATTTCAATTGTGTACTTGGCCTCTAGTATGTGTGTGTGTGTGTGTATATATATATATATATATATATATATATATATATATATATTTTTTTTTTTTTTTGATACTATTGTAATTGTGATTGTTTTCTTAGTTTCTCTCTCTGGTAGTTCATTATTGGTATAAAATCTTATTGATTTTTGAATATTTATTTTGTGTCCTGCCACTTTATTGAATTCATTTATCAGTTCTAGTAGTTTTTCTGGTGAAACCTTTAGGGTTCTCTATATACAGTATTATGTAATCTACAAATAAAAACAGTTTTACTTCTTCCTTTCCAATTTGGATGTCTTTTGTTTTTTTCTTCTTGTCTGATTGTTGTGGCTAGGACTTCCAGTACTATCTAACTTATAATAGGGTAATATGCAAATTGGTCTGGGCTGCGATCACATAACGACCAAATAGCAGGAGGGTGGGGCAGCGACCTACAAGCAGCAGAGAGCTACAGGACAGTGGGGCAGTGGGCAGAGAGCTACAGGAGGGTGGGGCAGCGAGTTATGTGCAGCGGAGAGCTACGAGCAGCAGTGGGCAGGGCGGCCAGCTGAGGCAAGTGGCAGTGAGCTACTCCTGCATGGGTTTGTGCGCAGGGCCACTAATGTTAAATAAGAGTGGTGAAAGGGACATCCCTGTTTTGTTCCTCATCTTAAGGAAAACACTTTCAGTTTTTCCCTGTTGAGTATTTTGTTAGCCATAGGTTTGTCATATATGGCCTTTATTTTGTTGAGTTATCTTTCCTCTATTCCCACTATACTGAGAGTTTTTGTCATAAATGGGAGCTGGATTCTGTCAAATGTTTATTCTGCATCAATTTATATGATCATATGATTTTTATCCTTCATTTTGTTTATGTGGTGTGTCACATTAATTGATCTGTGGATGTTGAATAAAACTTGTATTTTAGGAATAAATTCCACTTGATCATGGTATATTATTTTTTAATGTATTTGATTTGCTGAATTTGATTTGCTAATATTTTGTTGAAGATTTTAGCATCTATATTCATCAGGGGTATTGGCCTATACTTTCCTTTCTTTGCAATGTTTTTTTTTTATTATTATTATTATTAGTTAAGGTATTACAAATGTGTCCTCCCCCCCCCCCATTAACCCCAACCTCCCCCCCCCCCCCGCCCCGCACACTCATGCTCCCATCCCCCTGTTGTCCATATCCATTGGTTTGGCTTATATACATGTATACAAGTCCTTCGGTTGATCTCTTCCCCTTACACCAGCCCTCCCCTACTTTCCTTCTGGGGATTGATAGGCTGATTGCTGTTTCTCAGTCTTTGGGTCTGTCCCTTTTTATCAGTCTATGTTGTTCTCTATAATCCACAAATGAGTGAGATCATGTGGTATTTATCTTTCTCTGACTGGCTTATTTCACTTAGCATAATGCTCTCCAGTTCCATCCATGCTGTTGCAAAAGGCAAGAGTTCCTTTTTTTTTTTTTTACCGCAGCATAGTATTCCATTGTGTATATGTACCACAGTTTTCTAGTCCATTCATCTGCTGATGGGCACTTAGGCTGATTCCAAATCTTAGGTGAATTGTGCTGCTATGAACATAGGGGTGCATATATCCTTTCTGATTGGCGTTTCTGGTTTCTTGGGATATATTCCTAGTAGTGGGATCACTGTGTCAAATGGGAGTTCCATTTTCAGTTTTTTGAGGTAGCTCCATACTGTTCTCCACAGTGGCTGCACCAGTCTGCATTCCCACCAGCAGTGAAGAAGGGTTGCTTTTTCTCCACATCCTCTCCAACATTTGTTGTTTGTTGATTTGTTGATGATAGCCATTCTGACAGGTGTGAGATGATAACGCATTGTCGTTTTGATTTGCATCTCTCGTATAATTAGTGACTTTGAGCACGTTTTCATATGTCTTTCGGCCTTCTGTATGTCCTCTTTCGAAAAGTGTCTATCTAGGTCTGTTGCCCATTTTTTTATTGGATTGTTTATCTTCCTTTTGTTAAGTTTCATGAGGTCCCTGTAAATGTTGGAAATTAAACCCTTATCAGTGGTATCATTGGCAAATATGTTCTCCCATGTAGTGGGTCTTCTTGTTGTTTTGTTGATGGTTTCCTTTGCTGTGCAAAAGCTTTTTATTTTGATGTAGTCCCATTTGTTTATTTTCTCTTTAGTTTCCATTGCCCTAGGAGCATTATCATAGAAGAAATTTCTTCGGCATATATTTGCGATTTCGCTACCTGTGGATTCCTCTAGTATTTTTATGGTTTCCCATCTTACGTTTAAGTCTTTTATCCATTTTGAGTTTATTTTTGTGTATGATGTGAGTTGGTGGTCTAGTTTCATCTTTTTGCATGTATCGTCCAATTTTCCCAACACCATTTATTGAAGAGACTGTCTTGACTCCATTGTATGCTCTTGCCTCCTTTGTTGAATATTAATTGGGCATAGTGGTTTGGGTCGATTTCTGGGGTCTCTATTCTATTCCATTGATCTATAGGTCTGTTCTTGTGCCAGTACCAAGCTGTTATAAGAGCAGTGGCTTTGTAATACAGTTTGATATCTGGTATTGAGATCCCACCTACTTTGTTCTATCTCAGGATTGCTGCAGCTATTCGGGGTCTTTTTTTATTCCAGATGAATTTTTGGAACGTTCGTTCTAGATTTGTGAAATATGCCGTTGGTAATTTAATGGGGATTGCATTGAATCTAAATTGCTTTGGGTAGTATGGACATTTTGATGATGTTGATTCTACCAATCCATGAACACACGGTATATTCTTCCATCTGTTTATGTCTTCCTCTATCTCTTTTTTCAGTGTCCTGTAGTTTTTGGCATATAAGTCTTTTACCTCCTTAGTTAAGTTTATTCCTAGGTATTTTAATTTTTTTGGTGCAATGGTAAATGGGATTGCTTCTGTAGTTTCGCTTTCTGTAAGTTCACTATTGGTGTAAAGAAATGCCATGGATTTCTTAGCATTAATTTTGTATCCTGCTACATTGCCGAATTCATTTATTAAGTTTAATAATTTTCTGATGGAGTCTTTAGGGTTCTGTATGTACAGTATCATGTCATCTGCAAATAAGGACAGTTTTACTTCTTCTTTTCCAATCTGGATGCCTTTTATTTCTTCTTCTTGTCTGATCGCAACGGCTAGTACTTCCAGTACTATGTTGAACAGGAGTGGTGAGAGGGGGCATCCCTGTCTTGTTCCTGTTTTTAGGGGGAATGGTTTTAGTTTTTGCCCATTGAGTATGATGTTGGCTGTGGGTTTGTCATATATGGCTTTTATTATGTTGAGGTATGATCCCTCAATTCCTATCTTGCTGAGAGTTTTTATCAAGAAAGGGTGTTGGATTTTGTCAAATGCTTTTTCTGCATCAATTGATATGACTATGTGGTTTTTTTCTCTAAATTTGTTTATGTGATGTATCACATTTATTGATTTGCGGATATTGTACCATCCTTGCATCCCTGGGATCAATCCTACTTGGTCATGGTGTATGATCTTTTTGATGTACTGCTGGATCCGATTTGCTAGGATTTTGTTGAGGATTTTGGCATCTATGTTCATGAGGGATATTGGCCTATAATTCTCTTTCATTGTATTGTCTTTATCTGGTTTGGGGATTAGGGTGATGTTGGCTTCATAGAATGAGCTGGGAAGTGATCCTTCCTCTTGGATCTTTTGACATAGTCTGAGGAGGATAGGTTTTAGGTCTTCCTTGAATGTTTGGTAAAACTCCCCTGTGAAGCCATCTGGCCCCGGGCTTTTGTTTGCTGGAAGCTTTTTGATTACTGCTTTGATTTCCTCCATAGTTATTGGCCTATTGAGATTTTTAGATTCTTCCTGGTTAAGTTTTGGAAGGTTGTATTTTTCTAGGAATATGTCCATTTCCTCCAGGTTGTCTAGTGTGTTGGAGTAGAGTTGTTCATAGTATTTTCTAACAATCCTTTGTATTTCTATGGGGTCTGTTGTTATTTCTCCTCTTTCATTTCTGATTTTGTTTATTTGGGTCCTCTCTCTTTGTTTCTTGGTGAGCCTGGCTAGAGGTGTATCAATCTTGTTTATCCTTTCAAAGAACCAGCTCTTGGTTTTGTTGATCTTTTGTATTGTTTTTTTGGTCTCTATGTCGTTTATCTCCACTCTGATCTTTGTTATTTCCTTCCTTCTGCTTACAGTGGGCTTTTTTTGTTGCTCTCTTTCTAACTCTTCGAGTTGTAGAGTTAGGTCATTTATTCTCATTGTTTCTTGTTTCTTGCAGTAGGCTTGTAGAGCTATGAACTTCCCTCTCAGGACTGCTTTTGCTGTGTCCCATAGGTTTTGGATTGTTGTGTTTTCATTGTCATTTGCTGCCATGATGTTTTTTATTTCTTCTTTGATCTCGCTGGTAACCCAGTCGTTGTTTAATATCATGCTATTTAGTCTCCATGTGTTTGATTTTTCTGGATTGTTTTTGTTGTAGTTGATTTCCAGTTTTATGCCTTTGTGGTCTGAGAAGATGCTTGATATGATTTAAATTTTCTTGAATTTGAAGAGACTTTGTCTGTGACCCAATATATGGTCTGTCTTTGAAGATGACAAATGTGCGCTTGAGGAGAATGTATATGCTGTGGCTTTGGGGTGAAATGTTCTGAAGATGTCAATTAATTCCATCTGATCTAGTGAGTCATTTAGGATTGATGTTTCTTTGCTGAGTTTCTGTTTAGAGGATTTGTCCAGTGGTGATAATGGGATGTTAAGGTCCCCTACTATGATTTTATTGCTGTCAATCTCTCCCTTGATCTCCTCCAGAGATTTCTTACGTATTTGGGTGCTCCTATATTGGGTGCATATATATTTACCAGAGTTATTTCTTCTTGTTTGACTGCTCCCTTTAGTATTATGAAGTCGCCTTCTTTATCTCTTTTTATGTCCTTCACTTTGAGATCTAATTTGTCAGATATAAGTATTGCTACCCTGGCTTTTTTTTCACTTCCATTGGCCTGAAAAACCTTTTTCCATTCCTTCACCATCAGTCTGTGTGCGTCTTTTTTTCTGAGGTGGGTTTCCTGTAGACAGCAGATATATGGGTCATGTTTTCTTATCCACTCATTTACCCTATGCCTTTTGACTGGGGAATTTAATCCATTTACATTTAAAGTTATTATTGATAGAAACTTGTTAGTCGCCTTTTTTGTTCTTTACCACTGCGTTCCTTCTTTGTTTCCTATTTTTTCTATTTACAGCAGACCCTTTAGCATTTCTTGCATTGCTGGCTTGGTTGTAATAAACTCATGTAGACCGTTTTTGTCTGTGAAGCTCCTGATTTGACCCTCAATTTTGATTGATAGCCTCGCTGGTACAGTATTCTTGGATTCAGACCCTTCCTTTGCATGACTTTGTATATTTCATTCCATTCCCTTCTTGCCTGATGTGTTTCTGCTGAGAAATCGGTCGCTAGTCTGATGGGGGATCCTTTGTAGGTAACTTTCTGTCTCTCTCTGGCTGCTTTTAAGATTCTTGCTTTGTCGTTGGTGTTTGCCAATTTAATTATTATGTGCCTTGGCGTCAGTCTTTTCGGGTTCATTTTGTTTGGGACTCTGTGAGCTTCATGGATTTGTGTGAGTTTTTTCTTCCCTATATCAGAGAAATTTTCTGTTACTATTTTTTCAAACAGGTTTTCTATTCCTTGCTCAGTTTCCTCTCCTTCTGGCACCCCTATTATTCGAATGTTGTTTCGTTTAGCGTTGTCCCAGAGTTCTCTTAGGCTCTCCTCCTGCTTTTTACTTTTTTTTTCTAGAAGCTGTTCTGTTTGGGTATTTTTTCCTACTTTGTCTTATAGCTCACTGATGTGGTCCTCTGCTTTTTCTAGTTTACTGTTGATGCTTTCTATTGAGTTTTTTATATCAGTGATGTCATTTTTCATTTCTTCTTGGTTTCTCTCCATTTCCTCTTGGTTCTTCTTCATTTACTCTTGGTTCCTACATATATTGTTGAATTTGTCTTCCATTCTTTTCATCCACCTTATGGCCATTTCTCTTATGGAATTCTTTCTCTGACAGGTTGCTTGCCTCCATTGCCTCCATTTCGTTTACTTCCTTTTCTGATGATGCCTGTTTTTCTTTCATATGTGGGTTGGTTCTTTGTTTTACCATGATCTCTCTTCTCCAGGTGTTTGGTTATGTAGTTCTCTCTCTGCTGCATTTATTTAAAGGCACAAAATACAACACAACAAGGCACAACATACAAGGCACTGAACAAAATGCATTCACAATATTAATAACCCCAAATAAAGGTGACCACCCGAGCGAAGAGAATTAGGGGATAAAGAAGAAAAAAGAGAAAAAGATTAAAGAGAAAAAGAAAAAACAAAAAGGAGTGCCGAAATGAGATTGGGAAAAGGGAGAGAAGAAAAAAACAAACAGACAAAAAAAAAAGTAAAAGAGAGAATGAAATAGAGGTGTGGAAGAGGCTATATTTGTATGGGGAGAAAACTCTAAGAGAACCGCAACTAATCTCAATGAATTCCAGCAGCAGATCCCTGGAGATTAATGCAAACTACAAACAACCACTAATATCAAGCAAGGCAAGGGAAAACAGAAGCACAAAAATAACCAGAGAAAGAAAAAATAAGCAAAACAGAAAAATGAAAATGAGAAACAAAACAATCTCCCAAACAAGCATAAAAAAACCCAATAAACTCAAAATCAAGCAAACACTAGTAAAACGACAGCGAGAAAGAGAAAAAAAATTGGATAGTGAAGAAAGATAAGAGAGAGGTGTATATGGATTTAGAGCAAGGGATTGGAAATTAGATATATAAGTAGGGTGAAATTTAGACAGTGGGTAAAAAGAAGGAATAGGGAAAATCTAAAGCAGGAATAGGGTAAGAGAAACAGGACAACAAAAGGGGAAAAGTGAGGAAGAGTGTTTTGGCTTAAGGGTAAATGTGAGATAGAGAGAAATGATGCTAAAGGAATGATGAAAATAGAGTGTAGAACACTAATCCCAAAATAAAATAAAAATAAAAATAAAAATAAAATGACACTTGAAAAAATGGTAAAATGATAGCAATAATACTGGTTAAAAAAATGTAGTAATTAAAAAGGTAAAATCAAGTGATGAAAAAATAATAATAAAATAGGTTCTTAATGAAATGGTGAAAAAAGAATTTTAAAAAAATATAAAAATATGCAGTAGTGAAGGTGCTTCAGATCTTCTACTCCTCTTTTTGGCACGCCTTAGTCCTGCCAGGCATTCAGGAGAGTGTTGAATTTCCCTGCGATACACTGTCCCTCCGTGCCGCAAACCACAGTCCTGATTTTAAGGCAGGTTGTATTTGTTTACCAGACTGCCTTTATTTGTGATCACAGAAGAGACAGTTCGTGGATCTGCCTCTGGGTGGCAGTGTGTCTGGATTGACCTCCGAGGCTATAAGTCCTCTCTATCAGTAGGGTTTTTTTTCTCTATGGTACTTGAAACTGATTTGGGAAAGTCCACTGCCCAGAGCTGGTTCTTTAAATGTTACTGCCCGCTCTGTTTCCCAGGCTCCCCAAAAAGAACTTTCCCCTACAGGCTCTACGAATGACCCCAACTGGGGAATCCCATGCACTGGGTTTAATAATCAAATGCACGGATCTAAGGGGAACTGTAACAAGAGCCTGCTACGTTGTGCGAATTCGCAAGCCTCCACCTTCCAGGTCTGCGCACAGTCTCCGCGCGCCCACTTGCCCCTGGCACCAAGCAGCCGGCACACTGGCAAGGTCCAAGGCTGCTTTTTTACATCCAGTCCAGCTATGGGCTTATTTTTAGCGTTCCCTTCTGCCAGCAGCCCTGTGGGGCCCCTTCCCCACTCACGGGTCACGCTGGTCCCAAAGGCTGCGGACTCTGTGGGGTGCAGATTTCGCCCCGCGCACAAGTTCGGTCCTCTCTCCAACCCGAATTGCAAACTGCACCTTTAGGGGAAGTCTAACCTTTCCGTGAGAAGAAGCAGTGCTCGTCTGAGTTCATGCAGTCACGCTGCTTGAGATCCCTTGTTTCCAGGTTAGTAGCTGATCTCTGGATGCTGGCAACAGCCACCCAAGATGGCGCAGTCTCCGCTGCTTAGCTGGCGCACTGAGAGAGGTTTCAGCCGCAGTCTCCAACCGTCCTTTTTTTTCTGGGGGTTCTCGGTCTTTCCCAGCTGCAGACAGTCTCTCAGCTGAAAATCCTCTGCCTATTCGGGCTGTATGTTACCCGTTTCAGCTGCTCACCCTTATCTGCTCCAGGACAAGGCACAGGACACGTCTGTTTATACCTCCGCCATTTTCTCCTTCTCTTTGCAATGTTTTTATCTGGTTTTGGAATCAGGATAATGCTGTCCTCCTAAAATGAGATTGGAAGTCTTTCTTTCTCTTGAATTTTTTGGAATAGTTTGAAAAGGATAGGTGTTAATTCTTTTTTAACTATTTGGTAAAATTTATCTGTGCAGTTATCTTTTCCAGGATTGTTTTGGGGAGTTTTTTAAATTACTGCTTTGATTTTGTTGGCTGAAATCAGTCTGTTTAGATTTTCTCTTTCGTCTTGATTCGGTTTTGGAAGATCATATGTTTGTAGGAATGTATCCATTTCATCTATATTGTTCATTTTGTTGCCATACAATTAGTTGTTCTAATATTTTCTTACAATCCCATGTATTTCTGTGGTGTCCGCTATTATTTCTCTTCTTTCACTTCCAATTTTATTTATTTGGATCATCGCTCTTTTTTTCTTGATGAGTCTGGTTAAAGGCTTATCAATATTGTTTATCTTTTCAATGAATCAGCTCTTGGTTTCATTGACCTTTTGTATTGTTTTTATTTTAGACTCTGTTTTTTTTTTTATTTCTGTTTGGTATGGGCTTCTTTGGGTTTGTCTTGTTTGGGACTCTGTGCTTCCTAGACTTGTGTGTTTTTTTCCTTTACCAGGTTAGGGAAGTTTTCAATAATTATTTATTCAAATAGGTGCTTAATCCTTTGCACTTTCTCATCTCCTTGTGGTACCCCTATGATATGGATTTTGTTAAGCATAAAGTTGTCCCAGAAGTCCCTTAAACTATCCTCATTTTATGAAATTCTTTTTTTTCCCTGTTTTGATTTGGTGTTTTCTGCTACCTTGTCTTTCAAATTGTTGATTTAATTCCCTGCTTCATATGTTCTGTTGTTTTTTTCTAGTGTATTCTTCATTTCAGTTATTGTATTCTTAATTTCTGAATGGTTCTTTTTTAATGGTCTGTATGTTTTTTAATGCTTACTACTTCTTTGTTAAAGTTATAACTGAGTCCATCTATTCTTTCTCTAAGTCCCTTGAGAATCCTTATAATCATTGTTTTGAACTCTGTATCTGGTAGATTGCTTGCCTCCATTTCATTTAGTCCTTTTTTTCTGGAGATTTCTTCTGTTCTTTTATTTGGGGCATGGTTTTTGTTTTTTTGTTTTTTGTATCCTATTTTGGCTGCCTCTCTTTGTTTGTTTCTCAGGTAGATTTGCTATGTCTCCCAGTATTGGTAGGATGGTCTTATGTAGGGCCCAGTGGTGTAGTCTCCCTGATGACCTGAGCTGGGTGCTCCAGGAGTGTTTCTAGTGTGGGTTATATGAGTCCTCCTATTGTATTTGAGTCTTGATTGTAATTGGCATGTCCATGTTTTGGGTTGACCTCATGCTGGCAGGCTGTGAGGATTGGCCATTACCATAGTTTCTGAGCTACTGTGTGGGGGCTGACCTCATGAAATAGAATTCACCCCATCAGGGTCTGGTACCTTCTGAAATCTTAACATATTTTAAAAAGAACATAATGAAGACCATACTCTCTAAGCACAATATAATAAAATTGCATCAAAATGAAAAGATAGTATAAAAAAGGTCATATGATTGAAAATTAAAATGTACAACCTTAAATAATTAATTGGTTAAAAGGGAAATAACATGAAAATTATAAAATACTTGCTAAAAAATGACAAGAAAAGTACTACATATCTAAATATGTGAGATCTACCTAAAGCAAAATTTAGAGGTAAATGTGTACTGAAGTACATTTGTCAGAAAACAAGAACACTTAAAAATAAATAAGCTAAGTATTTATATCAAGAAGGTAGGAAAACAGCAGACTAAAAGTAAAGTGCACACCAAGATACTATAAAAAAAAGGAGCATAAATAGAAATCAAAAAAGAGGATCAATGACAGCCAAGGTTAGATCTGTTATATAAACCTCGTAAACAGAAATAGAATTAGGAAAACTTGAATAAATAAAAAACAGTGCAGCAATTAAAGTCACCCTTAATCCCTCCCTTCTCCTCTCCAAAGACACAAGGTAGTTCAGAAAGTTTTATTGTAACTTCAAGGAATGAATAATTCTTTTCTAATGTTATATAGGAGGGGGAAAAAGTTAGCCAATTTATTTCATGAGGCCAATATAACCTTGATACTAATTCTGGCCAAGATAGTTCAAGGAAATAAAATCATGACAAATCTTTCTTATGAACATAAGTGGAAACTTTAAAAATAAAATGTTAGCAAAAGTAATTCTTCAATATTAAAATGCATTATTAGTAAGTAAGTTTTACTTTAGTGTGGTTCAGAAAAAAATCTACAAATGTAATATACCACTGTAAGAGATTAAACAGAGAAATATATGATCATCTCAAAAGAATGCATGTATTTTTAAAACTCAAAACTCATGCATGATAAAAAGCTCTTAATAAACTAAAAATGGAGGGACACTTTTCTAGTCTGAAAAAAGATATCCGTCAAAACATGCAACAAATTTCATACTTATTGGAGCATTCTCACTAATGTTAGGATGAGGTGAGGATTCCCACCAAATTCAATAGTACATTAAAAGGATCATATACCATGATCAAGTGGGATGCAAGGATGCTTATCAATAAATGTGATATACCACATTAATATAATGAAGGATAAAAATTGCATGAATCTCTGTAGATGCAGAAAAAGCATTTGCCAAAGCTGACCATCCTTTCATGATAAAAGCTTTCAAGAAATTTTAGAAGGCATAGAGGAATTATACCATAACATAATAAAGGTCATGTAAAGACCCATAGCTAGCATTATACTCAGTGTTGAAACACTGAAAGCTTTTCTGTTCAGATCAGAAACAGGACAAGAGTGCTTACTCTCAACATTCCTATTTAACACTATACTGGAAGTCCTAGCCAGACTAATTAGGCAAGAAAAAGAAATAAAAAGCATAATATCATAAAGGAAGAAGTAAAATTGTCTTTGTTTGCAGATGACATGATCTTATGTATAGAAAATCCTAAAGAGTTCATAAAAAATTGTTAGAACTAACCAGTGAATTCAGTTGCAGGGTATAAAATTAACATATAAAATCAATAGCATTTCTATACAGTGACAATGAAATATCTGAAAGAGAAATAAAGAAAACATTCCCACTCGTAATAGCATCAAAAACAATAAAATTCTTAGGAATAAATTTACCTAAGTGAAAAATTTATACACTGAAAGCTATAAGATATTGATGAAAGAAGTTGAAGACACAAATAGGTGGGATGATATTCCATGTTCATGGATTGAAAGGATTAATATTGTTTAAATGCCTCTATTATCCAAAGTCTTCTATAGACTTAGTGCAATCCCATATCAAACCCAGTATCAAAATTCCAATGGCAGTTTTCACAGAAATAGAAAAAAATATTCTAAAATTTGTATGGAAACAACAAAGACCCTGAAGAGCCAAAGTAATTTTAAGGAAGAAGAGCAAAACTGGAAACATCACACTTCCTGACTTCAAATTATACTACAAAGCTATAGTAATCAAAACAGGATAGCACTGCCATAAAAACAGACACATAGACCAATGGAATAGAATAGAGAGGCCAGAAGTAAACCCACACATATGTGATCAACTGACAACTGACAATGGAGTAAAAAATACTCTGGGGGAAAGGTAGACTTTCAAATAAATGATGTTGAAAAAATGGATATTATAAAAATAATTTGAAATAGATTGAAGATTTGAACATAAGACCTGAAACGATAAAACTCCTAGAAGAAAATGTAGAGGAAAACCTCCTTGACATTGGCCTTGGCAATGATATTTTAGCTATGACACCAAAAGCACAAGCAACAAAAGCAAAAATAAACAAGTGGGATTATATCAAACAAAAAAAGCACCTGCACAGTGACAGAAACAGTCCATAGAATGAAGAGGCAATGATATGGAGAAAACATTTGCAAACCATTAAAACTTCCAAATATTTGATTAAAAGTGGGTAGAGGACCTGAATAGACTTTTCTAAAGAAGACATACAAATGGCCAAGAGATACATGAAAAGATCCTCAACATCACTAATCATAAGGGAAATGCAAAATCAAAACCACAGTGATATATCACCTCACACCTGTTAGAATTCTAAATCCAAAAAGATGAAAGATAACAAGTGTTGGTAAGGATGTGGAGAAAAGGGAATCCTAATTGGTGGGAATGTAAATTGGTATAGACATTATAGAAAACAGTATGGAAATTATTAAAAAATTAAACATAGAATTACCATATGATCAAGCAATTCCACATCTGGGTATATATCCAAAGGAAATGAAATCTCTATCTTGAAGAGATAGATGCATCCCCATGTTTATTTTAGCACTTTTCACAATAATTAAGACATGGAAATAATCTACGTGTCCATCAATAGACTGATAGGGATATGTTCTCTCTCTCTCTCTCTCTCTCTCTCTCTCTCTCTCTCTCTCTCCCTTCTCTTTCACTCTCTCTTAAAAAAATTAATAAATCAGAGAAAAGACAAATACTTTATGAACTAATTTATATTGGTATCTAAAATAAAGTCAAATTCATAGAAATAGAGATTAGAATGATGATTGTCAGAGGCTTAGAGGTGGGGGAAATGGGAAGATGTTGGCAAAGGGTACAAACTTCCAGTATAATATGGATAACTTCTGGAGATCTAATATTTAGCATGGTGACTATAGTTAATAATGCTGTCCTTTGTACTTGAAAGTTGCTAAGACAGTAGACCTTAAATGTTCTCACTATAAATAATGTAATTATGTGAGGTGATGGATGTGTTAACTAACTTTATTATAACAACTTCACAATATATATGTGTATCAAATTGTCACATTGTATACCTTAAACTTACACAATGCTCCATGTCAGTTGTATCTCAAAAAAGATGGAAAATTTTTAAAATAAAAAAAGAACAAAGTACCACCTGTAATTTTGCCAAAGGTTGAAATCTGAGTCTGATAAAGCCCCTGGATCCAGCTCCAAATTTGCAGGAAATACTGAGGACAGAGGAACAAGGTGAATTGCATCATGAGAATGTAAATAACCGAATCCACACTGTGGGGCACTGCAGGTCAACTGGCACACATGTTCTTCAGTGGATAAATTAAAAGGAAAAGAATGAAGAGGGATCTTGTCGATGAAAAGAACTTAGATGCACCCCTATGTTCATAGCAGCACAATTCACCATAGCTAAGATTTGGAAATAGCCTAAGTGCCCATCAGCAGATGAGTGGATTAGAAAACTGTGGTACATCTACACAATGGAATACTATGCTGCTGTAAAAAAGAAGGAATTCTTACCATTTGCAATAGCATGGATGGAATTGGAGAGCATTATGCTAAGCGAAATAAGCCAGTCAGAGAAAGATAAATATCACATGATCTCACTCATTTGTGGAATATAATAAACAACATAAACTGATGAAGAAAAATAGAACCGGAGACATAGAAGCATCAAACAGACTGTCCAACCTATGAGGGAAGGCGGGGGGTGAGGGAGTAAGAGATCAACCAAAGGGCTTGTATGCATGAATATGAGCATGGCCAATGGACACAGACAGTTAGGGGGGTGGGGGCATGTGCTGGGGAGTGAGAGCAGCCCGGGAGAGGTCAATGGTGGAAAAAGGAGACTCATGTAATACTTTAAACAATAAAAAGTTTAAATAATAAAATAGAAGAACTTAAAGGACATCAAATTGTTAAAACTGAGCAAGACCAAAAAAATTAGGATGGGTACCTTGAGTGATAAAAATATAAAGATATATATGTATATATATATATAGAAATGATCACAATAAAAGTCAGATAATGGTTACTTTGTGGGGAAGGAAAGCACTTGTGATTGAGGTGTGGTACAAAGAGAGATTTCTTGGGTGGGTGGCAAAGTTCTGGTTGCAAGGATGTTCACCTAAAAATAATGCATTGAAATATGCATTTGTTTTGTGTGGCTTTTCTGTATCCATGTTTTCCTTTATAATAAAAGATTAAAAATATTTTAAAGAAAATAGTGCATACTATATCTTCTTTGATGATACTCATGTTGTGGACTAGACTATTATAAATTCTGAGTACTTTGCCAAAATAAACCTGTTTTCTTTGTTTAACTACCCCCCTCCCCCCCCACACACAAAACCAAATAAAAGAATGCTTAGGTTGTAATGGAAGGCACTAGATAAAATATCATATTGGTTCAAGGAGGAGTTTTATTCTTACGACAACCCCTATCCTAAGTAAGTACCTCTCTAGAAAATTTGCCATTAATTATACACCAGGTTCCTGAGGCATTATTTCAGCCACACATAAGCCCCCTGGAGGCCTTTGCCCAGCTGGAGCCATGTCTTCCTTCTTCAGCAGGGTCTTGTCTTGATTTTTGCTAAATAGGGGGTCAATGCTAAAAGAGGTCACTGGGGAGAAAGGGGGGCACATACGCAACACTTTCAACAATAAAGATTTTAAAAAGGGAAATGTATGGATATACTAAGTTGCTTCTTACTCATATAATCTACTATTCCTCAATTCTGTTTAATTGTGTGTTTTTATCACATTTTTTATTTTTTACCTCCTGGAAATAACATATATGTATGCTGAATCAACAGGTAATAAAAATAAAAAAAAGTGGGGGAAAAGGTGGGGATTAAATAGCTCTCTACTAGAGCACATATTTTTGGTTTTGCAAAAATCATTTAAGTCTTACAAATCATCACCATGAGGATGTAGTGAAGTTATAGAGGATATAGAGTCTGGGGCCATCTGTATGGGACTGTAAGACAATGGTCAGGGTAGGCAGGCTGCAGAATAGCCAGTCATGTACCTGTGCGTAGAATACTTGCAGTGCACTTTGGTACCATCACTGTTATTGTGCAATATGGAAATATTTTATTCAACCCACACTGCAGACTTCTGAACTTCAGGGGCCAGGGTGCCTTCAGCTTGGAACACTGTACAACTTCTGGATGCGTCTGTGGCTTTTTATGCTCAATAATGCTGTCCAGAGCACTTTCTACCCATTCTTCTCCAGAGATTTCCTATCATCGTCATTCCTGTGATGGTTAAGTTTATGTGCTATCTTGAGCTGGCTAAGGGATGCCTAGATAAAACTTCATTTTGGGGTGTGTCTGTGAGGCTGTTTTCAGAATTGGTACACTGAGTAAAGGACACCTCCCTCACCAACATGGGTGGCATTATTCAATCCACTGAGGGCCTGGATAGAACATAATGGCAAAGGAGGGGTGAATTCACTCCCTCTGTTTGAGCTGGGACATCCATCTTCTCCTGCCCTCGAACATTAGTGCTCCTGGTTAACAGGCCTTTGGGTTTGGACAAATTATAGTACCAGCTTCCTAGGTCTCCAGCTTTCAGACTACAGCTGAGCAACCTCTCAACCTCCATAATTATGGGAGCCAATTTCTCATAATAAATCAATCTCTCTCTCTCTCTCTCTCTCTCTCTCTCTCTCTCTCTCTCTCTCTCTCTCTCCCTCCCTCCCTCCCTCCCTCCCTCCCTCCCTCCCTCCTTTTGGTTCTGTTTCTCTTGAGAACCCTAACATAATTCCCACATCTCAGGAATGCAATGAAATAAAATTAATAGTGAATTCTTGTTCCAGAGACTTGAGGATACTCAATTTTTATAAATACTCAGTAAATATTTAGTTATATTCACTAGCAGCAGACATTTCCTTTGCAAACAGGAGCATAGTATATAGCAGTGTATAACTCAAGTAATGCATATGCTTATGTTTTCCTTGAATTTTTTGTTTTCCTTTTAAAAATGTATACATTTTTCATTTTTAAAGTAATATGACTCAGTTACAGAAAAGCTTCAAAAGTAAAAAAATATATTCTCATCACTGTAATACAGTTATGTTATAACTGTATATTTTTTCTAGTCTACTTTGGTATGAATATATTTTCATAGTTGTAATAAAAACATGCACATATTGTTTTTTCTTTGTAAATTTAGCTTTAGGCAATAATGACATAAGCATATACATATTTCCATGTTGCATTGTTATTACAACAGTAATTTTTTTACTGCATTAAATTTCATCATTTGGCTCTATTGTATATTTTAACTGTCAACCTATTTTTGGTTAGTATATTTCTCATCACATTTGAGCAAATATATTTTTGTGTAATATGTAATGCTATGCACATTGCTTTTTGGTTATTGTTGCTCTGAATATATTTAAAGTAGAATATTAACAATTGTCAAAAATTTCAGTAAACTTCTATTTTTTCTTTCAGCTCTGTCATCAAATCTAACAAATATAGTGATCATAGTAGGAGGCATATATTAATTTGCCAACTGTTGTTCCAACCGGGATCTTAATTATACATGACTTAATAGTGCCATATAAAACTGGAGTGAGGCAGGCATCTTGTTTACATCTAGAAATTGGCCACAGATAGCCGTTGTGCACAGTTAGAAACTCATGGTAGAAAATGAGGGCTCTTTAGAGCCAAGGGAAATATAAGTCATCATTTTCGATGTGTGTATGTGCATTCATGAGAGATAGGGCTTAGTTTTCATATGTTCAAAGGAATCCAGTATCTACTGTTTTGAGCACCATGTTTGCTAGTTGATTGCAATGCTATTTTTGTGAGTTTCTTTGTTTTTTGTTCCTACCTTCCCTGTATTTCTGCTCTCTCTTTTTTCTCATTCATTATACTCAGTAATAGAATTCTGGAAACTGTTCTTTTTGGGGAGCAGTGATCTATCACATAAAGGTTTATGACTTTAAAAAATTAAAAAACTGAACACATATGTGAAATTGTTAATAAAATATTTTGTTCATCTGTGTTGATTTGGGGAAGGTCTCCCTTTTAAATTAGTATTTTAGTGTTACTTTTCCTTGTTAGAATTTTTTTTGAAAAGCATGATAAGGATGCTGATTGTTAAATAACTTTCTACTATTAATACAAATTATTATGGTTTGATGAGACCATAATGAATCAAGTGAGGAAATCATTAATCAAAAGCAGTTATCCTTTTACTGTTATTTGGAAAAGTGTAGCTTTACTAACTTCATTGAAATGTTAGGCTTTTTATGCTTTTGCAAACTAAAGCACAGAGACATTCTATGCAAAGAATCTTAAATAAAATTATTTTTAAATGTTACAGCCTCTCCTTTAAATGATAAAATCTGAGTTATTTTTTATTACTAAATCACAGGAACAGCTTCTCTTTTCTAGTGAAACAGTGCAACGACTATTTTATCTCTCTATATAAAAGCCTAAGCGACTGTTCAACTGTTTGACCAATACCTATGACATGCACTGACCACCAGGGGGCAGACGCTCAACACACAGGCATGGAAACATGGAACAAACTGATGAATCTCAGAGGGAAGGGGGAATGGGGAAGGTGGGAAGAAATTAACCAAAGATCTTATATGCATACTAGAGGCCCGGTGCATGGATTCGTCCACCAGTGGGCTCCCTCGGCCTGGCCTGCAGGGATTGGGCCGAAACTGGCAGTGCGACATTCCCCGAGGGGTCCCGGATTGCAGGAGGGCTCAGACCAGGCCGAGGGATTCCACTGGTGCATGAATCTGTGCACTGGGCCTCTAGTCCTATATAATAAAAGGTTAACATGCAAATTGTCCCCTTGGGCGGGAGTTCGACCAACCAGGAGTTTGACCAGGAAACGGGGCCAGCCAGCCAACCACCCGTGGTCCCTCCCCTAGCCAGCCCCATCCCCAATTGGGGTGGGCCAGCAGGACCCCACACGTGCACGAATTTGTGCACTGGGCCTCTAGTTTTTGATAAAGGACTAATCAGTATCTTATGTTTTTCTTAGGAATGGGCTGTTTCTGGGGAGCGGAGAGGAAATTTTGGACCCTGAAAGGAGTATATTCAACTCAAGTTGGCTATGCAGGAGGCTACACTTCCAATCCAACTTACCAAGAAGTCTGCTCAGGTAGGAAGAATTTGTTCCAGCATATGAGGAGGAACAAGGAAGGGCTTGTCCCTGCTGGCAGGTGATAGGATCTTTAAAATGGAAATACATTTTTTTGTGTGCTTCCTCAGTCTTCTAGTCCCCATTCCTGTCCATAGACTTGTTGACTTTAACTTTTAGGAGATAATAAACTTCCTATGGAATGTATAATTTAGCTTTTGCTGCATAATAACCCAAAAAATGTAATCGTTAAAACAATCATATATTAGCTAATGCTTCTGTAGTTCAGCAATTTAGGCTTTGCTCAGCTGGGCAGCTCTTCTGCTGGTTTAATCTAGAATCACTCATGGGACTTACCGTCAACTGGTGGGTTGCCTGGGGCTAGTTGGTTTAGGATGGCTTCATTTATATGTCTGGCAACTGGTGCTGACTGTCAGTTAAAGCTCCCTATTGGCTGGGATAATGGGGATGAGGGACCATGTGTCTTTGGCAGGCTGGCCTGGGCTAATTTACATGGTGATGGATTCAGAGATTCCAGGACCAGCAAGAGAGGACAAGCCCCATTCTGCTAGTACTTTCAAGTCTCTTTTGATGTTACATTTATTATTGTCTCATTGGCCAAAACAAGTCATATGGTCTATCCCAGAGTCATTGTGAGAGGAACTCCCCAAGGCATGTGTACAGGGAGATGTGAAGATATTGTGACCATACCTACAACAGTTTACCACATGGGACAAATGTGTTATACCAGACATGTTTTCTTGAGGGAAAAATACTAAAAGCCAGGCTATAAAGAAGGGATTGGCAAACTATGGCTTGAAGGCTAAATTCTGCATGCTGCCTATTTACATAAAGTTTTATTGAAACAGGGCTATACCCATTATTTGTATACTATCTATGCATGCTCTCATGACACAATGGCAAAGTTGAGGGGATGCAACAGAGTATGTACTCTGGAAAACTTGAAATATTTGTGCTCTGGCCTATTATAGAAAAAATGTTTGTTAGCTAAATAGACAGATGCACTGTGGCAAATTCTAGCTGGAATACTAGATACCCTCTGTGGATTTATTTTCTGTTTCTGGCCTTCAAGGATTTGCTTTACTTTTCTGCCAGCTCAGGTAGCATTTAATACACATTTTTTCTTTTAAATATTTTTCAATTTAAAAATAGAAATTGTGTACTAGAATATTTACAGTGTTGTTTTATACAGTGAAATGATTACTACAGTCAAACTAATGAACATATCCATCTCCTTACATAATTTTTTTTTGGTGTGGTGAGAGCACCTATGATCTACCCTTGTAACAACTTTCAAATATTCAATTTATTATTATTATTATTATTATTATTATTATTATTATTATATTTTCTATCATTTTATTTTTCCAAGAAAAACTATTTTAAATAAAATGTTACATGCAATAAGCATTAATATTTCAAGAAAAAAGATTTTAAATACAATAATATTACCAAAACTGTACTAACATAGTGTAATATCACAAAAGTTGTAGGAAATATTGAAAATCTGCAAATAACAGGATTACTTTTATTATATTCTAAAATAATTTTTTCCTCTGGCTTTATTTTTGTTCATCAGTTTATATTGTTCATTATATTCCACAAATGAGTGAGGTCATGTTATATTTATCTTTCTTTGACTGGCTTATTTTGCTTAGCATAATGCTCTCTAGGTCCATACAGGCTGTTGCAAATGGTAAGAGTTCCTTCTTTTTTACAGCAGCATAGTATTCCATTGTGTACATGTACCACAGTTTTTTAACCTACTCATCTGCTGATGGGCACTTAGGCTGTTTCCAAATCTTAGCTATGGTGAATTGTGCCGCTATGAACATTGAGGTGCATATATCCTTTCTGATTGGTGTTTCTGATTTCGTGGTATATATTTCTAGAAATGGGATCACTGGGTCAAATGGCAGTTCCATTTTTAATTTTTGAGGAAACTCCATACAGTTTTCCACAGTGGTTGCATCAGTCTGCATTCCCACCAGCAGTGCAAAAGGGTTCCTTTTTCTCTACATCCTCGCCAGCACTTGTCATTTGTTGATTTATTGATGATAGCCATTCTGACAGATGTGAGATGGTACCACATTGTCATTTTGATTTGCATCTCTTGGATGAATACTGACTTTGAGCATGTTTTCATATGTCTCTTGGCCTTCTGTATGTCCTCTTTCAAAAAGTATCTATGTAGGTCCTTTGCCCATTTTTTCATTGCATTGTTTATCTTTCTTTGGTTAAGTTGTATGAGTTCCCTGTAAATGTTGGAGATTAAACCCTTATTGGAGATAACATTGGCAAATATGTTTTCCCATGCAGTGGGCTTTCTTGTTGTTTTGTCAATGGTTTCTTTCGCTGTGCAGAAGCTTTTTATTTTGATGTAGTCCCATTTGTTTATTTTCTCCTTGGTTTCTACTGCCCTAGGACCTGTATCAGTAAAGATATTGCTACAATCTATGTCTGATATTTTACTGTTTATGGATTCTTGTAAGATTTTTATGTTTTCCCATCTTACGTTTAAGTCCTTTATTCATTTTGAATTTATTTTTGTGTATGGTGTAAGCTGGTGATCTAGTTTCATTTTTATTCATGTATCTGTCCAATTTTCCCAACACCATTTATTGAAGAGACTATCTTGACTCCATTGTATGCTCTTGTCAAATATTAATTGGGCATAATGGCTTGGGTCGATCTCTGGGTTTTCTGTTAGGTTCCATTGGTCTATATGTCTATTCTTGTGCCAGTACCAGGCAGTTTTGAGAACAGTGGCTTTGTAGTATATCTTGATATCTGGCATTGTGAGCCCTCCAACTTTGTTTTTCTTTCTCGGGATTGCTGCAGCTATTTGGGGTCTTTTTTTATTCCATATGAATTTTTGAACAGTTTTTTCTAGGTCTGTGAAATATGCCATTGGTATTTTAATGGGGAGTGCATTGAATATATAGATTGCTTTGGGTAGTGTAGACATTTTAATGATGTTGATTCTACCAATCCATGAACATGGTATATTCTTCCAATTGTTATGTTTTCCTCTATCTCTTTTTTCAACGTCCTATAATTTTCTGAGTATAGGTCTTTTACCTCCTTAGTTAAGTTTATTCCTAGGTATCTTAAATTTTTTTGTTGCAATGGTAAATGGGATTTTTTTTTCAGTTTCTCTTTGTGTGCATTCATTATTGGTGTATATAAAGGCCATAGATTTCTGGGTGTTAATTTTGTATCCTGCCACAGTGCCAAATACATCTATTAAGTCTAGTAGTTTTTTGATGGAGTCTTTGGGGTTTTCTATGTACAATATCATATCAACTGCGAATAATGACAGTTTTACTTCTTCTTTTCAAATTTGGATGCCTTTTATCTCTTTTTCTTCTCTGATCACTATGGCAAGCACTTCCAGTACTATGTCGAACAGGACTGGTGACATTGGGCATCCATTTCTTATTCCTGTTCTTAGGGGAAATGGTTTTAGTTTTTGCCCATTGAATATGATGTTGACTGTAGGTTTGTCATATATTGCCTTAATCATGTTGAGATATTCTCCCTCTATTCCCACTTTGCTGAGAGTTTTTTTCAAAAATGGGTGTTGGATTTTGTCAAATGCTTCTTCTGCATCTGTGGATATGATCATGTGATTTTTGTCTTTCAATTTGTTTATGTGATATATCACGTTTATTGATTTGTGAATATTGTACCAGCCTTGCATCCCTGGACAGATGTGAGATGGTACCACATTGTCATTTTGATTTGCATCTCTTGGATGAATACTGACTTTGAGCATGTTTTCATATGTCTCTTGGCCTTCTGTATGTCCTCTTTCAAAAAGTATCATGTGATCCCACTTGATCATGGTGCATGATCTTTTTAATATATTGCTGGATGCGATTTGCTAATATTTTGTTTAGGATTTTAGCATCTGTGTTCATCAGGGATATTGGCCTGTAATTCTTTCTTTGTAGTGTCTTTATCTGATTTTGGAATTAAGTTAATGCTGGCCTCATAAAAAGAGTTTAGAAGTATTCCTTCCTCTGAAATAGTTTGAGGAGTATAGGTATTAGTTCTTCTTTGAATGTTTGGTAAAACTCTGCTGTGAAGCCGTCCGGACCTGGACTTTTGTTTGATGGGAGTATTTTTATTACTGCTTCTATTTCATCAGTTGTTATTGTCCTATTCAGGTTTTTTGATACTTCCTGATTCAGTTTTGGGAGATTGTATTTTTCTAGGATTTTGTCTATTTTATCCACATTGTCCAACTTGTTGGCATATAGTTGTTCATAGTATTTTTTTACAATCCTTTGTATTTCTGTGCTGTCAATGGTTACATCTCCACTTTTGTTTCTGATTTCATTTATTTGGGTCCTCTCTCTTTGTTTCTTGATGAGTCTGGCTAATGGTTTATCAATTTTGTTTATCCTTTCAAAGAACCAGCTCTTGGTTTCATTAATTTTTTTTGTATTGCTTTTTTAGTCTCTATGTTACTTACATCTTCTCTAATCTTTATTATGTCATTCCTTCTACTTGCTCTGGAATTTTCTTGTTCTCTTTCTAGTTCTTTAAGTTGTAGGGTTAAGTAGTTTATTGCTAATTTTTCTTTCTGAGGTATGCCTGTGGTGCTATGAACTTCTCTCTCAGGACTGCTTTTGCTGTGTCCCAGAGATTTGGGGTTGTTGTGTGTTCATTTTCATTTGTTTCCAGGAAGTTGTATTAATTTTTTTCTTGATCTCATTGGTAACCATTCATTGTTTAATAACATGCTATTTAGCCTCCATGTGTTTGAATGTTTTTACGATACTAGTTGATTTCTAATTTCATTCCACTGTGACCTAAGAAGATGCTTGACATGATTTCAATCTTCTTGAACTTGTAGAGATTTGTTTTGTGTCCTAACATGTGGTCTATCTTTGTGAATGATCCATGTGCACTTGAGAAGAATGTATATTCTGTTGCTGTTGGGGTGAAATGTTCTATAAATGTCAATTAAGCCCATCTGATCCACTGTGTCCTTTAGAGTCTCTGTTTCCTTGTTAAGTTTTTATCTGGAAGATCTATCCAGTGAAGTCGGAGGGGTGTTAAAGTCCCCTACTATAACTGTATTGTTATCTATCTCTCTGTTAAAATCCTCTAGAAGTTGTTTATATATTTAGGTGCTCCTATATTGGGTGCATATATGTTTATCAGGGTTATATCCTCTTGTTGGACAAATCCATTTAGTATTATGTAGTGACCTTTGTTGTCTCTTGTGATGGCCTTCATTTTAAAGTCTATTTTGTAGGATATGAGTATTGCTACTCCAGCTTTTTTTTCTTTTCCATTTGCATGGTAAATTTTTTTCCAAACCTTCACTCGCATCCTGTGTGTGTCTTTTGTTTTGAGGTGGGTCTCTTGTAGAAAACATATAGTTGAATCGTGTTTTTGTATCCATTCAGCTACCCTACACCTTTTGATTGGAGCATTTAATCCATTTACATTTAGGGTTATTATTGATAGGTACTTATTTATTGCCATTTTAATTCTGTATGGCTAGGTTTCTCTCTCTCTTTCTTCTTCTCATTACAGCAATCCCTTTAGCATTTCTTGTAATGCTGGCTTGGTGGTGATGAACTCCTTTAGCCTTTTTGTTGTCTGGGTAGCTCTTTATTTGACTGTGTATTTTGAATGATAGCCTTGCTGGATATAGTAATCTTGGTCTCAGATCCTTGCTTTCCATTACCTGGAGTACTTCATGCCATTCCCTTCTGGCCTGTAGAGTTTCTGATGAGAAATCTGGTGTCAGCCTATGGGAACTCCTTTGTGGGTAACAGTTTTCTTTTCTCTTGCTGCCTTTAAGATTCTCTCTTTGTTTTTAACTTTTGGTATTTTAATTATGATGTGTCTGGGTGTGGGTCTGTTTGGGTTATTCTTGTTTTGGAGTTCTCTGTGCCTCCTGAACTTGTGTGACACTTTCCTTTACCAGGTTAGGGAAGTTTTCTGCCATTATTTATTCAAACACCTTCTCTATGCCTTTCTCTCTTTCTGCCTCTTCTGGCATACCTGCTATTCTAACATTGTTATGTTTCACATTGTCCCACAGCTCCCTTAAGCTGTCATCCTGTTTTTAAATTGTGGTGTTTTTTTTTTTGTTTGTTTGTTTTTTTTTTGGTTGTCTAATTGAGTGATATTTTCAACTCTGTCTTCTAATTCACCAATTCAATCCTCAGCTTTCCTAATCTGCTGTGTATACTTTCCAATGTGTTCTTTATTTGTGTTATTTTTTATCTCTGACTGTTCTTTTTTTCATCATTACTAGTTTTTTTCATGCTGTTAAGTGTTTTTACCATCATTACTCTGAACTTTGTTTCAGATAAGTTTCTTATCTCTGCTTCATTTATCTCTTTTTCTGGAGAATGCTCTAGTTCTTTCATTTGGGGGTTGTTTCTTTCTCTCCTCATTTTGGCTTTCTGTTTGGGTTTGACTATGTACAAACAGTCCTCGGGTTACATCGGACTCGATGTACGTCATATTGTGGTTACGTCGCCATCTCCCATTTATTTATAAAAAAAAGTTCCAACATTTTGATGTATGTACATATATGCTTTATGTTTTTTTAATTATTATTTATTTACCACAAGTAAAGGTCAGGAATTGTTATCTTTCTTTAAATTTTTTTTTTTACTGTTTCAGTTCATTACTGTTGTGTATGTGCTCCATGTGAGTGACGTAGGTGCTTATGTAGGTGGGTTCTGACTTATGGTGAAAATCGCGTTACGTCACGCCGTAGGAATTGATCTTCGATGTAACCCAAAGAACTACTGTATTAGGTAGATCCTCTACACCTCTCAATCTCTAGTGCAGGACAGTGTTAAAGGCTGTTTCTGACTAATTAGATCAGGCATAGACTCAAAGACTCCAGAGACTGCCTCTGCCTATAGACTGATAGAATTCTGACTTGAATTTGTTCCTTAGGCAAGCTTCCTCAGGTGTGGTGAGAGTTCTTTCTAACAGGGTGGGGCAGTTTCTTCTGCTGGAGGTTAATTGTTATTTTTAATCTCTTAAGTGGCTTCAGGGAAAGGTATTTTCCAATAAGTTGTGTCAACTGCCTTCCCCCCAGGCAAGGCAAATGTCTATGTGGGAAAGATGTCCTCTGCTGCACAAGGGAATGACTCAGCCCAGGAAACTTGGGGTGTCTCCCTTCTGAGCTCTATCCCCCAAGTCCCAGTCCTGGCTTCTGGCACAGCTCCAGTCCACTTCACTCTCCCTCTGTCGGAGCACAAGGTGCATGGCTTGTGTGTTGGAAATTTTGTGTGTTGGCTCTTTAAGAGGGTGCCTGAATTTTCAGCTGTTATTCCCTGGCAGACAGCACCCCACTGCTTTTCACAGCCAGATGTTATGTGGGTACTCTCCTCAGTTTTGGTGCTCTCTGCTGGGGGGCCCAGCTTGGGGATTAGATATCAGAGTTCTCAGTGGCAACCCCCCACAGCTGAGATATCTCTCCGGGACTTCAGCTACTGCCTGTGGGTGACTGGCCAAACTTTTCACACCTCCACCCCTCCTATCAGTCTCTATGTAGTTTCTACTTTTGGTCCTCGGGTATCCGGGTTCTCTCCTGCGAGTTTTCTGTTGAATATTCAGGAAGTTTTTCTGTATTTTAGTTGTAATACCAATTTGTTCCTAGGAGCATGTCCGTGCAGCATCCACTTACTCTGCCGCCATTTTTAATTCTCTCCAATACAGTATTATTAACTATAGTCAGCCTAATGTACATTAGATCTCTAGAACTGATTCATCCTATATAGTTGAAAGTTTGTACCCTTTGACCAACATTTCCCTATTTCCCCCTACTCCCACCCCTAGGAACCACCATTCTACTCTCTGCCTCTCTGAGTTGGACTTTTTTAGACTCCACTTATAAGTAAGCTCATACAGTACTTTTTTTCTATCTGTCTTATTTCACCTAGCATTAATAACCTCTAGGTCTATCCATGTTGTTGCAAAGGCAGGATTTCCTTTATTTTTAAGGCTGAATGATATTCCATTGTATATATTCCACAATTTCTTTATCCATTCACCTGTGGACAAACTCTTAGGTTGTTTCCATATCTTGCCTGTTGTGGTTAGTGCTGCAGTGAATGTGGGAGTTCAAAGGTACTGACTTCATTTTCTTTGGATGTATACCCAGAAGAAGGATTGCTGGTTCATATGATAATTCTCTTTTTAATTTTTTGAGGAATGTTCATACTGTACAACGCATTTATAAAGATTATTTTATTCACTCTTAAGAGTTCTTAATAGAAAGAATTTATCTAGATATATTATCTCATTTCTGTCTAGATATATTGACAGAAATGAGATATTTTAAAAATGCAAAAAGAGTTTTATCTATTAAAAATAAAAGTTTGAATTGGTTTTATTTCTGAGGGCCCTCTCACCTCTCTTAGGGCACTGTAAATGAGGGTGGGAGAGGAGTTGGAATATGGGAGTTTGTTCAATAATGAGATATTGAATGTTTTCTACAACATGAATTCTGATTTTGAAATGAAATCTGAGCTGTGACACAATGAAAATATTATATAAATACATGTTCTTGTTTTTTTGTCTCTAGAGAAGAATTAAGATTTTTTTAAAATTATTGATTTTTAGAGAGGGAGGGAGGGAGGGAAGAGAGAGAGAGAGAGAGAGAGAGAGAGAGAGAGAGAAATATTGATGTGAGATCAAAACATCTGTTAACTGCCTCCTGCATGCCCCCTATATGGAATCGAGCTCACAACCCCTGCATGGGACAATGCCCAACCAACTGAGCCACACTGACGAGTGCAAGGATTAAAATATTCTTGATTGCTGTTGAGAATGTGGAATATCAAACAAATACTTTAGTGGTTAATCAATTTTTTTCTTTGCTTCTGTTTCAAAATGAAACAAATGCTATGCAGAACTATATATACAGAGAGATTTAGATGAACCCTGGAGATTGCCCAGGTATATCCCCTTAAGTCTCAGGAATGGAAATGAATAGATTCATTCCTGTAATTGCAGGTATGGCTTAATAGCCTAAGAGAAAAGTTTGCTAGGAAAATCCTTAAATATCTACTTATTATTAGCAAAATGTTAATAATCAATTAAAATATTGTGATTGCTTGTTTGCTCAGACTCATTCCAATTCAACTCTTCACCTTCACAATGATAACATGATAATCCCCCTTTGTTGAATTCCTACTATGTGCCAGGTACTTACTAAGCACTTTTCGAATCTTTGCTTTTTTATCATCTAATCTTCCAAGCAGTCCCATGAAGTGTCTCAGTCTCTGACTTTTACAGAGGGAGTATTGGGGCTCAGAGAGAAAAAGTCCCTTAATCCATGGGTCATATGTAGGAGGAATTCCAACCTCATTAGCTCTTAGCTCAAAGTTGAGGACATTGACCATGGTGTAAGGCACCCAACTCTCATTATGTCCCAGTGCTTCTCCATTTGTCTATTCACACTTCCCCCCACCACGTCACAGGTTCTTTTTCATATCTATGTCTCTACTGTACCTTTTAGTATATTGGTGTGCTTTTTAATGATTACTATGAGGAAAAGATCCTTTTAAGATCCTTTTAAGACAGCTGGTGTGTTAGAGGCCTTTAGCAATGGTGAAGTACAGGCACCATGGAGCTTGGTAAAGGACTGTCTATTTGATGTGAACACTAAGTTAGTGGTGGCATCAGGAAGCATGGTTGTCATGGAAACTTTTCCTGATTGGGACAAGGTAGTTATAGGGTTTTACCCAGACACAGAAGGAGAGATGATTTCTTTCCCCAGGCTTTTTTTTTTTCCTTTTTTTTTTTTGTTCTGATCATGAAAAGGAAAAACAAAAAGGCAGAGAGAAGCTGTGATAGAAAGGTCCCTCTGGCACAGAAGTGGTAGAGCCTACAGATCCCTGGGAATAGCAGGGAAGGAGAACAAACAAGGTCCCCAGCTAGAGTAATTATGATAACCAGCTAATTAAATATTTTTGATCGAGATGAGGATGGGGAAGACAGAAAGCAAGTTATACTGGTGGGGCCTCCCCACTGAAGCCTCAGGTGCTCAAAGCCTTGTTGAACAAGTCAGCCCTGGAGGGGTCTCACTTGTAAGGGAGAAAAACCAAGTCTCCACTCAGATGCATAATAATTGCTGAGGTTTCATGTGAGAGAAATACTAGTCTGTGCTCCAGTATTTGAGTTCATTTCAAAATTGCTTATTTTTGTGTTTGTAATTAAGTTTGGTCACAACCCAGGAATCTTTTGTAAAAGTATGTATGTATGTATGTATGTATTCGTTCGTTCGTTCATTCATTCATTCATTCATTCATTCATTCATTCATTCAAGAAAAGAGCCTAAGGACCTGAATTGCTTGCCAAATTCCTTCTCTCATATAGCAGTATACTTGGAGCCTAAAGTACCATTTGTTTTTGGGGGGCAAGTGTCATAAATAGAGGGGTAGTTCTCAAAATCCATAGGGTAAGCTATACCACTCTTCCCATCCCATGATGACAAATGTCAGAACTTCCACAAGCCTAGGCACACAGATCACTGGTCACAAGCATGGAATCAAAACCATTGGCTATATTTTTTATGTCTGCTTGCTAGTGGGTATGCACAGACTCAGAGAATGAATGAGTGTGCCAGTGTGTGCACGAGTATAAAAGTAAATGTGCATTAAGACAGGATGCAGATTAATGTCAGAATGGTTTTTCTTTGTGGCTATTGATGGGCCTGTGATTCTGAAACCTGAGCTTGAGTTGCATTGGCCACATAGAAAAGATATACTGTTTCTAACAGACAGGAGAGCAGGTGAGTCTCATGGTGATATACATGGATAGGGTTGATTCTGTCTCGGCTGTAAGCAAAACATTCATGAATGGCTCACCAATGGGTCTGCTCCACGCTGGGTGATGTGGGTGTGACTTGAGCCTAACTTATGTAGAAGATACAAGGGGACAACTGTTCCTCAAGAATTTCAATAAAGTTCCCTTTGGGAATAAGAGTATAAAGTAAGCCTACAATACATCAGAGTGGAGATAGGCAGTCACTTTGAAGAGAGTTGGCTTCCAGATCTGGAAGACCTCAGAGTAACCTAATAGAGTGCCCTGACAAATGTAAAAGAGAAATAAATAGGATCTCAGAAGGGAGGCTGGTTAGCCAGGCCAACCTGGGAAAGGAGGGTCCTGCTGGCACCCTATGGGTTGCTCTGTAAAGTTTGGCTGCTGAACACTCTCAGAACCTGACACCAAGACACTTTTAAGTTCTATCGCTAACTGCTTTTGTTCTGATCCACACTCTATAGAAACTTCTCACCTTTTGTCCTCCTGTAAATATTATTTACAGAAATAAAATAAAGAGACCAGGCCAGTCAGCCAGAAAGTTCTAATTCTCATTTTAAATTCAAAATGAAAAGCCATTCTGAGATGTATGTCTCATTCTATTGTGAGTTTAGTCTACAAAGGTCCTTCTCTCCATATTGGATTAACCTTGGGTTGAATTAAATGATAAGAGTGGAATTTTGGCCTTGGAAACTGAGAGTCAGAAGCCAGGCCACCGTGATTTTCTAAAGGCTGTGACTGCCTCCTTGCCTTTTGCAGCAAACTCCTCCTCCCTCACATGTGTCCACCATTTTATTTAAGTTTCCTGTTTTAAAAGTGACCATCCTTCTATAACAGGCATTTAAACCATCCTTCCTTAGATTCATCAATTAGCACTGAACCAAGAGCTCACAGGCTGAGAAACTTGCATCTCCTAGGTGTTTAAGGCCTGAATCTTGAGCTCTGAGAGCTGTGGCTCCTGCACTAGGAGCCCAGTCTCAGCTTGGATGCAGGGTTACATTGCCACAGCCATTGTGTGGCTACTCTTTCTTGTTGTGTTTCATATCTGTCTCTGGGAGATGTGCTAAGAGGTAATTTAAGTCTTAGTGGCCACCATTCTGTTCCTAAAATGATTTCCAAGATTCATTCACTTGGTGTTCCCTGAAAGCGCTGTGTATGCCTGCACTAGAGAACCCATAGAACTTGGACTGGAATGGCCATGAGGAGCCTACATTTCATGTAGCCTTTCTTGAATGAATTAAGTGCATCATTTATTGGGAATGTACCATATACATTGTACTAGGCACTAAGGGAAGGTTGTTTATGATACAAAGTTGAATAATGTGAATATATATCTTCTCGAATTCTTCCTCTATAGTCAAATGGAAGCTTGATTTTTCACATTTGTTTTAAAGAATTGCGCTGACCTGGCTTTCTCTACACATACACACACACCCACACACACACACACACACACACACACACACACACACACACTCTCCCCAAACATTTGTTATGCAAACCAACTGATTAACGGACATGCTGTTGCTTTACTACATTGATTTTAGAAGTAATTGAGCTATTCACACTCCTGAATACCCTGATAGAGAATTATTCTTACATTTTATAATAATTACTATACAGATGAAAATATGAAAAGACATTCTGCCATGGATAAGCATTCTGGGTTAATTTCGGTGCATTAGCCTAATACACAAATAACCCCAGTTCTGGCAAGAAAACCCAGGATGTTCATTCACTGGGTAATACATTTTCATATTTTGCTTACAGATGTTCAGAACAATTCCATGTCTATTAGTCTATTCAAAAGCTTTTAGAAATCTGCACAGCCAAGTGGCACTGAAGCCAGAAGCATGAAAGGGACTGTATAACTTTTTCTCATAAGTGAGATTTATCCATCATCACAGAAAATCTGAGGCCCAGATATTTTCTATATCAACAGAATACTCCAGTGGATTTTCAGGCAACATGTTCAACAGAAATCCCAAGCAGGACTGGGTCTCGGGGGGCAGAGTGTGGGAGTCCTCATGTCACCCTCTGGTAGTGTAGATATCCAGGTCATTTCACCCCTGGACTCAGTTTCCTCTCTTATAAAATGGGGGCAGTGCTGCTTAATGAAGCCAATAAAATTGTGGTGAGGTTCTCATTTGAAAATGAAATTATATCAAATAGAAAGTATGCTAGGAAATTGAGGACATACAGTTTCTATCACCCTAGCTCTTGGGCATATTAAAGATAAAAATGACGGGTCATGGAGCATCGCTTGGCAGGGGATAGGATCAGCCCGAAGAGTGTGCATAGGGCTCAACATGTAGCTATTTTCTTCTTTTCCTACCGGGTTTCCTAGTAGATAATATCTACCCCCTTCTCCAAATGCATATCTTTATTTCCTAAGAGCTCTAACAAAGCATTGCATAATTTCCTCACTAATATAGAGAACTCAGTATACTTTTTTAGTTTGACTTAATTTCTGAAGTGTTTGGGTGGATGTCCATGTCTATGTATCTTACATGAGATTAATGATCTCATTCTTCTTCAAAGTAGTGATGAGTTGTTATTAGAAGATTTTATCAAGCAATGTAAAACTCTTTCTGAATTCCTCACAGACTACATTAAATCTCTTTTTAGTGCATAGTAAATCTTATTGTACTCATTTCAATGTCAGTCAAGATAAATTACCAAGTTATTGACATATCCTTGAAAATGCAAGAATTCTGATGTTCAGTTCTTTCTGTAAGCAATATGATCAGTTTTTGTTCCTCTTCTATTAGACATAAAATTGACCTTGAACTTGTAGCAGGAATGATGAAAATGCTTCTCTCTCTCAAACTGCCAGGCAGAAAGTAAGCACCATGGTCAAGGGTCCTATGACTTACAGTTATAACTTCTAGAACCAAATACAGCTCCTCTACCCAACCTATCCATGTAGCTGTTCAAGACAGATTTGTTCAGTGAATAGAACCATCGTCTGAAGGACAAAGTATAAGTCATGGGAAAACTGGTTTTTATTTTCTAAGCCTCAATTACCAGAGAAGACAAGCTTAACTTCTTCACCAAGGGACACCTCTGAAATCCTGGGGCATAGACCATGGGGTGGGGGGAGTCAAGGCATTTCAGACCTTGGAGGGACTTAACCATCTTCTAGTCCAGTGGCTTTCAAAGTGGGTGACCATAGAATCCTTGGCTCCAGGAAGGTGCTCCAGAGAATCCACCAACAATGAAGTGTTTTAGCTAAATAACAAAGATTTCAGCTGCTTGGAGAACTCATTTACCGTTTTAGTTATGTTATATATTGTATTTTTTGACTAATATTTTATAAAGTTCTTTAAGATGCTTGAAAACCACAGAATACTGAGGATGAGATAAAGTGATTTAGGAGATGGATTTGAGAAGGGCTGAAAATTTGTCTTCCCAGATCATGCTGTTGCTAGAATCCCAAAAGGGAGTCAAAATCTGTGTCCATTATGCCCTTTTAAGTAAGGATGGGTATCAAGGATACAGAGTGGAGG
Organism: Myotis myotis; assembly: GCF_014108235.1. Taxonomy (NCBI): domain Eukaryota; kingdom Metazoa; phylum Chordata; class Mammalia; order Chiroptera; family Vespertilionidae; genus Myotis; species Myotis myotis. The sequence continues at coordinate 75,022,954 of NW_023416368.1, read as the reverse complement.
TGACTTTTGAGTTGGAAATGTTAAGATTTCAGTACAGTATTTTTTGGTTATCATTTCCATTAGACTGGATTCCTCTCCCCCTTTTCCTCCCCCAAAAAATGAATACTGAGGGTTTCTAATAGACAGTTCTTATGTCAGCTAGACACTCTCAGCGCTCTCTGAGGTAGCTAGGAGCAGGGCTGAGGATGTGGCATTAGAGCGTTCAGGAGCCTCTCTTGTTAGCCAGTGTTTTGGCATGTCTTATTTTCCCCAGACCTAGGAATGAGAAGGGAAATCATTAAATAAAAGTGTTGTTGCCTTACTGCCTTTCAAAGCTTCTGCAGATCTGATTTCCAGCCTGGGCTGTGGATCCCCAGGGCCTGCAGAGTTAGGACAAACAGTCTGCAAATTGATTTAGCCACTGAGCATGGCCTCGAGACCTTAAAAATCATCTCACTCACGTCTTTTCCTGGTATTCAATTTGTAAGAGAAACAACATTGTGATAAGTAAAGTGTTCATTCATTCAATGTTACTGAACCCAGAGCAGCTTTTTATCATCACATAGTCCATCCTTGGACTCTAGAATTAGAGCCACTATACTGGGGGTTCTTACGCAGTGACTTGACAGAATCACGTGGTTTCTCATGCTCCTATAGGGATGGAAATACGGTGCTAAAGGATTGTGCAAAGTTCCCAAAGTTGAAAAAAAAATAGACACAAGCACACTTTGCTAGAGATATTTTGAGTTTGCTCAAATATTTTAACCTGGCATTAGACATCACAGGATGTGGGTTTTATGTAGCTTCAAAGGGTGGGAGCCGGCAAGCACCAAACCACAAGGCAACAAAACCTGCAGCCTCAGACGATAGAGGAAGCATTCATGCCTTCTCTTCCTTGTTGGATCTATTGGCCAAAGACTCCACTGTCTATTCTTTGTCATTTAAGTGGGGTAGTGACAAATGAATTTTGATGGTTTATAGATTCTCTTAAGACTATTGCATGTGCAATATATTCTTTACATGACCTTGATATTTTCCTATTCTCTAGCTTGTTTAGCTCTTCAATTCACCTCTCTCCTTGAGCAGCTTAAAGCACTGCTGGGCACAGGTGTGGTAGTCAAAGGTCAACAGACTTTAAGTAGTTAAATATGTCAATATTTCATCACATCTGATGGTAAAATTCTAATTGGTCATTTAAATGGAAAATAAATTAAATGAACAGGAACAATACTAAAAACATTCTTTATGCTCATTCTGCACTAGAAATAGGTTATTCTTTCATTGTTTCAGGATTATATTCTCAAAGATTTAGAAGGGAGATTAAGAGGAATTTGCTATAGCAAGCAGTTATTAAAACATAATTGCAAAAGCATTATTAAAGATGAATGTACCTGCACTGATTTTTTTTCAAATCACATATAATGGAACCATAATGGACTGTGAAAAAAAAATAACCTTATAGGGGGTTGAGCTTCTCTAGGAATTTTATGTGATACTCTGGGTCTTAATTACTTCATAATGACTGACAATTTTTAGAGCCTTAGAATAAGGATTTTTTTCTTTTTTGTAAGTTACATTAAAAATAAAAATATGGGTCAATTACCTCTCCATCTGCCAAGTTAAAATTGCAGCAGAGGGCTTCAGAGGAAAATATGGTGACCCTTGTGTAGGTGAATGGCTCAGCAGGAATGGAGCGGCTTCAGAAGAGGTCACTGTAGGCTGGGCCTGACTCTGATTTGCCTGAGCCTCATCGGCACTTGAATCAGTTACAAACCACTGAGTCCCTCAGCTGTGAGCTAGGCTCTGCCTTGTAAATCCTGGCCTCTGATGCGTGGAATTGTGGGGCCTAACAGGGAGCGCCAAGGGACAGACCGCTCTCAGTGTCTCCGATCTTTGCAATGGGAGCTCATCAGTGTCTCTGTGGCAGGAGCTTTTTGAGGAGGACTGCTTGTCCACACCCGAGTTGGAATGCTTTCATTCGTAATTGTCTCCTTCCTCTTCTTTTTAAAAATATACTTTATTGCTTTCAGAGAGAAAGGACAGGAAGAGAGAGATAGAAACATAAATGATGAAGAAGAATCATTAATCAGCTGCCTCCTGCATATCCCACACTGGGAATTGAGTCCACAACCCAGGCATGTGCCCCAACTGGAAATCCAACCATGACCTTCTGGTTCATAGGTCAACACTCAATCCCTGAGCCACGCCGGCTGGGCTCCTTCCTCTTTTTATTCATCATTTCCTCTTCCTCCCCTTCCCTTTTTTTCTTCTTCTTCCCTCTAGTTAAGGAAACATTGCTTTTCTACTCTAATATTATTATTACTAGAGGCCTGGTGCACAAAATTCGTGCATGGGTAGGTTCCCTAGGCCTGGCCGGCAATCAGGGTCAACCAGGTTCCCCACCTCTCAGCCTCCGTCCTTCTCCTTCCCTCGCTGTCCGTGCCGCCACCATGCAGTTTCCCCGTCTCCGAAGTTTCCTGCCTCTGCGCCTCCTCCTTTCCTCACTCCCTCAGCGCCCTACTGCTGCCACTGGTCACCTGCCATGTTCCGCGCTGCCCCTGGTGGTCAGCACATGTCATAGTGAGTGATCAAATTCCCGGTTGAACTCCCGAGGGGACAATTTGCATATTAGCCTTTTATTATATAGGACTAGAGGCCCGGTGCACAAAAATGTGTGCACTTGGGGGTAGACCCTCAGCCTGGCCTGTGCCCTCTCACAGTCTGGGACACCTCAGGGGATGACCATCTGCTGGCTGAGGCCTGCTCCCCAGGGGATTGGGCCTAAGCTGGCAATCAGACATTCCTCTGGCAGCCCGGCAGCCCTTGGGGGATGTCCACTTGCCAGTGGGGAGCAGGCCTAAGTTGCAGTCGGACATCCTTAGCGTGGCTGAGGAGGCAGGAGAGGCTCCCACCACAACCGCTGTACTGGCAGCCATCAGCCTGGCTTGTGGCTGAGCAGAGCTCCTCCATGTGGGAGCTCACTGACCACCAGAGGGCAGCTCCTGCATTGAGCGTCTGTCCCCTGGTGGTCAGTGTGTGTCATAGTGACCAGTCATTCCCAGTCTTTCTGCTGTTAGGCTCAATTCTCATATTACCCTTTTAGTATATAGGATAGAGGCCTGGTGCACGAGTGGTTTGCCCTGAAGGGTGTCCCGGATCAGGGTGGGGGTCCCGCTTGGGTGCCTGGCCAGCCTGGGTGAGGGTCTGATGGCTGTTTTCAGGCTGCCCGCACCCCCTTCAGGGTGGGGGTCCCCACTGGGGTGACTGGCCAGCCTGGATGAGGGGCTGATGGCTTTTTTCAGGCTGCCCGCACCCCCTTCAGGGTGGGGGTCCTCACTGGGGTGACTGACCAGCCTGGATGAGGGGCTGAGGACTGTTTTCAGGCTGCCACACCCCCTTTAGGGTGGGGGTTCCCACTGGGGTGCCTGGCCAGTCTGGATGAGGGGCTGAGGGCTGTTTTCAGGTAGGCCAAGCCTGCAACTGAAGCTCCCAGTCTCTCCTTTTTTTTTTAATTTTGGGATTTATTTACCTTCTGTAATTGAAACTTTGTTGCGGCTCCAGCTTGGAGGCCGGCTGGCTGAAAGCAGGTATCTGTGGTTTGTTTAGCTTCTATAATTGCAACATTGTTGCATCTGGAGCTCAGAGCTGGGCCGCAGCAGGCGGGGAATCTTGGCTTCCTCCATCACTGGGGCAACCAACCCTCATGTTCGCTTCAGCTGCATGGCTGCTGGCCGCCATCTTTGTTGGCAGTTAATTTGCATATCACCCTGATTAGCCGATGGGAAGTGTAGTGGAGGTATGGTTAATTACCATGTTTGTCTATTATTAGATAGGATAGCCCTTACAAAAATCACAAGAACTGGTGACTTGGTATATATTGCCCATCTTAGGTTTAGAAGAGTTTATCACATAATACTCTCAGCAGGTATTACAATAGTAGCTTATATGAATTGCTAGTTTATAAAACCCACAAAACCTTTTCCCAGGCTGACCTCTCCCAGGCCTGTGAAGTAGAGCAGCATTGTTGCTCCACGGACAACAGTGCAAAGCTCTCAGAACAGTAAGCGCTCAGTGTGGTCCTGGCTAATTAGAGTTGCCAGCAGTCTCTTTGGAGGGTACTTCTTTTGAAAAGAAACAGGGTTTGTATTTCAGATTGCTCAGATAATTTTTACATGCCTTTCTTGAGTATTTTAGGATACTTTAAAAGATAATAAATTAAGCTGTGAAGTTCTTTTAGGAATAAAGTAGAATTTTGAAAATGGTTTATTAAAAACGTCTGGTGGTCTGGAATACTAAGATGAACTTACTTGATCTGTAGAAACATGGACCATGGGTTTCTTTTTCCTTCAGTTGGTTAGATCTTAGATATCATCTGTTCCAGTGATTTTTGAAACTTTCATTAAGCATTAGAATCTTTGACTGCAGATAAAAATTTTGCCCAGAAGTCTAATATAAAAACAGTGTCCAAGATACTCTGGTTGGAAAAGGGGGAGGGCTTCTTCTTACATTGTCCTATTTCTTCAGGCCAATAAGGTGCCTGCTTGAAGCTAAGTTAGAAAGCAGTTGAAGACCGGGGACCACTGCAGCCTGGACTGAAACGCATGGTGAGGAGAAGAGCTTCCCACCTCACTGAACACTGTGCCTGCCCAAGGCTGAGCACTAGAAGTTACTGAAATCCTCAGAATCCTATGGGAGGACATCCAGAGGAAAAAATGCTGAAAGGCATGGGAAAGAGTCCTTTTTATTCTCTGCCTGCTTAGAGACGTACCAAGGCACGTAGAGGCCCTAAGCATAGGAAGTTTTGCTTGAGTTTTGGGTCTCACAGCCAAGGGGCCCAAAACATCCAGTTTCTCCCATTTACTTGTGCTTCTCTCATGTTAAGTTTCAGCTCAGGCTCCTTGACTGCACTTATTTGAAAGCCCTCCCTCCCCTCCTCAGTCATGGGAGGTAAGGAACTGTTAGCTACTGTAAGTTCTGCGCCCCTGTCAGAAGACCTGCTTTGCTTCTGAAGGGTGGGTTGACAAAAGGTCATAGGACCCCGAACTTGTGTATCTTTGTGCACAAGAAAAAAACATCTGTCACCTTGTTTAAGGCTTTTTGGGTTGTATTTGATAATTTGAAAATGCTCCAGGGAAAACCATCTGTCCACTTTTGAAAGTCAGGTTGTAAAAGGGTGAAGCCACATTCTGGTGGTGGGGGGTGGGAAGTGGGGGTGGGCATTGGAAAGAAGCCATTTTTTTCTGGTCTTCAACACCCTTTTAAAATTAATAAATTTTATTTTTAGAGCAGTTTTAGGTTCATAGCAAAATTAAGAGGAAGGTACAGAGATTTCCTACATACCTCCTGCCCCCCCCCCACATTAATAGCTGACATTTGTTATAGCTGATGAACCTACACTAACACATCATTATGTGTCCATAGTCCATAGTTTACATTAGAGTTCACTCTTGGTGTTGTCATTCTATGAGTGTAGAAAAATGTATAATGGCATGTATCCATCATAATAGTATCACATAAAGTAGTTTCACTGCCCTAAAAAATTCTTTGCTCTGCCTATTCATACCCCCATGAACCCCCAACCCCTGGCAACCACTGATATTTTTGCTATCTTCAGAGTTTTGCTTTTTACAGATGTCATATAATTGGAGTCATACAGTATGTAGCCTTTTAAGACTGGCTTTTTTCACTTATTAATATGCATATAAGGTTCCTCCATGTATTTTCATGGCTTGATAGCTCATTTCTTTTTAGCACTGAACAATATCCCATTGTCTGGATGTACCACAGTTTATCCACTCATCTACTGAAGGACATCTGGTTGCTTCCAAGTTTGGATAACTATGAATAATTCTGTAAACCTGGGAAGCTGGTTTTTAACCACACAGCAGAGAGATCAACGCAGAGACTCTGGATGGAGGCGTCTGGAGGCCTGGGTTGAAGGGATGTCCCACAACAGAAGATTTCTATTAGCCAATACCAGGAACTTGGGGGCTTTGCCCACCAATAGCACTTTAAATTAAACTCTCTACTTGAATTTTTATGTGGGCCACTAGGTAACAAAAAAAGTGTGTGTGGGTGGGGGTTGGTTATAAGCTTTTAGGGGAAAGTAGCTTTCTTTCCTCCTTAGGAAATTGTACCTGTGTTCAGTTAGGTGTGTGTCATGCTGCCCTTTCAATGGGCCAAGTGTCTTTCTCTGTTTAGTTATACGCTGAGGGTGTAGCTTTTTGGAGTTATACCTCTGTGGGTGTTTCCTATTATATTACTCACTTTGGGGGGCTTGAGGCCTCATCTCCAACCCTCCTTCCCCCACCCCAAGCAGCTAGCTACAAAAGTAGGTTCAGAAGAAACTTCAGAGCTTTGGAGTGCGGTTCTTTTCTGGGGTTCTTATGTTCACCTTGTTTTGGCTTCTGCATGTTTCTTTTATATTAGCTTAGTGAAGAATTTTTAAAGGATGAAAAAAACTATTTTACTCAACATTTTAATTATATTAGACAGTAAGGGAGGGAGGAAGGTTGGAGAGGGTGAAATGAGTGAAGAAGGTCAACTTTATGGTAACAGATGGAGACTAGACTTTTGGTGATGAGCATGCAATAGACTATACAGATACCAAATTATAATGTCGTACACCTGACATTTATATCATATTATTAGCCAGTGTTTTCTCAATAAAAATTAATTAATTAAAAAAAGATATTGAGCCATTGTATTCTTGGCCAGGGGTTATTCTGAGGAGTGGTTAGTGCTCAGAGACAAATGCAGGGTTGTGGGAAATGGGATCACCATTGCCCTCAGGTGTGACTAGGCACCTGCCTGAAGAGATGGAAGAAGTGACTTGAAAGGGTCCTTGGGCAGCCTAGAGGTAAGAGGAAGATAACAGGCCTTGTCCAGCTCCAGGCAGAACAATGTAATTAAATAATGGAATACCCTTAAATCAGTAAAATTTGTTTTTAGAGACCTTGGATCTCATGCATCAAGCAGCTTAGATTTTTTCCATCAGCCCATGACTTCTGTTTTGTTTGTCTATGAGCTTTTTTTTCCAGTTATTTTAAATTAATGCACCTTGATGACCTGCCATTTGTGTATAGGTGTTAAATACATACAATTTTATCTCAATATTTGGGCTAATTTCTCAAGGTTTTGATGAGTAGAGTACTGTCTAAAAGTGGACTTGCCTTGGTCCAAAAATTCATTCTCTTCCCTAGGACATGATTTTATTTTTCTGTGTATAAGAAAAATACTCCTGGGTGCCTCCCCTACTCTCAGTACTCTATTCAACCCTACTTCACCCCTGATACCAGATCTGTGAGTTGTCCACACATCAAGCAATTCTGTGACACCAGCTGGGTGTCCTGTAATTCAGTTTTGTTCCAACACTATTTATCTGGAGTTGGCATCAGGTCCCACAGGTTTAAGGGCTCAGTTCCACAAGACTGTCCCCACTTCAGATGCCAGTCTCAAATCCCAGGTTGTCACCTGTACTTCTGACTGACAAGCGTGAATTGAAGTGCCCATGACCCCCTCTTGGGTATAGTAATTTGCTAGAATGGATCACAGAACTCAAGGAAGCACTTACTATGTCTAACAGTTTGTTATAAAGGCTATAATAAAGGCTCTGAGTGGATAGTCAGATGAAGTGATATATGTAGGGTGAGAGATATAGGGTTCCAAGCACAAGAACTTCTGTCCCTATAGAGTTGGGCTATGCCAGTCTCTTAGTATGTGGACATGTTCAACAACCCAGAAGTTCTCCAAACTGTGTACTTATTTTTGTGGAGGCTTCATCACAAAGGTATGTTCAATCATCATCTGAATCTTCTCTCCTGGAGGAGTGGTTGGGGCTGAAAGTTCCAAACCTCTCCTCCTGACTCGGTCTGTCTGGTGAGCAGTTCCCATCTGGAGCTCTCTAGGAGCCAACCCAGATTCATCCCAAAGACACTCCTATCACCTAGGAATTCCAGGCTATTTAGGAGCTGTCAGGAGCCAGGATGAAAGAGCAAATATCAGGACAAAATGTACTCCTGGTGCTTGAGTTTTTAATTAGGTTTCCCTGAAAGAGAATTAGAAATATACATGGTTACAATAAAGAGAACTGTATGTTCAGAAAGCTATATAACAGCCTCCCAAAATAAGAAAAAACAAACATTCAACTGAAATTCATGGCTAATTGCGGAGCAGACCTTGTTATTACATGCAGGCTCTTCTCCTATTAGATTGTATTTTCCTGGAGGGCAGGGACTGTATCTTTTCATCTCTTTGCTCCTGTAACACGTGGAGCAGTGCTTTGCACACAGCAGACACCCAGCCAATGTTAATCGAATAAGTCAGAGTTGTTAGAAGCCCACAGTGTATTAAAGGAGGCAGAGGCTGGAGATCCATCTTGATGGCTTTGGGAAGCCCCTGGGGCACTTGCAGTGAGCCCTGAATGATGCATTCTGGTTTACTGAAGAAAGAAAATACCATGAAAAAGGTCCAATGAGTCTTCTCCTTCGCAGAACTCAAGGAAGCACTTATTTATGTCTACCAGTTTGAAACTCGTCTGATGGTTCAGAGTAGAGATTTAGATAAAAACATACGTTGCTTCAGATTTTTCAGCACAGAACGTGTCAATTATCGAAGAAAATGTTAAAAAATCAGATAAACATGTTCATCTGTTACCTTCGAATCTATCAAGTCTAGTGAGGTTCTCAATGCCCTGAAAAATAGACTCTGGCCACCTACTGGTAATGGCGAGTGAATTTTACAAGGATCCCCATCTCAGCATCTGTTGGAATGTAGCAAGCTGACACAATTTACACAGACAGTTTCTGGAGAACCCCAGAAGCTAAATAAATACAGTTTTATAGCTTCTGGAGTATATTCGAAACATTGAATGTACAAAATGGAATCCAATGACATGAAGAGGAGGTAATTCACACACTAGTGAAAGGAGCCTGTAACAACTGTGAGGAGTGTGGTTCTTACTCATGCAAGTAGGTGGCAAAGGATATGCTTCCTGGTGAAACCAGGTAGTTAGGTCCCCACATCACTCTCCAGTCTGCAGTGACCTGCTTCCAGCTCGCTCCTCCTTCCTCCACATAGGATTCATAAGTCATGGTCCCTCCCTCTTTCCCGTCCTTACCTATGGAGTATCCAGGAGGTAAAAAGCATCTTCTGGGCATTTGGGAAAGTTAAGAAAAGACTATGTTGATTTTTCTACTCCAGGGATATATACTCTAGTAGGGAATATAGACAAGTGATCAGTTATGCTGAGTTGAGAATCAAGAGGTGGATCTTTCCTGGATCTAGATCCACTTAAAAAAATGTGATTGCCATTCTCCAGGGTTTTCCCCTTTGGTTTTGTAGCTTTGTCTGCTCACTGGTGTTTCTGAAATTGGTTTCTTCAGGCTCTGTTTGCCTCTCCCCGCCCAAAAAACCCTCATCCTAAGGGGCTTCTGTTGCTCATGGTTGTGCTTTGGGGCGATGCCCTTTTTAACCTTAGTGCAGACACTTGGGGCTTAAACACGTTTCCCTGAGATTCTGGAAGATACAGAAGTTCCAGAAAAGAAAATACATCCTGGATTGGAAGCACATACAGCCAAGATGAAAGCAATGCAATAACTATATGATCTGTTGGAATAAATGGCAAAGAGATGGAAGAAATCAGTGGCTGTGTGTAGATGGTGATGATGAATGCTGCTCACCCTGTAATTTGGAACAGTTGCTGCAGAATGAATGGTCCACTTCGAGATGAAGAATCGCACATGACAAGCAAGCAAAAGCTATTTAATACCACCAGGTCTGGGCCAGCTGAGTAGGGCATGGTGTTCTGGTTAGTTATGAAAGTGGAGTGAAAAAGCTGCAGGTAGCCAAGATCAATGGGACAGAGAAGGAGCAATGTTTCCAAATGTGGTGTGTGTGTGTGTGTGTGTCTGTGTGTGTGTGTGTGTGTGTGTGTGTGTGTGAGAGAGAGAGAGAGAGAGAGAGAGAGAGAGAGAGAGAGAGAGAAAGAGCGCGCGCGCAGCACTTGCACTTAAGTTAGGCAGCCCATAATGTCAACAAGCACAGATGGGCTGGTCACATAGCCTGGAGTTAGGGCAGCAGATGGATGATTCATCACATAAATTGGATACCCAGGGACTACAGTGCCTGCAAGGAAATCCAAGGACGCACCAGGTTGACCCAATGACAACATACCTGGGCAAAGGTAGAACTAGGGTGCCCATGATGTGAAAGGGATCATGCACTAGTGGGGAGGAATGCAAATGAACTTCAGTAAAGGAACAAAGGAAATCCCATTGTCTCTGTGTGTGTGTGTGTTTAAGACATGTTTTTTTTTTGTAAGAGAACTTACTGTCTTTCACTCATCTTTGTAAAACCTGATGTTATGTCATTTCTGAATGCCATAATCATGACAGTCAGAGCATTAGGAAAGGAATAGCATGTGGATATTTGATATCTATGCAAAATATATTTGAATTAAATTTTCTTAATGATGAATTTTTACCCTAAGCACAGACTGCAAAATAAAAACTTCATTGAAAATAATTAATTATAGGATATGACTCAGTTTTCAAAATATGGCATAAAATGCAGGATGAAACATTCACTTAAAAACCAAATAGTATTAAAACTAAACAGAAATTATTCTCTCTGGCTATGTTTAGTTTGCTTAAATAAGTGTCACCCCAACAACTATAGTCTGCTCTAATGGTACTGATAACCTTTTCATTTGATAATACAATGAATGAATTAGCATGTTTTTAAGTTGCTACACACTCAGCACTTTTACATACATTTAGTAAATGCACATACTCATGTTAGGAGTTCTCTGTTGAAAACTTTTTAAAATTAATTTACCTACTCAGTGAGCGTCACTGTGCTAGGTGCCAGACACAGTGAGGGGTGAGCAGGGCAGGTTTGTTTGTGTTTTCATGAAGGGGTACATCCATTGCTTTTTTGAAAAATAGGTTTTAATTTTTATAGCAGTTTAGGTTTACAGACAAATTGAGCAGGAAGTACAAAGAGTTCCCATATTACCTGTCCACTCCCAGTACATTTTGCCTTTTCTTGACATCTTATATTAGTTTGGTACATTTGTTATAACTGATGAGCAATATAGATGCACCATTATTTACTAAAGTCCATAGTTCACATTAGGTTTCACTCTTTGTGTTGTACATTATATGGGCTTACCAAATGCATAATGTCAGGTACCCACTATCATACAGAATAGTTTCACTGCCTTCAGAATTTCCTGTGCTTCACCTATTCTTGCCTCCTTTCCTATCTCCAAATCCCTAGCAACCACTGATCTTTTACTAGCTATAGTTTTGCCTTTTTCAGAATGCCATACGGTTGGAATCATACAGGAGGTAGCCTTTTCAGACTGGATTTTTTTCACTTATCATTTCAGGTTATTACATGTCTTTATTTTTTTTTTTTACATGTCTTTTTGTGGCTTCCATAACTCATCTCTTTTTTTATCACTGAATAATACTCCATTGAATGAAGGTATGATGTTACCCATTCACTTATTGAAAAACATCTTGGTTGCTTCCAATTCTTGACATTATAGAAAAAAGCTGCCATGATCATTTGTGTGCAGGCTTTTATGTGCACTTGAGTTTTCAACTTATTTGAGTGAATTCCTTAGGCCCATGATTGCTGGATTATGTGGTAAGATTATGTGAAACTGCCAAACTGTCTTCCAAAGAGGCCATACCATGTTGCTTTCCCAACAGCAATGAATGAAAGCTTCTCTTTGTTGTTCCACATCCTCACCCGCATTTGATGTTGTCAATATTTTGGATTTTCGCTGTTCTAATAGGTATGTAGTGGTATCTCGTTGTTTTAGTTTGCAATTCCCTAATGACCTGTAATATTGAACATCTTCTCATATGCTTTTTTGCCATTTGTATATCTTCTTTGGTGAGGTGTCTATTGAGACTTCTGCCCATTTTTTATTTGGGTTGCTTATTTTCTTATTAAGTTTTAAGAGTACTAGTATTATATTCTTTATCAGATATGTGACTTGAAAATATGTCTTCCCACTTCATGACTTATCTTTTCACTCCCTTACCAGTTTCTTTCATGGATCATCTAATACTTTTTAACTGCTTGTGTCAAGTATTGGTAGACCAGAGTGGTTCTGGAAAGATGGGTCGTGAGTCTTCAAAGCAGGCTGTGTTAGTCTTCCAAAAAGTCAATTGGGTCTGTGCCATGCCTGAACCCTAATGCTCTCACACCTTTCCTTTTCACTTGAGTCTGTTGACCTTGACAGTAGGTTACACCCATGGTTTCCGTCTTTCCTTTCTTGCTCCCTTGGTCATTTTGTGCTTCTGCTGATTGTAGTAGCTGACCCCAGTTATGCTTCCTGACTTATGCTCACTTTGGTACCTGCCTGTGGCCACCCACCCACCCTGGGCCATTGCTGATTGTCTTGCCTGCATAATGTTCATGACAGCTCATCTTGCCCTACCCTGATGCTAGTGTCTAGAAAAGTTATCATATTTTCAGTTGTTTATTACAAAACTATTTCTAAGTTAGGTGTTCATTGATTTACATGGCTAAGCCTAAACTCTTTATCACTGTAAATCCTAAATTAACTTTTTCCTGATTTTCCAGTAATGGCCTCCAACCTTTCTAGTAGTAACTCAGACTAGAAATTGAAGAGTTATCATTGATTTGTCCTTTGCCTTCATCATGTGCAGACAGTTCATGGCCCTGTTCTCCAATGGGAGTCTTTTAGTGCCCACCATTCACTCTATCAAAAACTTGAGTTCTGCCCTAGGTAGTCTGGCTCAGTGATTGAGCATTGACCTGCGGACTGAAGGGTCCCAGGTTTGATTCTGGTCAAGGACACATACCTCGGTTGTAGGCTCGATCCCTGGCCCCGGGCAGGGTGCCTGTCAAAGGCAACCAATCAGTGTGTCATTCTCACATCGAAGTTTCTCTCTTTCTCTGCCTCTCCCCCTCTCTTCCACTCTTTCAAAAAATCAATGGGAAAAATATCCTTGAGTGAGGATTAACGCGCGTGCGTTAACACACACACACACACAACCCCCACCCCGAAAAACCTGGGTTCTACCATGATGGGGGGCAGGGGAGGAGATCACATTATTCTAGGAAGACATGTATGTGTGTTCAGGCATTTTTTTAATGCTGAGTACATTTTTCTGAAAACCCTTTATCTTCCTTCCTATCTGTGACAGCCTCCAAGAGCCTTTTTAGTGCTCAAATCCTGAAAGAGTCTTTGACTTTTTTTTTTAAAACACTGAAATGCTTCTCAAGTCTATTATCTTTTTTTTTTTTTTTTTTTTTTTGCTGCTCCCAGTTTGGACCTGGTGCTGGTTTTACACCACGGCTGGCCCATTGGGGAGCCTGTCAGAGCAGGAATAGAGAAGGAGCCTAGGAGAGAGGGAGAGGGAAGAGGACAAGATAACCCAGCTGATTTTGTCATTTTATTTGAAATGAATTCTTAGGATAGCTAATGCTGTTATAAATCAAATATAGATGCAAAACTAAGCTTTAGTAATTTTAAAGCTTTGTCAGTTGCTTGTTCATACCATCATTTCCTCCTCTTCACTCAGGTAAATAATGATTTATGCAGGGTGGGGAAAATGTAGTTTACACTTGTGAGTACGCAAAACACAGAGCTAGTCCTGTATTATTATCTATTTATTATTGTATTATTTTCCACACAGACAACCTACTTTTGCTCCACCCTGTTAATCAGTTCTATGTGGCTTCTTGTCATGATAAGTATATTTTACTTTAATGGACTAATGGTTTATTACAGGATAGGAAACAAAACCCTCCAAAGTCATACTCAGCGATAACTTCAAAACTTTGACTAGAGAGCTATTCCTCTAAAAGCCAATCTTTTGTTAAAATTCACCTTCAAACTATACCTATAGTACATTATCCACCCATAAATTATACGTGTCATTAAGTCACTGCTAAAATGGTCTTCCCTTCATCTTCAACAGCTTATGAGAACTCCGGCTATTAGCAAATAGCGTTTCACCCCATGATATAATATAATATGCCATTCCCTTAATTGTCCAAAACAACCTTATCATTGAATGAGACTATTATAAATGACATGCACATAGTTTAAAATGATTACAAAATATATTTAATTCTGTTATTTTCCCCATAAATTCAGCACTGAATTTTTTTCAAAGTTTTCTATTTTGCAACTTTTCTAGATATGTTTTAACTCACTTGTTGGAACTGTGGTTGTTTGAGCCAAAGCCGGAGTTGCTAGGCAAAGTTGCTCCAGGTTGGGCCCTGAAGGGTGCAGTAGGGAGCTGGCGGTCAGCTGGGCCTGAGATGCTTGGTCAAGCAGGAGTGACCAGGTAGGCATGACTCAGGGCACTGCTGGAGGTCCACCATGGAGATGGAGAAGGGCAGGTGGGATGGAGAATACCTCTGGAGTACATGGTGATTAAGTTACATGGCTAATCAGTGAAAAACCTTTAGCCTTGATGAATGGGCCAGTGGTACAATCCTGTATATCAAGTTTAAGGAAGTAACCTGGAATATAGTGAGAAGCTAATGTAGAGAGTCCTGGGAAGTCAGTTAAATAGACAGGGAGGCCAGTGTGTTGAAATAGAAGTGAGAGCTGAATGGGGAAGTGAGAATCAGTTTGGCCCTTGAAGGGACAGGAGGCTTAAACCTACCTCTGAGTATTTCTGCCACTGGAGTTGAGGTGAAGCTGAGGTCTTGCTGAGTCACAGTGACCACTGGGATTAGCTCAGGGCAAACTGAGGTTTTGTCTGACTCAGGAAAGCAAAAACATTGGAAGTTATTGCTTACTTTGACTTGCAGCTGATTTTATGGCTTGTCTGGATATCCTGGTGGTGTTTACCCTGGTATGCCAATCCACATTCTAGAAATAAGACCAAAATGCTAAGGTGCCAGTGTGTGGCTGGAGGAGAGCCTGGCCAAGCATCGAGTGGTGGGAAGAGAAGAGAGGTGAAGGGCACAGGCTGGGCTGGAGCGGCCACACAGAATCCAGGTTGATTCTTGGCTCCTGGAAGATACGTGGTCCACATGGATGCCAACCACTGGATGGTGATTCAGGCAGGAGAGGTATGCCACTGGGCCTTTCAGGTAGCAGTCAGCGTGGGATACCTTTAAGACAGGTCTTTAGGCTGAGAACTCCTGGGGTCCTGACCAACTGTGATAATGCTGGGGTAAGTGACCCATACCTCAGTCAAATTAACAGAGCTGGAAAGACCTTTGGAATCATCTCTACTCTTACACAATAGAAAATGGAGACCCAGGAAGGCTAATGCCTTCCATTGTCAGATAGCTAGCCTCTAGCAGGGACTGGATCAGGACCAGGTCTTTCTTTATATATTAACTAGAGGCCCAATGCACGAAAATTCATGCAAGAGTAGGTCTTCCTTCCCCTGGCTGCCGGCACCGGCTTCCCTCCTATACCAGCTTTCCTCCAGCACCTGGGACCCGAGCTTCCCTCCTCTGGCCGCTGGCAGGCACCTGGGACCCGGGCAGGCTTCCCTCCGGCCCCGGCTTCATCAGGAAGGACATCCGGAATGATGTCTGGAAGATGTCCAGTCTAATTAGCATATTACCCTTTTATTATTATAGATTTTTCAGAAACAGCTCCATTGTTGTATAATTGACATATGGTAAAATACCCATATTTAAACTATATAATTTGGTAAGTTCTAACATATGTAACATTGTAAAACTTCACTACAATCAATATATTGAATATATCCACCACCCGAAAATTTTCTCATGTGCCTTTATAATCCCTCCCTCCTGCCTTCCTTATCTTCCCTGCTTCCTGCCACCAGTTTTCCCAACCTCCATGCCCAGATGACCTCTTATCTGCTTTCTGTCACTATCAGTAAATTTGCATTTTGTAGAATTTTATATGGAATATGTACTCTTTTATGTCTGGCTTCTTTCATTCAATATCATTGTTTTGGGGTTCATCCATGTTCTTGTATTTATCAACAGTTTGCTTCTTTTTCTTGCTGAATAGTATTCCATTGTGTTATATACCATCCATTTACCTGTTGGTGAACATTTGGATTGTTTTCAGCTATTATAAGTAATGTTGCCACAAATATTCATGTCCAAGTGTTTGTGTGGACATACCTTAATTTCTTTTACATAAATACCTAGAAATGGAATGACTCAGTCATATGGAAGGCATATGTTTACCTTTTTAAGATATTGCTAAGCTGTTTTCCAAAATGCTTGTACCATTTTACATTCCTTCCAGCAGTGCACGAGAGTCTAGTTACTCTACATTTTCACTAACACTTGGTATAGTCAGTCATTTTAAAATTAAATTAAATTAAATTTTATTAGTACTTTTTTTAATCCTCACCCGAGGGAGAGGAAGAGAGAGAGAGAGAAACATTGATGTGAGAGGGAAATATCAATCGATTGCCTTCAGTACATGCCCTGACCATACTGAGCCCACAACCCAGGTATGTGCCCTGACCAGGAATCAAACTGGCAACCTTTTGGTACACAGCATGACACTCACCAACTGAACTACTCTAGCCAGGCTTTTTAAAAAAAATATATATTTTTTATTGATTTCAGAGAGGAAGGGAGAGGTAGAGAGATGCAGAAACATTAATGATGAGAGAGACTCATTGATCAGCTGCTTCCTGCACACCCCCTACTGGGGATGGAGCCCGCAACCCAGGCATGTGCCCTTGACTGAAATTGAACCTGTGACCCTTCAGTCCCCAGGCTGAAGCTCTATCCACTGAGCCAAAACTGCTAGGGCTAGTCCGTCTTTTTAATTGTAGCCATGCTGATAGCTGTTTAATGATATCATTGTGCTTTCATTTGCATTTCTCTGCTGACTAAATGATATTGAGGATTTTTTATGTATTTACTGACCATCTATACATCTTCTTTTGTAAATATGTCTAAATCTTTTGTACATTTTATTATATTATTTTCCGATTTTAGAGTCTTGAGAGATCTTTATATACTATGATTACTTTTTCAGATATATGATTAGCAAACATTTTCTCTGGGTCTTGGCTTGTCTTTGAATTCTCTTAACAGTATCATTCAAAAAGTAGAAGTTTTAAATTTTAATGAGGTCCAATCAAGTATTTTTCTATGGTGACATATCTAAGAACTCTTTGCCTAACCCAATTTACAAAGATCCGTCCCTCCCCCCCCCCCGAATTTGTATATTTTAACATGTACATTTAGGTCTGTGATCCATTTTTTTAAAATTTTTGTTTATGGTTCAAATCCTACCTCCCCCCCCCCCCCCAGTCTTTTGACATAAGTGCAGTGTAGTAAAGGCATGTGGTCTCTTTATCCACACATGGTTACAGGACCCTTCTACCAAAGATATATTTAAATGCAAAGGTCAACCATACATTAAATATGTACATCACTCAAAAATCCACTAAAATACATTGCCCAGTTTTCATAATACATTTAATGAAAGAATAACAAGGTCATTAAGGGCAATCAGTGTTTTGTTATATTCTTGATTATATTCTTGATTATAGCTTGTTATGTTTCTTGATATGAACATAGTTGGAGTAAATATGTCTCTTCCCTTTAATGGAGACCAGCATAGTCCTAGACTCAAGTTTAAAACCTTGTCAACAGCCATGATTGCACATTGTTTACTCCCTACCCCTTCCTGTTGTGGTAATTATGGCACTTTAGAGTTCCTGGAGAGAATGCAATGCTTAATCATGTAATTATATCCCAAGCAATGTGGGACCTCTCTCTGCAATTCATAGGAACAGCCGAAAGAGAAGCTTGTTTGGGCTCTTATTGTGGAGACCCAGTGGGTGAGGAGGCTGCTTTGGCTGAAGAGCTCAGCTCATGGACCGTTAAGAAGTCAATTTGGAGAGACTGAATGGGGCTGAGGAGGGTAGCTGGAGTTTTGTATGTGCTTGTCTTAGTAATCATGAGAGGAGGAATTCTTCCCATCATCCCAGTGACCAATGTATATAAGTGTATGACTGAGGTTCCACGACACAGTCATCCAGGATTGGAGCCAGTCATTCATCCTGGGAATTCTTCATGGGCCCCATGATTCAGGCTTGCTTTCTGAAAAGCAGTGGAGATTCACAGAAAAGGACACTGAAATAGGGGTCAGCAGATGGAAGTATGTGTGTTCTGACAGCCCCTTACACCTACTGGGGGACTAGGAGTAAGTTGCTTAGCCTCTCCCAACATCAATTCCCTCATCTGCCATATGAGAAAAATATATTTTTAATGTATCCATGGGCATGCTGGGAGAATGTGTTCTGTGCCTTTTATCCTATCATACAGAGAAAAATTACTTGCACTTGTTTGTTTTTTTGAGCACCATGAGAATTGGCCTAACTTCCTCCAGCTTTCTTCCCCAAGCCTATCCCCAGATTCTGAGCTAGGTTAGCACTCCAATCCCTCCATCTCTTCATGCCCCTTACGTATTTCCCTCATTGCACTTATTACATCACAGTGATTGCTTCTCTCCTTGCCTGGAGCAGGAGTTTCTTCAGGGCCAAGACCTCTAATTTATCTTTATAACCCGAGTGCCATTTAATAAATGTTTGATGAATAAACAACTAAATGAATAAATATGAAGATGAGCAGGACATTCACTGTGTTAAGGAAACTCATAGCCTAATGGAGGAGATGCACGTGTGGCACATTGTTTCTAACTACGGCAAGCAATTCATTTATTTACTTTTAAACAGAATGGGAACACTTCATTCTCATCTAACAAAATAGCTTTTATTGGCTCTCAAGGCATGTGGGTGGAAAGTATGTTACTGAAAAATGATTTCTAAAAAGAGTAGAGGAGATAAGGAGAGAGATTATTCCTTTATCATAGTCGTAACTCATCTGTAAGTCTTCGCTTTCCAAGCTGTGCTCCCTGGGTAAGGCTGGGCACACCCATTATATATCCTTACAGCACTGTCCTTCCATCTACCTCAGTCACTGTCTGTCTTACTACTTTGCTGTCATGAGCTAGATCAGTGTCTGACATGTAGTAAGATCTTTGTAAGTTGTTGTTGAATGATTAGTATATGTGCAAACAAGTTCTGCGTCATGAATAATTTTTAAAAATAATCCTGATTTCAAAAATTTTAAATCCATGCGTTCTTTCAACATCGTGGGATCTTCATATGGCTGTGTGACCCAGTATTTGTTTTGAGCAAGACCATTATCTGATTTTTTCGGTAGGCCACACTCAGTCATTAAGTGGATCTCCCTGTACCCAGCTGAGAATTGAAGAGAATTATTTCATGTTACCCTCCTGGAATTCAGATACAGTTTAACCTCTTGACATTTGTTATCCAACAACTTTATAGTAGTAACGTTTTCCCACCTCTTAGAACCCTTATTTTTAGTTTTCTGGAAAAGATGCCGATTTGAACACAGTTGCTACAAATAGATAAGGCATCACCCACGAACCCATTTGCAGGTGCTCTCCGTGCTTCCTCGCACAGTCATTTGTCTCCAGGTTTGACTGCTTCTCTGGAGTCTTTATTGGCAGTTGAAAATAGAGTTCTAGCCAATGTAAATGTATTGTTACCACCAAATGCAATTTGCTGCCACACGTTGTGTTCAGACAATGGGAAAGAGTAGAATTCATCCAAACAATTGTGCTCAAAGGAATGATACCACCGAGTGAGCTATTCTCAGTTTTTCTGAGTCATTTAAATGGTTTCATTGTAAGACGAAACCCTTTGTCAACTATTTTTCAGTGGGAAAATAAAAGCTTAACGGAATTTCTTTTCTTAAAGAAACAGAAATTAGAGCGAAATCATAAATATGGCAGGATATGTACCTGTTTATGAAAAATATTACCCGTGATTACATGATCAGTGAGGTTGGGACAACATTGCTAATTTGAGTTTTCTGGATGCATAAGGCAAAGACTTTCTTTCATGGACAACAATGAAGTGTTACCTGTGGGGAGGCAGAGGGTACAGTGACAAAGGCCTGATTTGGAAACAGAAAACGAGGCTCTCAGTTTTGTTGCTCCCACTTGCTTTCTGTGTGATCATGGGAAAATTATTCTTAGGTTCCTCAGGGATTTGTTGTGAGTGTTAAAAAAGACAAGGCAGCCCAGCTGGCATGGCTCAGTGATTGAGCATCAACCTATGAACCAGGAAGTCATGGTTTGATTACTGATCAAGGCACATGCCCAGGTTGTGGGCTCGATCCCCAGAGTGGGGTGTGCAGAAGGCAGCCAATCAGTGATTCTCTGTCATTATTGATGTTTCTATCTCTCTCTCCCTCTCCCTTACTCTCTGAAATCAATAATAATTTTAAAAAGGACAAGGCAGATGTTATATAGTATTGTTAGAACAGTGAAGGAAAAAAAAACAACTTTACCATAGAAGTATGAACCGAAATACTCATTTAAGTCTCACATCTTAGGTCTTGTCTTTCCTAAATGTAGTACTATCAGAAAAATTGTTTTTTTATGTGTCTATATCTAGAAATTTTACTTATCTACCAAATTCTACTACAAGTAATAAAATAAAGTCCACCTAACAGTAGCTATTTTTTTATTTTAAAAAAATCTTTATTGTTGAGATTATTACAGATGTCCCTCTTTTTTCCCCCCATAGCTCCCCTCCACCCAGTTCCCACCCTACCCCAGGCCCTCGACACCCTATTGTTTGTGTCCATAGGTAATGCATACATGCATATAAGATCTTTGTCTAACCTCTTCCTGCACCTCCCCATCCCCTTCCCTCTGAGAATTGTCAGTCTGTTCCATTTCCATGCCCCTAATTCTATTCCATTCACCAGTTTATTCTGTGCATCAGATTTTTTATTCATTTGATTTTTAGATTCAATTGTTGATACATATGTATTTGTTGCCACTTTGTTGTTCATATTTTTTTATCTTCACCTTTTTATTCTTCCTCCTCTCCTTAAAGAATAACCTTCAGCATTTCATATAATGCTGGTTTGGTGGTGATGAACTCCTCTAGCTTTTTCTTGTCTGTGTAGCTCTTTATCTGACCTTCAATTCTAAATGATAGCTTTGCTGGGTAGAGTAATCTTGGTTGTAGGTTCTTGCTATTCATCACTTTGAATATTTCCTGCCACTCCCTTCTGGCCTGCATAGTTTCTGTTGAGAAATCAGCTGACAGTCGTATGGGCATTTCCTTGCAGGTAACTAACTATTTTTCTCTTGCTGCTTTTAAGATTCTCTCTTTATCTTTTGCCCTTGGCATTTTAATTATGATGTGTCTTGGTGTGGTCCTCTTTGGGTTCTTCTTATTTTGGGTTCTCTGCGCTTCCTGGACTTGTAAGTCTATTTCTTTCATCAGGTAGGGGAAGTTTTCTGTCATCATTTCTTCAAATAGGTTTTCAATATCTTGCTCTCTCTCTTCTTCTGGCACCCCCATAATTCCAATGTTGGTACGCTTGAAGTTGTCCCAGAGGCTCCTTACATTATCTTTATATTTTTGGTTTCTTTTTTCTTTTTGCTCTTCTGGTTGGGTGTTTTTTTGCTTCCTCATATTTCAAATAGTTGATTTGATTCTCGGAATCCTCTACTCTACTGTTGAATCCCTGTATATTATTCTTTATTTCAGTCAGTATGCTTAATTTCTGACTGATCCTTTTCCATTTATTTTCTTCTAGAAACCCTTGGAGGTTTCTAGAAGATTATTGAGTAACCTTATAACTGTGGTTTTGAACTCTATATACAGTGGTTTGCTTTCTTCCATTTCTTTCATTTGTGAGATGTTTCTTTGTCTCCGCATTTTGGCTGCTTCCTTGTGTTTGTTTCTATGTATTGGGTAGAGCCACTCAGTTTCCTTGAGTTGATAGAGTGGCCTTGTGTAGTAGGTATCCTATAGGGCCCAGTGGCTCAGCCTCCCCAATCACCTGAGGTGGGCACTCCAGTTGCACCCCTTTGTGGGCTGTGTGCACAGTCTTGTTGTAGTTGAGCCTTGATTGCTGTTGGTGTCACTGGGAGGAACTGACCTCCAGGCCAATTGGCTGTGGGGATCAGCTACGACCACAGTGGGAGAGCTTCTGTGCAGGAGACACCCTTATGGAGCAGGACTTGCTTCAGTGGGGCGTTGGTGCTCACTGAGTCTGCCCCTTGAGTGTGTCTCTTATGGATGTGAAGGGTTGTGATCTGGTTTGGTCTGACACTGACCACTGGGTACACTGGCTCTTGGGTCTCCAGGGAGGTGCAAAGTCAGCTCCTGCTTGGGGCCACCCAGCAGGAGCTACAGAGAGATCTGAAGATTCCTCCTCTTTTTATTGGATTTGGAAGTGCCCAGATGAGGCCCAGCTGTGAAGCAAGGCAGGCTGGTGCTGGTGCAGGGTCTTGGGCCTTTTATTGATAGATTTGGAGCTCCCTGACCCAGCTGCAGCTTGTTTGACAGGTTTCTAGCCTGAGAAAGGACAGGCCACTCATATGCAAAAGCCACTGTGCACAGCTTGGGTGGGGTTGTAAATTGGGTGGGGTGGGATCTCAGGGAATCACCAGGGCTAAGCAAACAGAAATGGCTGCCAGTCAGCCCTGCAACTGGGGCAGTCCCAACACGGGAACAATGACCACTGCGAGCACCTCCATCTGGAAGAAAGCCGCCCCGAGTTCCTGCCCTGATGGCAGACAGTCCAGTTTCTCCTTGTATGTGTCTGGGTCCCCCAGAGCCTCTCCCGGCACTGGAGCTCAGAGGAAGCAGGAGCTTATAAGTTCGTTTGTGCTCTGGCCTTTTAAGAGGAGCAGCTGGATCTCCAGCAGCCTGTGTGTCACTGAGCCCCATTCCACACTGGTTTTTACAGCCCGTAGTTCTTACTGGCCATTGGGACTTCTTTCCCCAGCTCTGGGACCCTGCGCTGGATGTCTGGTGTGGGGGTGGGACCGCTTGCTCCTCTGGGCGGCCTCCGCAGAGGCCATCTCCCTCCTGATTAAAAAAGCAGCACATGTGGGTGCCGGACCAGCCTGTTCCCCACCTCCACACCTCCTACCAGTCTCAATGTGCTTTCTTCTTTACTTTTCTAGTTGTAGGACTTTCATTCAGCCGGCTTTCCGGCAGTTCTGGATGATGATTGTTCTGTATTTTAGTTGTAATTTTGATGTGGCTGTGGGAGGCAGCGAGTATAGGTGTTTGTCTACGCCACCTTCTTGGTTCTTCCAACAGTAGCTATTTCTGTTCAAGGTAAAGCACTGAGTTGTAAAAGTCTACATAAGAGGCAACATGGTATTCTTTGGTAGAGAGCCACATTTCTATCTGTTTTGTATAGAAATTATAGGTATGTCTTTTTTTTTAAGAAAACATAAAAAAATAATGTATAATATACTAGTTGCCTGATTCATATGATAGAATTTTAATCTAAGTTAATTCTAAAAATTAATAAAGAGAAATTTGAAAATTAAAGATGGACAGCTTGATGCTGGTCACACACAAGATTCTCCTATGGACTGCTAGTGGAGGGAAGGGGATGGTCTCCAGGTGCTAGCAGGGTCACTAAAACCATGTCAGACCAGCCTTAGTTCCAAGTACTTGTGAGGGGCACTATACAGGGATCAGTATCATAGGGGTGGGTGTATTTGAAATTCTTTGATTTTATAAGCAGTTCTGTGGAGTATTGACACAATGTATATTGTTAACTCACTTAATATATGACCCTATGAAGAATTTAGGAAAGGTTCAATCCATGATTTTTGTGTTTTTTCTTTGAAAGAAGAGAACTGTTTAGCTAGGCTGAGATATTGCAGTGTGGGGATCCACACTGCGGGAGACAGGGATCCTAACCTGACAGCCAGCCAGGCATCTTCCCCACGCTTGGCTTCACCACCATAGAATACCGAGTTGGCAGAGATCGCGTTTCATCCCTGCAAGAGGGCTTTATTTTATTTCAACCCCTAGCTGCCTGATGCACATTTTTGTTCAGGTTGTAAATAACTTTAAGCTCCATTATAAGCTTTCTCTTTTTCCTATTCCATAGAAGAATAAAAGTATTTATATACAAAACTCTCAAAACTCAATAATAAAGATATAAACAACTTTTAAAAATTGGGCAGAAGATTAGAATAAATATATCGCCAAAGAAGGCATACAAGTGGCATTGAAAAATATTTAAAGAATCTCTACATTCTTAGTCATCAGGGAAATGCAAATTAAAATTACACTGAGCAATCACTCTAATTCAGTAGAATGATTAAATTTAAAAATCCTGACAATACCAACTACTAGTGAGAATGAGAGCAACTGGAACTCATATGTTGTTGGTGGGAATGCAAAATGGCCAACCACTTTGGAAAACCATTTGGAAGTTTCTTGTACCATTTCATATACATTTACCACATGAACTAGCAGTCTCACTCCTGAGTATTCACCCAAAAGAAATTAAAACTTATCCTATATAATAAAAGCCCAGCGACCATTATGGCATAACGACCAATGACCGGACCACCAGCTGGTAGCTATGACGAGTAGTGACCCGGACCTTGCTGTCGGTGCCCTGACAGCCCCAAATCCCGTTCACCCACACCCTGGACCCTGACAGCAGGGGTGTTGGAGCCAGATACCCGCACCCTGGACCCTGACAGCAGGGAGGCGGGAGCTGGATACCCGCACCCTGGACCCTGACAGCAGGGGGGCGGGAGCCAGATACCCGCACCCCGGACCCTGACAACAGGGAGGCAGGAGCTGGATACCTGCACCCCAGACCCTGAAAGCAGGAAGGCAGGAGCCCCATTCCTCGCAGAATCAGCCATTGGTCAGCTTGCTGTCCGTGCCCTGACAGCCCAGAATGGTTAGTAAAACTTGGAGATGGCAAACTTGATAGCAGTTTTCATTTAGGAATGGATATTATTGAAATCCCCTGTGAAATAATTTGTAATGGATCTATTATTGAAGCTACCTTTGGAAATAGTATATCTATAGATAATATTAAAAATATATCTAAACGTGCAATTCTTTGTCCTAAAAATGAGCACGTTCATAAATTAAATGAAGAAATTTTGGATATACTCAGTGGAGATTTTCACACCTATCTGAGTGATGATTCCATCGATTCAATGGGTGATGCCAAAAAGGAAAATTTTCCCATCGAATTTCTTAATAGTATTACACCTTCAGGAATGCTGTGTCATAAATTAAAATTGAAAGTAGGTGCAATCATCATGATACTGAGAAATCTTAATAGTAAATGGGATCTTTGTAATGGTACTAGATTTATTATCAAAAGATTGTGACCTAACATAATTGAAGCTGAAGTATTAACAGGATCTGCAGAAGGAGAGGTTGTTCTGATTCCAAGAATTGATTTGTCCCAATCTGACCCTGGCCCCCCATTTAAATTAATTCAAAGACAGTTTCCCATGATGCCAGCATTTGCGATCACAATTAATAAATCACAAGGACAAACTCTAGACAGAGTAGGAATATTCCTACCTGTATCTGTTTTTGCACATGGTCAGTTATATGTTGCTTTCTCTCGAGTTCGAAGAGCGTGTGATGTTGAAGTTAAAGTTGTAAATACTCCATCACAAGGGAAATTAGTCAAGCACTCTGAAAGTGTTTTTACTCTTAATGTGGTATACAGGGAGATATTAGAATAAGTTTAATCAATTTATCAATCATTGTTTGTATCAATGTTGTTTTTATATCATGTTTTTGTTGTTTTTATATCATATCTTTGTTGTTGTTATATCATGTTGTTATTGTTTATTCATTAATAAATTTATATATTATTTCCATATACATTTTACTACTTTTCTTTAATCTTTGACACTTCTATTATGGAGAAAGGGCAAATAGCGATATTAAAATATTTCTTCTAATTAATTCCCTTTCAATGTGCATGAATTTGTGCACCAGGCCACTAATATTTATATGAAAACCTATACAAGAATGTTTATAGAAGCTTTATTCATAATAGCCTCCAGTGAGAAACAACTCACATGCCTATAACAGGAGAATGTGCAAACAAAATGGGACATCCACTCAGAGAGATACTACTCAGTAATAAAAAGTTATAAGTAAAAGATACACACAACAATATGGGTGAGTCTCAAAACAATTGTGCTAAGTGATAGAAACCAGACAAAAAAGAGTGCATACTATATGATTCAAATTACATAACTGTAACACAAGCTATAGTAGCAGAAATGGTTGCATAGGAATGGAGCCTGCAGGGGATGGGAGGGAAGAATTACAAAGGTGAATGGGAAACATTTGAGAGTGATAGTGGCTCATGTTCATTATGTAGAGTATGGTGATGGTTTTAGAGTGGATACATATGTTAAAACTTCTCATATACATTTTAAATGTACAATTTATTGTATGCCAAGGGCCAGCTCCCTCCTCAGGGCTGGCAGCCAACCTCCCGTGGTCTCTCCCCACAGCCATCAAACCTCCTGCAGTCCCTCCCCCCATCCTGCAGGCCCCGGTGGCAGCGCAGTGGCAAGGGAAGAAGGAGGGTGGAAGGCAGGGAACCACATGGTGGCGGCGTCAGTGTCAGGTGTCTGTTCCTTGTGTACCCAGCCTGGGGACCGTCGCCTCCTCTCCTGATCCCACCAGGGACTTCGGGCCCTGGGCTGGGATAGGGAACCAGAGGTAGGTGGCAGCAGACATGGCCCATTTCCTAGGGGCCGGCAGCCAACCTCCCACAGTCCCTCCCCTGGGCCAGCAAATCTCCCAAGGTCCCTCCCCCCGGCCAGCAGACGTTGTCCCTCCCACCGGCCAGCAGGCCCTGGTGGTGGTGCGGTGGCGAGGGAAGGAGAAAGGAGGGAGGCAGGGAACTGCATGGTGGCAGGGCGCCAACAGTGGGTGTCGGTGTCCAGTGTCTGTTCCTTTCGTGCTCAGCTTGGCAGCCATCACCTCCTCTCCCAACCCTGCCGGGGCCTTTGGGCCCTGGGCTGGGACAGGGAACCAGGGGTAGGTGGTGGTGGATGCAGCCATCCACCCCTGGTTCAGGGGCCGAGGCGGGGAGGGATGGGGTCTGCTGGCTTGGGGGAGGGACGGGGTCTGCAGGCCCTGATGGCAGCATGGCACCAAGGGAAGGAGGAGGGGGGGAGGCGGGGAACCGCGAAGGTGGCAGCATCCGTTCCTTCCGCGCCCAGCTTGGCGACCATTGCCTCCTCTCCCGACCCCGCCAGGGCCTTCAGGCCCCAATTGGCCTGGCCCTGATTGTTGGCCAGGCCTAGGCACCTCACCCGTGCACGAATTTCATGCACTAGGCCTCTAGTTATTCTATATACTTCAAATTTATCATAATTCTTACTACATACCAAGCACTTTACATATAGTAACTCACTTAATCCTTACAATAATGTTGTCAGATAAATAACAGTATTTCCCCCTTTTACAAAACCTGAAATTCAGGCACAGCAAAGTCAAATAACTTGTCCAAAATCGTGCAACTACTAGGGGGCAGAATTAATGTCAAAAATGGGTATATTAAGAGATAGCAGTATAAATGTATTATTTTAAGATATGGGGGTCACTAAGCAGAAGAAACAGCTAAAATACCGACTTCTGGGGAGCAGGATTTAAGGTAGAGTAGAATACGGAAGAGGAATATTGCTTTTATTTTAAATAGTAGTTGATTTTTAACTCTGTGCATATAAAATTTGAGTTTAATTCATTATAATACAAAATTAATTCACTAAAACAAAATTCAAATACATTCAGCTGGGTGATAACTTGCTCATACCTATAATCTCAAATCTGTTCCTGAATTGGCTTTTTTTTGTGTGTTTTAAAAATATTTTATTGTTGAGAGTACTATAGATGCCCTCCCTTTTTTCTCCCCCTTTGTGCCACCTCCTGAATCCCACCCTGCCCCAGGTCTTCACCATCCTATTGTCTGTGTTCATGGGCAATGCATATATGCATATAAGTTCTTTGATTAATCTCTTCCCACCCCTACCCCCTTCCCTCTGAGCTTTATCAGTCTGTTCTGTGTTTCCATGCCTCTGATTCTACTTTATTCATCAGTTTATTGTGTTCATTAGACTCCACATATAAATGAGATCATGTAATATTTGTCTTTCCCTGACTGGCTTATTTCTCATAGCATAATACTCCTCAGGTCCCTCCATGCTGCTCTCTTTTTTATAGCTGCATACTCTCCCATGGTGTAAATGTACCACAGCTTTTTTATCCACTCATTCACTGATGGGCACTTGGGCTGTTCCCAGATCTTAGCTATTGTAAATAGTGCTGCTATGAACATAAGGGTGTATATATTCTTTCTGACTAGTGTTTCAGGGTTCTTAGGATATATTCCTAGAAATTGGATCACTGGGTCAAATGGAAATTCCATTTTTATTTATTTATTTTGGGAAACTCCGCACTGTTTCCCATAGTGGCTGCACCGGTCTGCATTCCCACCAACAGCGCACTAGGGTTCCCTTTTCTCCACATCCTCACCAGCATTGCCATTGTTGAATTATTGATGGTAGCCATCTGACAGATCTGAGATGGTACCTCATTGTCATTTTAATTTGCATCTCTATGATGATTAGTTACTTCGAGTATTTTTTCATGTCTCTTGGCCATTGTTTTTATTTTAAGAACACAACCTCTGCATTAATGGACTGACAGCCTAGAATAAAACACAGACATGTAAATCTATGTAGTACAGACAACTGCAGGCTTTCCTACAGGATTTGTATTTGAGCTGGGTCTTAAAACATTAATAAGTGTGATAATTAATTTTATGTGTCAGCTTGAATGGGCCACAGGGTACCTGTGATGATTCTGGGTGTATCCAGATGACATTACAGTTGAATCAGTAAAGCAGATTGCCCTTCCTAACGTGGTGGGCCTCATCTTATCAACTGAAGACCTGGTATAACAGAAAGACTGAGTAAGGGAATTCCTCCTGTCTGCCTGCCTTGGAGCTGGGACATCAGTCCTTTCCCTGCCTTCATATTGAATTGAAACATGGGCTCTTCCTGGGTCTCGAGCCTTCTGGCTTTTGGGCTAAAACTCACACCACAGCTCCCCTGGGTCTCCAGTTTGCCAACTTCAGATCTTGGGGCTTGTCAGCCTCCATAATCTTGTGAATCACTTCCTTATAATAAATTTCATAGATAGAAAGATAGATAGATAGATGATAGATAGATAGATAGATAGATAGATAGATAGATGATAGATACATAGATATAGATACATAGATGATAGATAGATAGATAGATAGATAGATAGATAGATAGATAGATCACCATGATACTGGTTCTGTTCCTCTGGGGAACCCTGATAAAACACAATAAGCTTTTATAAAGTACAAAGTAAGAAAATAACTTCAGATAGAGGAAATAAGCTATAATGACATTTTGGAGGCATAAAGGGACTCAACATGCTTGGCTGGAGAGTAGAAGAGACTGAGAAAAGAAAAAGGTTAAATTGTGACAATTTAGAAAAAGAAAACTCATGGAAATAAGGAGGAAATATGCTAATTGACTGCCACGCCCTCAAAGATGGTGGTGCCCACAGCCACAAGATAGTGGCGCCTAGTCCCCTCAGCCTGCCAGGGTGTCAGGCACGCAGCAAGGCCGGACCCACCCCCAGGCGGGCCTGGCCACTTGCCTGCTTCTAGAGACCCCCAGGCCCCCCAGCCGCCCAGGGCCAGCCCGAGGTGCAGGCAAGCCTCAGATGGTGACTGCTCAGCTGCTCAGGGCTGCCCGAGGCTCAGGTAACCAGGACCAACCGAGGCAGTGGCAGCAGCAGAGGTGTGATGGAGTGTCACCTTCCCCTGATCACTGGGTTGCCTCCCGCCCTTGAGGGCTCCCAGACTGTGAGAGCGGGCAGGCTGGGCTGAGGGACTACCCCTCCAGTGCATGAATTTTCATGCACCAGGCCTCTAGTCTACACTAATAAAAGAGAAACATGGTAATTGGCGTACGATGCTACCCTTTTCATTGGCTAATCAGGGCTATATGCAAATTAACTGCCAACTAAGATTGGCAGTTAACTGCCAACAAGATGGCAGTTAATTTGCATATGTAGGCACAATGCAGGGAGGCGAAAGGTAAAGCAGGAAGAAGCCCCCTGCCACTGACAGTGATCAGAAACCCAGGGGGGAGCTAAGAGCTGGGGGGCAGGGCAAAGGCGGCCCCCAGCCATGATCGGAGAATCAGGCACCTTTGCTGCCCTGGCCAGTGATAGCAGGAAGTAGGGGTGGAGCCAGCGATGGGAGCTGGGCACGGTTGAAGCTGGCAGTCCCGGGAGCTAGGGGTCCCTTGCCTGGGCCTAAAGCGGAGCCCACGATCGCGGGGCCGCTGCCACTGCGGGTCCCCGCTGCCCGGGCCTGACGCCTAGGCCAGAGGCGTTAGGCCTGGGCAGGGGCAGAGCGGGAGATCACGGCGCTGCTGCCGCTGCGGGTCCCCGCTGCCCGGGCCGGACGCCTAGGCCAGAGGTGTTAGGCCTGGGCAGGGGCGGAGCCTGCAACCGTGGGGAGCTGGGGGTCCCCTGCCCAGACCTGACACCTCTGCCGGAGGCCTCAGGCCTGGTCAAGGGGCCGATCCAGTGATTGGTGATCGGAGGGTGATAAGGATCAACTCCTCTGGCCGAGGCATCAGGCCTGGGCAAGGGGCAGAGCCAGCAATCGGAGAGGTCTGGGGGTCCCCTGCCCAGGCCTGACGCCTGGGCCAGAGGCATCAGGCCTGGGCTGGGGGCAGAACCAGTGATGGGGGGAAATGAGGGTCCCCTGCCCAGGCCTGACACCTCTGTCAGAGGCGTCAGGCCTGGGCAAGGGGCCGATCCTGCGATTGGAGGGTGATGGGGGTCAACGCCTGAGGGCTCCCAGTATGTGAGAGGGGGCAGGCTGGGCTGAGGGACACTCCCCCCCCCACACACACACACAGTGCATGAATTTCGTGCACCGGGCCCCTAGTTATTATTATAATCCTCAATAATAAATGGACACTTAGCTTTCTCATACCACTGCCCCACTTCCCACCATCTCACCTCCTCTCATTTTCCTGTATAACTATACTAGAGGCCCAATGCATGAAATTCGTGCAAGAGTAGGCCTTCCTTCCCCTGGCACCAGCTTCCCTCCGGCACCCAGGACCTGGGCTTCCCTCTTACCCTGGCTTTGTCCGGAAGGATGTCCGGTCTAATTAGCATATTACCCTTTTATTATTATAGATAAATTTTTTAGTAAATCAGTAAACAATGTCATATTATTATGACTATGTAAATGTATTCTGAATTGAAGTAGATAACATACTGTACATATGAAGGTTCATTTGCAGATAATACAACTTTTTGAATTACTTTGAGCACAACCTGATGATAAAGAGAATTGGGAGCTGACAGTAAGGAGCCAACAGTTGGATTAAGCAGCATTCTATCCATGGGTTAGGTGGCAGTTGCCCTAATAGGGCCTCCTGAGCCTTGTGAGAGGAAACTGCTGCACAGGAGGGGAAGGCTGGAGAAAGCTGTGTTCTGAGGAGCCCTCTGAGGGAAGCACGGGGGAGGTGGGGGGGTGGTGGAACGGGACTTGGAAGAGAAAAACTCTCTCCTCCTCTAGTGTCCCTCCAGTGCCCTCTAGTGACCAGGCTTAAAGTCATGGCATCTAGCAAAGGAGATATTCGCAGAGCCCACCTCCATTATCACAGAGCAGGAAGGAAGGGTGGATTTGGAGCTGAGAGGCAATAACTTAATTAACTGCCACACCTGTTAAACTCAGAGGCCTTCTAACATGCAATTATCCTTAGATTCTGTACATCAAAGGCTGGTTGGGTAGGTGTAGTGAGAAATGGGGGAGCGTGTTAGTTGTTTTCAGATATTTGAAGAACTGAGGGAGGAAAATTGTGTGTTACTTGGAGAGAACAAGACTGGTGAAAGGTATAGGGAGGCAGATTTTGGAAGATTCCCTGAGGAATTTGGATGCTTAGCTCCAAATGTTATAAGTAGCCTGACACTAAGATTGAGGAAATAGAGTCATGTGCTTCTCTGTCAAGTTGAAGGAGTTCAGCTGGGTGATAGGAGGTTGAAGTGGGTGCTCAATTTGGAGAAGCTATGGACTTTTAGTGAGCATCTCTATGACCTAATGTGAGGCACGCCTGTAAGTCAATCCATCACCCCCCCCCACACACACACACACACACACTTATTATCTACCTGTGTATTATCCATCCATCTGCCAATCAGTCCTCTTCTGAATTGCTTTAAAACTTAATGAAGTTATTTCACTCAATTAAAGCTCATTACTTGGACCAGTGTTTACTGGTTGGCTTCCTAGGGCTATTGCATTAATGTAGGACTTAATTGACCCACATATAAATGCATTATTTTTATTTGGTTTAAATATTAGAATAACTTTACTTGCTGTCTTTTATATTCCAGGTATCCCTTTTCTAAAAATTTCTTGTAATATGTCAAAGACAGGAGTAATATCAGCAAAGAGACTATATAAAGCCACAAACAACCAGAGTGCTAAAATGAGAAAACCCAACATGTTGTATAATGAGCTAAGTGACTCCAAGGTGATCCCCCACTGTAGTTTCAGAAATTTAGCCTCCAGTTGTCTAAGCAGAGGAGCTGGGATAGGATTTGGTCTTCTTTGCCTGCCGTAGCTTCTCTCCTCAGTTCAAGCCTTGTCTGAGAGTTAATGCTATTATTTTACTGTTTGAAACTGGATGTGTTTTCTTTCTGATGCTTAGGAATTTTAAAAAATTGGAGTGTTGAAACAAGTGAAATCATGCAAATTGCTTCCTCAGTAGGGCCCCTTCATTGTTCAGTGGTGAAATTGGTCCTAAAGATAGTGAGCTCTTTATCACTGTGCAGTGGCGTCTCCCAGGACATTAGAAACTGTGTAAATAAATGTAAGGGATGCTATTGGAAATTTGGAGTTGGTCAACCCCGTGTATAAGCCATGTAACACAAAGATGGAACCTTGGTTTGATTCATGAAAAAAGCAGAGCCCAGAGAATAAAGCAAATTGCCCAACATCACTCAGCCAGAGTTACACATCAGGGATTAGAACTTAGATCTCTTGATTCACAACTCAGTACTTTTTATTTTTTTACGTACTTTTTAGTTTTGAAAATCATTAACTTAGAAAATCATTAAGATAATTGCTCAGAAAAATAAAAATCTCTCTGCTGAAACCTGTTCTCTGGAACACAGGGTTTAGTCCCTTCCGTCCACCTAATGCTCCAGCCCTGTTTCCTCGGCGGTACCTGTCCAGACGTGCAGCTGCCGTCTCTATGGGAGAGGCTGGCAGCCTGGGTAAGGTTGCCTCTATGCTGGTCCCTACTCTCTTTCTTTATGGACAGGCCTTTTTCTAATCGGTAACCCAAAGCAGTGGCTCCATGACTGTGCTTCCAGCAGCAGCTGTTGGGGCTCAATGGCTGGGGACACAGTCACAGTGAGTGCATGCCACCCCGTCCGACAGTGCGAGTCGGTTAATCATATACAACCCATCAACAGTGGGCCGCCTTGTAATTGTTACAGGGCCCTTTCAATTTCTTGCAATTTCCTTTGTCTCAGCAGTTTTGGTTGCATCCTGAAAAGTGTCAGGCTTCCTTGTTTCTGTAAGGATCTGACAATTCCAGCCTCACAATGCAGTTTAAATTGGACCAGCTGCTGCCTCAATGGAG
Organism: Myotis myotis; assembly: GCF_014108235.1. Lineage (NCBI taxonomy): Eukaryota > Metazoa > Chordata > Mammalia > Chiroptera > Vespertilionidae > Myotis > Myotis myotis. Next base: position 74,989,422 of record NW_023416368.1, on the reverse strand, counting down.
CAGTCTGCCCATCTCCGAGGCATTAAGCCCAAAATTATTTCGAAAATTGAAGCCTTTGACTTGCTCTGGATTAATGTGATTAAGTAGGGCTTGCTTTAATTTGTAGCCATCTCTTCCTTTATTAATAATGTCTCTTCAATTGGAGCAGCACGTATGTATGGGAGACAACAGAAAGTTAGGGATTGCAATTTGCCTACAAGAAGAGTCTTTAATGTTTCAGTAGTGGCTTCAGTTGTGGGCAGATTTAGATCTGCTTGTTATTCTTCATTTTTTATGGAAACCTAATAAGCAAATGAGTCCTCCCTTCTTGTCTCCCTTTGTCCCTACCCCCCTGAGGTCTGCCTAGGATTTACAGCTCCCTTTAAAACATAAAGAAAGGATTTTTTTTTTTTTAAATCTGAATTACTAGCTTATCTGCTGGGGAAATTTGGAAGAAATATCCTTCAGGATTAAGAAAGGTAGAATTAAAAGGGATTTGATTTTTTACTCAGTATAATTGAAGGTGCATAACCATTATGATGATGATAAATAATGTTAGCTTTTCTAAATAAGAAAGTATATACCTCATTACTTGAGACCTACATTTTTATAATAACAGTGGTGGTGATGGTGGAAGAAATAGGGGCAATGTTTTTAAAATGTCTTTAACAATTTTTTAAGATCAATGAAGTTATTCTTATACAATGTAAGATGGCCAGTTTAAGATGCCACCAATTCTAGGCCACATATCTTTCCACTTTAGTATGATTTAGCTAATTGCAAGTATGGTGCAAATATTTTTCTGAGATTAAGTTTGATCTTCCTTCTCTACTATCAGAGCCAAAGAACCCAAGTCTGGGAGTCAGCAAACCTGGAATTAGTCCACTTTTTTCCTAAATGGGCGTGTTACCTTGGGAAAATGACTCAGCCTCTATGTGCCTAAATTTCCTCATGTATAAAATTAGGAACTTGAACAGGAAGCTTTCTAAAATCCCACCTCATCCTCTCATTCAATACATCCAACTGCTGAGTTTTCTTATTCCATTAAAAAATACGATTCACTGGATCTGATCCCAGTGTTGTCTTCTTGCTTTTCCCCTTTACCAAGTATAGAGTATAAAGAAATAAATTTACTGATATTTGGATCAAATATGATAATTTCTGGAAGTCAAAGAGCCTCAAATAACTTGGTATCATTGCATATACTTTAATTGTATTTAAAATCCCAGACGTGTTCCTTTCCAGTGGTTTTTAGTTCATGCACACATAAGTCAAGGTTCTTGTTCCTTAGACCTGTTTCATTTGCAGGTATATGCCTAAAATGATCTTTATTAAGAAAACTCTAAAGATTCAATAGGATTAATACTTAAAGACATCTTTCTTATACATAAATGGTCATCTTATCTGTAGTTCTTTGGCTACTTATTTACATACTAGAGGTCTGGTGCATGAATTCGTACACCAGTGGGGTCCCTCGGCCTGGCCTGCAGGATTGGGCCAAAACTGGCTCTCTGACATCCCCTGAGGGGTCCCGGATTGTGAGAGGGTGCAGGCCAGGCCGAGGGACCCCACCAGTGCATGAGCGGGGACACAAGGTTGGCCAGCTGGGGAGGGACCGTGGGAGGGCTCCAGGTGTGTCTGGCCCGTCTTGTTCAGTCCCGATCGGCCGGACCCCAGCAGTAAGCTAACCTACTGGTTGGAGTGTCTGCCCCCTGGTAGTCAATGCACATCATAGCGACTGGTTGATTGGTCGATTGTCTGCCTCCTGGTGGTCAGTGCACGTCATAGCGAGCGGTTGAGCGGCTTTAGCATATCGTTAGCATATTACACTGATTGGTTGAATGTATGACCAGACAACTGGACACTTAGCATATTAGGCTTTTATTATATAGGCCTCTTTTTTTTTTTTTTTTTTTTGCATTAAGAACTCTTTAGATAGGCATTAGAAACCCTTACTAAGGAGTAATACATATTATGCCAGGGACAAGCTCTAAAACCTTTTTTCCATTTCTTTCTCCTGTTTCCCCCAATATTTTTATATCTTTTATAACTCTCATGTTCATGGTCTTGTTAAATAGGTTACTATCAGTTGGATCATTTATTTACTTAGTCTTCAGATCTCTCTTCCAAAACAACTTTGAGGTATCATCCCTGGCCTGAGGGATGCAGACCTGAGAGCCAGGTACTACAGGGGGAGCCCCTTGCTCTAGATCAGAGGATGTGCCTCCTTTGGGGCTCTGTCTGAGCATCTGTTCCATAAATCACTTTATCACACAGGAGGCAGCAGACACCTGCTTCTTGACATGATTATGCCACGATCTGTGGGGTTGGATTATCTGCTATAACAAATAGACTCCTGAAATGAACAGCAGCTGAAACATAATGAAGATTTGCTTGTTCATGTAACAGCTGAAAGCGGGCATTCCTGGTCGGTGGGCAGCTTTCCTTCTGTGGTGATTCTGGGAGCCAGACAGCTTCCATGTTGTCACTCTGCTATCTCTGTGACCCTGTTGTCATCCCCATCTAGCCCATCAGATGGGCAGAGAAAGCACAGAGAGGGCAGACCTGCTGCTTAAAGGCCTTGGCTCAGAAACGGCACATGTGGCTTCTGCTCACGTTCTCAGCAGAGCTCCATCATGTGGCCACACCAGCTGCCAGGGAAGCCAGAAAATGCAATGCAGGTGGACCTCCGAAGATGATGAAGTTGCTATCTATTGAAGAGTTTGCAGAATCTGCTGCCATCCCTGATTCATTCTCAGCTCTCCCTTCCTGCAATTTCATGGTAACTCCTGGAAGAAAGTGCTGAAATGGTTATCATTTATGAGTACAGCTCTTTATGGAGCTTTAAACATTTCAAATAGACTTTTTAAGTTGATTTCAAAGGACCTCGCCATCTCCAAACCCCCCTTCTGACTGATTCGACTCTGGCTTGGACCTTTGAAGTTTACTGGAGGTCTAAGTCTTATTGGCACTCTTTGGGTGGTAGGGACAGAGTGTTATGGTAGTCTTGTGAGCATGCTCAGTAACCAGAATAGATTTTTGCCTTAAAGTACAATTTAAAATAGTTTTTTCTTGGTGGTTGAGTTTTTTTTAAGGGCATTTAGGTCATTGATTATATGGGGATCATGCTGTTGCTTTTTTCTTATATCCCACCAATTCTTTCCAAGCTCTGCTTCTGAATGGCCACATGATCTTGGGTATCTGTTTGAGATTATGTCTTCATTAGTAAAAGTTGGGATTCTAATTCTTACCTTGATGGATAGATGATGATTAAAGCACATGTCACATGTCTTCTGTGTCAGCTACTCAACATAACTCTGTTTTAGAATCAATTAGTATAAAATTACTGGCTCTCCAGACATGGCATAGGTAAAAATAGAGAGGGAATATGAACATTTATTTAAAATTAAATATCCTGCCCTGGTTGGGTGGCCCAGTTGCTTCGAGATTTGTCCCATATACCAGAAGGTCTCAGGTTCAATTCCTAGTCAGGGCACATACCCAGGTTTCAGGTTTGATTCCGGGTCAGGGCGTGTGTGGGGAGGCAGCCAATCAACCTCTCTCTCTCTCTCTCTCTCTCTCTCTCTCTCTCTCTCTCTCTCTCTCTCATCAGTAAAAATAAATAATCTTAGAAGTTTAAGAAATCAGTCCTATCAAAGAAAATTCCCATTGAGAACTCAGTTTAGGTATCTCCTTCACAAGTTTGGGTTCAATGTCTCCCCATGTGCTCTGACCCCACCCGCACTTCTACTGAGCACTAGTCCATGGTATTGTTATTGCCAGTTTATGTCTCTGACTCTCCCACAGCATCACATGCTTTTCATTTTCTGCTATATCTCTGGGCCTCGATTGGTTGAAACATACAAAATTGCATTCCCTCATTGGCCCTGGATGGCTGCCCAATCACAAAATTGTGATTTTTATAGTAAAAAATGGTTGGTTGGATATTAGGAATTTCATATGGTTGAGCATAATCCATAGGAGGCATGAGATATGTGGTTGGCTATTGAGTGATGTTTAACACTTGACCATTGAATCCATATTACTTTTGAGTTTTATGCTGTATTTAGCATCTATTATGCCATTGTTGACATCATACAGGCTAATATATGATGAAATTCTTAGTAGGTGTCTTTAGCTATTTCACGTATCCATGACTCAGATTCTCAGATGAACAAATTCCTTAAAGACAGGCTATTATCTGGTTTCTTGTGTATCTCCCACAATGCCAATAGTTGTATAAATATAGTTGGCACCAACCATTTTCAGATTTCTCTTGAATGCACTTGTAAGTTACAGTTGAAGAATATGAGCCTCCTAATTGAGAAAAGGTATGTGATTCCATCATAGTCCTGGGGTGTTTGACAGAATTAGCACTGTGCTCAGTGTCTAGCCTGTATTTCCATGATGGCACTGCCGCCTTCGTTAGACACGGTAAGGATGTCAGGATGATTTGACAGTATGTTTTCTTGCTCCAGGCTTTTCTGTGTGTGTCATCAGGTTTCATGGGCAGAAACACCAAATTTGGAATCAGACCTGATTTCAGACCCAGTTATGCCATTTATAGACATGTGACCTTGGCTCAGCCATTTCACTTTTAGCTTATTTCCGTTGTAAAGTGCCTGTTTCATACCATTGTTGTGAGGATTTAATGAGATCCAATATGTAGATTATTTAGGGTACTTTTGGCAGAAAGTAACATAAATTTCAACGGAAATTGGCTTAAAAATAGGAATGCGTACTTTTTGCATAGTTAAAAGTCAAGAAGTTCCAGGATAGTTAATTCAGTGCTTGAAAAAAAAATCATCACAAATTCAGGTTCTTCCTAGCTTTTTCTCCTTTGCTATTCTCAGCTTTGGCAGCATTCCCTCATTGGCCCTGGATGGCTGCCCAATTTCAGGCTTGTAAGTCCTCCAATTTCAGGCATCGAAGTCCTTAGCTTCAGTATCCACTGTCAAGAAAAGAGGATTAATAGTCCACTTTTGTATTTTTTTATAAGAAGGAGAGTTTCCTAGAAGTCCCTCAGAAGGCATCCTATTGTATTTCTTTGGCTAGAATTGTTCACGAGCCTGTGACTATACCATCACTGAACAGAGGAGTGCAGTAGTTATGAGGAGTTAGCACAGTCAAACCTACCCTGAGTGCTGGAAGTATTTGGGGGGAGGCACCTTGTAGAGTATATGGCTAACCATTATGCTGTACCCCTGAAACCAATCTATACAGTATATGTAAAAGCCTAAGTAACCGTCTGACTGGCCAACAAGTAGCTATGATGCACACTGACCACCAGGGGACAGACAATTCAGGAGCAGCTGAGCTGCAGGAACCAGAGAGGAGCCCGATTCCAGGGTGCGTCACCTGAGAACCGCCCTCTTGCAATCCAGGACCCCTAGGGGGATGTTGGTGAGCCGGTTTTGGCCCAATCCCTGCAGGACAGGCCAAAGGACGTGCACCAGGCCTTTAGTACAAAATAATATTGAAAGTAAACTATAATTGAGAAATTAAAATTAAAAATGAAAAAACCAAAAAAATCCCCAAAATGTACCCATGATACGTCAAAGGGATCCAGTTTGTCTGCAGCTGCCTGACTGCCTCACTCCTAAGCTGATTGGTATTCTTTAAGTAAGGAAAGTGCGTGTCGGGGGGCAGGTAGCTGCTGTGTAGATAGTAAGATGATCCAATTTATCTGACTCGTTATTGTAGACTTGATCTAAGATATGATTTGCTAGTAGGTAAGCAGCAGATTAAAATGTTTCTAAGCATTTCTATGCATATCTTTACTTCCTGAAACAAACATGACTCTAACTGTGAAACAACTGTAAAATCAAACCTATAAATCAAAAACTTGAGTTAACCTTTTTTGTCAGTCTTCCCCATCACTGAAGAATCAATTATGTGCATTGTTAACACACACACATATGTACAAAAGTTCTCTCAATACTTACTGAGTGCCAATCTACATACTTGGCAGTGTGGGTGCTGTTAGAAATACAAAGGTCTATGGGAAGTTAAGTTTATTGTAATTCAAGTAGCTCATCATCTAGAAGAGCAGAGGAGATAATCCTAATTTAAGGTAGAAAGTGTTGAGGGCCACATACAGCTCCAGGTGGAAAGCCCTGAGAACGCAAAGGTATGAGGGGGCATTTCTGTAGGGAATTGGAAAGGTGTCATGTAGGAACTGACTCTGGGTTAGGCACCATCTCCATTATTCTAGGTTCTGTGCTCTGCTGAATTTGGTGAGTAGAATTCACCTCCAGTTCCTGCTGCCCACTTCCTATATCGGATGGAGGAATCTGTCAGCAGAAGTGACTGAGACAGGCCCAGAATCAAGCCGACAAAGGGATGTGCAAGCTGGCTCTCCTCATCTTCTCACTTTCTGGTTCTACTCCCCCTTCTGTTGGCTGGATCCCTTGTCCCAGAGTTGCTCCTCCCTGCTCCCCAAGTAACAAGGTAAAATAATTAGCATGTTTGAGGAAAGAAATTTAGACTAACCGCAGGGGCCAGGGGATGGCAGAGCCTGGGATTCACTGATGGGAGAACCCTGAGACTCCACTTTCTTGAGGGCAGGGGCTGAATCACATCCTGCCTTTGAACCCCAAGCACCTAAGGTCATTCTCCCTCCGTGTGTGTCTCTGTCTTAATCTCCTCTTTTTGTAAGGACACCAGTCGTATTGAATTAGGGACCACCCAATTGACCTCATTTTCACTTAATTACCTCTTTATTTATTTACTAGAGCTCAGTGCACGAATTCATGCACGGGTGTGGGGGGGTGGGACCACAGGCGGTTGGCCAGCCATGGGGGAAGTCACTGCAAGAGGTCGGCCGCCGGCCCTAGAAGGGAGCTGGACCTCAGCCTCCCTGGGAAAGGGACCATGTTTGCCATCACCCACCCCCGGTTCCCCATCCCAGCCCGGGCCCAAGGGCCCCGGTGGGGTTGGGAGAGGAGGCGACGGTCACCAGACTGGGCATGGAAGGAACAGACACTGGATGCCACCACCAATGTCAGCACCCCGCCACCATGCGGTTCTGCACCTTCACCCCTCCTCCTTCCCTCACTGCGGCACTGCCACCACAGCAGGCGGGCGGCCCCCGGGTAAGGGAGAGGACGGGAGTGAGACAAACCCTGTGTCAAGGGCTGACTTTCAATAGATTGCAGCGAGAGAGCTGCTCTGCTGTGTATGAAACCCCAACCCAGAAACAGGTCTCTACAAATGGTTTAGCACCATGGGCCAATGGGGGCCGGCCAGCTGGGGGAAGGGGCCATGGGAGGTTGGCTGTGGGAGCACACTGACCACCAGGGGGCAGCTCCAGCATTGAGTGTCTGCCCCCTGGTGGTCAGTGCACGTCATAGCGACTGGTCGGTCGGTTGGTCATTCCAGTCATTCTGGTCGTTCTGGTCATTTGTTCGTAATGGTCGCTTAGGCTTTTATATATATATACTAGAGGCCTGGTGCACAAAAATTTGTGCACTCGGGGGTTCCCTCAGCCTGACCTGTGCCCTCTCACAGTCTGGGACCCCTTGGGGGATGTCCACCTGCTGGCTTAGGCCCGCTCCCCAGGGGATCAGGCCTAAATTGGCAATCAGACATCCCTCTGGCAGCCCGGGAGCCCTCAGGGGATGTCCACTGCTAGCAGGGAGCAGGCCTAAGCTGCAGTCGGACATCCTTAGCCCTTAGGAGGCAGGAGAGGCTACTGCCACCACTGCTGTACTGGCAGCGGTCAGCCTGGCTTGTGCCTGAGCAGAGCTCCCCCATGTGGGAGCTCACTGACCACCAGAGGGCAGCTCCTGCATTGAGCATCTGCCCCCTGGTGGTCAGTGTGTGTCATAGTAACCAGTCATTCTGCTGTTAGGGTCAATTTACATATTACCTTTTTATTATATAGGGGATATATATATATATATATATATATATATATATATATATTATTGATTTCAGAGAGTAAGGGGGAGAGAGATAGAAACATCAATGATGTTTCAGAGAGAATCATTGATTGGCTGCCTCCTGCGCCCTCCCCACTGGGGATCGAGCCCGCACCCCAGGAATGTACCCTGACCTGGAATTGAACCATGATCTCTTAGTTCCTGGGTTGACGCTCAACCACTGAGCCATGCCACCTGGACTTAATTACCTCTTTAAAGACTACATTTCAAATATAGGCACATTCTGAGGTACTGGGGGTTAGAACGTCAGCACATGGACCTTGAGGGGACACAATTCAGCCCATACCAGATTACAAATGTCACCTACCATACAGGACTGAGCTTTCTCTTTCCTGTCTCTTCTCTCAGGGCCCAATCATGGAAGGGTCCAAATGACAGAGAAGACGGATAAAATGGAGCATGAAGAAGCCAACCACATCTTCCCCTCCCACCCCAAGCTTCCTGACCTGAGGCAGGCCCCCATTAGGAAGAGAGGTTATAATAATGCTTTCAGAAGGCCATTATTGGGAGGTCTTTGGACCTTGCCAGCCATGAACAATACAACTCGCACCTCAAGGCCTGAGTTTCTAATTAATCCAGGAAGGCATGGTCTGTGGTAGGAAACTGCCTAGTTTATTTTAAGGTTTACTGCAAAAGCAACCATATTTAACTTCCTAGCAGACACCCTCCAAGAGTCATTGAACAACCTCTAAGCCATCTTTTGGGTTTTATTATTTATAAGGCTTTTGAAGTGTAGTTTTTAATATATTAAGGAAAAAGAGGTTTGCTTCATGGCCTCTATAATGAAAATGATGGCTCTCAGTCTAGATTGACACAGTACAACTTTTTAAAAAAATTAGTAGACATAATTAATTCATGCACTCATATGTATAATTAAAGTTAAATGCTTAAATGAGTGGTTCTAATAACTTGCTCTTAAAATGAAAAATAAAGGTTAATATCTATAGTTCTTTTAATAAGAACAGATATAAGGCTGCTAGTCTAAGGGCATTACAGGTGTTTCTTTTTAAATGAAATTAAATATTTGATCCATGAAAGAGGTTTGTAAAGCGAATTAAAATGTAAAATCTAATAAAAGGAACCCATCCGTTTAAGAACTAGGACTTTACCAATAATGTCGAAGTTCTTGGCTTGCCCCTTCCTCCTTGCATCCTAAGCTTTGTTCGTAATATGGACATGGTTTTTATTATTCCTTTGCTTTTCTTTGTAGTTTTACCACATGCTCATGTATCCCAAAGAAACCTGTTATTTAGTTTTGCCTGTTTGGACCCTTTTATAAGTGGTATTGTACTCTACAGATTTGGGCAGGAATTCTTTTTCTCAGTCAGCATATTGTTCCTGAGATTCATCCATATTAAGCCACATAGCTGTAGTTCATCACTGTTTTCTGCTGAGCGTATATTATTGGATAGCCATGCTACAATTTATTTTTTCATTTTCCTATAGCTGGACATTGGGTTGTTTTCATCTCTTTCCAATTTTAAACAGTGTTGCTTTGTATATCTTTGCACATCTCTTGGTACCTGAGTGTAAGAATATCTCTAGACTCCTCCTGGAAGTTTTTTAAAAAATATGTTTTTATTGACTTTAGAGAGATAGGGGGGAGAGGGAAAGAGAGAGAAACATGGGTCAGCTGCTTCCTGAATGGGGTCTCACTGGGGATGTAGCCCTCAACTTGGGAATGTATCCTGACTGGGAATCCAACCAGTGACCTTTCAATGCATGGAATGACACCTAACCGAGTCACACCAGTCCTTATGGAACTTTGAGTTGAAGAGTATCTGTAGGTTTTGATTTCCAAGGTATTATAGACCTATTTCAGGGTATAAATTTTTAAAAATATATTTTTATTAATTTCAGAGAGGAAAGGAAAGGAGAGAGAGATAGAAACATCAGTGACGAGAGAATCATTGATCATGCCTCCTGCATGCCCCCTACTGGGGATTGAGCCTGAAACCCAGACATATGCCCAGACCTGGGAATAAAACCACTGACCTCCAGGTTCATGGTTTGATTCGACGCTCAACCACTGAGCAATGCCAGCTGGGGAAGATAAAATTTTTTTTTTTATCCTGTTGAGAATTTTGTCTTTTTTCTTCCTGGAAACTCCTTTAAGGAGTTTTTATGATTACTGAATGCTAATACTTTGACAGTTCTACATATAGCAAATATTTTTTCTTATCTTTAGTTACTTTCCTTTTAAAGAATTCTTTACATTATCTTTTGATGAGAAGTTCCTCATTTTAATGTGATTGAATTTCTTGATATTTTTCTTTATGGTCTGTGTATTTTGTATCTTGCCTACCCCTTTTTTTTCTGTTATTTTGAGTTTATGTAAGATTTGGATAATCCATTTCTTGACAGTTCTATAGAATTTACCTGTAAAGGCCTCTAGGCCTCATTGTTTTCCTTTTGGGAAGATTTTTTTTTAAACTAACGATCTAGTTTTAAAAATTAGTTATTAAAGAGATTTTGGCCTTTTTCTTTCTTTGTGGGACATTTTTGGAAAGTTATATTCTTTTTTCTATGGATTGTATTTGCATGCAGTTTTTATAGTGTTTTTCTCATCTTTTTAATCTTTGTTGCATCTGTATTTATGGTCCCATTTTATTTGTAATTTTATTTATTTGTGCTTTCTCTTTTTCTTGATAAATTTTTGGCTTCATGATCCTTTTTTATTGAATATTTGTTTTATGTTTCATTAGTTTATGCTTCTCTCTTTTCATTCCTTCCTCCAAATATCTTTGTGTTATTCTATAGTTTTCTTTATAACTTGTTCCTTCATTCATTGATATTTTTACTTTTTGCTCCCTCCTCATAATATAATTGAATTAAAGTTATAAATTTATACCAAAGAATCACTTTTGCTGCCTTCCAATAGTTTTAATTGTAGAATTTCCACTATAATTCAGTTTTAAGTATTTTAAAATTTTTATTGTGATTTCTTCTTTTTTAATTATTTAATTTTTAACGTGTTTTGATACTGATATGTAATAGGTTTAAAATATTAAACATAGAGTTACTATATTACCCAGCAATGCTACTCCTAGATATATGTTCTAAGAGAAATGACAACCTGTGTCCACACACAGGCTTATGTAATTGAATGTTCATAGCAGCATTATTTGGCTGCTCATAATAGCCAAAAAGTGCAAACAACTCAAATGTCCATCAACTGATGTATGGACAATAAAATGTGATGTATACACACAATTATTATTATTTGACAATGAAAAGGAATGAGATACTGATACATGCAATAACATGGTGACCTTGAAAACATTAGCCTAAATGAAAGAAGCCAGTCACAAAAGACCAACTAGTGTATGATTGTATGTATTCGAACAGTACAGAGTATGGAAATCTAAAGAGACAGAAATTAGTAGTTGCCCAGGACTGGAGGGGTTGGAGGGTTTGGATGACAAGAGCTAAAAGGTATGGATTGTTTCTGGAGTAATGAAAATGTTTCAAAATTGATTATTGTAATGGTTCCCCAACTCTGTGAATATACTAAAAGCTATTAAATTGTATACTTTAAATGGGTGAATTGTATAATGTGTGAATTTTACCTCAGTAAAGTTATTACCAAAGAAGAAAGCATTTTCTACTGAAATAGCCAATAAATTATAATAGCTCTAAACTACTTAGTTTAAATTGTATTGCCAATTCTTATTTTCTCTCCTCCCTCTCTACTTATCCTCTCTGTCTTTTCCTCCACCTCCTTCTCTCCCTCTTTGTCATTGGAAATGTTGCATAACAAAGTGTAACTTATTTATTAAAAAGGATCAACGTAATGAAAATTAATGGAGAACATTGACATGAACATAATTTTCCAATTTCCATCCTCAGTCTGTACACAAACAGACTGAGATGACACAACCTTGAGGATGTCAGTACTTGCTGACTAGCACACAGGTTTAGACTGATGATTTTGAGAAAGCAGGATCCTGAAACAATCCTGAAACAATAAGGGCAGTGAATGCAGGAGCAAGCAGACCATATATAACATCCTTTAGAAAAGACCATAGGTAAGAAATGTTCTTTAAGATATGATTGCTGGCATGTGCCCCAGGGGAGAATGGTATCACATCTGCACAATAGTCAGGTTCTATGGAGTGGCTCCTCTGTGGAGAATTCCACTTTATTCTCTGTGCCTGAGACCTTCACCCCACCCTGTGTGTGAAGTAGGAACCTGCTTTGTGAAGGGGCACTGATCAAGACGATGGCCATTATCGAGCTGGGATCCAAACATCTGAAGCTTATAACCAAGCACAATGGTGAAGGCTTCTTATCCACGTTTCTAATTATATATTTTTTCCTGCTTTTTAGATAAAGGGACAAAGAACTATGGGACTTACTTTTCAGGTTTTACAGGCTGCTCTGAAGTATTCTTTTTAAGGTAGAGGGGTGCAGTTTTATCAATAGCAGTGCTGGGAACAGGGTGTGTTCTCCAAGATCCTCCTCCTGTGCACAATGGCATGCAGATGTCAGGGATGCATTAGGAGCTGAAATAATGCATTTGTTATTTCTAATGAATAGTAATAATTCATAATTTGTACTAATCAAAAACCTTTCATCCACAAAAACCAACAAGCTTTACACACATTATCCTCTCACCAACCTCTGAAGTAAGTGTCTGGCAAGTACAATTATTCCTAATTTGAGGAAGGGCCAAGATAGAGAACATAGCACAGAAATAGTTACCGATGTTTCTGCAGCTTCATTTTGAAAGTCATTTGAACTTATTTTCATTAGTTATTTTGATGGTCAAGGAATATAAATTATACTGACCTACATAATGGATATCTCTACCAAGTGAAAACTATAAAACCCATTTTTCCAGATGTTTTTGATATTAACAGACCTGGAGAAGCTCATATTTGCCAGCCTGATTGCCATTTGGGGGTTAGATGTTCATTCTGTGCCCCATTGGTGTCCAGCCCAGTGGTCTCTGCAGGCCCAGGTAATGCAGGGCCCACAGTACATTCCAGTTCTCTGATCAGTGAGTGACGGGTGTGCAGATGAAGGTAAACACAGGAGAGCAGGGATGCCCTTTTAATCATTGTCTTTGCCTCCAGACACCCTCACCACCTGAACAGTCCACTTGGGGCTGCTAAATTAATCTTGACATAATATAGCTCTTATCAACTCGCTTTCTTGCCATCAAATCTGTATTCTTGGTCCTGGAGTTCAGGGCTCCCCACCAAAAACTGTAGAAAAGCAGATTGCTTCCAACTCTTCTGTGTAGTGGCGGAGGAAAAGACTTGGATTTAATTTAACCAATTAAATTAAATTGGCTGGGCTTTTCAGGGAAGTCTTCTGGGCTACGTTTAAAAAAGCTCCTGGAACTAAGAATTGGATTTTCCCTCCCTTTGTCTTCAGAAACAATCTGCAAGCTCAATGCATTAAGGGTCAACACTGACTTTTTTTTTTTTAATCAAGGGTGGGATTAAAGGGTGTGTGTGCACGCACGGGTTTCTCTTTGCTTGGAGAGGTTTCTTGCAGGAGTTTCTATTCCAGTGAACCATGTGAGATGCATCCGGACATTCTCTTAGGTTCCAGTGACACAATGCAGCCTACATTTTGTCTTATAAAACCTGCATATCATTATTGGCTGACTTCAGAGCCGCCTCCATGTTTGTGGGAGGACTACTGTGTCCTTGTGAGCTCAGCACCTGAACTACTCCTTCATGTGGATTCCCAGTGAGGGCTGACTGCTGGCCTCCGGACTGAGCAGTATCCTTGGCTCTAGATAGAGTGAATGGAGTAGAAAACTCTTATCCACTGCTTCTTTTGCATGATAATGGGTTCATTAGGGAAATTGATCAAAGGAAAGATGAAAAAAATAAAGGGATGGTGAATCATTCAAAAGAAGAGATTTGCAGAAACCTTGCTGTTTTTTAAACATAAATAAATGTATCCTCTTGTGCAACCTTTGGATTTGGGGTCAATGTCTTTCTGATGGTGGGGCTTCCCCCTAGAGTGCCTCCTATCTTCCTTCCTTGGCAGAGTGCGGGTTGAGTGCACAGCGTGGAGTAGACTTCCATCTGGATTCTGATTTTGCTCGTTATTGGTGTTGTGATCTTGGTCATGCTCTTTAACCTCTCTGTGCCTAATTGTCCTCATCTTTAAAATGGGTATAATAGTACCTTTCTTATCGGCTTTACAGGAAGATTAAATTAGCTAATATCTATAAAGTGCTTAGAGCTGTGGCTCGTACAGAGTAAGTACTAAGTATTTTTCTTTATTACTATCAATGATTTCCAGTTTTGACTTCTTTAAAATCAAGGGAGAATTTAAAGATGTGTGAAGCAACCTGAGCATTAAATTTATCTAGATTCTTATTTCTTCTTAATCTTATTTTTCCTTTTTATTTGTAGTAAAGTACATGTAACATAAAATTTACCAACTTAACATCTTGACATAATACATGTTAGTAGTATTAAGTTGATTCCCATTGTTGGGCAGCCATCACCACCATCCTTCTCCAGAACTCTTCACCTTGTAAAATGAAACTCTGTATCCATTAAACAATAACTCCCCATTCCTCCCTCTCCCCAGACCCTGACAATCACCCTTCCCATTCTTTTTTTTTTTTACATTTTTATTGATTTTATTTTTTTAAAATTTTTTTATTGATTAAGTTATTACATATGTGTCCTTATCCCCACATTACCCCCCATTCTCCCCGCCCCCTCATGCCCTCACCCCCCTGTTGTCTGTGTCCATTGGTTAGGCCTATATGCTAGCATATAAGTCCTTTGGTTGATCTCTCCTCCTTACCCCCACCCTCCCCTACCTTCCCTCTGAGGTTTGATGGTCTGATTGATGCTTCTCTGTCTCTGGATCTGTTTTTGTTCATCAGTTTATGTTGTTCATTATATTCCACAAATGAGTGAGATCATGTGATATTTATCTTTCTCTGACTGGCTTATTTCACTTAGCATAATGCTCTACATGTCCATCCATGCTGTTGCAAATGGAAAGAACTCCTTATTTTTTACCACCGCATAGTATTCCATGGTGTAGATGTACCACAGTTTTCTAATCCACTCATCTATTGATGGGCACTTAGGCTGTTTCCAAATCTTAGCTATGGTGATTTGTGCTGCTATGAACATAGGGGTGCATATATCCTTTCTAATTGGTGTTTCTAGTTTCTTGGGATGTATTCCTAGAAGTGGGATCACTGGGTTAAATGGGAGTTCCATTTTTAGTTTTTTGAGGAAACTCTATACTGTTCTCCACAGTGGCTGCACCAGTCTGCATTCCCACCAGCAGTGCACAAGGGTTCCCTTTTCTCCACATCTTTGCCAGCACTTGTCATTTGTTGTTTTGTTGATAACAGTCATTCTGGCAGGTGTGAGATGGTACCTCATTGTTGTTTTGATTTGCATCTCTCCGATGATTAGTGACTTTAAGCATGTTTTCATATGTCTCTTGGCCTTCCTTATGTTCTCTTTCAAAAAGCATCTATTTAGGTCTGTTGCCCATTTTTTGATTAGGTTGTTTATCTTCCTTTTGTTAAGTTGTATGAGTCCCCTGTAAATGTTGGAGATTAAACCCTTATCAGTGATAACATTGGCAAATATGTTCTCCCATACAGTGGGCTTTCTTGTTGTTTTGTTGATGGTTTCCATTGCTGTGCAAAAGCTTTTTATTTTGATGTAGTCCATTTGTTTATTTTCTCTTTAGTTTCCATTGTCCTAGGAGCAGTATCAGTGAAGAAATTGCTTCGGCATATGTCTGAGATTTTGCTGCCTGTTGATTCCTCTAGTATTTTTATGGTTTCCCATCTTACATTTAAGTCCTTTATCCATTTTGAGTTTATTTTTTTGTATGGTGTAAGTTGGTGGTCTAGTTTCATTTTTTTGCATGTATTTGTCCAATTTTCCCAACACCATTTACTGAAGAGACTGTCTTGACTCCATTGTATGTTCATGCCTCCTTTGTTGAATATTAATAGAGCATAGTGGTTTGGGTCAATTTCTGGGTTCTCTATTCTATTCTATTGATCTATATGTCTGTTCTTGTGCCAGTACCAGGCAGTTTTGAGAACAGTGGCTTTGTAATACAGCTTATATCTGGTATTGAGATCCCACCTACTTTGTTCGTCTTTCTCAGGATTGCTGCAGCTATTCGGGGTCTTTTTTTTATTCCAGATGCATTTTTGGAAAGTTTGTTCTAGGTCTGTGAAATATGCCATTGGTATTTTAATGGGGAGTGCATTGAATCTATAGATTGCTTTGGGTAGTATGGACATCTTGATTATGTTGATTCTACCACTCCATGAACACAGTATGTTATTCCATCTGTTTATGTCTTCCTCTATCTCCTTTTTCAGTGTCCTGTAGTTTTCTGCATATAGGACTTTTACCTCCTTAGTCAAGTTTATTCCTAAGCATCTTAATTTTTTTGGTGCGATGGTAAATGGGATTGGTTTTTTAGTCTCTCTTTCTGTAAGTTCATTATTGGTGTATAGAAATGCCATAGATTTCTTGGACCATTCCCATTCTTATGTAGTGGTCTTGCCACACCTATCTTAAACAACTTTCTTTTGAGTTTTTCTAAAGCATTCGACTTCATTCTTAATAGCAATAAAACTATTTCTTTTCTTCACGGTGTGCTATTTAATTCAACTTTGTAATTACAATGTAAAGTACAATTGGTCTAAACAGGCTTGGGAACAAACACAGCTAACTTGGTAACCAAGCCCTTGATGGGTGGGAGCAGAAGATGCGGGTGTACCAGATAGCACCGTGGGTGTTGTGGTAATGTGGCCATCAGCACCGTGTTTTCCAGAAGGAACGCTGAAGGTCAGTTCATCTGAGCCATCATATCCACTCTGTGGTTTCCCTTCTCTGCGCCATGGTACTTGTCATTTTCATTGTCTGAAACACCCTCATCCTCAGCTCTGGATGTCTAAGTTGCTCTCATTTTTCAGCCCCCACTTCAGATGCACTTCCTCTGTGAGACCTTCCCTGTTCTCTTTCCTCCTTTTACCCGCACCTCTGCCATGGCTCCTAACACTTCCTGGCTTGTGCTGTTAGTTGAGTTCTCCAAGAGCAGGCTCTGTATCACGTGTCTTTGGATGTCTCCTATCATTGGTTTAGTACCATTAATATAACCATGAGTCAGTCTCATGTTTATTAAATTATTGCCTGGCCAAGATGGGACAGAGAGGAGAAGAGGAATCTAAGAATTGGAACACTTTATAGTTAACAAAACCTGTGTGTGTGTGTGTGTGTGTGTGTGTGTGTGTGTGTGTGTGTGTGTGTTTTGGGGCATTTTTATATGTACCTGGTTTGCAGGTGAGGAAACTGAGACTCACAAAAGTTAAGTAATTATCCAAATCAATATTCTGACAGCACTGTCAGTGGTCATGGCCCATTTGGTTTTATTCCTCCGGGCATGTCTTTGGGCTCCTAAATTAATTACTGGTTGTCACCAAAGACTTGCTAATCAAGGCCAAAATATCCCAATATCAATCAGAATACAGCTGAATTTGGATCTATAGACATCCATAGGCAGCAATCATTTAGTGGTTACCCTTAGCTCCAAGGCTTACGGGGAGAGAGCATGATGTTACTGAGTCAATGACTAGGTTGGAGCCATGACCCAAACGACTGTTCTCTGCCACCTACTGTGTCATCTTAACTAGGCAAATAATTTGACCTCATTGAGTCTGGTTTTCTCATCTGTAAAATGGATGTAATAATAGATGGAGGCACTATTAAGACTTCATAGATAATTATTGCATATAAAAGTACTTTGTGATCTATAAAAGTATTACACAAATCTAAAATATTGTTGTCATCATCCCAGACTTATAGAGTACTATTCCACTTAAGTAACAAAAAATCCAGTGCAGGGTTTGGGTTAATATGGAACAAGTTACATTAAGTCTCAAATTGGGACATGCACCCTGTTAATGTGATGTGCTTGGTCTTAGTGTCCTGGCCTGATTAAATTTTGCTGAGGGCCTAATTTCCCTTCATAGGTTAAAATAACTACAGGCAAAGGCATGTAGTTTAGATAAATGCTCCCCATTTTTGTTTTGGACTTCCTGAATGTCTGACAAGTGTGAAATTGTCATGAGAGAGGTCTAGAGGCCAAGGGAGGCTATGGTAGAGTATAGTATTAAGAGTGCTGGGTCATCCTCTCCTCTGAGTCCTCTCAGTGTGTCCCCCCTATATGCTTCCACAGAACTCTGAACACATCCCTCTCCTAGCAGTAATATGGCTTTATCCTGTGTGTTTCCCCTCATGTGTTTCTTTGCCCTCCTGGACTATAAGCTCCTTTTGGCCAGGAACTGTCTTATTGTTGTATTAGCTACACCCAAAAAAAAGAGTGCCCAGGGCCAATGCTAGCTGCTCAATGAGTCCATGTTGAACGAATCCCTCCGCTGGTGGTTGCCTTCTATTACAAGCCCCATCCAGAAGTGAAAATGAGGCAGGATGTTAAGGAAGCTATTTTGTCAATGTGATTGTATTGCTGTATTAATTGAATTAATTTAGGCCACTGTTTCTCAACCTTTAAAAATTATAGTCACCCTAGGACAGGGGTGGGCAACCTTTTTGTGAGTGCATGCCCAAACCAGCAAAATCTCTGACTCAAAATTCTTCTGTGTGCCAATCCTAATTTTTTGAGAACATGTTACGCCTACTTGATATCTTATAAGGTCTACGTATGTGAAGAACCTTGAAGAAATAATAAAATTCATTCGCGCAACAAAAACACAGTTTATGATGATGAAAAATACATTTATTTTTTAATGTATACATGTACACTGATAGTCCGACAGAAAACTTTATGATTCCGTTAGATATTATCAGTGGTACTTTTGCTTCTGCATCACTGATGACAGAGATTTTACATCAGGTTTCTATTTCGTGACCTTCAGAGATATGCACGAGCTACTACTTTCATCCATCAGGCTACTCCTATTACGAGACTTAACAAAATTCATCACTGAGAACAAAGATTCACAAGTGTATGTGGATGAAACCAAAATACTGGTCGGCTCTAGGAAGGCAGGGAGAGTTAAGGCAGAGACATAGAAATTGCTCTTCCCCTCTCTCGTCAATCCATGTCTATGGTCTTTAAGATAACTTGTTATGTAAAATTATTTATTTATCTAAGATGCACTTACACTGAATTTATCTGAAAAATAAAAAAGTTGATATTAAGAAAAAAATTGGAAATGGAAGATTATAAGAGAGGGAGGGGTTGCCCACCCCTGCCCTAGGGAGTCTTTTTAGCCATTTCTTTCCTAATTGTGTCTCCTGCCCTGATTAAAATTTAATATCACAGATATACTATATGTTAGGTTGTGTATGGTGGCCCTTTGGAGGGCCATATCATTTTAACATGTAAGATGCTTTTGTCTCCCAAGAGCCAATTCCCCCCTCCCTTGGAAGTGATACAACCCCATTGAGAATGCCAGAATTAGACTATATTTGACTAAATTTATAGAATCAGCTGATATTTTAAGAGTTTCTATTGATATTTACACAGTCAATTTTAAAATTAAGATTAAGCTTTGGTTGCTCATCTTGTTGACATGCTTTCAAGATAAGGCTGTTGGATTAATCTATATTTTTTGGACCAAATAAGTGATGCTTTTGGTACCAAATAGGTAGACAAAGCCAAGACTTCCCAGCCCACCAACAGTATATCGGATTGAGGCTAAGTTATGCACAAATCTAAATGCTGGTTCATAGTTCCATTCTTCTAAAAAATATTTAAACTAAGCATAAGTTATACTTATTGTTAATTAATTTAGGCAGCTAAATAAGTCAGAGCCATGCTTTCTGGCTGATCCTGCCAAGACATTCCTGTTTGGGGTATCCTATATGATAAAAGTATAGTATGCAAATTGTCCCCTCAACTGTAGTTCTTCTGGGAGTTCAACCAGGGGGCAGGCCGGGGGAAGGGAGGGAGGCCCTGGCCAGTGGTGGCAGCAGGCAGCTGGGGGAAGGGAGGGAGTACCCAGCCAGCAGCAGCAGCTGCTAGGGACCATACCATTGCACGAGCTTCGTGCACTGGGCCTCTAGTTTATAAATAACATACCATGCAAATTGGGAGAATATGCTGCTACCACTTACACTTAAAAAGCAACTGTAATGTGGTTTATGTGCCAGATGAATAGGCAGTTATTATCCTTGGATGACTTGAAGTAGCTCTTCTGGAACCTCTGTATAAGCAGCCACAGTGTTAGCAAAGATGAGCTCTAATTGGGGTGCCTTTTCTCCTCCATGTCATTAAGCATTTCGGATGGTTTTTGAAGAATATAAAAATACATCTGACTTGGTTTTGAAGACCTCTTTTGTTATCATGATTCCAGGAGTGCTCTAGCTATCTTTTCACTCTGATTTGGAACACATACACTTTTAGGAAAACCTGTTTTTGGCAGCTTACCCAAAGACACCCCATTTTGCTTGGAGAGTATTCCATATAGTTCTGTTTGTATTAACATGGATTCTAAATGGTTGACAGCTTTTCATATAGTGAAGTTCCATTATGACATGGCTTATCACTGGTACTATGTGATGTAGAGAGACTAGTACTGATACATAGATTGCCAGTAAGTTCCCAAGTGCTTTCCCTTCAGTACCTATTATTTAGTGCTCTCCGCCATACTCTAAGATTTATAGGACAGATGTTCCTATCCCCATGTTACAGATGAGGAACTGTGATAAGTGGCTTATATGGAAGATTATGCCCTCAGATATAGCTCTTCTGATCCAAAGTCAGTGCCCTTTATCTGGCCCATGAAGCTCTATACCTGTAGCCTTCTTGGGAGTCATTGTGGAGTGAGTAGACCCCAAAGACACAGCCCGGACAAGCAGAAGGTAGGTTTGCCTCAGTAAAGGTGCAACGTTCCAGTGGTTAGGGCATCCCGACAATGGCATGGATGCCTTTGTGAAATCGTGTGTGTCCCACCACTCGAGATGTTCATCTGGATGTTGCAGTGGTGTAAAACCATGTGGCATTTGGCTAGTTGGTCTTTCGAGTACCTTACAATCCTGAGACTTGATTAAAAAAATCTTGTCTGGTTTCTCTTCCTTGATATAGCTGCATTTATCAAATGCCTAATTTCATGGCTTCCTTTCCCAACTTTGCATTAAAAGCACCCTTAAGGCTTTGTGAGGAGAATATGCCCAGGACTGACCCTAGGTCTTCTGTATGAGAACCCCAGTGTGAGTAAAGTGGGAGATGGGAGCATTTTTTTTTAAAGTTTCACTCTAAGGCACACAGCTGGGAACCACTCTTGTGTTGCCCACTAATAACAAGGTACAAGTAGGACTCATTTTTGACTTGGTGGTATAATTTAACAGCATCAAGGATTCCTAGTTTCTTAGTGTGCAGTATCCTTTTAAATTTAAATCAGGCCGTTTAATAAAGCTGTGTTTGATCTCTCTGCTTCAAGGGTACCGTGATTCTCGACTTGGCAGGTTAGTTTTGCTAATACAGTATCTCATAATTCCTGCCCATCTCATGGTTGCATGGGAGCTGGTGCTGGTCTAGGAAATAGGCATTGATCAGCCCAGCCACATAGATCCTTTCATACACTTCATGTTCTGAAGAAATCAGCTCAAAGCATGTGCAGGCCTGCCTCTAAAATCAGCAGGTTGGATACAGAATCTAGTAAGCTGCTCACTCCTGGACTAGTTACTTACTAGTTAGCTTTGTAGCAGTAAGAAAGCTCTAGGAGCATGAGGATTAATGGTTGTCATTTATTGTTTTCTTGAGCAATTTTCTTGATCAAGTCCTCAACTGTGTTGCTATCACCCCTCAGAGAGAATAATCTTGGAAGGATGTGTCTGTATTAAATACACGCCAAAGGATTATAAATTCCCTGCCATGTTTCCCATGGTGGACCAAAAAAAAAAAAAAAAAAAGAAAGAAAGAAAGAAAGAAAAGAAAAAAATTACAATCACCCAACAGTATTTGTTCTATTTTTTAATCAATAGGAAGCTTTTTAAAGCTTACATTTCTCTTTGGACACTTTAAGTGACGGATGAGACAAAAGAAAAAAGCCAAGATAAAGTGACAGTATAGACACTCCTCACATCCTATAATGAACTCCACAGGGCATCCAATTTTGATGTATTAGGACTTTTTTTTATAATGAGTACATTGTTGGAAATCACATTTTCTACCTGCAGGAGCTGGAGATGAAACTGAGCTGACATCTTACCTCTTTGTAGTTAATTAGCAAGAGGAAAGCAGTGTTTTCAATCTCGTATGGGAAAGGGGCAGTATTAGTCATCCCCCACTCTGCCTCTTCTTTCACACTTCTGGCTCCTTTGTGTGCTCTTTGATCTGGTTTATCGGTTTGGATGGGCCTTGTTGGCTGAGAAAGTTGAGGGGAGTTGAAGAATAGTTATTATTTAATGAAAAAGTAGCTATAGCTCACTTTTACCCACCATCTTGCCTGTAGGATCAATAAAATAGATCAGGTCCAGCAGGGATGGCTCGGTGGTTGAGCGTCGTCAACCTGTGAACCAGGAGGTAGAGGTCGATTCCCGGTCAGGGCACATGCCCAGGTTGCAGGCTTGATCCCAGTGTGGGGCATGCAGGAGGCAGCTGATCAATAATTCTCTTTCATCACTGATGTGTCTATCTCTCACTCTCTTTTCCTCTCTGAAATCAATAAAAATATATTTAAAAAATAAAATAGATCAGGTTTTTTTCTTTTTGAGAGCAGTTCCTTACCTGGGCCCAGACTGCAGGCAGTGCCCAGGCTGCAAGTGTTCTTTGTTGTCACTATATTAACAGTCGTTGCCATTGGATCCCCAGCACTTAGCACAATGCCTGGAACTTAGTAGGCACTCAGTAAATATTTATTAATTAATGAATAAATAAAACAGTGTTCACCCACACAGTAAAGTGTTAAAGTTTCATCAATTGTATCTGATATCTTCCTCTGGGTAGTAACTGTGTCCATAGTAAGACATGTGGTGAGGTTTGCATAGAATTCAGTGGTTAGGGACAGAAACAGAGCAGAGCGTGTAAGTATGATTCCATTTAGGGGACTGGTCTGCAGGCAGGTGAGCAGGGCTGGGGTCAGCATGGCCACTCACCCACGTGGAGGGAAGTCAGTGGTTGAAAAATCCAGCACAACGATCCCTCCAATCTGTGTGTATTTATTAATGTCAGATCATGTGCCCAGTCCTACTGAGTAGGCCACCTGCCTGCTCTCTCTTCTCTCCTCACCTGCCTGATGTAGCAAACATTAATCAGGCTAACCTGGAAGAGTTGAAGACAACATTTCCCCCATGGGATGGAGAGCTATGACATAGGGCTTTTAAAAATTGGCTTATTTATCTTGGGGAGCTCTTTAAAAACACCTGGCTGTGTATGGTTGATTTGGCTCCTAAAAAGCTCCCGAGGTCTCCAGACTGCCCAATTTTTCTGACCCCAGAACTCTCCCCTATGTCTCTTCTGGCATGTTTTGTCTTGTAAGGAATGACTGCTCATATCTACCCCGTGAGGCCACACAGGGAAATGCCCAGGGAGGATATTCATCCTTTTCATTTGTTTTTTCAAGATACTTTTGAACAACAATGTGAAAGCACTTATCATGCTGCTGTGAGTTGTTAACAAGCACGTTTGCACATCACATCTATTATGCTGTTTGCACAAAGTTATGTGAAGAAACAGCTAGAAGTATTTTTAAGATATAGCCTTTTATCTCTGGAAGCACCAGAAAGTATTTGCAGATTGGTTGCAGGAATCAAATTAGCCTGGCACATTGGTAAGTTCCTGGAGGCGTGGACACTTCTGTAAGTGGCTTCTGGCCCCTTAATCCTTTTGATCATTTGCACTGTATATTTTTACACCGGCTCTTGTACTTTGGAGAAATAAAGTAAAGAAACTTAAAGGTGAGTTTGAGGAAGGCTTCTCCACACTTTGTTTATTAATTCAGGTGGATCTTGAATTTTAATGGTAATAGTTTCTTTTAAACAACCAAGCATTTTTCAAAACCTCTCCAAAAGTAATGTCAGTGCTCAGATTATGTCTGAAAGTGTTTGCTGGTGAGTGGAAATCTTTCCTGACCCTTTATTGCTGCCACAAAAAAGACTTTTGGAAAAGTCTTGCCAGCCTGGATGTCAGTTACCTCACAACTGTGACTTCTCACCTGGGCCCCTGCCTGTGTTCTATTTTCTGTCACTTGGTGACTTTAGGTATCTGAAGCCTGGCTCAGAGTCATACAAGGAGCCCAAGCCTCACCTCCCATTAACTCCTGGTTGGATCTTCGCTGGATCCTGTCACTTACTGGCTATGAGACATTGTGTGAAAAAGCTTGTGGAGAGGCCTTAGCTTCCTTATATGTAAAATGGGGAGCACATCTCTCTTGTAAAGTTGTGAGCAATATCTGTACGGCCATATTTATAGCAGCATTATTCACCATAGCCAAAAGGTGGAAGCTACCCAAGTGTCCTTGGAGAGATGGATGGATGGATAAACTAACTGTGGCATATACATACAATGGAATCTTATTTAGCCTTAAAAAGAAAGGAAATTCTGACACATGTTTCAACATGGATGAATCTTGAGGACGTTATGCTAAGTGAAATAAGCCATTCACACACAAAAATACTATATGATTACAATTATATCAGGTACCAAGGGTAGTTGAATTAAAGAGACAGAAGTAGAATGATGATCGCCTGAGAGGAGGAAGGAAATAGGGAGTACGTTCTGGAGATGGATGGTGGTGAGGGAAGCACAAGTGATTGCACTTAGTTGTACACTTAAATTTGGTTAAATGGTAAATTTTATGTTATATATATTTTCCACAATAGAAAAATTTGTTGTAAGCCTGAAAGAATATCAAGTAGGGAAAATGCTTGCCATTTTATCAGCATTCAGTAAGAAGTAACAGCTTTTACCAGGGTTGGGACATTGTATTCTAATGGTTACATGATATTTCATCCTGTGGCTCTACCATAATTTGCTTCTTTTTGTTTGTTTGTTTGACTTATGGGTTACTTATAATACTCCACCATTGTAATGATGGTGGAGTGAATTTTCTGTGTGTGCACGTCTCTTTTCCACTGTTTGGAGTTATATCTTTGAGACCTATTTCCTGGATCACTTAGGGTGAATTAATCTTAATCTGTGTGGCTTTTCTGCATATGCTAATGGTGTTTCAGAAGGGTGTAGTCACTGCACCAGGCAAGGGAACAGGCAGGTTCTAGAGCTCCTCATCAGCACCAAGGGCACTTGTAAGCAGTTTTACAAAATGTAATAAGGAAGAGATAGTACCTTAATGTTTCAATATGCATTTATTTCCTTTTACCACAAAAAACATGAGCATTTTTTAGTCTTGATTTATGTTTATATCTTTCTATGTATGATTACATCTTTTGCCTATTTCTAGTGTGGTTTCTATGCCTTTCTTATGAATTATATTTGTCATGTTGGTAACATATTGTTGCCATTTTTAATATTCTTAGGGCTTTACTTCTTATGTAGTTAAATCATATCTTTAAACATTTCAAAATACACAATAGTAATATTTTAAAATAGATCAAAAGTGGTTTTACAATAACATGATTATTATACTTAATGTATCTTCTTCCTATAATTTCCTCATTTTTCTTTTCATATTTGTTAGCATAAAATCTGTCTAGATGCTTAACTGACATGACTATAGCATTTGAATTAAAATTATGTAGACTGACCAATTAATAAAATATTAATAACCCAATATAAAAAATGCATTATAAAAATTAGAAAAATAAAAAATTAAAACAGTTAATAAACATGACTTTTTAACTCACTAATTAAATGTATTAAAAATAAAATGATAGATACTTACCTGGCAGGGGAGATACCATGATCACGAAGGTGGTTTCCCCAGGGCGAGGCTTACCCATTGCACTCCGGGTATGCTGACCCCTGCGATTTCCCCAAATGTGGGAAACTCGACTGCATAATTTGTGGTAGTGGGGGACTGCGTTCGCGCTCTCCCCTGGTGAACTGGTTTCACAAAGGTAGCCTTTGTCCAAATGACCTTGGTGTCTTTCTTTCACATTAGGTACCAAAGGGGCTGTGCAGGAGTGATTACTGCTCCTGTTTGTTTTTACGTATTCCCCCAGGGAGAATGCTCCAACTAACTGAGGTACCTTACTGGATTCCTATTTAAGTTTTCACTCTAATCGTGGAATGGTTGTTATGTAGAAGGAGAACTATTGAGTATAAAATGTGCGTGTAGCTGAAAAGTCCTGTGGAAACCAGGTGTTGGTGAAGATCTGAAAAACTGGAATTCCTGTGCACTGCTGGTGGGAATACAAAGTGGAATGACACCTATAGGAAATGTATTGCAGTTCCTAAAAAATACAAATAAAAATATAAGTATGCAGTTTTCATATGATCCAGCGATTTTACTTCTGGATATATACACAAAATAATTGAAAACGGATTTGAAGAGTTATTTGTACATTCCTGTTACTAGCTGGCAGCATTATTCACAATAGCCAAAGGTGGGGGTAAAAAGAAATAAAAATAAATGGAAAAATATCCTCAGGTGAGGATTTACCAAAAAAACAAAAACCTGCAGCTGAAAGACTGAATAACTGAGCTGAAATTTTATCAGAGACATACTGCTGGGGACAGACTGGAGTTCGAGAATCCGAAAGGTCAAGGAGTCTTAAGTAAGAGCCCAGCTTTCAAAAAAAAGAGAAAAATAAAAATAAAATAAAGTGATAGAATATTACATTCTAGCTATAAACTGGCAATGATCAAAAACATTATAATAGTGACTGAGACTGGCCCTCAAATATGCTGCCAATGGCAGCTTGACATTAGATATCAAGAAACTTAAAAACATTTATATACATTGATTTAGAAATTCCACAAATATATGGCTTGAGGCAGCCGCAGAAATGTGAAAAGATATTTATATTTCATAGATAAAAACAGGATTCAGTCTAAATGCCCAATGACAGGGAATGATTGAATAAGTAATAATAGTACAACCCTCTTTGGAGTGTTATATACTAGTAGTCACTATAAATGGTATTTTTTAAAAATTTCAGTGATATGGGGAAATACAACATGCTGGTAAGCGGATAAAGCCTGATGCAGTGATTATACTAAAACAAGTTGTATGTGGCGGTGTGTGTGTGTGTGTGTGTGTGTGTGTGTGTGTGTACATGCGCATATCTAGTACATATCCAGAAAGAGATGAATAAAAAATATTGATAGTACTTATAAGGGAGGAGTATAGATGATTTTCATTTTCTTTTTTATACTTCTCCACATTTTCTAAGCTTCATACTCTTTGCAAATTATTGTCTCTGTAATCAAACAAATTTAAATATGAAAGAAGGTAAAATATAATGAATAGATTTTTTTCCTTTTCTGGATTCATGTTCACTTTGCTCTCTTTGCTTTGATGTGTTAGACAGAATCCTGGAAAGAAGTCAGAAGGTATTTTTTCAGGTTATGGTCCAGAAATTCGCTAGCTACTTGACAGTGCAAATCTAACTTACACATCTTTTAATGTTTGTATTTGTAAAATGAGAGTTTCACCTTCCCTGCCTACACCATAAGATGGTTGTGAGAATTAAGGTGGGGCTACCAACAAATATGAAAACAGGGCTACAAATTGAGGGGTAAGTTCAAGGGATTCCTGGAACCGGCGAGGTTTGATAGTTTGTTAGGGCTCACTGAGAGCTGTTATTCTCATAGTTACAGATGATTTCGGGCAAATCGACCAAAGTAAGAGATGCATAGAGCAGAAACTTGAAGGATCCAGTGCAAAGCCTCTGTGTCCTGTCCCATGCAGTTAGGGTGTTATTCGCCCGTGTGTTACTTCCTGGCATCCATGCATGACCATATGCAGAGAGTATGGCCCACCAGGAAACTGGTGAAAGCTTTGGTGTCCAGAGTTCTTATTGGGGCTTCATTACATAGGCATGATAGATAGATTGAATGATTGTCCATAGACTGGAACTCAGTCTGTGTTATCCCCACCCTCCATCATATGGTTGGTCTTTAGCCCTCACCTTAACATTGTTGGATATAGCCAACTTTATCCTAAGATTTGAGGAGCTGCTCAGTCTTAAGATTCCCAGTCTCCATCTTAAGGCTGTTGGTGTGAGAGCCCCACCCTAAAGAAGAACACTTCTACCAGTGACATAGATTACCATGACCTAGAGGCCTATGCAAAAGTCAGATAACTCTTTTGGCGAGGCTAAATGTTTTACTGCACATGAGAGGATCAAAGAGAGATGGACAACAAAGTTAAATATGGAGATGATGTTTGTATGGACGGTTCTATTATTTACTATGTCCTAACACTGTAAAATAAGGAAGGGCATGAATTCTGTAGGTATAAATGATACAGCAAATATCCTTTTCACAGATCCACAGAATCTTGGAGACCACCTTTGAGAATGGGCGCAGGTGCTGGAGACAGACATTTGCTGCAGTAGTTGTTTACCACATAGACAAAGTGGGCTGAGAAAGCACTTCCTGCCCCACTGGGTATCTGAACCTGACCTTGCCTCAGTGTTAACAGCTCAGCAAATTGTTCCTCTGTTAATGAATTTATCTAACATGAACAAGTTATAGGTCTGCATTTTACAAGTTTCTGTATTTGGCACCATCTCTCTCTGTATTGCAGCTGAGCTTACTGCATACAGCAAGGGATGATGATAAAAATAAATCAACTCATTCCCCTTTGCAGGGTTTTAAATCTCAAGCACTATGTCAGAGGGGATCCATAAGGTTTCAAAAGGGTGAAATTGGAAAAATAAAAACACGAGCTTGTTTTCTTGTGAAATTAAAAAAAAAAAATAGAGCACTGTGGAGAATTCAGCATCGTCAGGAAACTTGATAAATGACAACTGTATGCTTTTAGGGGAAAAGAACCAGTGACAGAGACTTAGAACAAAACCGCAGCTGAAGCACAGTTATGCTCCCACCCTTCCTTCAGAGAAAAGGATGTTAGCCTTGGTCTAGTGGGTTTTTTTTTTTTTTAATAAATAACTTGTAATAAGTTGATGCTGTCAGTGAATTTTGGTTGTACATTCTGTTTCTTTCAAGGAAAAACTGGGCATGCCGAAGTAGTCCGGGTGGCGTACCAGCCAGAGCACATCAGCTTTGAGGAGCTGCTCAAGGTCTTCTGGGAGAATCATGACCCGACCCAAGGTAGATGAGTGAGCCAGTATTTAATTATCTTACTAATTACAGCTGGGATAATTAGTGTTTGAGCTGCATGGAAGAGATGAACCTTGAAATCACACAGGAGCTCAAGAATATGATTGCAGACTTTTATTGACGGAGAAGAGGGGGGGCTGGGGAGAAAAAGGGTGAGAGAATAAAGGCGCAGCCACAGTCGGTGCCCCTCCCCCCTTTACAGCTGTCAGGGGTGGGAAAATTCCCACAGAGAAAGACGCCAGACAATAGAGGTTCGTTCACCTTTATTATTGCATTATTCCTCCTTAATGCAGTCTTTTGTCTACGAAATTAAAGTGTCTTTTAGCAGCTCCAAAGTTTTCTGATTTATGGTTCCTTTATTTCCCTGAATGTAGCCTTTCTCATCTTTTGACGTTATCGGGTATGTGTTTTTTAATGTCTGTGGGTGGTAAAAAAAGAAAAGAAAAAAGAACATAAAGGTAAAATGCAGTATTCAGTAGCTCCACAATGCTTTCATTATTTAAATATTTCATTTGTCTTCTTGAAATTTGTTATATGGAGATATTAATATATTTGTGTTATAAACAATGGTGGCCAGAAATTTTATTTGAATGTACACACAAGCAAAAATCCCATGTTGGCAAATATCATTGTAATATTCAATAATAGAGCCATTTCCAGATCTCATCCTAACAGCCTTACAATCACTGCTTTGCCAATGGGATGATCTGATATTATGAGGCTTATGAGCTGAAAAGTCCTATATGATTTTCACAAAACCTGTTCATTTAGCCATCAGTCTATTTAAAAATGCTTCCCTTTAGTGTCAGGTTTTTGTGTAGCGGGTATGCTGTGTTGGCAGTTTCCTGGTGAACGGATGTCTTTTTCCACATGCTCATTGTGCTTTGTGCTGGAACCTTAATGTGATTCAACAGCAGAGGCTGGTGAGTCCTGGTTCTGAGAACCTCCCAGTGTCAGTGTGATTTGCCAAAGGGTGAAGGTCAGAGCTAAGACAAGAGTAACAAATTGATAAGTGAACCAGGGTAAGGCAAGCTCAGGATCCAGGCATATCCACCAGGGTGGATGAAGGCCTAGGAAGGAGGCCAGGAACCAGTTTTCCATTTTAGGAAAGTGTGGCTAGACATGGGGGAATGAGTCCCTGGTGGGAGAGCAATGATGTAGGGGACAGGGGTAGGGAGGACTGGTAGGGCAAGAATACTATAATCAGAAGGTTCAGGTGTCACCCCAATGTGGACTACCATCCTCCTGTCATCAAGTGAGACAGGCTTGGTTCAGTGGAAGCTGTGCCTGATGAGCTCTTAAAGCTGATCACTAGGAGCAGTCATTCAGCCATTTGCCTCTCAAAGCCAAGGGTTAGGGCAGGTTGCTGAGAACTCCAAAATTCTCAATGGAGACGCATACCAGGAGCCCAGTAAGCCTGAAGTCATGTAGGAGACTGGCTCCTACAGGTCCCTGAGGTTGGGTATGCACCATTTGGCCATGCCAACCATAATGCCATGATATGAAAAATCACCTTATGCTTAGCCCTGGTAAAGTTTTGAAAAGGGTGAAGTCTGTTATCCACTTTTCTCTCCTTATTTCTCTTAACTTCTCACCAATTTTATCATATTTTTACCAGTACACCTCAGATAATTAGGTCACTAGTACTGGCCCCTGAATCTCATGGGGGAATTCTACTTTAGAAAAGAATCTTAAAAGAGCCTCTTGGTCTTCTATCCCACATGTTAAATTTATCTCAACTGTGCCTTAGCCCTTTTTGAAATCCTTTGTTTACTATCTAATTTGTTAGGGACGAAATAACAGGGTACCTAAGACTGGGGTGGCTTAACCAACAGAAACTTGTTTTCTCACAGTTCTGAAGGCTGGAAGTCAGAGATGAAGGTGTTGGCAGGGTTGGTTTTACCCTGATTGTCTTTTCTCTTTGTCTTCTCTGTGTGCATCTGTGTCCAATCTCCTCTTACTATAATATCATCACTCAGATTTAATTAGGGCCCACCCAAATGACCTCATTTAATCTTTTTGTTTAATGGTGTGTGTGTGTGTGTGTGTGTGTGTGTGTGTGTGTGTGTGTGTGTGTTTTAATTGATTTTAAAGAGGAAGGGAGAGGGAGAGAGAGAGATAGAAACACCAATGATGAGAGAGAATCGATTGGCTGCCTCCTGCATGCCCCACACTGGGGATTGAGCCCAAAACTTGGGCATGTGCCCTGACTGGGAAGCAAATCTTAACCCCTGGTTCTTAGGTCAGCACTCAACTACTGAGCCACTCAGCTGGGCTGGCCTCATTTAGTCTTAATTTTTAATGACTATCTCTAAGTATGGTCATGTTTTGAGGTACTGGAGGTTAGGGTTTAAAATTATGATTCGTGGGTTCTAGGGAAATACAATATAGCTCATAACACTAATAGTACACCATTTTGGTTTGTGTACTATTCTTCTTGGGCTATTTTTATTCTAACTGGGGTGCATAGACTGGAAAAGACTTTAGAGGTCATCTTGTTAAACTTCAGCTTTAGTTCTACAAGCCAAAAGATGAAATTGTGGTTTAAGGACCATGGGATTTGATTATTGACATTTTTACACTGATATTTGGACAAATTGCACAGCTAAGAGGAGAGTTTCTCTGCCCTTTCATACATTTGTTCCTGCTTAGAATAGTGCTTGATGCAATATACACATCACTCATAGTAAATCACAAGATATCTGATCTTCCCACATTATTATTAGAATTACCTTTTTGGATAGTTTAGTGTAATGGGCCATGGTAACAATCGTTCTCTGCTTTGCAAGGTTTCCCATGAACCTTCTGGAAAAAAAGGCCAAATGAGTGATCACATGACCCAGGCCTGGCCAACCACAGTATCTTTTCCTGTTGTCAACAATGTTTGATCCAAAGAACAGTCATGTGACCCAAGCAGGACCAATTTAGAGTCCTTCCCCAGGACTCTTGATGAGAGAAACTAGTGTTCTCACTTTATTGGGTTGCCAAGGGGATGGTGCACTGAGCATGGAAAGAGTCTGTTCACAGGATAAGCAAGGGAGGAAGATGAGAAGACACTGAGAAGGGAGAGTTGGAAAGAGAGAACATTCAGGAGACTTGGGGCTCTGAGACTTCATGCTCCTACAGTTCTTCCTTCAATTCTGAGAGTTCTCCTTGTAGCATTCCAAGCAGTGAGGACTAATACATATCCTCCTCTTTCCTTTTTTTTACTAAAGCTAGTTTGTTGGGTTTCTACTACTTGCAATTACAAAAATCCTGAATAATTCCCCTATTCAGCTTAATCATTGTGCTCATTATCTTCAGTAACTATTAGTTAACCATGTTCATTTGCCTCTATAAATCTGAGGTCTAAAGCCATTTTGTTAATAGTTTTACCATTGACTCAGACATGGACTGAAGGACACAGTAATTGTTTCTTCAAGACTGGTTGGTGGTTTGACTAAAGGGTTCCTTGGTAATTCAGAGTTCAGAATTGGGTTTGAGATTTGGGATCTTTGACCTAAGACCATATCATATCCATATCCTCTCTCAATATTTCTGAATTACTATGAAAGATATTAACAAATTTTATCTTGTTTCTACTGTGTTAGCTAGGTATTGTGCAAGGTGGTGCTAAATCACTAAGTGGTCTGGAATAAATAGAAGTATGGTTAATGCATAGGGAAAATGTATTCCTAAAGGAAGAAAATAGTTTAATCTCAATGTACTGGAATCAAATGAACATTTAGATAAATGTCTGTAAGACCATAGACCAGCGGTTCTCAACCTGTGGGTCGCGACCACTTTGGGGGTCGAATGACCCTTTCACAGAGGTCGCCTAAGACCATCGGAAAACACATATATAATTACATATTGTTTTTGTGATTAATCACTATGCTTTAATTATGTTCAATTTGTAACAATGAAAATGCATCCTGCATATCAGATATTTACATTATGATTCATAATAGTAGCAAAATATCAGTTATGAAGTAGCAACGAAAATAATTTTATGGTTGGGGGTCACCACAACACAATGAACTGTATTAAAGGGTCGTGGCATTAGGAAGGTTGAGAACCACTGCCATAGACCAAAATATTAACCTGAAATAATTAAAACAAACATATGTTAAAACTGGAACACTAAAAGCAAAGAAACATAAGTTCAGAATAATCCTGGTATCAATGGATTAACTATTTCCAGGGAGCCCTGACATCCTAAGACATATCTTCACCTGTAATTTTTCTGAGGTAAGAATTTGAAGCTCACTTCCTGAATGATGGGCATATATATTGACATGTAGCAGGAGATAGCTGGGCTGCACATGAACTTGATCCTTTGACCACAGCTTCTCAATTCTCTACTTGTCATGTTTCTCAGTGAAAAGTGGCACAGAAAAGAAAAGCATCGCTTTGTCCAAATGAGGTAAATAGAGACATTTAAGACTGAGTGCTCTGACTCAGAAAATGGACATTTCGGAGGCAACAAGTGGCATGTTGGATCTGGTGGAGACTCTGGTCTGAGAAGCAATAGGTTCTTTTCCTGAAACAAGAGTGACTCCTAAAACTGCCTAAGGAATGTTCTTGCCTTTACCAGAATTGCTTGTCACCAGAAAGACAAAACTTGAGTAAAAGTGGAGAAGGCATTGACCTTTGATGTGAAGCTGTACCCAGGAAACACACAATTCTCCACAGAACTGTGACTCAAGATAAATGTGTTTTAATTAGCATGTTGAAAGACTTTAGTACCTTGTTTACAAAATCATTAGGGATTTGAAGGGGCCACTTAAATGTTTTAGTTATAATTTACTTCATTTTGTGGGAAAAGCAGTCTTCCTGAATATTTGCATATGTGGGATTCTTGCTAATGTCAAGTGTCTACTGTAGAAGAAAAAGCAGGAATTTGAGCTTAATTAAAGTTAGCTTTATTAACTCAGGTATTCATGGCATAGATTAGACAGAGAATACCCTGCATGTTCTTCACTGCTTCCAAGTACTAAAGGCGGCTCTCACAGTCTCCATCCTGACGGGAAGGAGGAAGTCCCCGTGTCTTCCCTTTTGAAGGGAGCAAATCCCATAAGAGAACTATTAGAAAGTGTAGGCTTCTAAAGATATAGGTGGGTCCAGACACCTGTAATTCCACAGCCAATATGCAGTGAGGCCTGAGAGAGTACCACTCAATGGATTAGTGTCGTGGGGAGTAGCAGACCTAACGGCATCATTATACATTTGGCCAGTAAATAGGGTAGATTTTTCTCTTAATTTACCAATTACCACAAAACCTGTACTTTTGCCGGAGCTTTCAGATAGCACTGTTTAAGCTACTATGTCCTAGTCTGTCTTTCTTTTTTATTCATTGGAGAAATAAAGTCCTTCCAGGCTTCTGGGGCATGTCCATTCTTGACCATACAGTCCCCAAGCTCCTCTGGTCTCCAGGCAACATGGCAGAACCTGAGATTTATATTTGGGTTCTGGCCCCAGCTGGATCTCTTCCCAATCTTGCAACCTTGGCCAAAACAATTGTTCATTCTGAACCTCTGTTTTCAGAAAAAGGGATACTAATGTCTATATAGCTTACTTCATGGGCCATCATTAGAATTAAAATAATCTGAAAATAACTTGAAAATGGTTAAGTGCCATGCAAATGACAGGCATTGTTATGTTCTCAATACAACAACACAATTTCACCAGGTCTATTTATTTTTATATCCATATTGATAAATGTTTTCATGGAGCTCCCTGTGATATAGTTGGGCCCTTAGTATATTTTTTAAAGCAAATATATTAAAATGCTACTATGAATTTAATCACACTTTAAACTGAATGCCTATTTTATTAACCAACACAATGTCCCCATACCTCCGGAAAATGGAAATTCTTACACACATAACGTGTCCTACAGCCTCTACCATACCTGCTGTGCAGGTGGATTTTGTACCTCTTGCAGTAGCTCCAGGCCTTCCTGGTGAACTTTGGCCACAGGTGGGGGCTGCTCCAGAGCACTCCTGAAGGAGCAGTGGCCTTCCTGCAGAGGCCTCCTGGCTGAGACTAGGCATTGAGCCCATATCAGTTTCCTTACTTCAGTGGTATTGGAATTTTAGCTGGATACGCTTCTACCCATAGCAACTAAATTTCCCAGAAGCCTTATGGTTAAGTATGGCCATGTGTCAAATTCTGACACCCTGGCCATGACTACAAGCGATGGTGCACAACTTCTGGGTTGTGTGCACTGAGAGGAAGGGATGTTTTCTTCCTCTTCCTCCCTTCCCACACGTTGCATGTGCTTGTAGTGGTGAACTGTCTGGACCACTGGGATGGGGGCTTTACACTTGTAATTGAGGCATTACAAGATAGAAGTCTCCCTGAGTTATCATCCCAGGCTGGACTCTATAGAACTGTCTTCTTTAAGCTACTGTTATTTTGGTTTATTTTAGGCCTTTTTATTTTCTACAACAGATGAAACTCTATCCGTACTAAAATAGCCTTCAACTCTAAGCTGATGAACTCCTAGTCACTCCTCTGAAGATCTTTATTAAAATTTTCCCCAATTAAATGTCTTTAATGAAATCTGTTAAGAGTATGGACTCTGGGGTTAGAGGAGATATGGCTTTAATTGGGTATGCCACGTGCTAGCTGTGTGGCCTGGGAAAGTTGCACAGCCTTACCAAGTCTTATCTCTCTCTACCCCACTTGACCACTGGGTCCTAGCTGTATTGTTTCTCAACTGGCTGCTACCAGTAGCTTTCTAACTGACCCATCTTGTCCTTTCCTAACCCATTCTCCATAATGAGCTGTTAAACACACAAAACAAAGTATGTCCCTCTCCTGCTTAAAGCACAGGGCTGGTTGTCTATTTTCTTTGGGACAATGATACAGACTTTACCCTGGTCAGCATGGCCAGGAATTAGCTGCTTGGTGCCTACTTCTCCAATGTTTTTACCCCTCCCCAGACCTTACACAGCATTTCTGTTACTGCGGCCTTCGTACACAAGCACTTTCTTGCCTTGGAGCCTGTACCTACTGTTCAATCTGCCCACAGCTCTTGGCCTGACTGGCTCCTTCCTTTTCTTCAGCTCAAAATGTTCTGTCCTTAGAGAGGTCTTCCCCGATCTACCTGAATGGAAGTACTTTTCCTCAGCCCCACTCCCAGGTTTCTCTATCACTGCACTCTCCTTCCTGCCTAACATTTATTACAGGTACAATGTTTGTCTGCTTACTTGTTTATTAACTATCTCCTCTTCTAGAAACTAAGCTTCATACTAAATATTTTCTCATTGAAAAATTAATGGGTGAGTCTCACTTTCCCCATTAGTAAAACAGTTCCTGTCCCATGAGTGTGTGTCAGGATGTGTGAGGGAGTGTAGTCTGTTGGGCAGAGCCCAGTGCCGGGCAGAGTGTAGGACTGTAACTCATCCTGCCTGGGTGAGAGCCATGGCACCAGCTCCTGGTTATTTGCCCTACTCCTTCTTGAACCCCAGTATTTTCCACTTTTCCTCTATGATCCCCTGGCAAACGTCATCAATACTCCTGATCATCCTCTAGTTGGTTTACACCCTTTATCCTCAGTTGATTCCTCAGTGCCACTTTTCCTCTCATACCCCCATCCCCTCCCATAGCGAGCTCCCAGTGGTCCTCTGAAAGCTTTGTCAGGCCTGCCCAGTGGGCCACACTATCTGTGGTGTTAGGTCTCATGGGGCCCCAGGACCTCACACACCCTGGTGCCGTAGCCCTCAGATCCATGAGTAGGGAATTAATGTGGCTCCTCACTCCTTGGCTGGAACTAGAGACCCCTATGGACTCTCCTCCATTCAGTGCCCTTTGATCCCACTTCCCCCTTCTCCTCTCCCCACTAAGCATCACTTCAGGTGGGTTGTTCTCATGAGGCCCCCAGAGAATCAGGGGTGGGTTCGTCCAGTCCATCTTGAGCAGTTTGCTTCATAACCTCTTTCCAGGTGCACAGTAGAGAAGCGAGCTCCCCCGCCCTGCTGTCTACTGGGAAACATTAATTGGAGAGAGAAAAATCCTACTTTCCTTCTGTTTCTCATAAGTTGGCATCAATTAAGAGTGGTGTTCATATATTTGAACTTGCCAAATTAATACCTGAACTTTGTTGTGCTGACCCTTTTAAGTTCGTTTTTTAGATAAGTCACCAATTCTGAAGGACTATCTTTTTTTTAGACCATGTACAAGGAATCCATCATCTGCAAATAATTAGACAGTAGAAATTACATTGTATTGCTAATGAGCAGATGTGCATACTTATAGTGGAGGAACAGCTGCACACATATAAAATGCAAAAACGACCCAAACCCGGCATTATGAATTCTGAAAGGGACTCCATTCTTTTAAGAATTTTAGAAACAGAAAAAAATGAAACAAAGAATTTAACCGACATTTTTCTTTATTAATTGTTCTCTGAGTTGCACTTTTCCCTGCATAACATTATCATACATGTACGTAGTATTTTTGCTATTTGCAAATGTGCTATTTGCACTTTCAAATCCCTCTTTCATATAATACTATGGAGCTTATATTTAACATTTTTTCTTTGCATTTCTAGTACTGTAAGGGTTTAAGGGTTTGGTGC
Source organism: Myotis myotis (assembly GCF_014108235.1). Lineage (NCBI taxonomy): Eukaryota > Metazoa > Chordata > Mammalia > Chiroptera > Vespertilionidae > Myotis > Myotis myotis. The sequence goes on along the minus strand of NW_023416368.1, from coordinate 74,951,754 downwards.
CTCCAAACTAATAAAAGACCCCTCCTGGGTGTTTTCTCTGGGCTGGGCATGGTGCTAAGTGTTTACATCCACACAGTCCCATTTGATCCTTAAAGTCACCTGTGAACAAATGGTCTTGGACCCGTTTTACAGATGAACAAACAGGCGCAGAAAGGTGAAGTGATTTGCCATGAGCCAATAAGTACTAATGGGACAGAGCTGGGATTTGGACCTAAGGCACAATTCCAAAATTTGTGTTCTTTCCATATGTGGTGCATGATTCCACGTTGTTACACAATGCTATTAGCCAACAGAAAGAAAGAAAAAAACACCCTGGCTGGAAATAGTGGCACATTATCCATCAAACAGTTTCTGTCCTCATAAGCTCCTTATAATTCTGTTAAGGATTTTTAAGATGAAGTTCAAATAGGCTTTTGAAAACTTTCAGCCAGGAAGAATTCCACACATTTTACGTAGGAATGGTTAGATTGTTTAAAGTTTGAATAAGTTTCTAAAATGATATAAAATCAATAAAAAGAAACGGAGTCAGAAGGATTGTATTACTTCACACAAAATAGTTCTAAATTAGAGCAAAATCAGAGCTGATAGCACTGACAGGAGCTAGGACTTCCAGGTGCTGGAAATGGCGAGGTTCTTCAGTTTAACTTTCTCATCAAAAGCAACTGAAAATGTTGGATAAGATATAAAAATATATTAAACATGTCACATCAAAGAGATTACAAAATGATTAGGAATTACCAGGTAAAATTTGCCAGGCTAAAAGACCATTGTTCTAGGGAATTTGCCAATCCCAGAAAAGTTGAATTTTGGGGGACTTATTAAGGGCATAGAGGGGGTGACCAACACAATTAAAGCACTTGACCTTGGATATCTATTAAACACTGTACCCTATACCTTTGTCTTTTAAAAAAATCCTTACCTGAGGATATGTCCCTATTGATTTTGGGGGCAGGGAAAGAGAGAAACATCTATTGGCTGCCTCCCATATGTGCCCTGACTAGGGCTCAAACCTGAAACCCTGGTGCACAGGATGCACTCTAATCAACAGAGCCACTCGGCCAGGCAATCCTATACCTTCTTAATCACACATGGAACATAATGTCTCAGTACATTGCAAAGGGACTAAAATAATAGAGATTATGTTTCTCTTGCCAGAATGCAATTATGCTAATATTGCATATAGTGTCTTTGCTCTTTGCAAATATGCTATTTGCACTTTCAAATCCCTCTCTCATATAATACGATGGAGCTTATGTTTAACATTTTTCCTTTGCCTTTCTAGTGCTATAAGGGTTTAAGTGTCTGGTGCTACACACATCTCTAATTATGTATAATAGTGCAATTATGCTAGCAAAAAGATGTAGAAAATACTCTTGAAATTTTCAAAATATCTTATAGATCAAACATAAATCAGTATGGAAATGAGAAAATATTTTGAACCGACTGGAAATGAAAATATGATACATCAATACTTACAGGGCATAGCTAAATCAGTTCTTAGTGGGAAATATAGAGCCTTAAATCTATCCATAAGAAGAGGAAAAAGACTGAGCTGAACATCTATCTCAAGAACTTAAAAAATCAACAGCAAAATAAACCAAACAATGGAGAAGAAAAATAATAAAGAGAAGTAAATGAAATGGAAAGTAAATGCATAGTACAGAGAATCAATGAAGCTAAAAGTTGATACTGTATTTCAAAATGGCTAATAAAATTGATAAAACCTTGGTACACTGATCAAGGAAAAAATGAGAAGGCACACATAACTAATCTCAGGAATTTAAAAAATGGGATATCACTACAGATAAGCAACTTTGTACCAATAAACTTGAAATATTAGATAAAATAAATTCCTTAAAAATAGGACTTTAATAATAAAACTACATAGGCCTATAATCAATATAAATTGAATCAATATTTAAAAAGCTTTTCATAAAAAAAGCCACTAAGTTCAGATGGCTTCATCAGTGAGTTCTACCAATATTTAAGAAAGAAATAATTGCAATCTTCCACAAACTCTTCCAGAGATTAAAGAAAGATGCAATTTACCTTATGATTTTCCAGAGAGAGAGAGAGAGAGAGAGAGAGAGAGAGAGAGAGAGAGAGAGAGGGAGAGAGAGAGAGAAGAGATTGATATGAGAGAGAAACATTGGTCAGCTGCCTCCCAAACATGCCCTGACTGGAGATGGAACCCAAAACCTGGGTATGTGCCCTGACTGGGAATCAAACCCTCCACCTTGTGGTGTATGGGACAATCCCAACCAACTGAGCCACACTGGCCAGGGCTCATCTTATGATTCTCACATAATCTTGATACTAAAACCTGACAATGTGAAAAAAGAAAATTATAGTTCAATTTTACTCATGACATATATGCAGAAATTTTAAACAAAAGCATTAGCAAACTGAAGTTAGTATTATATAGTAAGTATAATACATCATGACCAATTTAGGTTCTTCCAAGGAATACAACTTGGTTTAGCATTTTAATGTCAACCAATGTAATTTACCCCATTAGCAGATTAAAAGAAAAAAAAGTATGATTATTAAAATAGGTACAGAAAAGGTGTTTAAGTCAATTATGCATTAAACAACAATTTAAAAATCTCTCTATATAAAAGGCTAATATGCTAAATGTCCCTCCGACCGGTCGCTATGATGTGCACTGACCACCAAGGGGCAGATGCTCAATGCAGGAGCTGCTGTGATGCACACTGGCCATTTACAAAGAGACGTCACCATGGACCTGGCACGGGCAAAGCAACACTAGGCTTCCCCCAAGTGGGACACAGGCCCCGCCACCACCCCAGAGCAATACCCCACCAAATTGCAGCCAACACTGCCAAGACCCATGGTGCAAAATGGGGCCCACAGCCCAGCCCAGCCTGGAAATGGTTGCTGTGGACGCTGGGTAATGATGTCAGATAGCAACACCCAACTTCCTCTCCCTAGCAACTAACCTCCTTGCAGTTTCTGCAGCCCAGGAACACGACTTGCTTTATAGCCAGGTGCAAACATTTTATACTTTAACCAAATGTCTGTGAAGTGTTTCCCGTGCCTCATCTCATTTGATCCTCACAGAAGTCCTGAAGTAGGTAGATAGGGGACTTGGTAGAATCCTATTTTCTTTGCATTAGCCAGAAAACAGAGATTTAGAAAGTTTAGAAACTTGACCTGACTGAAAGGCAGTAAGAAATGGTGGACCTTTAAAATGACTTCAGATTTTCTCACTGTGCAGAATATAGTCAAACACTGCTGCAGTTAAATATTTTACCCTTTGTTCTCCCTGTGTGATCTACAGTAATAATCTGCTTCATGTTCATATTTACTGCTGTGTTGCTGACAATTACCTGAAAGAGAAGTTGGGGTGCTTCACTGGGCTGGAAAAAGTTTAGCTACATCAGAAAGCAGGTCTAATTAAGCAAGTTTATTCTACATATATAAAAGGCTAAGTTTATTCGCTCACCTGTGATACATAGAAAGCTCCCTCTAGTGCCAATCACACATGTGTTTTGATCTTTCATTGTCCATTCCAAATTTGGTTTACACTTCTATTATAGAGAAAAGACAAATAGTGATATTAAAATATTTCTTCTAATTAATTTCCTTTCAATGTGCATGAATCCGTGCACTGGGCCACTAGTATAAATATAAAAGATTACTTTCTTAATCTGATAAACAATATATAAAAAATTCTACAGCAATTATCATACTTATCAGTGAAATATTGAGAAACTCTAATGATGCCATTACAACTTCTAATGAGCATTGTACTGTGGTTCTTGGCTCATGCAGTGAGTCAAGGAAAGAAAAGTGATTGAAAAATATGGCATATACCTGTTTACCTTTTCTCACCTGGGCAACATTTCCCATCCTTCCTTGTAGTGGCCACATGACTAAGTTCTTGCCAATGGGATGTGAGCATAAATGACACGTGATACTGATAGGTCTGGCCCATAAGTACCTCCTGCATGATCTTTGAACTTCTCTCTTCGTCTGTCTGCCAACTAAATGTGGAGTCCAGGGCAAGCCTTTGAAGTAACATCTTGAAGATAGTTAAGCTTCCATCAGGCTAGACCTTGGAAGAGTTCATGAAACAGAACCATTTCCAACTCCTCTTTACAAATTGGATTTTGCATGATCAAGAAATAAACTATTTAAAAAAAAAAAAGAAAGAAACTAGTAACTTAAGCCAGTGGAATTTCAGGGCTTATTTATTTACCAGGAATTGGTACCTTGAAGTAGAGTGCTATCAAAAACTCTAGAAAATGTGGCACTTGCTTACTGGTTGGGCAGCTGGAAAAGGAATGCATTTTTAATAAATATGATAAGATGGTTTGGATTTTCACTTGGGGAAACAGTCAATTAGATTTCTACCTTGCACCATACATAAAATCCAGTTCCAAGTACATTAAAGACCTGAGTGTGAAAGCAAAACTCCAGAACTCCAAGTAGATAATATCATGACGACTTTGGGTTTGAAACACATTTTTTTTTTTAAGCAAGACCCCAAAAGCATTACCCATAAGGGGAAAATACTCGGTAAACTATATTTAAACTTAGCCTGGCCAGTGTGGCTCAGTGGTTGAGCATCAACCCATGAATAAGGAGGTCACTGTTAGATTCCAAGTCAGGGCACATGCTTGCATTGCAGTTTCCATTCCCCAGTAGCTGGTGTGCAACCAATCGATGATTCTCTTTCACTATTAATGTTTCTATTTCTCTCTCCCACTCCCTTCCTCTCTCTGAAATAAATAAAAACATTTTAAAAAAAGAAAAAAGCTATATTAAAATCATAGCTTGGTTGATAAAAAAAATACAAGAACAGAGAGGTTATATTTTATAAAAGATTAGTATCCAGGATATATAGCAATAGATTTTAAAAATATCTCCAATGGATTAAAAAAAAAAAAGACCACTGAATAGAAAAATGGGCAAAGCACTTGAATAGTGGTGAGAAAACATGTGAAATTATAGTCAATGTCATTGTTAATCAGAAATGCAAATTAAGTTCTAGTGAGATTCTATTTCATATCAAGCATAAAGTCTCATGCAGTGATGCAGGTTTTGTAAATTGGTACAACTCTGGAAACCAGTTCAGCGTTCAGTTAAAGACGTGCAAATTCCATTAGCCAACAATTCTATCTCTAGGTATTACAGAATACATGTGAAAAATGTTCTTAGCAGCCCAAGCTGGTAATATTCATCATCAGTAGAATGGATAAATCAGTTGCAGTCTATTATACAATAAGATATTATGAAACAATGAAAATGAAGAAAAAAAAGAATCTCATGAACATAATAGTATGTGAAGTATTAAAATTACAGTGTAATTTTATTTAAATAAATTTACAAAGCAGGCAAAACTAAACTATGTTGTTTCCTATGTGTGTCTAATACAACAAGGAAATTATGGTCACAAAAACCAGGCGTGGTTATAACTGGAGAGAGAAGTAGGGTCTGTTATCAGTAGGGATACACAGAGGGCTTTCAAAGGTGCTGGCAACACTTTATTTCTTGACATGAGTGGTGGTTATATAATGTGAACACTTCAGTAAACTGTGGTTTGTTTTATGTACTTTTGTACATTTATGTACCTTTCTGTAATAAGATCTAGAAATGACAAAGGTTAATATATTGATTGCTATTCTTGCTAACAATATGAACAATGTCCATGATGAAGCACAAACTTTGTGAATGAGTGTGCACATGTGTGCTGATACTGATACAAATGTAAACATCTTGTATCATTTACATGCCTAATATTCTATAGTGGAATACTCTGGCTGACTCATTCCTACAAAACTTTAAGACTTGGATAAGAAATGGTGACATAGAAATTTTACTATTTTGAAAGTTTTAAAATACATTCTCTGGTAATTTGAACATTTCAAGACACATTATTTGGTCAAATTTGTAAGTTCAAATGGATGTGGAGTCTCAGACATCCTAAGAAAATCCTATCTAATAAAAGAATAATGTGTAAATTGACCATCACTCCAACACACAAGATGGCCGCCCCCATGTGGACACAAGATGGCTGGCAGGGGAGGGCAGTTGCGAGCGACCGGGCCTGCAGGAGAGGGTAGTTAGGGGCAATCAGGCTGGCAAGGGAGCAGTTAGGTGTCAATCAGGCTGGCAGGGCAGTGGTTAGGGGCAATCAGGCAGGCAGGCGAGTGGTTGGAAGCCAGCAGTCCTGGATTGTGAGAGGAATGTCCGACTGCCCATTTAGGCTTGATCCCGGTGAGATCGGGCTTAAACGGGCAGTCAGACATCCCTCAAGGGGTCCCAGATTGGAGAGGGTGCAGGCTGGGCTGAGGGACACATACACCCCCTGCCCCCGTCCATGAATTTCGTGCACCGGGCCTCTAGTATCATAATAAAATATTTCCCTTAGCCAGCCATAAATAGAATTTTTCTTTGATAGAAACAAATCTATGCCAATATAACTTTTTTACCTTTTAGGAATAAATCACCATACCCTCTTTTCAAAATTATTTTTGATTGTAGACAAAATGTTTTCTCATTAATGAAAATCAGACCTTCCTTTTAGGTGTAAAGTGAATATTTGACACCTCTGTTGTATAGCAACTAGTGGCCTGGTGCACAGATTCATGCACCATTGAAAGGAAATTAATTAGAAGAAATATTTTAATATCACTATTTGCCCTTTCTCTATAATATAAGTGTCAGAGATTAAAGAAAATTAGTAGAATATATGTGAAAATAATGTATAAGTTGATTAATAAATAAACAATATGATATAACAACAACAAAGACATGATATAAAAATAACAAAAACATGATATAAAACCAACATTGATACAAACAATGACTGATAAATTGGTTAAACTTATTCTAATTCTCCCTGTATACCACATTAAGAATAAAAACACTTTCAGAGTGCTTGACTAACTTCCTTTGTGATGTATTTACAACTTTAACTTTAATGTCACATGCTCTTTGAACTCAAGAGAAAGCAACATATAACCAACCATGTCCGAAAACAGGTTTAGGTAGGAATATTCCTACTCTGTCTAGAGTTTGTCCTTATGATTTATTAATAGTCATTGTGAATGCTGGCATCACAGGAAACTGTCTTCGAATTAATTTAAGTGGGAAGCCAGTGTCAGACAGGGACAAATATCACGCATGCGCAAGTCCACGTTTATATTTAAATTTCCAGGGTTCGTCATATATACTGGCTGATTGGTCGGTCGGACAGTCGGACAGATGGACGATCGGTCACTGAGTCTTTTATGTTTATATTATATAAAACCCTAAGCTACCAGTCAACCGTTGGACCAATCAACTGTTTGGCCAGTCACTATGATGTGCACTGACCACCAGGGGGCAGATGCTCAATGCAGGAGCTGCCCCCTGGTGGTCAGTGTGCTCCCACAGTGGGAGCACTACTCAGCTGACTAACGGGTGCTAGACACCAGGCTCATGGCTGGTGAGCGCAGCTGTGGACACACAAGCCTCTCCTGCCTCCTCGGCAGTGCTGCTCAGCGGCGGCAGGTACAGTGGCGCCGCCGGGATGAGTGGGAGCAGTGCCGGGCCCCAGGCTAGGGCTCGGGCTCCTCCCTGGCTGCCTGCTGCTTCGCACACTACTACATTTCTCGGGGGATGTTGGACTGCCGATATCGGCCTGATCCCCGCAGGCCCTGGCTTTGGAGTTAGTTTCAGATCCAGCACAGGCTTTGGGCAGGTATTCAGCATCTCTCTGAGTATCAGTCTTATCTTCAAAAAAAGGGTTTGATAATAATACTCCATGTCATTGGAGAATTGGACAAATAACATAATAAAATACAGTGGCACATAATAAGGGCTTTAGAATCATTAGCTATTTTGTTGATCACATACATTTGTAGGTAAGATATGTTTGGTTAAATAGGCACATGTATGTGTGTAATTGTAACTAACTGGGAAAACTAAGTATTACATGTAATGCTGAGACATGAAAAGTGAAAAAGAGCAAGTTTGCCTTAGCTGGTATGGCTTACATTCTTCCTAGGCAGAGGTTGAAACGGGCCATGGGAGTCCTGTCTAATCTGGTCTGGCCAGTTTCGTAGTGGACCGTTCATCATAGTTTCTCCAGCCCAGTTTCCCCCCGAGAGTTATTTTCACACTCCATAGGAAGAAAAGAGGTACTTGAAGAAGCAGATAATATATAACTTCTTCGTCCCTCCCTCCCTTCCTCCCTCCCTCCCGCCCACCTTCCCTCCTTCCTATGAAACAAGGGCTCTCCATCTGTTTGCTCAGTGTTTTAAATTTAAAATGAGATGTCAGTTAAAATTGACAGGATTAATTTTTCAGTCAGGTAAAGTGAGATTGTTCCATATTAATATGGCTTGTCTCAAGCACCTGACTTAAAGGCCAGGTGTGCCAGGAAGGGTCACATGGGTGATGATGAGAAGTGCTGTCTGTCACTATGAGGGATACAGGCTCATCTACCTATTGGAGGACTTCAGTGCCCTGTGATGTTTTTCCCGTGGAAGCCCTATTTCCAGCAGAAGGCAGGAGGCCCTCCTTGAAATGGCACTTGTGTAAGCTGTTCCATGAATGCCAGTCATCCATGCCGGCTCCTGTGCCCCTGCAACACATACACAGCTTTTTTGTGCCATCTCTGTGGAGGCAGGGTCAGTACAAAAAGCAGGGAGTAAAGGGGCTGACTCTATTTATGTGCACAGAATGTTTGAAATTCTGACCCATTCATTGGTTATTTCATTTTCATTGAGATAAATTGTGGAGAAGCAAGTGGGAGTGTTCAAAATCTAGTAAACGGAGTTATAGCAGCTAAGCTTCTCCTTATGTTTATTGCACAAAGAGACTCAAGTAATATAATGTAGATATACCATCCTGAGTGTTACCAATGCAGAATGTAGGCCAGTGGTCTTCCCCTGAGAATGATATTGCTCAGGTGTATGGAAACCACATGCTGACCACAAGAAGTTTGATCTCTTAATTTATAGCAGTTTAATAAACTTGTCTAATAACACTTCAATAAACATCTCTCTATATATATAAGGCTAAGTGATCGACCGTACATCCATCCAACCATCCAACCCACCGACTGGCCGATACATATGATGCGCACTGGTAATTTAAAAATAAATGTTGCCCTGGTTGGTTTGGCTCAGTGGATAGAGCATTAGCCTGTGGATTGAAAGGTCTGGGTTCGATTCCAGTCAAGGGCGCATGCCCAGGTTGCCGGCTCCATCCCCAGTGGGGGGCGTGCGGGAGGCAGCCGATCAGTGATTCTCTCTCATCATTGATGTTTCTGTCCCTCTCCCTTCCTCTCTGAAATCAATGAAAAAAATATATATTTAAAAATAAATGCTGACTTGCACATGCACGGTACATATAAAGCTCTCGCTGGTGCCAGTCGCACGTGTGTGTTTTGATCAGTCATTGTCAGTCGTGAATTTGGTTGATGCTTCTGTTATAGAGAAAGGGTGAATAGCAATATTTCTTCTAATTAATTGCCTTTCAATGTGCACGAATCCATGCACTGGGCCACTAGTGTCTAATAATAGTTTATCACAACAAAAGTGATAGAATGTAAGGAACAGAATAGCAGAAGAGGTGTGCAGCAGGTGGCTTGAATGAGAGCAAAACTAGTTGAATAGTTTTAATTGTTAGGTTATTTTCCCTCGACACAGAGCCTGAGACAGGGATTCAGTCCTGTGACTTACTGAAGAAAAAGACAAGAACCTCTGAGTGAGTGAGAGGGAAATAGGATAGGAAAGGGAGAAAGCTGAGCAAGGGTGTGGCCTGGGTAGTCTGGCCTAGGCCTGCTCCCATGTGGGGGGCAGGGCAGTTCTGGAGGTGTGGCCATGTGACTGCATTCTCACCAATGAGATATGAGTGAACGTCTGGGAAGGCTCTTTAAAGGCAGAGGGAGTGGGAAGAAGTGCCCTCCTACTTTCCCTTCTTCTAGTCTGCAACTTGGATATGATGCCTGTAGTACCAGACCCTTGGATAAGGGCCATATGTTAGGATACGTGAGTGGGAAGAAAAAATCTGGGCTCCTGTGACCATGAACCACCCTGTCACCCCTAGAACACCTACTTCCACAGCTTCCACTTAAAGTGAAAAAGCAATATAATTCTATCTTGTTTTACTCGCCTTTAGTTTTGTTCTCTGTTAAACCGATGGCAGTTCCTCATTGGCACAGTGATCCAGGACTGTACCAGTTTTTGAGAGAGATGAGACTTTCTGAGAGAGATGGTAAGATGCTGTAGTCACCAAGAAAACACATTATGATGATAATGTCAGTGCTGCCTACAGTGTAAATAACAAGGGGGAAAAGACTTTTTTCTTGCTTTCCCCATACAACCAAGAACCTTATCTCTTTCAAACAGTATATATACGTGTTGATTTTAATTTGTGCTTCTCCCCTTCTTTCTAGACTTTCAATATATAACTTAATATGCTATTTAACCAAAAAAAGAAAGTCTTGTTCTCTATTGCACATCTCCATTCTCTTGAATGTGAGGATAAAAAAAAACAAAAACCTACACTAGTAACCACTGAAATTAGTGGATACAAATGAAAATATAAATGCCAAAGATCTCTGACTCTTTTATAACAACTAGTTTCCACCCATCCCAGAGTTTTCAATTCTTACACATTGTTTCATTTAGCGGCCTGAATAAGTAGGCTTTATAAGTGACACTATCAGAAGGTGGGGTTTATTAATATGTAGCAGTGGGTCTCAACTGGGGACAATTTTGTCCCAACAGGAGGGGAAGATGTTTACTGAGCTCCCAGGTACACAGCCCTGTGGGGTACATTTCTTAATCCCCATTTTTCCCAGTGAGGAAACCAGACCTTAGATGGGCCTAGTAACTTGGCTGAGGTTACAGTTAGTAATGGGCAGAGCTGGAATTAGAACCCAGAATTGTCTCATGACAAAACACAGGTCTAGTTCTCTGCTTCATTCACAGTTTGTGGGTCAGGACCCATTTCCCGCTGACAACAGTCTAGAGAAGAGAAGAATATGGATTCATCCTGGTGGGAGTCACCATGTCTATGCAACCAACATGGCTAGTCCCTTCATGAGATTGCCCCTTTGACATTCCCTAACACAGAGTTGGTGATTTCTGTCCCTTAGGAATATGTCCTTCTTTGCCCTGATGTTCACTATTTGCTGGTGGCTCCTGGAATTTCTTAAAGTAATCATCTCACAACAATTCACAGGGTGAACTTCCCTTTAAAATTCCCATGTTCCTGCATATTTCTCATCTCTCCAAATAGAATGTATAAAACAGGGCTAGGGCCCAAAGATGAGCTAAAGTTTAGAAGGCACATTGAGCAGATGAGAAATCATCCATCTTTTTGCTTCATTATAGAGTAAGCATTTCTCCGTTTGTTTTTTTTTTTTTTTTTTTTTTTTTTCGTTTCTTTTTAGTGCTTTCTCTGGCTTTACCAAGAGAGAGAAATCTTAGAGCAGTCTCGGGGTGGCTTGTCCCTTTCAAATCTTATTTGGAGAGGGTGGATGGAGAAATCTCAAACAGTTGGTAGGTGCCAAGAGGTCAGTTTTTTTCAGGAATACCCCAAAGCCCAGTCCTCATTAATCACTTCAGAGAATGTTATGGAGGAATTTTAAACACAAGATGTTGTTTCTGGGCCAGTTGTTCTTTTTTCACCAACTACAGCAAGCCCATTACTTGCTTTTCTGGGACGTAAAGACAGCCAGATAAAGTCAATAACGTATCCTCTTAGATTTTCCAAAACCAAATGGAGAGCACAGTGAACTTTGCAATGCTGTTGAATCTGTGCCAAGGAGAGTCCTGGATTTTTGATGCTCACCCAGGCTTCCACCGAGTCCTGGGGCTCTCTTGAAGTTGACTTTTCCCTACATCTCAAATCCCTGGTGTGTCCTGTCTTGACACCTGTGGCCTCATGCTCAGCTGACCACATTCATTTCCTTCCTGGCCCTTTGGCAGAAACCAGCCTTGGCTCTTCACAATTCTCAGCAAATACCAAACTTGTTCTTATTTCTGTGGTGCCCTCTCCCCACCAGATACGCTGCCTACAGGGCGCTTTGTTCCACTGTCTTTGATTGTTTCTCTCTAACGTCTTGTACTTCAGTTTTGAAAAGAGAAAGAGCTTTGTGTCAGGTAGAGCTAGGTTTAAATCATAGGATGGCCGATTACCTGCTGTGTGACATCCATAGGATCACTTTAAGTCTCTGATTCGTAGCTTTCTTTGTGTCAAAGAGGGTTAAGAATACCTACTTCACAGGGCTTATGTGAGAATTAAATGAGAAGCATTGGCAAAGACCCGGTACAGGTAAATACAGAGTCAAGCTCAAAATTGTTCCTCTCCCTCCCTGCAGTTTTCAGGCTATTTCTTGAGATCAAAGCGTATAACCCAATCCTCCTGTAGCTTCCATTGTGCTGAGCACACAGTCGGCACCATATGAATACTTCATGCTGGAGAGACAATATTTGTTTGAAGAAAACTGAAAGACAAATAGGGATTCTCTGCCTTTCAATTACATTTCCCCCCCTTTGTCAAAATGTGATTTTGGTTAATTCTGTCCTTTGGAGAACAGCTACATAAAGGCTGCTTAGATCAATTTATAACAGTCAAATATCTCATTTATTTTGTGATTAAGTGGGTTAGCAGAACCACTTCTTGCATTTCCAGCAACTCCTAGGTGTTACTTTTCTCTTCTGGACTTCAGGCTTGCTGGAGAAGATAAGCCCCGGGCTTTGATGAAGATGCTCACACGCGGCTGCTGCTTTTGCAAACAGTCCGGATTCCTATCATGTCCCTGAAGGCACCACACTGTTCTGTAATCCTTACCATTGGCCTCCTGGAGAATGTCTCTCACCCCTCTCCCCATCTACTTCTCTTTCAAGACAAGAGTCACTTCCTCTAGGCAGCCTTCGGACCCTTCCACTCAGATCACGTGGACTTACCCACTCTTTCCTCTGAATCCTTGTTTTTTACCAATCACAGATTTTTTTCCCCCATAACATCTTGTTATGGACTCAATGTTTGTGTCTCCCCAAAATTCATATGTTAAAGTCTAATTCCCAACATGATGGTATTTGGAAGTGGGGCCTTCGGGAGGTAAGTAGGTCATGAGGGCTCCACCCTCAGGAATGGGATTAGTGCCCTTAGAAGAGGCCCACGAGTCAGCACACTCTCTTTCTGCTGTGAGGACACAGCAGGGAGACAGCAAGAAGTCTGCAACCACGAAGCAGCTGCTCAGCATACATCAAATTGTCTGGCGTCTTGACCTCCAGCCTCCAGAACTGTGAGGAATAAGTTTCTGTTGTTGATGAACCACGAGTTTGTAGGTTAATGGCATTTTATCACAGCAGCCTGAGCGGACTAAAACACACCTCCAACACTCGGTTATGGTTATTACTTTTCATCTACTTCCCCTTATTGTCTTAGGAAGGTGATCTAGTTGAAAAATGAGACTCTTATTTCTGAATCCCTGTACCTGGTACCTTGCCTGAGATGGGAAGGATGGATGAATGGGTGGGAGGAAGGAAAGAAGGCAAGCAGTGGCCAGGAAATAGTGTGGGCTTTTATAGCTATTTTTCAATGATTTTTAATTTTTTTGTTTCTTTCTACCATTCTGCATATCTTTCTGTCTCCCTTTCTAGCACCTCAGGTGATATAAGATAATGCCAAAAGACCTGATTTTTTTTCAAACCAGGCCAGAGACCAATAGTGATAAACATTGGAAAACTCTTCATGGCTAAGAGCAGGGGTCGGAGAATTCACTCAAAGATTTTTTTCCCTCTCTTAGGTTTATTTTCCATTGAAATGAAGAATTGGGCTGGAGGTTGGCAGGGTTAAAATTTAAAAGGTAATTCTGATAAAAAGAGGTAATAAGCAGTTAAAACTAAAATAGTACATACCTATACACATAAAATAAATTTTGATCCTCTCTTTGGATTTATCTGTGTGACCTCTGTTGTGTGCATATCTGGGAGATTAATATAAATAATGCTTTTCAAGGGCTACTCCTAGACTATCTTGCGTGACATCATTTGTTATTTTTATTTCAAAAGTAGTTCTGAAATAGTCTAAGATTATTAAAAGTTGTACATGTAAAAGTATTTAACATCTACATAATAGTTCAAAAAGTGCTTTGCAGGTTTTATCTTATTTATTCCTCACGACAAACCCACTGCTTAGGCCTTTATAATTCCTGTTCTACAAAGGAGGTTTGAGACTCAGAAAGATTAGGCAATTTGCATTAAGCATGTCAGTGGCAGAGTCAGACTTAAAAACAAGGTCTTATAGCTCTAAGTCCTAGGCTTCTTACACGAGATTTAGTAAACAGGTTTTCCTCACATGTGAATTACTGTTTTGTATTCATAACATAAACCAATGGAGGTTGAAAGAAATGGTGAAAAGTTTAATGATGCTAAACATCTGTAAATGCAATGTATTAAAAATAACAAGAACAGAAAATCCATAGTTCTATGGGATTTTCAGTCTGTTGAGCATCAAATCATATTTTCCAATGAACCATCTGCTTCCAAATTTCAAGCTCCTATCCATTTACTAAGCCCCTTCATCAGTGAAATGAAAGGTATATGCATTGGAATTAACCAAATACACATACAAGTATGTGAATATGAGTGTATGGTTTTGTTTTAAGACATTATACTTTCTCATCAGGATGAACATTGATGGGGGGAAATTGAATCAAATTAACATTTTTATTCATGAGTAGATCAGAGAGAGTTAATATCTTGTCCAGTATCACCTAAGATTCAAGGAATCAAAACAAGGCATTGATGTTTTCTCTCCACCCTCTATTGTATGTATTTGTTTAGCACTTTCTGGTCTTCTCTCCTATCCACAGGGATTTAGCTGGAGAGACCAGGAAGAGAGTGTATATTGTTTCCTGACATGGGGAGCTTTTAGTTTCATTAGAACATCAAAAGGGTCAGAAAGTCAGGGCTGTATTCAAATTGTAAGACTTCTGCCTGCAGGTGGTGGTTGTCACTGTGTGAATAACTCCCATCTTTCCACTGGAGGAGTAGCCCTTTTGGTTTGGGCAAAGGGAAAGGTACAGGGAGACTGGAGCAGAGTTGTGGATAATGCCCACGATGTTATTCTCACTTAAGGCTGCCCATAGTGAGTTGGGGATGCCCCAAATCTGCACAGAGAGGACAAGGGCAACAGTGACAGGAGCTATATCAATATTATAGTATTACAATGAACAGATGATCAAGTTAGAATTTGAATTAAGGGATCATGGCTTCAGGGTAAGGTGTGTAAATCCTTGTCCTGGATTGCAGCAGCAATATAACCACTAATTACTTAAATAATACATGGATTGTTTTTTATAGAAGTATATTGCCTTGAAAAAATGCCATTGATATTTTGATAAGGATTGCATCAAATCTGTAGATTGCTTTTTATTTTAATGATGTTAACACTTCCAATCAAAGAATAGTGTATATTCTTCCATTTATTTGTATCTTCTTCAGTTTCTTTCTTCAATGTTTTATAGTTTTTTGAGTACTGGTCTTTTACCTCCTTGGTTAAATTTATTCCTAGGTATTTTATTCAATGGATAAAGAGGATGTGCTACATATATATTCAATGGAATATTACTTGGCCATAAAAAGAATGAAATCCTGCCATTATAACAATATGGAAGGTAGAGGATATTATGTTAAATGAAATAAGTCAGATGGAGAAAGACAAATACCATATAATTTACTTATAGGTGGAATTGAATAACAAAATAAATGAACAAACAAAACAGAAACAAACTCAAAGATACAAAGAACAAACTAGTAGGAGCCTGGTGGGAGTGGTGCTGGGGGGTAGGCAAGAAGGGTGAAGGGATTAAAAATTGTAAGTTGCCAGTTATAAAAATAGTCATAGGGCATACTTGCCTAGCATGACAATCATGTGCATCTTTTCTTTCCAACCACATAATTTTGTAAAACCTTCCAGATGTTCCTACCCCTTAGGTTGTCATGTCACTACAAGAGAAGCTCTAAATACAGATGTGAGCTTAAGGCTTTCATTATGCACTCCACTATCAGACTATTTGTGAAAATATGATTAGTGGGAGAGCCCATTATTATACTGTTTCCTTAGAATAATTCTCCATTACTCCCATTTTGTTTGATAAAAAGCCATTATCCTATATAATAAAAGGGTAATATGCAAATTGTCTCCTCGACTGGGAGTTCGACCAGGGTGCAGGGCCGGCCTGACAGCTGCCCTCAGCCCCTCCCCCCAGCCAGTCCATCCCTGATCGGCTCCCTCCCCACCCCCAATTGGGGGACTGGCCAGCCAACCTCCCACATCCCCTCTCCTGGGCCGGCTCTGCCTGGGCAGGCCTGCCAGACCCCACCCATGAGTGAATTCATGCACCAGGCCTCTAGTTTATCCATAAGCAACAATTTCTCAGGATCCTATGATAATTCAAAGACCTTCAACCAGACATACAGCTATTTATTATCTTCATTGTACAAGGCATATGGAATCTTAGCAAAACTTGTTGAAAATAGAAATGTCACACCTGCAGATTCTTTTTTACTCACTTATTAATTTCTCTTTTAAAAGAAATAAAGTTTAAATAGATTTAAACAACTCTTCATGAAGACCCTGCTTTTCTGAGACTTGAATGGGAGGAGTCAGATTTTACCAAAAATCAGCCATCCCACGATCTTTTTTCTTTGTGTAGAATAATGTCACTACTATCATGTCTTTATGCACAAAAGGATGGGAAGTAGCTGTGCAAGAAAGCCCTGCTTGTCAGTGAAGGAGGTAAAACTGAGGAAGGTGAAGTGAAAACGTCACCAGATTACCCCTCTGGAATGTATATCTCCCCAGTCTCTTAGGTTCCACTAAAATGTGAACTCTGCAAGGGGATGATGTGCTTTTATGCATTGCTGTGTCCTCCGCACCTGGAAAAGTACTTGGTACATCTTAGGTGCTTAATAAGTAATACTGGTACTCTAATAATACTTACAGAGCATGCACTGAAAGTAATATTTATACTGTAACAATACTTATATATTGTATATGCTAATAATACTAGGATGCTGACACTGAAATAGATGTTTTAATTTGATATTTGTTTATTGGAGGGGTGAGAGGGTTTATTTTTATTATATATTATTAACCAGTAACTGCCACGTGTCCAAAACAGAAACCATCCCCATTTCTTCCATATGCGCTGGAATATTTATGAATTTAAGTTACCATTATTTTCTTTACAAACCCAGAGATCTCACTAATAAATCTGATTTTATTTTTATTTTTATTTTTTTAATATTTTATTGATTTTTTACAGAGAGGAAGGGAGAGAGATAGAGAGTTAGAAACATCGATGAGAGAGAAACATCGATCAGCTGCCTCCTGCACATCTCCTACTGGGGATATGCCCGCAACCCAGGTACATGCCCTTGACCGGAATCGAACCTGGGACCTTTCAGTCCGCAGGCCGACGCTCTATCCACTGAGCCAAACTGGTTTCGGCATAAATCTGATTTTAAAATTGAGTGAGCAGAGTTGATATGTGAGGTTTGCAGCTATAGACGCACATGGTGTGTGGGGGAGGTCCGCCACTTGCTTCTATAGATGCTTATGGCATACAATAAGTTAAATTAACATTTTTGTGTCATTATTGGCTCTTTTAGTCACTAATTAGTTCCTGGTCCTCATTGATCTCTGTGCAGTGAGGAGAGGATGGGGCTTCGAAGGTGGGAGGAGATTGCCAAGAAGTCAGCTAAACTGGGGGTGTGGACAAGTAGGCATCAGAAATACCCCCTCACACTCACATACACACATATACACCTCCAGAGTGCCATCCTCTCCTCGCTAGTAGCCTATGGCTTGACCCTAAGTCCCACTGTTTTGTTACCATTTAACCCTCTGTTTTGGGCCCGCAGTTGTGAGCATGAGTTCTAGCTTGCCCATCCATAGTGAACCTTGGCGTCCTTAACTCCAGAGCTTACCTCTAATATCAAACATAGCAGCTCATTTGTAGTTTTTCCCTGCAGCTCCTAAGAAAGATTATTTTATTTATATTGGAATTTGTATTTACATTTACAAAGTAAATGTGACAGAGCCCTCCAGTATTGATTGTGGGGCCCCAGATCACAAGGTATGAACCATGTGTTCTTCATGCAACAAATATTAGAAGTATATCCCCCTGGCTGAGGTTATATCAGGCACTGTGGCTGTAACGCTATGCCCGCTGGCATTACAGAAGAGAAAGAAGGACAACCATGTGATACCAATGCAGCATGATAAAACCTCTAGGGAGCCCACGGGAGTCTGTGACTGTCATGTGAGGTGTGACAGGGAAGATTTTCCAGAGAGAAGATGCTTGAACTAAGACTTAAGATTGAAGAGGATTTCTGCCCTGGCCACTGTGGTTCAGTTGGTTGTGCAACATCCCATGCACCAAAAAGTCAATGATTTGATTCCCTGTCAGGGCACATACCCTGGTTTTGGGCTTCATCCCCAGTAGAGGGTGTTTAGGAGATAGCCGGTTGATATCTCCCTCTCACATCTCTCTCTCTCTCTCTCTCTCTCTCTCTCTCTCTCTCTCTCTCTCTCTCTCTCTCTCTCTTTCTCCCTCTCACTTCCTCTCTCTATAAACCATTAATTTAAAAAATGTAAAAGAATAGGAGTTCCGTGAAAGGCGTGTATATGACATGTGGGGTGGAAGGAGCCTTGTCAATGCCATACCTGAGAAAGTGTAGCTTGGAAGATTCAGGTTTTCCTCACCACATTGCTGGAATTAAAAATGTCACTGACAGGTTATAAAGGAATCTTGAAGATATCTGGGCAAACACTGAACCCTTTCTACCCAAAATTCCATCTGGTGACCCCGCACCACCCCTGAACAATTTAGAAATGCAGAATTTCAGGCTCACTCAGACCTGTGGAATCAAAACCTGCATTTTGACAACATCCCCAGGTGATATAATTGTGCATCAAGTTTGAAATACAAAACTGGTTTTCTTTGAAAGGTTGAATCTTCTGTTGGAGTTTTGGGGCATTTGTTAAGACTGACACTGATTCTTGAATGATGCAATAAACATGTGAAGTTCATTTGGACAGCAGTATAGAGATCAGTAGGGGATCCATATTAAGCCTGTGGCTGTTTAGCTTTGAGGACTAAATGACTCAGTGAGAAATCGACCACCATCTACATCCTAGCTGCTGTGACAGGGTGAAAAGTGCACTGGGCAACATTAAGTCCCAGGGATTTTTTTTGCTTAGGTGTATGATCATAGGCTGAGCATCAGTTACTGTGTCACTTAGAGGCACCTCCCACATACCTAGCAATGTCCCAGGCCCTGACATGCACATCATCACATTTCCTTAACTGCTGAGTGAGGGACAGCAATACCTGCCATAGAGGGAGTCTCATTAGGAGCCAAAGGAATAATGTGCATCACAGAGCTCTGTAAGTGATAAATGGACTAGATGATGATTTAAGTATCTGCATAGAAAAATGCATACTTAGAGAGCATCTACTATGATCCAAGACCTGTGATAAATTTAACTAGGTTCAAAGATCCTATGTAATAAAGAGGTAATATTCAAATTGACTGTCATGCCCTCACACAAGATGGCCACCCCCATGTGGTCGCAATATGGCCACCCCAAGATGACCGGAAGGAGAGGGCAGTTGTGGGCAACCAGGCCAGCAGGGGAGAGCAGTTGGGGAGGACCAGGCCTGTAGGGGAGGGCAGTTGGAGTGGACCAGGTCAGCCAGGGAGGGCAGTTGGGGGTGACCAGGCCTTCAGGGGAGCAGTTAGGCATCAATCAGGCTGGCAGGGGAGTGGTTAGGGGGTGATCAGGCTGGCAGGCAGAAGCAGTTAGGGGCAATCAGGCAGGCAGGCAGGCAAGTGGTTGGGAGCCAGCAGTCCCAGATTGTGAGAGGGATGTCTGACTGCCGATTTAGGCCCAATCCCACAGGGGTCCCAGATTGGAGAGGGTGCAGGCTGGGCTGAGGGACCGCTCCCACCCCCAGTGAATGAATTTTATGCACCGGGCCTCTAGTATGTGTTATAATTAAAATAGGCAAAGCAAAACAGATACATTTTATGCTTGTTTAAGAAGGGAGGTGGCAAGATAAAATTAAAAGAAGCACTTGGCACATGAGTCATAGAGACTGAGTGGCCCTGGCCTTGATGTACAGCATAATAGTTAGATAATCATGTACTTTACAGAGTGGTCCCCCCGATATTTCAAGTATGCATGGGGTCCAGTCACCCCAGTAAACCTCTACTTTCCACATTCCCAGGCATGCGCCAAGGCAATGACCACGGCTCTCAGTACCGCTCAGCCATTTATCCGACCTCCGCCTCACACATGGAGGTGGCCCTGCGATCCAAAGAAGACTACCAGAAGGTGAGCTCTCCCATTGCTCCTCGGCTCCTCTGCCCACCCCAGTGCCTGCCCCTGCCAGGTGCGGCCCCACCTGTGGAGGGAGAGTCTGGCTCTTTTCACCTGGCACTGAGTTCCATTTGCACACGTTTTTGAAAATTTCTATCAGCCTGTTGGAATAGAGCCACTCCGCTCCATAAATGTGCTAAATGAGATTTTAATAATAGGCCCTTATGCATTTCTCTTTAAAATCAACACATAGTCTTTCTCCCGCTCTCTTTATCCTGCTCTGCTTCTCTCTCTGAATTTCTCCTTTTCTTTTTTCTTGCTGTATTTGTTTGCTCAGACTACCATCACAAAGAACCAGACTGGGCGGCTTGAACAACAAAAGTGTATTTATTGTCTCATGGTTTTGGAGGCTGGAAGTCTGAAATCAAGGGTCAGCAGGGTTGGTTCCTCCTGGAGCCTGTGGGGAAGGATCTGCTCAGGGCCTCTCCCTTGGCTGGTAGACAGCCCTTTTCTCCTGTGTTTCTACACACATTCAACCTGTAATGCTCTGTGTGTTGCTCGTAATAGTAGATTGAAATATAGTAAAAAATACTTCTCAGAAATATGGACATTATATCATAAAATAATTATTTTCACTATTAACTTGTGTTATAATTTAAAAATCTCCTCCAGTAGAGATTTAATTCTTTTAAAAGTAAGTTGAGTTGCCCTAGCCAGTTTTGCTCAGTGGGTGGAGCATCAGCCCATGGACTAAAGGGTCCAAGGTTCGATTCTGGTAAAGGCATGTACCTCAGTTGCAGGCCCAGCCCCTGTGGAGCCTGTGTGGGAGGCAACCAGTTGATGTGTCTCTCTCTCTCTTTTTTTTTTAATCTAAATGATTCTATTTATTCTAGTTGGAAACCTAGCATTAGGCTGCTGCCCCCCCCCCCCCCCATGTTTCTGTGTAATAACACAAGCCTCTTCAGTTCCAGAGTCTACCACCATAACTCATATTGCATCATGGCAATAGTCTTTGGAGAAGTTGCTTCTTCCTTCTGGGCTTCAAATTCTTCATCTTTACAGAAGAGGCTGTACCAGTTCCATCTAGAAATCTCTCCTCCAAGCGTTGCTTATAATAGCAAACACTTGGAAGAAATATAAGTGCCTATCAATGGAGAAATAGTTTAATAAATTAGGATACACTCATACGATAGATGACAGCATAGGTGCTCAAAAGGGAAATCCATATGAGCTGATACAGAAAAATGTACTCTACTGAGCCAAAATTGACATGCAATAAACATACTAATTCTGAGGATACAGCTCTGCATTTTGGCAAACGTATTGTCACCACGACTCTGATGAAGATAAAAAACATTTCGACTTTGGCTCCTGACTCTGTAGCTGTAGCTTGTAGGAACATGCAATCTTCAGTTAGTCTCTATTTTCTCTTGCTTGTCAGCCCCTTAACCTACAACCACTAACTTTTTCACTTCTTTCTTTAAACAAGACAAGAAAGCCTTGCCGAAACAAGGCCACCAAAAATTGATCAGCTGCCTCCCAAAAAAAACTGGGAGGAAGAGAGAGAGATACAGGCTCACTTTGTAATTCACCCCTCGGGTAAAAGCGACTCCTATTTCACTATGACAGTGGTTACTTGATGTCAAAATTCAGTGCTGGAATAAAAACATCCAGATTACTCTCTAAATAGAAGTCCAATTTTCAGGAAATAAATAGAAGAAAACTTTTAAATTTGTCCTTTTTAACCTCAGATTGTCATTTTCCCGTCAGCCTCATTTACATAATATGCAAATTTTACCTTCGATTTTACTAGAATAAACTGCCCACAAAAAACCCCCAAAACATTTCTATTGCTCTACAACTATCCCTCATGCCATTTTTCCATCAGCCTCTCCCCATCCACACAGAGGCAACCACTATTCTGATTCTAACAACATTGTTTCATTTTGTCTCTTCTTAAAAAAAAAAAAGTGTTTTTTTAATTATTCAGCCAAGTTGTTGAAAGTAACAGTCGTTTTCTTTTTGTTGCTATTGTACACTGAATGTTTGTGCCCCCTCACCCCCAGTTCCTGTGTTGCAGCTTTAACCCCCAATATGTCTGTATTTACAAATGCAATCTTTATGGAAATAATGACGGTTAAATGAGATCATAGGGGTGGGACCAGCCCTATGATACCAGCAAGCTTGCTCTCTCCAGTGCTGAGAAAAGGTCATGTGAGCACAGCAGGATGGCAGCCACCTGTAAGCCAGAAGAAGAGGCCTCAGAACAAAACCTACTTTGCCAGCAGCTTGATCTTGAACTTCCCAGCCTCCAGAACTGTGAGAAGTACATTTCTGTTTACTAGTAAGTCACCCACGTCTGTGGCATTTTGACTGGACTTGCTGAGCAGTAGTCCATTGTTTGTTTGTAGACCAGGGTTGTCTTATTCTCTATAGATCATATTTGAGCTATTCCAGTTTTTGGCCATTATGTATAAAGTTGTGAGCCCTGGTTGGTTTGCTCAGTGGTTAGAGTGTCAGCCCGCACACCAAAGGGTCTTGGGTTCAATTCCTGGTCAAGGGCATTTACCTCAGTTGCAGGTTCGCTCCTCGCCCCCAGTCTGGGCATGTGTGGGAGGCAACCAGTCCATGTGTCTCTTTCACATCGATGTTTCTTTTTTTTTTTTTTTTATTAAATCTTTATTGTTCAGATTATTACATTTGTTCCTCTTTTTTCCCCCCCATAACTCCCTTCCTCCCAGTTCCTGCTCCACCCTCCGCCCTCACTCCCCACCCACTGTCCTCATCCATAGGTGCACAATTTTTGTCCAGTCTCTTCCCGCATCTCCCACACCCCTTTCCCCCCCAAGAATAGTCAGTCCATTCCCTTTCTATGTCCCTGATTCTATTATGATCACCAGATTATTTATTCACTTGATTCTTAGATTCACTTGTTGATAGATGCATGTTTGTTGTTCATAATTTGTATCTTTACCTTTTTCTTCTTCTTCCTCTTCTTAAAGGGTACCTTTCAGCATTTCATGTAATACTGGTTTGGGGGTGATGAACTCCTTTAGCTTTTCCTTATCTGTGAAGCTCTTTATCTGACCTTCAGTTCTGAATGATAGCTTTGCTGGATAAAGTAATCTTGGTTGTAGGTTCTTGGTATTCATCACTTTGAATATTTCTTGCCATTCCCTTCTGGCCTGCAAAGTTTCTGTTGAGAAATCAGCTGACAGTCGTATGGGTATTCCCTTGTAGGTAACTGAGTTTCTTTCTCTTGCTGCTTTTAAGATTCTCTCTTTGTCTTTTGCTTTTGGCATTTTAATTATGATGTGTCTTGGTGTGGTCCTCTTTGGATTCCTTTTGTTTGGGGTTCTCTGCGCTTTCTGGACCTGTAAGTCTATTTCTTTCACCAGGTGGGGGAAGTTTTCTGTCATTATTTCATCAAACAGGTTTTCAATATCTTGCTCTCTCTCATCTTCTGGCACCCCTATAATTCTGATGTTGGTACGCTTGAAGCTTTCCCAGAGGCTCCTTACACTATCTTCGTATTTTCGGATTCTTTTTTCATTTTGCTTTTCCAGTTGGGTGTTTTTTGCTTCTTCGCATTTCGAATCTTTGACTTGATTCTTGCGCTCCTCTGGTCTGCTGTTGGGTGTCTGTATAATATTCTTTATATCAGTCAGTGTATGCTTAATTTCTAATTGGTTCTTTATCACAACATTGAGGGTCTCATTAGATTTCTTGAGGATCTCACTACATTTATCGGCAGCTTCTAGACAGTTCTTGAGAGACCTTAAAAGTGTGGTTCTGAACTCAATATCCTCCATTGACAGTTTGGTCCTGTTTCTTTGTCTCCGCATTTTTTATGCTTTCTTGGTGCACCCCCTAGTGGTCTTTGTGTGCAGTCTTGTTGTAGTTAAGCCTTGATTGTTGTCAGCAATACCGGGGGTGATTTGATCTCCAGGCTAACTGGCTATGAGAGTCCGCTGTGTCTGCAGTGGGAGAGTTTCTGTGCTGGATCTCTAGGGCGGTGCTAATCTAGCGTTTGCCTGAGGCTATCCGGCAAATGGCTCTGTGCAGGGCTTGGGCAGGGCAGGTCCCCGGGGATCTACAGGGCGGGCGGAGCGAGCAGTTATGGCTGCTCTCAGTTCCGTCCCTAGAGGCTCTGCCTCACAGAGTCCCAGCAACCGCTGCAAACCTAGGAGAGAGAGCTGCCTTTGAGTTCCGACCGAAGCCAGACAGTCCCGCTTCTCCTGTTTGAGTCTGGGTCCCTAGAGACTTGCCTGGATCTGGAGCTCAGAGTCTGAAACTCCCTCCCGATTGAAAACAACAACCGCCCCCTCCGCCGCCAGCCTGCTCTGCGTGCACTCCGCACCTTAGTATTTCACTTCAGCACTGCGCCTCCTCTGAGTCTGGGTATGATATTCTCTTTCCTCCTAGTTGTAGAATTTCCACTCAGCCAGCCTTCCTGTGGTTCTGGATGATGTCCATTCCGTCTTTTAGTTGTTTTTTGAAGTGGTTGTTCGAGGCAGCAATCTCCAGCGTTAACCTATGCCGCCATCTTGGTTTCTCAATCCCGTCTCTCTTACATTGATGTTTCTCTCTCTCTGTCTCTCCTGCTTCCTTCCACTCTCTAAAAATCAATGGAAAAATATCCTCGGGTAAGGATTAAAAATATTAATAATAAGTTGAGTTGCTTTAATTTTTAGAACTTCATGATGCTTAAATTTTAATTATTGTTGTGTTTTTTATAGTTATACTTAATCCACTTTATTTTTAATTAAATTTTTAAAGTTTTTTATTATAATTTACATTCAATATAATTGTGTCTTAGTTTCAGATGTACAGCGTAATGGTTAGATAATCATGTACTTTACAGAGTGGTCCCCCCGATATTTCAAGTATGCATGGGGTCCCATGCATAGTTATTACAATATTATTAACTATATTCCCTATGCTGTAGTTTACATCTCTGTGACTGTTCCATAATTACCAATTTGTACTTAATCCCTTCACCTTTTTCACCCAATCTCCCCAATTCCCCTGATTTGGATTCACATTTAACAACAGAGCGAGTAGCTACTGTAATGCTGATCTATTTTAGAATTATGTAAATAGTCTGATATGCAACAGTTCCTAAGAATGTGTGGGTTCTCCAGCCTGTCCTACATGCGGCAGAGGTGGTGGTGAGGAGGAGGCAGGAACAAGAGTGTATCTACTGATGAAGAATTAGCAGGACATGCAACTCAATGTAACTCCAAAAACAGAGAGGGCTAAAGGATATGCTGAAAGGCCCCACTTTTTCCTCAGCACACCCCCTCTGTCCCTGCAAGGTGTGATGTTTACCTGGGTGGTACTAGTAAGCAGCCTCTAGGATGGCCCTCAGTGGTCTCTGGCTGTGTGTAATCCCCTTTCCCTGAGTATGAGTTGGACTTAATCACTCGCTTCTACTGAATGACAGAGTGATGGGATAGCACCTCTGAGATGAGTTTATTAACGATTGTGACTTACATCTTGGGGCCCTTTCTCTCTCACTGCCCCTTGGATCACCCGTCGAGGGGCAAACCAGTAGCCGTGTGGTCAGGCAGCCCTGAGCAAAGGCTCACGTGGCAGTTGGTGAAGGCCTCCATGAACCACTGAGTGAGATTGGAAGCTCCTCAGCCTCAGGCAGGTCTTCAGATGAGATTGCAGCCCCAGCTAATAGTTTGCAACCTCATGAAAGACCTCAAGCCAGGGGTACCTAACTAAGCTGTGTTGTTTTAATCTGCTAAGTTTTAGAATAACTTAAGTATACTTATATTTATATCCTAAAAAACTTTTAATTCTAAATTATTCTTTCTCATATCCTTTTTCATCATGACCTTTCTGAGTATGGTGGGCTTCCCTGGACATATGTGGTGGCAGTTAAGCGTAGAGTCTCTAGCATCAAATCGCCTCAATTTATATGTCAGCTGAGTTAAGATTTCATTAAGCGCCTAACACTTAGATGCCATATATCATATTTACTCAAGCAGTCTATAAGGATGAGAGACCTCATTATTATCCCCATATTTTAGATGCCCAGTGTCATAAGGTTAAGCTAGTAGAGTAGCCAGAATTAGAAAAATAGGACTAGATGCAGAGAGATGAGCTGGGTGGCTGTTGCAGGTCTCCAGGCCAGGAATGATGGGAGCTTTGTCTAGAAGATAAAAATATGAATAGAATGAAGGGATACTTAGGAAGTAGAACTCATAGAACTTGGAACTGATTGGGAGTGGAGAATAAATGAGAGGGAGGAGTTCAGAGTGACTTACACACTTCTGGACAGTGATGACTTGTCTGATGTTATGGAGGAGCACAGGCACATTTGTGGGGAAGGTAAGTTAAGTTTGGGAATGTGGAGTTTGAGCTACCCATGATATGGGCATCCGAGTGATTGCTAGAAGAAGTGGGCTGTTCCTACCTTGCAGGGAGGGCATTTACAACTATTAACTGGGTTAATGCTTGTAAAGTGTAGGACCTAGCACATAGTAAGTCCTCAACAAATGGCAGCCCTTATTATTATTTGGAGTTTACTTATACTTAGTAAATGAAGCCCAAGTTGCTGATAGACTCACTGAGGAAAGTGATGAGATGAGAGGAGAAGGCGTAGGCCTGAGGAACACCGACATCTGAGAGAAGGGTGGGGAAATGTCTGCACCAGACAGGACATTGTTGTGGTTTCAGAATCAGCCCCAAGCAAGAACTTAAAAATTATTTCTATACTATATAATACAGAGGTAATATTCAAATTGACCATCATCTCCTCGCACAAGATGGCCACCCCTATGTGATCAAAAGAAGGCCGCCACAAGATGGCCAGCAGGGGAGGGCAGTTGTGGGCAACCAGGCCAGCAAGGGAGGGCAGTTAGGGGCGACCAGGCCAGCAAGGGAGGGCAGTTAGGGGCGACCAGGCCTGCAGGGGAGGGCAGTTGGGGGGAATTGGGCCAGCAGGGAGGGCAGTTAGAGGCAACCAGGCAGGCAGGGGAGGGCAGTTAGGGGTGAACAGGCTGGCAGAGAGGGCAGTTGGGGCAACCAGGCAGGCAGGGGAGGGCAGTTAGGGGCTTCCTGGCCGGCAGGAGAAGGCAGTTGGGGCAACCAAGCCAGCAAGGGAGGGCAGTTGGGGGTGACCAGGCTGTCAGGGGAGGGCAGTTGGGGGCAACCGGGCCTGCAGGGGAGGGCAGTTGGGGGCAATCGGGCCGGCAGGGGAGCAGTTAGGCATCAATCAGGCTGGCAGGGGAGTGGTTAGGGGGTGATCAGGCTGGCAGGCAGAAGCAGTTAGGGGCAATCAGGCAGGCAGGCAGGCAAGTAGTTGGGAGCCAGCAGTCTCAGATTGTGAGAGGGATGTCCAACTGCCAGTTTAGGTCCTGTGGGATCAGGCCTAACTGGCAGTTGGACATCCCCCAAGGGTTCCCAGATTGAAGAGGGTGCAGGCTGGGCTGAGGGACATCTCCCCCCCCCCCCCAGTGCATGAATTTCATGCACCAGGCCTCTAGTTTAATTATAAAGACAATCTTAACAGTTAATACTTAAAGTTACCTATGATTGATGCTATATATAAATTGCCTATTGTAAAGATTCACAGTCCTGGAATATAGCAATATGAAGACACTTTGGAAGGATGTTAATTTCTCTCCAGAATATCTCAAAATGATTTGGTGTTCACAATGAAAATTTTAAGTGCAAAAGGTCAGTGCCTCCCATGTGATGTTGAAGAGGCTGACTTACACCTAATTTTCTGGTTTCTACCCCAATATAGTTTCTTACCCTTAGCGTTAAGTGGAACCCACATTGATTTTATACAATGGATACACATATGAAATAAAATTTAGATATTAAATATTGTTTTCCTAATTTTTCCATTATTTTTTGAGATTTGGGGAATGTCATTTTTATATTCTAGACCAGTGATGGCGAACCTTTTGAGCTTGGCATGTCAGCATTTTGAAAAACCCTAACTTAACTCTGGTGCCATGTCACATATAGAAATTTTTGATATTTGCAACCATAGTAAAGCAAAGATTTATATTTTTGATATTTATTTTATATATTTAAATGCCATTTAACAAAGAAAAATCAACCAAAAAAATGAGTTCGTGTGTCAGAGGTTCGCCATCACTGTTCTAGACAGTTATTCTAGCCAAATGCTCTTTGGATGTTCTGTACCTAAGCATATGGGAATTAAATACATACATTCATATACATATATACATTTTTTGCTTGTTTTATAAAGTAGGATCTTTTTTGCATAAATATTGGGGTTTTCTGTGCCCCCAGCATACAGATATTCATTGCTGTTAACATAAGCACATGTATCTGCTTTATCATGGATTCACAGAACAAATGCTGTCACATCTCGGATTCCACGTGAGGGGTCATATGAGTCTGGCTCCCCAGCTGGGAGACTCAGGATTCCAAGCATTTTACTCCTGCGTGGGCTTACTTCCAGGACACAGACTGCCATGGGGCACAAGTCCTCATTGCCGTCAGAGGGCTGCTTTGGGGACTGCTCTCCTTCCCCTTCTGGAGATGCACAGCATATGAGGGTCCACTTTCCAGGCATCACTGGAGGGAGCTGGTACTGAAAGCCTGGGGGACCCCTGGCTAAGCTTAGTCAAGTGCAGAAAGCTCGCTCATTCCTGACACAGCCACTCCCATGGGCCCCACCCAGTAGCCCTGGCTCAGGACTTATCCTCTGTCCCCTGCTTGAGCACCAGGAACTACCATCCCGTTCCCCCTTTTCACATCTACACCACAAGGGATCAACTCATTTTCCTTTTCTGGAAGAAAAGAACAAAGTGTCTGTCACCACTTCAGGAGCGGGAGGGCTGACTGCATGGGTGACCACTGTGATTTTTATCTTAGTCTGGGTGTCATAGAGAGCAGATCCCAGGACAAAGGCTTGTGTGTGAAGATTTATTGCGGCATGTGGTGCCATGGAGCAGGAGTACAGGGGAGGGGGAGTGGAAAAGCAAAGGAGGAGAACCAACTCAGGTTGGGCCCTGCTACTGCTATTGCTAACCAGTTGCTTGGTCCTTATGAAATGACTAGTCATTCTGGGGGAAGATGGGAAGCATATGACCATTGGATGCCATCTCCCACTTCTGGTTTGCACATGTGTGGGCTCAGGATACTGTGTCCCTCGGGCAGGAGGCAGGAGGCAAGAGGCACATGGCATAGGTGTGAGGTGAGGTGTTGCAGGATTGTGCCTTCTAAAGCTAATTCGAGTCCATGCAGAGCCGGGCACTGCAGAGGTATGGGGCAGGGGAGAGAAAGGTGAGGCCAAGAGGATCTGCGCTGGTGCATGAGATGAGCTACAAGGGGTCCTTTACCCAACCCGGGCCAGGCAGCTGACCACAATGTCCCAAGAGTGGTTTGCCAAGATTCAGTGACTTTCTGGCACCTCTGTTACAGCAGAGAAAGAGAGAAACAAGTTTAATTTTCAGCAGGAATCCTGCTACAATTACATAGTTATGTAACATATGATTATATATGTAGTTTACATAATATATTTATATATAGTATATGTAGCTAAATAATGATGAAGATAATGATAGGACAGCAACAACAGTACCAACTGAGTGCTTACTACATGCTAATCACTGTTTAAAGCACTTTACATAATGAAGTCATTTTTATATCTCTTACTATATTTATCTAATGCATACATAGATTAAATGGGTATGTTTACTGTGGTATATATGTATCTTTCTTATCTTTATGCAAAATTATATGTATTTATATATTTCTTATTTCCAAACTGGAAACTTGTATAGATTTCTAACCAACTGTCCATTCAATTGGTATAATTGATAATGTATACACACACACACACACACACACACACACAAGAAATTACTAATTCAAAATGCCTGTGGGAAGTGAAATAATTAGCTTCTGTACCATAAAGAAGTTGATTTGTGCTTTTACGTTTACCTTAAAAGTAATGTGGTTTCTAATGATTGCACAGAGTGGGAGAGAGTCTCAGATATCACCAGCTGCCTCAGTAGGTGAGAGAAGGACAGGAGGAAGCCTATGTTTTCTCCCCAGGGGGACCTAAACAAATTCCTAAAACAACAGAGGTCTTCAATAGGAAGAGCCATTTCTTAACAATCCTAGATTAGTGCGTAGGACTCTGTAATCATAAACATTTAGGTTTATTTCTAAGAGTGGGGAGGTTCTGCAGATGACTCCTTCCATGCGTTTTATGTCTGCAGACTATTTTCCCTTATAAGAGCTGGCATTTCTGGCCCTGTCACTACATTCTGGGAATTCACCTTATTTGAGCCCTGGTAGGCCCCCTATGTCGTAACTGTAACATTGACTTGGGCACTAATTTGATAGTCTTCGTTAGTTTGCCCCCAGTGACCTCCTAGGAACCAGCTTCTTCAGCAACTTTATATGTGAAGTTTAGAGTGACAGGATTGCTTAGCACGGAGCAGTCATTTGAACATAAAACTGGCTGATTTTATCACAGGGACCAATTGTTGAGCTAATTAGATGTGCAGTTCTGCTGATGAGCCAGAAACCCAAAGTGATTTTCCTTCTAAACTGTGGTTTTGTGTAAAGTTGACTGGGTTGTAGATACCAGGCTCACTAACGACCCTAGGCAAGGAAGAATGGCCAAAGAAGCTTGCTGATTTCTATTGAGATTGGAGGAGCTGGCATCTCTCAGAAGAGGGTCAGAGTGAAAGTTGAACTCCACTTCGGGCTCACTGACCTTGAACGGGCTGGATTGCGCCCACAGAATTTGGCATCTGTGTCATGTCTTTGATGAGTTGAAGACTTTGCACACACCTGGAGGTGTTATTCTTGCCTTTGGACCAAGACTTTGTAATCCTTTCTTGACTGCATTTTCTTATTTTTTCTCAGAGTTTCATGTTGGCATTATATGCTTATGGTATTAATTAGGGAGATAGTCTGATTAATTGATAGTATTATTAATTGTTTTCAGATTATCAAATATTCCCTAGTGAACCTGTCATGAAAAACATTTTCTTATATTCTACACTGAATCATGGCCTTTGGCAGGTGGGGGGTATTCACATGCGATTCTTACCTCCTGAAAATGCAACTCCTCATTTAGGAATTAAATATTTTGCTCACTGATATATTATGTTTCTTGAAATTTGAAAGAGAATTAGTAAATCTAGAGATTGTTCTCCTGCCACATGGCCTGTCTCCTTCCCAACTCCTCAAGGCTTCACCAACAGTAAGCACAACCTTTCCTCTGGATAACCTTTTTGGGTAAATGTTAAATTACTCACTATGTGTCAAATATAAAACAGTGTTTAAAATTTGTCTCTATCAGTCTCTTAGTCTGTTTGTTCATTCATCCATCTATCCACCCTCCCATTCATTCATTCATTCATTCATTCATTCATTCATACCTTCAACATAGCTATAATCTCTAAGTATTTATCGTATTTCACCTTAAATTTCAATTATCTAGCAATCTGTCATCTATACTCTATATCATATCATTTTAAAGAAAAGTGCCCAAAGTGAACGATAAAAACAGTATTCAATGTTGGATTACAACAAGCATTTTTAAGAATGGCTTCAGATTTGATTATTTAATTTTCTTCCCAAAGCACTTAAATTGCAGCCAAATAGTCAGCCACTCCCCATGCTCTCCAGTTAAGCCCTGACAAATTATTAGTTATTTTTTGGCTGGTGTGTGTGTGTGTGTGTGTGTGTGTGTGTGTGTGAGAGAGAGAGAGAGAGAAAGAGAGAGAGAGAGAGAGAGAGAGAGAGAGAGAGGAACAGCTTTCATTTTCAAATAACCTACCTACCTGTGTACCAATTAAGTATTTGCTTCTTTTTTCTAGCATAGTTTAAATGCCATCTCTACTCCAATGATGCTCGGAATTTATGGTCTAGGACTACCCTCTGGGTTCCAAATTCCCATATTCCACCACTTACTTGTTATTTCTACTTACTTGTAACATAATATTTCCTAAACTGGAGGCTTGATTCCCACCCCCTAACTCCTAAAACAAGCCCCCAGCTCCTTGTCCTCACCCATTGCCAGCCTTCCCGGCCATCATCTTTTAGCTTGCTTATGCAAGATCCCTGGGAGTCATCCAGATTCACCTCCAATTAATCAGACTAACCTAGATTCTACCTCTAAATATATCTCCAGTGTGCCTTCTCTTTCATCTTCATGTTCACTCTCATAATTCAGGCACCATTACCAGTTCCTGGACCACTAAGTTGCTTACCTCTCTACACACCATCTACCCACACAGGGTAGTCAGAGCATCTTCCCAAATCTAATTCCAGTCTTTTCCTTTTCCTGTGTAAGCTCCTCCATGGCTGCCTTAAGACTTTTAGAATAAAATCCAAACTCCTTGGCCTACACACACAATCATTTTGCTGCCTTCCTATAAGACATATGTAGCTTCTAGTTAGAGTGCCAAATTATCATGGTGCATATAAAAATTAACATACAGTTCTTATTCAGATCTCAGACCCTTTGAATAAAGTCCACGAGATCTAGGGACTCGAGATGAGAACTACAGTCACTCATGGAAAATTTCACAGCTGTGTAGCCATCATAAAGAATGGTTTTATGTTTCTTTGTATTTCAAAGTTAACTCCTGTGTAGACTCACTGTTGCCACCAAGAAACCAAATTCAGAGGTCCAAGGAATTTCTGCTTTGTTTAGTACGTGTTATAGACCTGTAGGGCTTAACTACTGCATTAACCATAGTGCTCTTTACCCCAAAGCCTACCTTGCAATCTCTCTTGACACAAGAAATTGCTAAATATCACAATCATAAAATAATATTTGGTGAGATGAAGTCAGTAATTGGTACATGAAACTGTCTCTCTTTCTCTAATTTTCTAATTCTCTGACTTTTTGCCCCATCATATTTACCCATGGCTACTATTACAAACTCCCCAAAACTTGGTGGCTTAAAACAACAGAAATTCATTCTCTTACTGTTCTGGAGGCTGGAAATCCACAGTTTCACTGGCCCAAATCAAGGTTTCAGTTGGGCTGTGCTTCCTCCAGAGGCTCTAGGGGGATCCTTCTCTTCCCTCTTCCAGCTTCTAGTGGCTGCTAACATTTCCTGGCGTGAGGCCACTTCACTCTAGTCTCTGCCTTGGTGGTCACCATGCCTCCTCCTCTCCTCTATCTAATCTCCCTCTACCTCTCTCTTATCAGGACACATGTGGTGGTGTTTAGGGCCCACTGGATAACCCAAGGTAATCTCCCCATCTCAAGATCCTTAATTTAATCTCATTTGCAAAGTCTTTGCTATATAAAGTAACGTTCACATGCTCCAGGGATTGGGACACAGTCATTTGGGGGCACCATTATTCAGTACACTATAGTCCTCAGGCCTGGTTTCCAATGTACCTCTGTCGAATGTCCAGCCTCAAATGGGGACTGAAACTGGAAGCTCTTATGCTTGGGCTGCTTGGGAGAGAGGTGGACTGGCCACCTGGCTTCCTCTAGACCCCGGGGCCACAGATAAAACATACCCATTCACCAGAGAAGATGGAACGAGGTCTCTTCTCTCTTGGAGTTTTTGTCTGGTTTTGAAGGGAAGTAGAAATTTACATAAGCTTATCCCTTTTCAAAAATCTCTACCTTTAAGAAAGACCCACCTTCACCCCCATACTACTTACTAAAATGAAGTAGCATACCAAATATAACAACAGGAAAAAAATTCTTAAGAGCTAGATTTGGGAGCAGATGGGAGGGCATGGTTGTATGTACCAGTAAGTAAACAAAATAATGTTTGAATGGTTGGCAAGAATATTTTAGTGCTCAGTTTACTATCTCTGACTTTTCTGATCTTCATTTTAAAATTCTCTAAGTGTGGACAACAAAATTTCCTCATAGGCTTGTTATAAGAGTTGAATGAGACTTTACATATATGTAATGTCCCATTTGTTTTGGACTAAATACTTATGTATAAAAATACAAAAAGCTACTAGCATCCACACACCTCCTACTGCCATGTAGATGTTACCCATAGGCATTAATTGAAGCTGAGCCCCTTCAGTTTTCCAATCCAGAAAGTAGTTTTAATTTTGGCAACTCAATTAAGAAAAATTAAATATACTTAGTAAATATCCAGTTATGCTATAATCATCATGTTATAACTGGACTCGATAATTTCCTACCAGGAGGAGCAGATCCTTTGTGTTTTCTCATAAGCATCTCTAGGCTGAAATTTTGGAAATATCCCTTCTTCCTTCCCTCCCCCTACCTTCCTCAGTAAACTAATGCATTGATTACCTTATCAAATACTGTGTACTGATTAGTTGGCAGATTTGCATTGCAACTGTTTCAGACACAGCTATCTGAAGATGATCTCTGAAGGTTGCTCCAATAAACGGTGCTGTACCCAGTCACAAAAGCCCACAGTGTCACAAATGCTCTTTCCGTAGACCATTTCCAGGGCACTAGACTGATGTTCAGGGAGCTCTTTTATTCATCCTTTTTCTCCCTGAGGCCTGGGGCTGTACTTGGCACCTAGCAGCTTGTCAGCAAATATTTGTTGACCTGAACTGAAAAGATGTAGTCGGGTAAAGAAGGCCACTGTTACCCCTTGTTGTGGACTGAATGTTTGTGTCGGGCCCCCTCCCCAAACGCTTATGTTGAAGCCCTAACCCCCGATGTGATGGCCTTTGGCGATGGGGCCTTTGAGAGGTGATTAGGGTTATAATAAGGGGCTCCAGAGAGCTCTCTCTCTCTCCACATGCACACAAAGAGGGGTTGTGTAAGCACACTGGGAAATGGTGGCTATCCACAGGTCATGAGAAGAGTCCCCACGATGAAACCTACCCCACGGGCACCTCCCAACCTGCGGAACTGTGACAAATGAATTTCTTTTGTTTTAAGTCACCCAGACTGTGGCACTCTGTTATAGCAGCTCAAACTGACCCAGACCGAGGGCTGGGAAGAACCAAGGCCTTGGCTGAGAACGCCTGGCTGGGGTCCTGCTCTGCCTTAACTGACTGTGAGCTTGGACAAGGCTGTAAAGCTCTCATTCCTTGTCTACAAAATGGGGAAAATAAGAACAAAATATAAAGAAATAAATCTTAATAGTTTTCAGTGCTTTGTCCCATATGATATGAGTGACCCTGACCCCCACAGGGAGGTAGCGCAGGATCTCTTCTCCTGCCGCCTCAGGAGGAAACTGAAGCTCAGAGGCGTCACTCACATTCCCGAGATGACCAGATAGGACATTTAGAGAGTTACAGTCATTTGATTCTGCATTCTGAATGCTCTTCTCACAGGTTGTATGCAAGTGTTTTTATGGATATCAGGGTTTAGTGGGGTGACTCCAGAGACAGGGCTGCCTGCATCCTGCTTTTCCCAAGGCCCTTGGATTCCAAACCATCGTGAAAATACAGGACCAGGGAATCTTCCTTTCTGTCGTGAATTAAGAAAATGGCAGGTCCATTCTATTTCTTTGTTCCCAGAGAAGTGGGTAGGTTGCTACTAGAAGTATCCTCTTGAAATCGACTATATTCTCTATGCTATGCTGTTAAAATCAGGAGGAGCACTCAAAGACTCTGCTTTTACCAAAACCAAAAATCAGTTAGTAGCACCCTGAATAGACATGGGTAGATGTCAGTTGATATTTTGTGGCTTGGGGATTAGCCAGTTCTTCTTTTTAATTTTTTTTATTTGTGCTATTGTTTAAAGCATGGAGCTATGATTTTTAAATGCCAATGAAAAGGCCCTGAATAATTCATTCACTTACCTTAGTCAAAAAGAAAAATCCCCCTTTGTGTGCCTAGCAATACAGATGAAATTCCTCTCACAACCCTCTTGTAGCTTTGTGGTTATCATTACAGGGATTATTATGAACTCTAAATAAGAACTTGTCAAATAAATGTTTTTAAAATGCCATTTCTGGAGTTCAGTATCTCTGTTTCAATGTATGCAGCCATATAGGCGGCTAAATCTTTAGCCTTAATGGTTTAGTTGCATCTGGGTGATTATTTTCATTCCCACTTATTACTGTGTGTTAGACTCCCTGTGTATGAGTGCAGATTGCCCTTTCTTGCACTGTATTTAGAAATATCTGCATTACCCCTGGGCATTTTTTCATTAATAGGGGGAGGGGAAAGGAAAAGCTTGTAATAATAGGCTTTACATATTATTAAACTGTGCATCCACATTTGGATCCAAATGAAAAATCTGGTTTGTGTTACTGCCCTCTGGTGGCTGTAGCCTGTTGCTGCAGTGGCAGAGACCCGTCCCTGGGGTGGAGTTTGGTCTGCAGTAGCAGCTTCTAGGAGCTATGTAGACAAGGGCATGCTGGCCATCAGTCTTTTATTCATGTCCACTGCTTTTTATTCAAGTGCTTTGCAAGCACCTTAGGATCCCATTACTGGACAGAACAATGACAGAAGAAAGCATTCTTCTGAGAACTATTTTAGTGGAGGTATATGTGCCAAATAACCCTGACCAACATAGAGTATCATTTGAATGAATTCAAATTCTCCACAGGCACACCCCCTTTCAATGCCAACATGGGAAAGTGCAGTGACTCTCAAAGTGTGACATATATACCCCATGTGGTACACAAAATTACTTTAGGGTATATCCAGATAAACCTTTTGAATGTTAACAGTTATGTGTTTGTTTCGATGTGTATTAGGAAATATGCAGGGAATGTTCAAAGTCCATGATTTCATTGATGGTATTGCTTAGGTGAAGGCCAGGACACAGTGCACGCACACACAGAGTTGCAGTCTTTGCAGCATGTGCCTTGTGGTTCATGGAGCAAAACTCCCATGGGGGTGGGTGGAGGACTTGGGACAACAGTGGCACTGCTACTTGCGAATGAATGGTATGACCTTGGACTGTTTACCCCTCTAAGCCTGGGTTTCCTGATTTGTTAAATAGGATAATAATGGCTCCTTTATAGGGCGTTCTAAGCATCAGAGGATAATGGTATATATGTCAGGTGTCTGTCACAGAATTGGCGCTCTCCTCTCCCCACACACCTGCCTGCTCCCATGGTCTCATCCTGCTTAACTGGCCACGCTCATTTCGTCCAACCTATTCTGAGAGCTTCCATGTTTCTTTTCCTTCCTGATTATAAGTGGCACCTTCCCTTGCTTTGCATCCTGTGCAGACTCCGTGTGGCTCTTTGCACAAAGCAGGCACTCTATGAATGCTTGTTGGGGGAATTAAGCACCAGTGCAAAATAATTCTAAATAACATTTTCCCCATCCTCTGGCACATTCAGTGCATTTCATCCATCGGATTAGGACAGGACCTATATGTTGTCCCTCTTGCCTTCCTGATTCATGGGGTCTGATAACAGGAACAGGATTAGGTTCCTGCCCATTGGCTCCAAACAGGGAGGAAAAAAGGCCTGCAGCGTCTAGTGCCTGCCTGCTGCTAATATCACTCTTATCTTACCAACTAACATATAGGTTTAGCGGTGAGCCTGCGTACACAGGCTGTGCTTGTTAAATTTCAGAGCGAGATAAATGGAAGGCAGTGGAAACATTTTAAACACAGTATTTCAGCTAGGATAGGATCTATTTTAGAGACAACAAAAGAGCCTTTGTTGCTCAAGCAGGTAGATTTATAAGCCTTGCGCTCGTTTCGTTTATATAAGATGGCCCTCGGAGTGGTCTGATCAGAGAACCCACACCAGGGGGGAGGGAAGTAGGAGCCCTTCCATTTTAGTGCAACAAGAGTGAAACAGGGTTTGTTGTTTGCCTACAGAGGCAATGCCTTTGCCATTAAAATTCCCATGGATTTTGTCTCAGCTCTGTGTGGTTCGAAGTTTCTCCAGTTCCCCGCAACAGAGCTGCCCCGCCAGTTCCTCAATGCCTGCTTGCATTTCTGCAATGGAGGCGATGCTCATTTAAGGCTTCCAGAAATCAGAGCTTTCATGTTTGCCATGAAAGCCAGAGAGCCGCGGCACCTCAGTAGCAGAAATGAAAGGACATTTGTGTGTGTGCGTGTGGGTTTAGAACTTAAAGGACGAGGAAAGGAAAGAAAATAGATGTTACCGCTTTGCACTTACTTCAAAATATGCCTTACTCCCTCTGGTGGGACCATTTAACTCCAAATGTGTCCCCCATACCCCTCCGCCCCCACCACTTGCTCCCCACCCCCACCACATTCATCTTTGCTCATGTGACATCTGTTCTGGGCACTGCAGAGCAGTCTTTTCGTTGCCATGGCAGCTGGTGGAGAGAGCCCGCCCATTGGCTGCTGGCGGAGAGGAGGAAAAAAAGGCCCACGGTGTCAGGGGTCGGTGCCTAGTGCTTGCCTGCCACTGTTTTCAGTCAGCTGCTGGCTGGGCCACATTAACGGAGCATGCTGCCGAGGGCAGAGGCCCGCAGGGACCATGCCACAGCTGTGTACATGCCGGGTGGAATGGGGGCCCCCAGGTCAATGTCATTAGTTTCTCCCTCAAGTGTGAAGTGTGTGAAGGACAAAAACAGAGCACATAAAGAAAAGTGGGCTGCCTTTTCCTTCACCTTGAACTCCTTTCAGCTCTCTTTTCTTTTGTAGCATTTGGATTTGAAATTCGGAGGATGACCCTTGCTACTCCCACACATCTCCACAGTGAGAAGGCCTGTGCCTCAGTTAAGCTGTCAGAATAAAAGCCTCTATCAGATTCCATTTACCTTGACCATTACCCTGTCACTCTAAAATGAAAAGAGGACAGCATTCCATTTCAAAATCTACACCTAACACTGATTGTTTTTAAAATCGTTTTTCTCTCGGAGTCACCTCTGAATTTAACAACACATTGCAATTTTACTGTTCTGGCCTCATAGCTGTAGGTAAATGGTATCCTTAC
Source organism: Myotis myotis (assembly GCF_014108235.1). Lineage (NCBI taxonomy): Eukaryota > Metazoa > Chordata > Mammalia > Chiroptera > Vespertilionidae > Myotis > Myotis myotis. The sequence goes on along the minus strand of NW_023416368.1, from coordinate 74,912,578 downwards.
CCCATGGCCAAATGAATCCATGCCCCCAAGGCCTGATTCTGCACCTGGCAAATCAGACAGGTATAGTCTCAGTGACCAAACCCCAGCCTCTTTGGGTTCCCTTTTCCAGGCAGGGTTTGAGGTCCCCACCGATGAGTGATGGATAGGGGCACATGTATACCTGCCACACCCAGGACCTTCAACCTCAGAGCTTGACACCAGATGGGATTTGGCTGTTGCCCCCTGGCCGACACTGACATGGTTGAGGGCGAAGAAGGAGCTTCCATGAACACTCTGTCATCTGCTCCTCCCAGTGAGCATGAGGTAGTTCCAGCGAATCCCTGCTCTACAGGAGACAGAAGCTGACAGTTTCCAAGGTCACACGACTTGTAAATGAGTGAGCCCAGGATGCATACTCTGGTCCTTTGATTCCAAACTCTATGTGCACTTTTTCCATTCTGTCACATGGCAGATTTCTACATGGGGTTCTACTCATGCTTTATCAAGCCTATTTTACATTTACTAAGCATGTGTCCTTAGTGTTTGGTTTGTCAAGATCCAGCGCTGATGGCTTGAGGACATTTTGTTGTTCCTTCTGTTGAGGGTCTAGGCCAGTGATGGCGAACCTATGACACGCGTGTCAGAGGTGACACACGAACTCATTTTTTTTGGTTGATTTTTCTTTGTTAAATGGCATTTAAATATATAAAATAAATATCAAAAATATAAATCTTTGTTTTATTATGGTTGCAAATATCAAAAAATTTCTATATGTGACACAGCACCAGAGTTAAGTTAGGGTTTTTCAAAAGGCTGACATACCGAGCTCAACAGGTTCGTCATCACTGGTCTAGGCTCCCTGAAAGCTCGAATACAAATGCACTTTCGCTGAGTAAAGGCCCCTGGCTAAGGACTGGGAGGAGATTGGTGCCAGAGCCAGTGAGATTATTAAATCATCCATTGTCCCCACTACTTTTCTCTCGCAAAATTATTTTTGTCACTTGTATATTTTGGGATGGTTTGGGCATCATCTAAATAGAAACATACCATGAAATCATGACCGAAAAGGTCTGTATGAAACTTAATTTGCAGAGTGAGGATTATATACGATCACATTTTAGTTCAGTTCAAAAGTATTTACCAAGTACCTGCATATTGTGGGGGAAGATGTGGAAACCCATGTGCAGAAAGGCATATGCGTGACCATTTAGAGCTTGGAAGAGCACCTGCATCAGCTTCTCTATTGGCTCAGTTCCCACTTAGCTGAAGATATAATAAAAATACTGTGTGGGTTTTTTTTTAACATCAACAACAAAAATAGCTCTGAAAATAAAGCCAACCATTAGTGCTAGCATGGAAAAGGCTTTGAAATGTGAAATGACTTATCCAACTAATCATATAGCTATTTAAAAAAACACAAAGCTACAAGTCAGCTGTTTGTAGGGTTCTGTGAACTCCAGACTTCACCCACATCAACTGAATTAGAATCTTTAGGAGTGGGGCCAGGAAATGTGAAATTTAAGGTTTTGATGCACAGCTTAGGTTTGGGAACCTCAGTAGTGGACGAGTCCTCAGTCTTGGGTACCTTAGTGCTTAGTCCTTAGTCTTACAACGTAGTCTTGGGTGCTTGAGCCTAGATAACTAACTTCATCAGTCAGCCTAGATAACTAACTTCATCACTCAGTTTCAATGTCCTAATCTCAGAAATGGATCTAATCATGTGAACCCCAGAAGCATATTGTGTAGAATAAATGAGATACCAAGCTCCTGACTTGCAGGAGGACTGGATCCATATCAGTACTCTTCTCTTCATGCTCTTTCCACCCTGGCGCACCATATTTAGTGTTTCATTGAAGTCCTCAGTTATATCTGCACCTTGCACACAGAGGCCATGACCTGTCCAAGGGAGTCTACCTTGAACACTCAACTGTTGATGAGGAAGGCCTGGGTCATGAACGACAGTTGCTAACTCAGGTACGCTTATAACTCAGTTTTCTACCAGTACATTCTTTCTCCTGAAAATAGCTACACCTACTCAATGGCGGGCTCAAGGGTAAGGATTTGGGGGATGAGTTAACCATACGTTCTTCTCAAGCAGCCTTTTCCCCCTATCTGGTCCTCCTGTGCTTTGTAGTCAGCTGGGTCTTCTCAATTCAAGGAATTAGAATGGCTTGTTCATAATTAGTTGTACAGAAACACCAGTCTTTTTGTTCTTAAGTTCTGTTCTTCGGTGTTTGAGATTTTAGGTCATTTTGTTTCCATTGGTCTTATGGACATGACCTCGGGTAGTGGTTCTCAGACTTTTTTTTTTTTTTTACCTCAGGATCTCTCTAAATGCTTAAAAATTATTGAGGATCCCAATGAACTTTTGTTTTTGAGAGTTATATCTATTGAGGTTCACCATATTAGAAATTAAAAATGAAAAATTTAAAACACAAGCACACATTCCATTAGCCATCAGAGTAATACCTTCACATTTTATGCAGCTTCTGGAAAATTATATCTACACTCTTGAGAGAATGAGAATAAAAAAAAAAGGAAATATACCTTAGTATTATTATGAAAATAGTTTTGGCCCTGTGGACCTTGAAAAAGTCTTGGGGAGCCTCAGAAGTCCCCAAGCCACAATGAACTGTTGATCTTGAGTACACAGGTTGTATGTGGTACCAATTGATGTTTCTCACAGAGAAGCACAGAAATGAAAGCAGACATCACTGACTCACTCACTGTCATACCTGGAAAAGGATCTGAGAGAAAGCATTGGAGCCTAGTTGCCAAACTGAGCTTAGAACCTATAGCTTCTGACCACTGTCTTGTCCTATCTTTAGTTTAGTGGCTTAGGGCACAGGCTCAAGTGAAAGACAGCTGGGTTCCAATTCCAACTCTGCTACTGTGTGACCTTGGACAAGTTTCTTAATTTCCCTGGCCTCAATATCCTCATATGTAAAATGTAGATTATAAAAATACCTCTTCGGCTTGCTGGGAAAATTAAATGAGACAATATGTGGATAGGGAATGACATCTTACATAAGCATTCAATAAATATTAGCCAAATACACTCTGATAGAATCCAGATTTCTTCATCATTTTTATAATCCTCTTTTTGCTTTAAATCAACCAACTCTTAGAGGTGCGCATCTGTAATATTACAGCAGGCACCACTCCTAGGATTTATTACCAACTTTTCCTCATCTCGTGGTCAAGGTTGTTCCCTTTTCTGACAACCTTTAGGCTGGTTGAGCAACTGAGCAAAGCATGGGGAGTCCAGGTTGCATAGTGAATGCCATATTTGTATATGCCTTCCCAATAGGCTGAAGGCAGAACAAAAAGCGGATATAATTAGTTTACATGTCAGACCCAACAATCCATGCTGCACGTCATGCAGGCACGATCAGTGTTTTCAAGGTGGTATGAATCCTCATAATGAGCCAACAAATAGTATTATTACAGTTGAATAAACTGAAGCATGATTTATGATGATTAAAATTTGTTTGCGACATATGTTTTTCTTTTTCTTTTTCTCCCAAAGTGGAATGTGTGCTTCTGTATCACCATCCATTTGCAAATTGCATTCCCAAGCCACGTTTTAATTGTTTACTGATCAGTGTGTGGGAGAGCTTAGTGATGGTAGGTGACCCAGTTCTCCTCATTTGACAAATGTAAATCTAATACATTCTTACTTGGGGGGTGGGGGCAGTTGCCCCTGGTGGCTCTCACATATAAGCCAACAGATTTTTACTGCAAAACTTTTAATATTGTTTTAAAACAGTATGTGTGAATTCAAAGGTTTCACTAGCAAAAGAACAACAAAAGACAGAGATTTTAAAATAATATTCTACAAATAACTAGTTTTAAGTATTCAGCAAAATAAGATAATCTACAATCCATGGCCCTGCTCCCTAAGATCCTATTTAGGCATATGTGGGTGTCATTAATCAATGAATGAATGAATTCATCCTCAGTCTTGCTGAGTGAGGCACCTCTGTGGCTCTATTGGTCACCCAAGAAGTCTTTGAAGGTAGAATGCTCTGTGGTCCCAAATGGCAGCATTATGCCTAGAACTGACATGTGACCATTATCTCTAAGAGGCAGGATTGGAGTGTTTTCCCTCCTGCTAAGGAAGTAGCACATATCAGCTAAAAGATACTGGCTTTGGAGTGAGAAGACCTAGGTTCTTATCCTATCCCTTGTACCAACAGCTGTGTAATTGAGTCAAATGTGTGTGTGTCTGTCATTTTTCACTCCATCAGTACAAAGATGTCTCAGCAGCCATTACCTCTAATGTTGGACTAGATGCAGAAGTGGTGTTGATTTCCTCTACCGTCAGGCATACAAAACCAACCATATCCAATGGCTTTGAGGGAAGGAGTATGTTGCATAAAATGAGAGTCAAAAATCATTAAGAAGCTGGGTGAGCTAACCACAGTGATTTTGAGTGAATCTAGAACTTTGAATCTCAGGTTTCCAAGTCAGGGATCATTCAGTTCAAATTTGCAAAGCCCCCTAAGGGTACCAGGACATCCATGGACCCTTTACTTCTTATATGATGGGCAAAGAATGACTGACTTTGGATCCTTGACTCAGAAAATGTAGTCTTGTTCCCACCCAATCCTTTGTTTATTCTCTGAAAAGATGGAACTAAAGATTGAGAATCAGCTCTGACCTCTGCATGGATGATTTTATACTCATTATGGACTTCATGCTCCTTCACCTAGTGTAGGTCATCTAACATGGCTGCTGATTCCCCACTTTCCTCAGCCCAAACTCCACTCTCAATTCTGCTAACCCTCTACCCCAAATCTATATATATATAAAACCCTAATATGCAAATAGACCAAACGGGGGAACAACCAACCAAACAACCAGTCGCTATGATGTGCACTGATCACCAGAGGGCTCTTGTGGAACATGGCAGGCATCAGCAGCAGGCGGAAGAACGTGGAATATGGCAGGTGTTGGCCATGGTGGGATAGTGGAGCAGATGAGTGGGGGCACCAGACCAAGGCGGGGCACCAGTCCCTATCATTGGGGTGAGCCTCTGGTGGTACCAAAAATTCTTAGTTCCTGTGTGTTGCAATCCTGCCCGGTGCTTGCACCTGCTGCTGGCGCCAGCCCTGCTCACACCCACTGCCGGCACCAGAGCCGCCACTTGCATCTGCTGCTGGCACCAGGTACCGGCCCCAATCACTTGGCGCTGTCAGCAAGTGTGAGCAGCAGCTGCTGGCCCCAATCACCTCTCAAGGCCTCTCCACCTCCCCCTGCTCCTGAGGGGTGATCGGGGCCGGCAGCCACCTCTCTCACCTCTTGCCGGCAACAGTCCCGATCGCACCTGCTGCCGGCGCCTGGCACTGGTCCTGATCGCTCGGTGCCATCAGTGGGTGTGTGCGACGGCTGCTGGCCCCGATCACCCCTGAGGGCTTCTCCTCCTCCCCCTGCTCCTGAGGGGCAATCGGGGCAGGAGCTGCCACTCACACCCGCTGCTGGCACCGGCCCCAATTGCTCCACGTCATCAGCGAGTGCAAGTGGGGCCGGCGCTGTCAGCATGTGGGAGTGGCAGTGGTGGGAGTGGGGCTGCCCACAGACAGAGGACCAGGGGCCGTGGTGGGAGGGACAGGGAAGGGGTGTGAGGGATGGGCTGAGACCCACCCTTGTGCCCACCACAGCCTCATGGCCCACAGTTCCTTTCAAGGTGTGCGAATTCGTGCACCGGACTCCTAGTATCTATATCCTATCTAATAAAAGAGTGCTATGCAAATTAACCATCACTCCCTCACTCCGTCACTCCCTCACTCTGTCACAAAGATGGCGGCGGCCATGGAGCTGGAGCAAGTAGGAGGCTTGAGTTGCTCCTGGCAATGGAGGAAGCTAAGTTTCCTGTTTGCCCTGGCTGGCACTGGTCTCCGCTCAAGGCTACAAAGTTTCAATTATAGAAGATAAATAAATCCCAGATACCTGCTGAAAAAAGAAAACAAAGGAGTGGCTGGGAGCTTGGGTTGCCAGGGGGGTTGGCCAGCCTGAAAACGGCCCATCAACCCCTCACCCAGGCTGGCCACACTCCCATGGGGTGAGGATCCCCAATGGGTGGCTTGGCCAGCCTGCAAACAGCCATCAGCCCCTCACCCAGGCTGGCCAGGCACCCCCACCCTGATCCGGGACACCTTTCAGGGCAAACCAGGTGGCCCCCACCCATGCACCAGGCCTCTATCCTATATAATAAAAGGGTAATATGCAAATTGACCCTAACGGCAGAACGACTGGGAATGACTGGTCACTATGACGCACACTGACCACCAGGGAGCAGACGCTCAATGCAGGAGCTATTCCCTGGTGATCAGTGTGCTCCCACAGGGGGAGCTCTGCTCAGCCACAAGCCAGGCTGATGGCTGCCAGTACATCTTCAGCAGCGCTAAGGATGTCCAACTGCAGCTTAGGCCTGCTCCGTGCTGGCAAGTGGACATCCCCGAGGGCTCCTGGGCTGCCAGAGGGATGTCTAACTGCCAGCTTAGGCCCGATCCCCTGGGGAGCAGGCCTAAGCCAGCAGGTGGAAACCCCTGAGGGATCCCAGGCTGCGAGAGTGCACAGGCCTGGCTGAGGGACCCCTCCAAGTACACAAATTTTTGTGCACTGGGCCTCTAATATATATATATATATATATATATATATATATATATGTATGCCTAAGCAACTGAAAAATCGGTCAACTGGTTGCTATGATGTGCACTGACCACCAGGGGGCAGATGCTCAATGCAGGAGCTGCCCCTTGGTGGTTGCACTCCCACAGCCAACCTCCTGCAGCCAGCCAACCTCCCGCGGCCGGCTGGCCAACCTCCTGTGATCCCTCCCCCCAGCCGGCCTGCCTCCCCATCAGCCCCAATCGGGAGGCGGGGGGAGCTGGCTGGCCAACCTCCCGCAGTCCCTCCACCCAGCCGGCCAACCTCTCGTGGTTCCCTCCCCCTGACTGCCCCCCCCCCCCCCCAAATGACCCCAATTGCCTGCCAGGCCAAGGGACCCACCCATGCATGAATCTGTGCACCGGGCCTCTACTTGTTAAATAAATGGAGTCCCCCTAATGTGAACAAGCAAAGACTATTCATTCAGAACTTACTATAATAAGGGAGGTGGCCACCATCACTTGCGTTTTGCAGAGACTCAGAGGTGAGCAGGAGTGGGGAAGATTTATAGTGAAAAAAGGGAAGGCTTTAGGTGTGCCCTGATTGGAAGCTGTTGGCATGGGAATGTTGCAGGTGGGATAACTAGACATGGGACAACCTATGTGATCGGTTTAGAGGATATATTTGTCTTTCTTTGGTTGTTCCTAAGTTGGAAGCAAAAATTAGGGAAGCTGTTGGTTATTAACCAAGTCTGACTGTTTGGGGCCAATTGCTACAGGGGTTATTATTTGGCTTTCTGGGCTGGTTGCTGCAGGTTGTGGTTCAGAATCCTCTTTTTATAGGCAGTCTGGCCACTGTCCATCTGTATATTCAGCCTCTCACCATTTCCCCAACTGAAGGCACTAGTCTGTGGTTCCTAGTTCTCTTTCCTCACACCCTCCCCTTATCTGGCTCTGTTGTTCTGTCTTAAGCCCCCTTTAGTGTGTTTTTATAGCACCTGCATTCCTATCATAACACGTATCCCTTTTTGTTATAATTATTACTAATTTGTTTCCTCTCTCACTCCCATAACTCCTTTAGGGCAGGGGTTATCTTTTGTTCATCATTGTATCTTCAGTCTCCAGCCCAGTGTCTAGTACCCAGTCAGCTTATAACCAATATAAATATTAATTAAACAAATGATTGATGAATATCCAATACAGCCAAATTTATCTCCCACATTTCACCTTCTGGTTTACCTTTCCCACTGTGTTATGGATATTTTCAACTGCATACCTCACTTGAATCTCAAAAATAACGTCTAAAACCAGATTTCTTATCTTTCTCCCCCTGGGATGCCCCCATTTTTTAAAGCCCCACCAGTCTCGCAGACACTCTCCTTTGTCCCCTCTAGATGAGTCACTGGTGGGCTTCCTTCATTTTTAACTCTTCCATTTTTGTCCATTCCTTTCACTCCCATCTCAGCTCTTGCTCAGGCTTGGACAGTTCCCCAGCCTCCTACCTGGTCACTGGCTTCCATGGATTCCAGTCTCACCCTTTCTAAGTCATCTTCCACATTAGGTTCCAAAGTTACATTCTGGTTAGGCTTCTCTCTTAGGAAAACCTTTCTGTGGACTCTAGGCTTCATAGCCTGTCATTCAGAGCTCTGTACAATATCATCTTAACTGATTAGGTCTATGATAGTGCTCAGTACTCCTTGACACATACCTGATTTCCTGATCAATCATTAAATTATCATATATGTGTGTGTGTACATATACACAGGAGCCTAGTGCACGAAATTCTGTGGCCCTGCCCACCCCCCTGCTGCCCTGCCTGGACACCAGAACCTCTCCATGAAGAGCTCTAGCGTGCCTGGCCCTGCCCCTAACCCCTCTGGCCAGAGGGCCACTTCAAGCCCCGCCCTCAGTCCTTTGAGTTGCCTCAGGCTGGTCCCGCTTCCTCCAGGTGCCTCCCCATCTCCGGAGCAACTCTACCCCATCATGGCACCAGAGGAGAGCGTGGAAGCCTCCTGCCTTCTACGCTGCACTCCTTCCCCTGGCAGGTGGGCGGCGGAGCCCTCTGAGTGCGAGTGGCAGGTGGCAAAGGACTGGTGAGGGGGCCTCTACAGGCTCTCACTCCCACCCTCCCTGGCATGGGATGGTCCCACCTCGTCCAAGCACCTCCCCACTTCCGCCCTATCTCTGGAGCACTGCCACGCATGTGCAGGCAGCCTCCTGCTGATCGGTTGTTATGTGATAGTGTCCCGACCAATTTGCATATTATCCTATTATTAGATAGGGGTGTGTGTGTGTGTGTTTGTGTGTGTGTGTGTTCTAAGCTCATTGAAACACACACCCTATCTGGTCTTTGCCTTATATATAGAGGAAGCACAAAATAAATGTTTGTTGAATGAATGAGTGATGATGAAGCTGGTCTGTGTATCTAAACTAACTCTCATATAAAATGGGTTTATATTTAGATTGATTTGGGATTGATTAATTCAACCCCGCAGTTAAGAATTTGCTTGTTAATCATGGGATTATATAGACAGAATACCAGAATAGTTATGTATCTGAATATCAGCATGTGCTTAGTCCTTCCTTTTATGGAGCTAGTAAATTGCTTTGTATTAGAGTAAGTTCTAAGGCCCTCTCCCCAGAAGATGTCTTTTTGTGAGATCTAAACGAGAATTATGGCCAAATTCCTGTTTCTCAAATTCCATCCAGAGATAATTGGCTTCTCCTGAGTAGGCGTTCAGTTCACACTACCGAGGCATCTAAAATATTGATTTTCTTATTCATTAACACTTTGCAGTCATATGTCATATTGGAAAGAGTCATGGATTGGCAGAACTTGGGTCCAACAGGTAGCTGGGATCTGAGAGGTATTGGGGGAGAGAAGGCTTACTGTAGAAGAGGAATGTGTACCAAGTCCGAGACCAGCATGATAGAAAAGAAGGAAATGGCTGCTCCTGGGCTTGTGCTATCTGAAAAAGCTTGCCAACTTGGTATTTTGTTTCTTGGATTTTTCTTAAAGAAAATGAAATGCTAACACTATGTAAAATGCCAGCCTAAGAAAATGAAATGAAAATACCTAAAAAATCTGAATAATCATATGCAATGCATCTATTCATTTAAAACACGTTTACATAATGCAAATATGTGATCATCATAAATTCAAACAATTACAAATAAAACAGAATACTGTCATTGTTTGAGTTGAAGTTTACATTTAGAAATTGCTTTTGCTAGCATCAACACCCACACTCCCAGCAGACCTCACCTTTGCTGTCATGGCTGGTGGGGCAGCGTTTGAAATGGTTTGAATAGCACGCACAGGATGAGCTTCTGATACGATGAAATGTTTCTCTGATCAAATGTGCTCCTTCCCACTCTTCGTGGTTTCATCATCATATGTATACTAGTCCACCTGTCTGGAATAGCTTTACCCATTCTCCATTGTTTTTCATTCTTCAAGATTTAATCAAAACTCTAACTCTTCAGTGACTCCACCCCTCACTCTCTTTGGCACTGCTTCCTCCTCTGCAGCAGCATGGCGTCCTGCCCATTCATTAACATGGACATCTTGGTGATGTACCTTGAGCACTCTCTATTCCTGTACCTGCTCAGAGGTAAGGAGGCCTTGCCTTAGCTGCTTTCGTAAACTCCCTCCACGCTATACCTCACAAAGGGCCTGACACTTTAGTGGAAATCAGTAAATATTTACTGAATGAGGTTGGTCTAATACAAGACTGGTACTCAGTTTAGGTCGTGGAAAACTGCTGTCTCCCCATTGCTGCTCATTTGGTTCCAGCCTCACTGCCCTTAAAGCCTGTGGTGAGTTCAATCCTAGATTCTCTAGGCGAGAGCTATGAATGACTGTTAGAGCCCAAGGGGGCCAAGAGGCCTTCTCCTACAACCCCTTTGTCTTAGTCTGTTCAGGCAACTATAACAAAATACCACTGGATGGCTTATAAACAAGAGAAATTTATTTCTCACAGCTCTGGAGATCAGGGTGCCCACGTGGTCAGGTGATGGCCCTCTTCCAGATGGCAGACTTCTCATTGTGTCTTCACATGGCAGAAGTCAAGAGAGCCCTTTATAAGGGCACTGATCCCACTCATGAAGACCCCACCCTCGTGACCTAATCTCCTCCCAAAGTACCTACCTCCAAATACCATCACCTTGGTGGGTAGGTTTCCAACATAAGAATTTGGGGGTGGGGGTCAGGGGGGCGAGGCACAACATTCAGACCGGGTACAAGTCCCAGACAAGTAAAGGGACTACATGAAGGTCACAGGTTTCCTTTGAGCTGCCATTTAAGATTTTGACTTTTTTAACTTTTTAACTTGTTTAACTTTTTTGTTAAACAAGCTTCCATAGAAAGAATTGTTGGACTCTTGAGAGTCAGGGGATACCGAGGTTTTCATTTTAGACTTTACATTAACCAGCTGTGTAGTTGGGGCACTTCCCCCCTTTTAAAAAATCATTAGTCACAAACCAGTGACTTGTGGCTAGAATTTGGTCTGTAGTCTTTTTTCTTTTCTGTTTTTAAGCTTGAATTTTAATACCTTTCAAAAAGACATGTACTTGCAGTTAGGGGCAGTTGCCATCCTTCCCATTGTTCTAGACCAGCACTGTCCCATAGAAGTAGAAGACAAATCACACATCTGAGTCACATACGTAATTTAAAACGTCCTCGAATCCACATGAAAAACATAAAAAAGAAACAGGTGAAATTAATTTCAATAATTTATTTAACCCAATATATCCAAAATATTTTCTTTTAAATATAAAATTAGTACAAAACACTAATGAACTATTTTACATTTTTACTACTTCTATACCTTTGAAGAACATTATATTTTATACTTATAGTGTGTCTCAGTTTGAACAAGCCACATGGTACGTATTCAGACCCCACCTGTGGCCGGTGGTTTCAGTATTGGACATTGCAGTTCTGGACCCTTCTCACTGACCTCATTTACCTTCCTTACTGGCTTCTGAAGACATTTGAACTTGAAAGCCTTGGATGAGAAGGTCATATGAAGTTTGTTCTGCTCTGACATCCTATGAATCTATTGTCAAGAAGAATTTCTGAGTTAAATTAGTCCAGAACCACCATAGTCGTTTCACAGAATTAGAACTCACTTATCAGGAGCCACAGTGTCTGAACCGGAACCAGAAAGTGGCTCTCAAATTCCACAGGGTCAGATTTGCTGGCCTTTGGGCTGAGTGTGCTTGTTGGCTGGCCTGGGCAACAAGGCCTATTACCATGGCTGGCAGCCCCCACCCCTGACACAGCACCCACAGGGGCCTCTGCCTCCACCTCTACAGCAATAAGCTTTCTCCTCACATGTGCTTTCTCTGGATCTCTTCTGGTTCCAAGGATCATTTCAGATTTTCGTAGCCATTTGCAGCAGCCTACCTGGCAGTCAAGGGTTAAGTGGGGTCACCCCGAGCAGCCAGAGGCCTCACTGCCCCCTCCTGCCTCAGCTTCCCTTAAGGCAGAGGTGGGAAACCTTTTTTCTGCCAAGGGCCGTTTGGATATTTAAAACATCATTCACGGGCTATACAAAATTAGGAACTTAAAAACTAGCCTGCTGTATTTGGTCAAACATTTAATGAACTCACCCCTAATGCCTTGGCAGGGCCAGACCAAATGATTGTGTGGGCCTTATCTGCCCGTGGTGGGGGTGTTCCCCATCCCTGCCTTAAGGTGACAAGGAGTATGTTTTTAAACCACCACACAACACGATTAGTCCTGTTGATGCTGTGCAGCTGCTCCAGAACTGGCTGGAAGGAGCACTTCCCTGAAGCTGCCTCAGTGGAGAGGCTGTGAGTCAGGGGCATCCTGCCCAAGGACCTGGAGGGGCCTCACTGGTTGCTCACCTGCTAGTGCTGACACCCTAGTCCCAAGTTCCTCGTCCACGTGAAAAATGGCTGATCTGTGCAAAGAACATTTTGTAATGATCAATGTTTTCTTTTTCCCTTCTAAACAGAAGAGTGATGTCTATTTGTAAAGATAATCACTACAGAAAGGTCAAAGGTTTCTGTTAAAAACTGCTGCTTGTAAAATATCTTTATCGGGAAGAGTTCTGGATGCTTAAACTACTTCTCCAATTAGACAGTACAACCTGTAAGAGCACATGTGATCCAGATCCCAATGTTACATGTAATTAGATGACTGGAAGGCAGTGCTTCTCCAACTTTCATCCACTTGTGGGTCCCGGGGAGCTTGTGCCAATGCAAACCTGGATTCAGTAGGATTGGGGGGAGGCCTGAGACTCAGTGTTTCTGACAAGCTCCCCAATGGGACCCAGGCTTCAGGGTCATAAGGAACTTTGTCTGGACCCTGGGTCTCCCACAGTCACAGTTCATGAGAAAAGAAGGTGATATTGTAATTGCTCTCTTGGGAGAGAGAAGAGAACTGAGCTGATTTGTGAAGCAATGGCTTTAATGTCCATGAGCTAAATTGCTAAGATTTAGTAAAACATCAGGAAACGTGGGAGTTTAGAAAAAGGAAGAAGTAAGCTATAGGAAACAGCTTCCTGTTTCCTAATTCATTATTGAGTCAAGCCTTTTGTTTGCTGGTGCTGATGATCCAAAAATACTCAACTGAACAAAGTTCTATCATAGTTGGACAAGATGGAGATCTTGTAGGGTCCATTTAATGAAGCCTAAAATTATTGTTATACTAGAGGCCTGGTGCACAAATTCATGCACAGGTGGGGCCATCTCGCCCAGTCCTGATTGGGGCCGATGGGGGCCGGCCGGCCAGGGAGGGACCACAGGAGGTTGGCTGGCCAGCCCCGATCAAGGCTGATTGGGGCAGCCAGCTGGGGAGGGACTGCAGGAGGGCTTCAGGGCATGTCCGGCCTGTCCTGCCCAGTCCCCATCTGTCAGACCCCAGCAGCAACCTACCATTTGGAGCGTCTGCCCTCTGGTGGTCAGTGCGCATCATAGAAACTGGTCATGGTCGATGGAATGGTCGACCGATTGGTTGGACACTTAGCATATTAGGCTTTTATATATATAGATATAGATATAAGAACATATAGATAAGAACACATTAAAAGGATATGTGTACGCACGCATGTGTGTACCCCATGAAAAATAGTTATGCTGGTTACATACATGAGAAAATCGAGTGTTTGGAGCACGTTCTGTGTCATGCTTTGGGACCACAAGTTCAGCTTGGGGCAAGACCGAGGGTTTGGAAGAGGGTGGAGGGCAGAATGGGGCCATCATTCCTGGACAGTTCATAGCAGATTCCTTTAATTTTGGTCACAGAATGACCTGAGGGCTAGCTTTCTATGTATAGAAGATTGCAGTTGCAATTTGCTGGTTAGTCTCTGTTCTTTTAATGCTTTCCTGAAGTGCCATTTTGTCTCAGTAAAATGCTCCCTAAAAATACTCAAATATTTTTAGTTGTAGAGTACAAATCAGATTGAGCTGCACATTTCCCTGGTGAGCAAAAGTGATGAGTTTGTGTTCATTAACTCGAGGCCATCTGGTGTAGACACGCAGCAGTCTGTGAATCAAACGTGCATCAAACTCCAGGGATCAGAGCCCGTGCCAGACCCAGTGTTTTGGAGAGTCAACAACAACCAGGGGGGAGAAAAGGGCCTCGGCTATCTTTCTTTTATTTTTAAAAATCAGTTCCGCCTTGCAGTATATCAGAGCGTTTCGCGCTGCTCAGCTGGCGAGCCACATTGCTTTCTCTTCATTGCCCATCTGAGCTGTCTTTGGGGTGTGCTTCTGCAGATGAAGTCGTTTTCCCGTCACCGGCCCGTTTGGGTGGGGGGAGGAGAATGAGAACGTTAGCATTCCTTTCCCTGCACTTTTCTGTAACTATAGGCCTAGCCACCTACATGCATGCGCGCATGCACACACACACGCACACACATTCTCACCGTGAGACAAAGCAAAGCAATACTCAAAATAGCGGGAGCACTACAGCTCATCCTCAGGAGAACGGCCTTTTTCACACGGCCCATTGCTGGAGGAGAGCGTGAGCGCTGCTTGCAGCCCTGCTAATAAAATGCCACCCAGCAGTGACTAGCTCTCTGTTGAAGCGTGCTCACTAAAATATAAAGAAAGAAAATAAATCGCTTTGCTGATTTGTTCCTGTGGCCACCAGACCCTCAATGGCATGTGTAGAAATTTTGGGAGGGACTGTAGGCCTTGTTGAGGCTTCCGCCCAAGTCAGAGTCTATAATTCCTGTACTTGAAACTGGAGTCAGTGTAATTACAACTAGCGGTCAGTGTCCACTGCAGAGCAGCGTGGCTGGCTTTTCTGTTAAATGCAATTTTCTGGGCGGCCTTTGCTCTTTAATGCTTTCCTGAGTCCGTCTGCCTGGCTCTGCAGTTCTCGTTAAGGCACCCATGCATGTTTAATTGAAGAATATGAACAGACTGGGCTGCCCATCGAGGAAAATATGACCAGTGGCCATCCGTCTCTGTCTCTGCACCTGCTCGGTGCCCACCCCTCTATGTTCCAAGATGCCAAGCACATGGCAGACTTCTATTTGGGAAGTTCTTTTGAATTCCACATGGGGTTATAATAGATAGGAATAAATATCTCTTTTCCCAGGTCTTGTAATGTGTCTTGGGAAACTTTGTTGTTGTTTTTTATTATTTTATTTTATTTTATTTTTTTTATTGCTTAAAGTATTACAAAGGGTATTACATATGTGTCCTTTTTTCCCCCCCGCCCTTGACAGTCCCCTAGCCTCCCCTATCCCCCAGTGTCTTATGTCCATTGGTTATGCTTATATGCATGCATAAAAGTCCTTTGGTTGATCTCTTAAAAATTAAGAAAAACAATGAAGCAAAGGTCTTTAAAGATGGGTGCAAACACCTTTGTTGTAAACAGAAAGCAGGATAATGGAGGTGAAGAAAATTTGCTCAAGTATTATGAAGAAAATTGAAAGTAATTCTTTTTCCTTTTTTCAGTGGGTTAACATTTAAAAGTACAGGTTATTCAGTGCACTTCATTGCAATGTGTCTTTTACAATTTTACCAGCCTCAGGTGCTATCATTGTTTTTAATGTTTGCTGATATGGTAAATATAAAACAACACTTTAATTTGTCTTGCATATCTTTGATTAGCACTGGCATTTAAATTTATTGGAGTTTTTTGAAGCCCTGAATAAACATTTTCTTGTACTTAGGGAAGCTCATCTTTTAATATGCAGGGTAGCTAGCTCACTGAAGGTCTGGTTAAGACATTAATTATAATACATTTGCTTTGGACTTTATCTCTTAGTTGTTGGAATCCATGTTGTTTGCAGGATCCAACTGGAGGTCACCACTTTGAGAACACACAGTGAGAATAAGTGAGAGAATCAGATGAGTTTTTAAGGAATTTTCTGGAGGAAGAGAATTTTTTTTTAATTGTATTATGCAACAAATGTATGTTTATTGTGGAAAACACAGATAAGCAAAAGGAAGAGAATAAAAACTATCTTTAATGATCAGATTTTTAAGCATGTTGTTATATTATACTTCAATCCATTCTCTGTAGGAATAAGTAATTTAAACAATAGAATCTTAGTGTGCATCCTGTGTTTTTAAATTGCATTTATTGGCATGACATTGATTACTAAAATTATATAGGTTTAAGGTGTACAATTCTATAATACAACATCTGTATATTGTCTTATATGTTTTCCACCCCAAATTATGTCTCTTTCCATCACCATTTATCCCCCCTGTACATTGTTTTATAATATATGTTTTCACTAATTAATATTTCATAAATATCTTTTCATATCATGACGTTATTTTTTTCACTACATCATGTACACTGGATAGACATACCATAATTTATTTAACTAATCTAGTATTATTTGACATTGGGTTGTTTCTGATAATTCCTGATCATAAACACCACTATGATAAGCATACTTGTGGCGAAATCTTTTCATGAAACCATCATTATTTCCCCAGAATAAGTTCTCAGAAGGGGATTTGCTGCATATAGTGTGTCTTTGAAGTCTCTTTTAAAAGCTGCTGCATTTGCTCTAGTTGGTTTGCTCAGTGGATAGAGCATTGGCCTGCAGACTGAAGGGTCCTGGGTTCGATTCCAGTCAAGGGCATCGAACTTGAGGGCTTGATCCCCAGTAGGGGGCATGCAAGAGGCATCCAATCAATGATTCTCTCTCATCATTGATGTTTCTATCTCTCTCTCCCTCTCCCTTCCTCTCTGAAATCAATAAAAATATATTTGAAAGCTGCAGCATCCCCTCCATCCTTTTCTTTTCCTTACACTTTTTCTGTGGAAGGACCCAGGCATTTTTAATCCAGAGAGTCCCACAAGCTTGTATGCTTGGAGTGCCATTCAACATGTTCTCCTGTCTTTTGTATTTTCTGCACATTGGCAGCTGCATCCAGAGGCTTGACCAGACTCAGGGTCCATCTCCTTGGCAAGGTAGTAGTGTTTTTCATTAGGAAGCACATATCATGTGGTTTTTACATTTTCTTGTTAACACTCAGTGATGCTCAATGTCTAGATCCACCGTTTCACTAGGGGCTGCAAAATGTATAATTCTAACTCTATGATTTTGTTCTCATTTATTAGCTGGGATATTTTTTAAAGGGGAGGAGGCTTCCACCCATCTACTATTTGGTTACTCAGTGGTTCAGTTTTTATAGGAAGGTCGGAAAAAATGTTTAATGTATTCATATACCCAGCCTGCAAGATAATAAATTGGATTTCTGTCATGTTTAAAATGCAATCAATTAGTTCCTTTTAAATGGTATTGTGAACTTGTAGATTTACACATATCTGATGAATTTCCATCTATTGCCTGTTGGAGCTTCTTCAGTTGGCTCCTGAGTCCTTTGATATGACTTACGGAGGTTTCTGATCCACCTCACTATCTGGCATATGAAGACACTCTAGGGGAGGCTCATACTGTGTATTTCCTGCTCCAGACCTGGAATCAACCATTTCTCCGAGAAGCCTAGTTTCTTTTAGTGGGAAAATGCATTTTAAGACCACAATCTAGATGCTATAGATGCTTATTCCTACTGGGTTGGAATACGCTTTTCAGCAGACATAGGATACACATGTGTAGTATGTGTGTGTGGAAGGAGAAATATGTGTGATAAAATACTTTGTGAGTTCTAACTATTTCAGACTCAAATTCAAAACCATAGAGTTTCTACTTAAAGGCTTTATCTCCCTTATACCAAACCAAGAATCCTGGTTCTTAAGAACACTGAATTAGATTGAAAACATCCCATAATTATTCTCAAAGTCTCAGAATAACAATAACACCACCACTATCAATTATGGTTACTAAGCAGTTTACTTTTTTTTATCTCTATATTCTCTTCCCTATGCCCAGTTTTTATGGTTATATTATACTAGAGGCCAGGTGCATGGATTGATGCACTGGTAGGGTTCCTCAGCCTGGCCTGCGGGGATCGGGCTGAAACTGGCAGTCCCATATCCCCCGAGGGGTCCCGGTGTGTGAGAGGGCACTCTGCAAAGTTGCTGTCACTTGGCAGCTCCTGCGTTGAATGTCTGCCCCCTGGTGGTCAGTGCATGTCATAGCTACTGGCTGGTCAGCTGGTTGCTTAGGCTTTTATATATATAGATTTGTGTTACCAGATCATATAGCCAATACATACTATAATCTTTCCTATTTAACCCTCGTTTACTTTTAGTTCTATAGGTAGCCATATATTTAATATTCATTATCTTTATGCTGATGCCAATTTCATCATTTTGGTTGTCTGAAGCTGATTCTCTAGTAGATTCCTTAGTAAGATTTCATCTCATAGAAGCAATATTCTCTGAATTCTTACATATTGGAATAGTTTGTCTGTGCTTTTTATACATGAGGTCAGTTTTGCTGGATATCAAATCCTGAGCTCACACTTGTTTTTAATATCGTAAATATGAGCATCAAAAATATAAGAAAATAGTTCCGTTTCTTCTAGCATAAAATATTGCTGTCAAAAAGCATGGGATAATCTAATTTTCTTTCCCTTTATGCCATGTATTTTATGTGTCTTTAAAGTCCAGTAATTTTACTAGATTATGTCTTGATGTTGATTTTTCTGGGTTAATAGTTTCAAGTATTCCTCTGATTTGATTTTCTTTTCCTATATTCAATATTTGTCCCTTTCTTGAGACCTTTTTTTAAAAATATTTTTCCTCATTTTGTTTTTTCTTTGTTTATAATCCTCACCTGAGGGTATGTTTTCATTGCTGAGAGAGAGAGAAATGTTGATCTTGATCAGTTGCCTCCCATACACACCCTTCAAACCTGCAACCTAGGCATGTGCCCTGACTGGGAATTGAACCTGCAACCCTCTGGTATATGGGACGATGCTCCAACCAATTGAGCCACCAGGCCAGGGTGTCATTTCTTTTTATTTTTTAAAACTTTAAGGTTTAGCCATTTTACCTTCCATTTCCTTAAGGCATCTTTTGTTTTATGTATTAGCTTTTGTGTTCCTTCTAGTTTAGTCTTAATTTCTTAAATTTTTTGTTAATGACATTTCAAATTTTGAATCATTTTTCAGGCTTTTAGCTGATTTTGAAATAGTATGCTAAATTTTGACATTTTCTGAGCCCATTTTTCTGGCATGCCTTCATGATCTGTAGGGATGCTATTTTGCAATATATATAATCCCCCAAAATGTATGCACACTTAGAATAATTATAAAGGCAGTGTTTATTAAAATACATTTCATTTTCAAAAATGTAATAGAATCAGCTGTTAAAGTGTATATACATTTTTTGGGACAAAAATCTATACATGTATGTATATGTATATATGTATACATACATATATACATTTTGTGTGTGTGTGTGTGTGTGTGTATATATATGTGCTTTGTATAAGATTTTACCTATATGCACACCACCACAGAGAGACCCCTTCTCCCAATTCCCCTACCCAACCTCCCTAAGAGGAAGGTGGTCTCAGATGGGGGAGTCTTGTGCAAAATGTGACTTTTTATGTGAATTTACTTTTTAAACCTTTTTTGGAGGAAGATTGGTCTATTTAGCTTTTCTAACTTCATGGTGCTCCCTTCTGTGTTATTGTTTCACGTAGTGTTAGAAAAATATGGCAGCTTTCTTTCTGGTATTTCCTGTTTCTGTTCCCCTCCTTTACTTTTATCTGGAGCACATCGGTTTTTTATCTCTGTAATTTCTGTCTGCTCAATTTTGATTCTGCCCCTGCAGTGGAGACCTGTAAGGATGCACTGAGAGTGGATAGAACCATGCAGCTCCAGCCCTGCATTCAGACCTTCTAATCAAGTCCTTACGTTCTACTACTAGATGAGCAAAACGGCTCCCGGTTTCAGCCGTTGTTCTCAGTTTGGCCATCTGTATTTCCCAGGACACCCCGTTGCACAGCAGATCCTTCAATGCCCTTTTGCCTCCCTGAGCTTTCTTTACTGCAGATGCCAGTAATACACACAGCTTGTGGCTCTTGGTAGTTTCTCCCATTCACTTGTATTTTGGGGTTCACGGGGATACTCTGTCATCTAGTTTCATCGTAAGCATTGTCTGTGTGTTTTTGATTTTGCATTTAGTTTCTCGGTATTTTTTTTTTTCTGTGAAGCATTGGAAAGAGGTCACTGCAGCACCCTCTTCCTAGAATCTCCCAGCAGGATTTTAAGCTGATGGAAGACAGGGCTCACTGTTGAATCTCCAGCAGCACTTCACATGTCATCCTGTGTAACATGGACTCAGTCGGTGTTTGGGAAGTGAAATGAAACTGTCTACCTCTGGAGTAGAACTCCAGCACATTTGGTACCGAATCCTGTTTCCAAAGAGACTTCTAATCATTGGGATGCCAGGGTACAGGCATCCTGGCGTGGGAGGAGTTCACCCTCTGGTGGGAGGAGAGTACCTCTCCACTGCCTGTTATTTGGAGATAAGTTGCAAATGTTGAGTTGACTTTTGGAGGTCACAGCCTGCCACTTTGAACCAAGACCAGGATGAAAAGTAGTTGGGCAAGCTGTGTCTCCCAGTGCCTTTGTCTATTAAAGCACTTAATATAGCAATAACTTATCTGCTTCTCAGCTTAGGCCCCTAATTAAAGCTGTTTTCAACCCAATAAACAGCCTCACCCTGGCTAATAGAGTTGGAAAACTCCTTAGTGGCCTCTTCCTTTGTCCTCCAAGGTTCAATGGCTCCGGGGTCAAGTTCCTGCTGCCTTCCGCAGGGCCACCCACTGAAACATTTAATAAGGAGAAGAGTATTGTTTCTTGGAGACATAATTATAAGAGTCACTTAGTGCGACCTTTTCTGAGATAACAGGCCTTTGAAACGCAGTGTGTTGGGGGAAGATTTAGCCCAGATCCGTGACTGCCTTAGCTCCTAGGAGTCATTATTAATAAGGCTGTGTTTCTGCCTTGGCCAAAAGGCTCTGGGGTCTGTTTCTAAAGTTATTACCCTTTTGCTTGAGAGACTTGTACTTGGGACTTGTGGTTCTAAGTCTTTACTTTCAGCTTTTTAGGCCGTAACTCCAGTTTGGTGGTTGTGGCTGTGGGTGCATCTGTGCAATAGGTAACTTTGCCTTTGACTGTCCCATCACTAGAAGCCAATTATGTCCTGGATTTGAGGGCTCGTGTAAACCTAGTTTGTATTGAGTTAGGATTTCTGAAGATGGGAAACTCCGGGCGCAAATAAAAGCTACTACTGGGAGACACACGGGGAACATTTGAGGACTCATGTTATGTCCCATCTTCTCAGGACACCGTCTGCCTTCCTCAAAAGTCACATGGGAGAGATTTTTACCCAGCTCTTACATTAAATATACTTGGGAAGCCATCTACATACTGTAACCCTTAAGGAAGTCACTTTGTTAAGTAAACACACTTTCTGTAATGTGAAAAAATGTCTCCCTAATTTGTCTGTCTTAAAATTTCAACATCACTCTGTCATCCTTCAAGGCAAATCTGTTGTTTCCTTTTCTTTCTTCTGTTTCTTCCCCTTGTCTTTCCTTCATTTCCTGGAAAGGGGAAATAGTTTCCTTCATGTGAGATGTGTGGTTTTTCTTTCCCTCATCCCCTGTATCATTGTTTCATCGTGTTTGACTCTTTTTATAGGAAACAGAGAAAGAATCTTGAACTGGGAGGGAAAGCCTAGGGTTCCCATCCAGCTTTGCTCTAACTTGCTGTGAGAACTCAACAAGCTAGTTAACCTCCCTTAGCCTTAGTTTTCTTATCTGTAAAAGGGGTATAAACAATCTGTGCATGGCTTTGTTGCTGCTGGATTAATGTAATAATATATGTAAAGCCCTTGGTGCCTGGCACAATGTAATGCCCCCCAAATAATTGCCATTAATTGGGAGCCCTCCTGCCAATGAAAATGCGATCTCTTGCGAAAGGGAAATAATTTGTGATATTTGTTCTCAGGCTCCCTGCCCCCATAGGTGGGGCAGGAACTTCATTCCATTCTCCTCCTGTACTCTTAAGCATGTGTTTCTACATATAAATTTATTTACAGCCACCAAAACAAATCAGAAATACCCACTCACAGTGATACCATAAGCAGAGAAACCCAAGCCAGGAAGGTGGCTATGCATCTTTAACAATGTGGGTGGTGCGATGGGGAGGGATCACTGTGACATCTCTTGGCTCCATTCCCATTTCTGAGTTTTCCATGGCTCAACCATCTTCTTTTTATATGTGACTAAAGGCCTGGTACATGAAAATTCGTGCACTTGCGGGGAGGGGGGGGGCGAGAGCGGGAGGAGGGGGTTCTTCAGCCCGGCCTGCACCCTCTCACAGTCTGGGACCCCTCGGGGGGTGTCCAACTAATGGCTTAGCGCTGCCACAGAGGCGGGAGAGGCTCCCGCCACCACCGTGGTGCTGGCCAGCCATGAACTGGCTTCTGGCTGAGCAGCGCTCCCCCTGTAGAAGTGCACTGAACACCAGGGGGAAGCTCCTACGTTGAGCATCTGCCCCTGGTGGTCAGTGCGCGTCATAGCGAGTGGTCGTTCCTGATCGTTCCTGGTCGTTCCGCCATTAGGGTCAATTGCATATTACCCTTTTATTATATAGGATGGGCTCATAGATATGACTCCTATTGCCTGGCAGGTCCCTTTGATCCCAGCATCCTCAGAGAAGCCCCTTCTGCCCCCCTCACCATGGGCTCCCAAGGGGAGGGTGTCTCAGGTGAAGACCCCTTTGCAAAATGTTGCTTGAGAGATGGGAAAGTCAAGCTCACACAGGCTGGTCCTGATTTCTCTCCTGGCCTCCTAACCCTTCCTATTCCCTCCTTGTTAGTATTTAAACACAGTTCCCGCCACCAACTTATACTGTCCCTGATACACCCCACCCCTCCTGGCCCCCAACTCTTTTGTTCTGTCCCTACCACTGCCTCCCTCCCCCCCAATACACTCAGCTTCATTGCTGCTTAAATGTCAGTTTTGAAACAACAGAAGGACATGCTGTTTCTATGGCATCTCGGGGAAAATTTTATTTTGATCCATTTGGTGTTAAGAGCACTCGCAAGAAATGTATTCAGGGACCCTCGCCAGCCTCCTTCACTGTGTGGTTCACATTTGGTGGTTGGTGATTTCACAGGCACATTTCCCCCCAGAAATGTCCATCTTCCTATCATCTATATCCTTCTTCCTTAGATATCTTTGTCTTTCAGGTCATTCTGTACTTGAATTATGGCAGTTCCTGATTTATTTTCAAGCTGGGGGTCCATCTTGATCTAGCCCCTTCTTGGGGTTTTGAACCAGGTTCTCAGGGAAACTGTGAAGGAACCTGGCCAAGTCTGGCTTTTTTCTCTGGGCCATAGGATGGAGGAAAAGGATTGAGACACTTTGCTCCCCCTCCTTGACCCCTAGGGCGCATAGAGCATGAGAGGAGTCTGTCAGATGGCCTGTGCCAGGACCTCCTGTTCAAAGGGGAGCTGTAGGTCTCCTCAGGAAACCAGGAACTAGGAGTTCCCTTTGTCTTCATCTGTCTCTCTCCTCCAGGCCCTTCCATCTGAGATTCTGTGTACTCACACATCATTATTCCTCTTAGACTGGAGAATTCTTTAGGGCAGGATCATGTCTGATTCATCTTCGAGTCCTCCAGTGCCTAGAATGAGACCCTGTAGATGCTACCCATTTGCAGAAAGGAAGTGCGCGCGCACACACACACACACACACACACACACACACACACACACACGTTCCCTCAACTGAGTGTGTGGGAGGGAAGCAGAGAGAAGAACCCGCTTTCTCCAGACTTCGTCCTGGCAATGCTCTGCTGAGGAAGTGGTGTACACACAGGCATGTGCCTAAAACCCAGAGACCCTCTGCGTATTACAGAAAGAAGGTCCAGGTGAGCAATTAAGTTACGAAATGGAATTTTAATTAGCTTGTTGCCCTGGCCAAAACCCCTGATTGCAATACAGTGACTGGGATTGTCCCTGCCCACCTGAGTTATTCAAAGCCTTTAAGACTGTGGTGCTCTGACTTTAGTTAACTTGCCATCCATGAACACCCAGAGTGGGGGTTTAGAGCCATCAAAGCCAGTGCCTTGGGCCCTGGATGTACCGGAGGACCCTCAATGCAAGAACAGTGGGAAGGATACTGTTAAGGCTCAGAATCTCACCTGGTGGGTCTCTATTCCAGCTCCTTTGCCAGTCTGCTGTTCACTTCCAGCCCCTGGGAAGAAAATTGTAGGGCACTTAACAGGTAATACTTCCCTACTAGCCTTTCAGCCATCATAGGAACTTGGAGGAAAGGAGAAATGGCTCAATTTTCACACACACAAATCAAGAGTTCTTGTTCTAATGACCTGTTTCAACACTCCACTTGACAGGAGGCTGACAACTTGAGGTTTGCAGCTGAGTGACCTTCTCTAAAAGGATACTGTGTCTGCACTGACTTTGACTAGACCTTCACTGACGGGCGAGTCCCGGCAGAGCTCAGTCCCTCTGCCAATGGGCACCCAGCCGTCGTCCCTCCACCCATAATTCCCCGGATGTAGAAACACCAGAGGTGTCGATTTCATGGATATATGTCTTTCCTAAATGGCCAATCCTTCCTTCCTCAAATGCCCTTCATTGAGCCTGTCTTAAAAATCAGCTCAGGAGTAGGCTCCTTATGTAATGTTGCTCTCGGTGCTTCTCTATTGGAGGGCGTGTTTCAGCCTCTCTTTATCTGCTTCTTTCTCACCTTTGAATCTCCTCATTGAGGCTGAGCTTTGCCAAACAGCTATGGAACAAAATTAGAAGCTTTTCGCTGGGCTGACTTCTAAGGGCCTTCCTGGTTTTCTAAGAAGCAGCCAAAAATAATAAAAAATAAAAAAAGAAAGGGGAAAAAAAAGAAAAGAAAGAAAAAATAAAAAGTAGAGCCTGGAAGAAGCAAACTTTCAGCTAATTATCATCCTTTTCCCCCTCTGAGCTCAGAGTACTGTTCTTAATTTCCTGACCAGCTTGTGCCCCTCCCCCACTCCCTCCGAGCATCTGTGGTGGTTTCAAA
Source organism: Myotis myotis (assembly GCF_014108235.1). Classification (NCBI taxonomy): domain Eukaryota; kingdom Metazoa; phylum Chordata; class Mammalia; order Chiroptera; family Vespertilionidae; genus Myotis; species Myotis myotis. The sequence continues at coordinate 74,887,539 of NW_023416368.1, read as the reverse complement.
TTGAACTGCATACCTGCTGCTCTGAATTTCCAACATACCATACCAGTTGGTTTGCCAAACAGCGAACTGCCAGCCATCTGCCATCCAAAGTCAGAATTTACATTGTTTCGTCTTAAAATAACGCCTCCGGAATAGCAAGCCACTCTATGCATCAGGTTTTAAAATTGACAATCAGCCAGAATTAAAAACAAATACCAAATGGGCATTAAAAAAAAAAAAAAGAACTTGGGGAGGGAGGCTGGCATTTGAGGGAGAGTTCGTTTTTCAGCATTTTTACCTGATTTTTCCACCAAAATAGCATTGAATTGTACCTGCCACAGCAGGAACTGCTTACAGGCTGAGGACATTGACTTTTTACACGCCTGGCTTTAGGTAGAAGAGGACAGGGCTCCGGGTCCGGGCTGGAGCAGTGGTCCCATCTCAGGGAGATAGCTGTCTGCACAAGCCCTGGCTGCAGGGAAGGAGCCCCGTAACCGCTCCTCGCCAGGCTCCCTGGTTGCTCAGAAGAGAAAGCTAAGATACGTGAAGGTGGGACGCCTGGCCGAGGTCACAGGCTAGGAAGCGGAAGAAAGAAGCCATGAACTCAGACCTCCCAGCTCCCTGGCATCCCTCCTGTCACTTCCTCCTCCCTGCCCTGACTAGTCATTATGGGTAATTTAGGTTAGTTCTTATCATCTCACTGCAGCAACCTCCCATGCCCTATCCCCGCTGCTTCAGGAAGACAGGAGAGAGGGGGTTTCTGCAGGATTTGGCGGACCCTGTGGACCTGGGATGTTGGCCTTGTCAAAGATCAGCCCACAATCTGGAGGGCTTTCCAGAGCAGATGGGTTCGAAGGAGATTTGTTTTTTAAGAGAAAAAGAGGAGAGCTTTTATGTTTCTTTTTGGGAAGCTGTTCTAGGCGAAGGCAGCTTGGGGAAAAGTGTGAAGTTATGAGTGGGCAGAGGAAGCAAAGGGCTCTAAATTTATATCAAAGCCACCTGTCTACCGCTTGGCATCCTGTGTCGCGGGCATGAGCCGAGAAGACACAAGCAGTTGCTTGTACCTGTCTGGGGCTGGGTAGGGCACCGGGTGACCTCTGAGCCCAGCCTTGTGCAGCCTTCTTTGGAATTCTCCTTGAGCCGTTGGTGGGGACAGGGGTAGGCATCACCCCCATATGGACTCAGACATTCTGAGGGCCAGGGAGCTGCTGTTCAGCCTGAGTTGGATGTGAGTGTCAGAGATTGGAACTGCGGTTGCAGCGGTGGTTAAGTTCGGGTTGGATGGTGGCATCTCCTCTGGAAGCCTTCTCCAACCCTGGCTAGAGCCAGGGGCCACTTCTGTGCTCCACAGCACCTGTCTGCATGTAGCTCTAACAGGCCTGCCCCACTAGCAGCCTTCACTACTGGAACTGCTGTGGGAGACTCCTGTGGTCAAGGCCACGTTACTCATGGTTTTGGCCTGGAGCACCCTCCGTATGCACTCAGCTCGCGCTCACTTAATGAGTGGATCAACGGGGTGACAGAGCTTGATTGCGTTGATCAGTAGACCCAGTTTTGCAGTATTTTACCTGTGAAAGCTACTTTTGACTTACCCGAACTCTTCTGATTTTGTTGTGTCTTGATTAGCATTGTCGTTACCATCTGATATGGTGTAATTTCATTTATTGATGGTAATCCTGTGAAGTTGCTGTTGTCATTATAGAGCTGAGCCCACCAAGGCACAGAGGTCTGGATAAGTCCCACCTGAAGCATCGAGGCCGAGGCAGGTTGGAACCTGGGAGCCTGCTAGAGCTCCTTTTAGTTGAACCTGCTTCTCTGTGTCTGGCCCTGGGCAGGCCTCCCTGTGCTCCCACACACCGGAGCATGGTGCCCAGTCCTGGGACACCTGTGGTGCCCTGACACCTCAGCCCGTGGGGAAGAGGGAAACCAAGATGAGTGGGGCTCTGTGAGGAAGGGTTGAGAAAGAGGTTCTGTGGAGCCTGAGAAGAAAACACTGCAGTGAAGTGTGAAGGCTGCACTCAAGATGCTGTTGGGCTGCCGTTGGCAACGAGAAAGGGTGCTGTGGTCCTCACTCACTTCAGGGGACAGGGAGGACTTGGGGTGAAAGTCCAGTGAGGCAGGTGTTAGCCCATCAGAGGGGATTTCCAAGCGAATGGGGCTGCCCATCAGTAGAACTCCCTGCCCTGCAAAGGAGGGCATGCCCTGCACCATGAGGTCCAGCAGCAGCAGAATGACTGCAGGGCATGAAGCCACAGAAAGGACGCCTGACCGATAGGGACCTGGGTGCAAGGGCGCCTTAGCACATCCATTCTGACTCCAAAATCCCTTAGTTCTGTGTTCTTAGATTGGTGCATAAAACAATGGTGATTATGAGGGAACATTTTTAAAGCTTAAAATAGTCTTAACTCATTTTTGCAGAATGAGTCATTTTAAGGCCTCCTTCCTCCCCTTGTCTTGAAAAATCTTTCCAGAAGAATCTCAGTTTGGAAAAAAACAAAAACCCTGAAAGTATAAAAAAAGATTAAACACAGCACTATCATTTGACTTCTACAGAGGAGCTGGAAGGTGAACATGTGATCCTTTCCAGAGACTGAAGAGGGTGCCACTATGGGTCAAAGGTCCCATATCAGGTTCTTGCCCATGATTGCTTCTAGTGATGGTACCCTCTAGATCTGAGTTTAAAACTCTGTCCAGCTATCTGAACAAATGCTGTTTGCAGGATGCACTGTTCTGTGAGAAAAGATAAAAGCTCCTTTATAAAAAGCAGTTGTGAGACAGTTTGTATCTGACCCTGAGTTAGCGTGGTTACTAAGGGAACCAAAGAGAGATTATATTTAAATGAGCCGACATCTTAAGATTCCCCTGGGCAGGAGGGATGTTTCTCCCCTAAGAAAGAGTAGAACATCACTTTCTTCTGTGTAGTAAATGGATTCGTGCTGTCTGCTGCCCACGGGTGCTTGTACCTGTCTGTAACTGTTATTTCCTTCTGCCTGAAAAATGGGACAGTCAGTTATAAAGGGTCTTCTAGCTCCCCTAGTAGTCCCCAAAGCAAATCAAGTCTTCCCCTCTAGTAGCCTCAAAGAGCTTAGTAAGAAGTCTGAGTTTTTGCGGTTATAGGACACAGCCGTGCCAACAGGTCTGTTGAAACAATGGACTTGAAGTTCAAAAGCTAAAAGAGTGTCAGAATCCAAGCTCAGGGATCTTAGTGAGTTTGAAATGAGCTCTGCATTCAGTTCTGGGGGGTGGGGGAGTAGTTATATTAAGTAGGGACTGAGAAATTGAGACTAAATAGTTAAGGTAAAGTTTATAATATTTATGTTACGTTATATCAAGTATTAAAAACTAAGTCACTTTAAAAATACTGTTGAAATGTGGCTCTTTTCTTCCTTATTTTTTTTTTTTAAATAAAGAAGAAAAATAAACTCTCCTTCCTAGCTAAGAAATAATCTATTGTAGACATAATCTTATTTGAGTATAGCATGGTTGTGACACTACTGCCACCTAATGGTAGGGTGCCTTAATTGCAGACCAAGTACCTAAAATAAGCAACCACTAAAATTTCAAAAGTAAATATAATTACAGCAAACCAAACCTCACCTATGGAGACTGATGTTATATATAGTGTATAAATTACTATCAGATGCAAGTAAGAGGGGGTCATCTTTTGACTTTTTCTTGCCTTTGACTTAGGTGTTTTATGCTTTAAAGCAGTCCATCAGAAACTGAGGACATGTAAAAGAATTACAGAATTCTTTCACAGAACTTACAGTATGTCAACATTTGATTTTAGAATTAAAATTATTGTTAAAAATGGGATGTGGTTTAAAATAAGTATTAATATGTGCTAGGTAATGGTCATCAATAGTCATCCTATTTGAGCATTATTGATAGTTCAATAATTTATTCAACTTATTTAGGGCCGATTAGTCACAAAGACATTTTAAATAACAGTCATAAGAAGAAAAATACCTTCATGAGAATTATTCATCTGTTTTCCAAGTTTAAAATCATCCTTAATAACATATAGCAGATAAAGGAGGAGCAGCCATTCCCTCATTCTCCTACGTGGTCATGAAACCGTGAGTTCATAACTGAACAATCCACACAGTGACATTCAGCATCTAATTTGTAGTGGACACCTGGCACTACGTGTGTTCTGTTCTTGCTTTAGCAGGAACCTGATGGCGAGTCCTCCATAAGGGTAGATGGGGACACTTTCATTAACTTTGTTTTGACATTGTTTTTGCTTTCTGGTTTAGTAACATCCAACATTTGTCTTATGTTTGGCAGCTGCAGAATGCTTTCACATGTTGTTTTTATTCTCCTTGCCACTAGATAATTAGTACCTTTGTTTTACAGCTGAGGAAACCATAATGGTCATAGAAATGTAATGACTTGCCCAAGGTCACATAGCCAGTAAGTAGCAAAGACAGGGGGTGTAAATCTAGAATTTCTGACTTTCAAGTTCATGCTCCTTTTACTGGATGGCGCCGCTTTCCAAGAGAAGATGAGATCATTCCTCAGGATATAATTCCTTGATTCTGTTACGTGTGGTAGCATAACATTCAAGAAATAGCCAGTCAAGAAATAGCGAGTTAGAGAACCATCCAATGTCTGTGGCTTCTTAGGAAAGGGATTTCTTACTGAAACTGCTAGTTATACTTTTCTTTTAGTCAAATGTCAGTTCTCACTTATTCATTCATCCAACAGCAATTACTGTAAGAGTAGCAGCCATGTTGCCTGCACTGTCAGCACAGGGAACCAGGGCCTGGAGGGCCTACATCCTAATAACCTGTGAAATGCCTCTCCCTCGTTCTGAACCCCTTTTCTCATCTTCATCTGCCATCTCCAATCCACACTACATACCTAGACTACAGGAGGAATTGCTTGTCAGAATGGACAGTAAGGAGGAAAGCATACTTTGTTCCAAATGCCTTGTGGTTTTCACCCTCAAGGTCTTGTTGGTCAGCCCGGGACTGGCACATGGGTCTGTTCTGCCAGATGAGCCCGTCAACGTGGGAACATTTATTTGAATGAATATGGGTCAGGGTTGCCATAGAGAAAATAAACGTGCTGGTTCTTTTTCTGGGGCGTGCCATCACACATCCACATGCGCATAGGCACCGGCTCATCCTTAGAAATACATCTTCCCTTAAGCCATCTCCTCTCCACAATGCTGCTACTCCACAATGCTGCTACTCCACAATTGTGGCCCTTCCCACAAACGCGTATCTCACCATCCTGTGCCATGGCTGCTCAGCCCAGGCAGACAGACCACAACCCTCTGGGGGTGTTTTCAAGCCATGCTTCTGCACTGCACCTCGTGCAGTTCCAATTAACAAACAGCGCTCTCCGTGTGATGACACGTGGTTGATAGAAACTTAATTCATCAGTATGTTTAGGACATGTTATTTTGAGATAAGATCAGGAAGGGGCTAAATACTAGAAGGCACTTGAAAGTCAGAAAGGAAGTCATCTGCCATCTCAGCCTTTAGAAGTGGTGCAGATTTAAGACTAGTGAAGTCCGTATGTATATTATGGTAGAAGTCAGCTTCTATGGAAGCCTGTCATCAGTCCCAAACCTTGGCTGTACAGCACCTTGGTCCTTAATTTTTCTGACCCCACATGTGATGAATGCATGATAAACAAGGGCCTTCCCCATATGGTCCCTACACTTGGGAGTGACATAATTGTGTGTCTTGTTCTCAGATTTTTGCTTGAGCAAAAGTAAATGGCAGAAAGGGAACTATTCTTACCAGTTGGGAAGGGAGAAGAGGAGATTGGTCCCCTGGCCAAGATAGCATTTGGACTCCTGCACATGGCGTGCAAGGCTGTCCCCAATTTGCCAGCCTCCCTTTTCTCTGCCAACCCCCTTTTACTCCACCCTGAGCTTCCATGTCCGCGTTGCCACCTCTGTGCCTGTGCACACAGGGCCTCCTCTGCTTTGGAAGGCACCGTGTGCTGTTCTCACCCAGGCAGCGGGCCCACCGACTTCCACCTCCAGCACAGCTCAGGGCTTTCTCACTGGGTGTCACTGGCCCTGCTGGGCAGCTGCTGCCACAGGAGCCAGAGGGGTCCAATTAGGAATTAAGAAATTGACTATTACAATCACAGGCCTCATTGAGCCGACAGTGTTTAGGGTAATTTTCCAAGTAAACTCCATGGAGATTATTTTCACCATGCTTGCAAATAAGATGCAGATTTCTTATGCACGTGCAGTGCTTTGCAGTGATAATATGCTTGTACATATACCACTGTGCTTTATCGCACCCCCTACAACAATGTTATGAGGTAAGTAGGGCAAGTGCTATTTTCCCTGTTTCTAGATATCCACACTGAATTTCAGAGAATCTGACTTATACAACTACTGTGTTCCTAGCGACAGAAATGATCCAGTTGACATGAATCTACTCCCACCTCTCTCTCCCTGGATGTGAACAAAGGGCATAAGCCTACAATTAGACAAAGCTAAGATATGAAAATCCATCGTGCATAACACTGAATGATGTGAGACAGACTATAGGCGCTACAGGAATTTGCAAGAGAAGGGTGGAAGAGTCAGGGAATACTAATTAAAATAATAGCTGCCATTTCTGAGGGTTTAAAAGTTGAGGCAGACAACTAAAACTATTTTACAAACACCAATAAAGTAGAACAATAGGATTTCCTCTAAAGGTTTGGCCATTTACCAGTCACTGTGCTGAGAGTTTACAAGCATGATTTCATTTAGTCCCCAATCTAGCACATGAGGCAGGGACTGTCATTGTCATTGTCCAAGGACGGGAAGGTTAGGTGAGTTGTTCACGGTGACCAGGTGGGTTGGGAGCTGTGGCTTCAACCCAGGCCTGTCTGACTGTGCTTTGACACGACACCAAGCTGCCACCTTTACAGGCTTCATGGAAGAAGCGGGTCAGGAACTTGACCCTTGACTGGGGTCAAGATTGGCCCTTCTGGGGAGAGGAAACGGAGGACTCCAGAAAGGTAGCCAGAGTGACTAAGGCACAGGGGCAGGGCATGTGCAGTGTACGGAACTCTGGGGACACCCAGAGAGAGGGCAGATGTTACAGGAAGTGGGGGCTATGGGGATCAAGTGGGAAACGATGAAAATGGGCCATATTAGGGTAGGGCCTCAAAGCCTGACAGAGCAGCTTGGATGTGATGGAGCTGACCATGGGGCTCTGGGAGGCTTTCAGCAGATGCAGGAGGTTGGGGGGCGGGGGTGCGTGTAAAGATCACTGGCTTTCAGCATTCAGGTAGAGGCTGTGGGCCAGACCTGAGGGCAGGTGTGTGACACACCACCATGTTAGCATCCTTCACCGTGGTGTCTGCCCGCCCCTGTACACTGCACGCCCGTTCCTGGCTTATCCACAAGCACGGGAACCCCAGTGGAGATGGTTTCCCTTGCTATTAGGCTGATTGATGGAGAAGTCAAGCCTCCTTCTGTTCAGTGCGGAGAGCTGATGGGCTTTTGTTCTTTAGGCCAAATTCCTAGGATCCTTTTGGTCCCAAAACACTTCGCCTGTGGAGTTGATGATAAGAAAGTAGAGAAGTGAACTCACAGAATATAATTTGGGGATTGTGGATAGAGATAGTGTAGGGGAAATAGCAATTCATCTGGGGTCTTGTGGTGTGGGATTGGTGGTATGGGGAGACTCTTGCACTGACACTGTGCTGTGGTAGAGATGAGATGAGCAACCATTAGTTCAGCAAATCCGGGCCTCAATCCCCAGGCTTGGTGCTTTACATATATGACTTACAGAACTCTATTAAGAAGGTATTAGAGTGTGACTCATTGGTTGAGCATCATACCATGCACCAAAAAGTCACAGGTTTGATTCCTGAGCTGGCCGCATACTCAGGTTGCAAGTTCGGTTCTCTAAAATCAATTAATAATACTAATAATAACAATAATAATAAAAGAAGAAGGTATTAGGAGTCCAATTTACAGGTTTGTAAAATAAGTCTCAGAAATATTAAATGACTTCCCCAAGGTCTTACCTAGTAAATGACAAATAAAGCTGCAATGCAGGTCTCTCTGTGCCCTTCCCACTGTACTTTGGCAGGAAAGTAATCATGCAGATGTAGCCGTCGGGGTCAAAGCTTTTTGCTTGAAACACTGAGAGATTAACATTTTGCATTTTCCCCTTAATTTCGCCTTTGAAATCTCCTATATGTTTGAATTGAGAGAAGATGTTAGGAATGACCTTGTACAGACACCTATCTGCTGCTCCTCTGCTTTTTCCTCTCTTTCTGACACCTCCCTTCTCCCTATCCCAAATAAAGTCAGAAGATAAGACAAGCATCAACTCTGTAGCAATTACTTACTTTTTCATTTACTTACGAGAGAGAGAGAGAGAGAGAGAGAGAGAGAGAGAGAGAGGGAGAGAGCGAGAGAAAAGGAAACATGGATTTGTTGCTCCGCTTATTCATGCATTCATTGGTTGATTCTTGCATGTGCCCTGACTGGGGATCAAACCTGCAACCTTGGCATATCTGAACGATGTTCTAATCAACCGAACTCCCCAGCCAGGGTGCAATCTGACTTCTTGTTAGATCAGGAGCTAATGGCATCATGCACCACCTCTGGCCGCTGGGGCCGGATCCTTGGCCCCGGAGGTGGACGAAAGCCCCCTGTGTGGGCACTACCACAGCTGTTCTTGCAGACCTGAATCCATATGCTGTTTCCCTCGCAAGGCCCACGGCATGATGTTTCGTGGAGCTTGTGATTCTGTGGGTGTCTCAGTAGGAACAGGCCATGGTTGGGGAAGCAGCCTGGTCCAAGGGCAGGCTGCCTGTCCGCCACAACCGAGCACCAGCAGGGAGTAGAGGATTACTGGGAGCTGCCCATTAGCCAGCAGAGGTCCCTGGGTGTGGGGCTTTTCAGAATGGCAACCCATTGATTAATAAGGCCTCAAGCTCGCTTCTGTCCCTTTTCCTGTAGAAGGCCAGTCCACTCATGGGAATGGAATTGAGCATTAGGTCAGTGAAATGAGCATTATATTAGAGGCTTCTGTGTGGATTTCAGATGGGGTCGGTTATTAATATGCATTCCTGTGTTATAGTGATGTCCCCCTCCTGCACAAGATTAAGGACCTTCTTCTGGAAAGATTCTGTCTTCCTGGAACTTGACTTGATCTCGTCAGGTGTCATCAGTGAGTCCTTTGCTGGGGTGCAGTCTTACATTTCTGACAGTCTGAGCAGCTCATTGTTGCTTAGTAGGCAGATCATCCATTTCTTCAGTGGGATCATTCAGCAGGCCTTTGCTGAATGAGATGGTGCATTCCTTGGGGTGCTGGTTTTTCCAGCATGTTCTCCAAGGATCCTCACAGCCCTGGCTTGTATAGTCCAAACAGGAATAGCCAAAACCACTCGGACTGCTCAACTGTGAGGCATCTTCAGTCGGCACCTGCATCTCTAGTCCAGTACAGATGAAGACAGTGCCTAGTCAGAGGTGAAACAGCACAGTGCCGGGCATTCTGTGGCCACATCACCTGCACCTGAATCTCTGCTTCACTACTTACTATGTGTGGTGGGCATGTGGGCATGGCACCTGCCTGCTCTACCCTGCCACGGTTTCCCAATCTGCAAAATGAAGATAACGGTGGTACCTCCCTCCTAGGGTTTGATACATAAAATAATAAGTTATTCCGTGTAAATTATAGGATGGTGAATGTTAGCTATTATTAAGTACTTGGAACCCCAAGGAAATTCTATTTTTAACTTTATTGGGGTTTTTAAGCCAGTTTTAGTTTAGTTTAGCTTGAGTTGTCAATTCTTGTAACTACAAACATTCAAGGCATACATACACACAAGAACTGACATATGCTAAATGCTGAATACATATGTAAGCTAAAGTCCTTTCCCTAAAGCAGTCTTAGTCTAGCGGGCACTAGCCACAACCACTATGTGGATGGGGAGAGCCACAGCCAATATACAGGCGCTCTCTTCACTGTTACCATTGCACTTAGGTTAAAAAAGGAGAACTTGCCTGAAACTTAAAAAAAAAAGAAGTGATGGGGTGTGGGGCTCAAGAGAACTCAGTCTTAGCCCATATTCACACACTCTGTGAGCGTGTGGGGCCATTCAAGCTTTCTGGGTCTGACTCGGTTCCTAATCTGTAAAATGGGGCTGCAAGTCATGACCTAACTTCTAGTGGCAGTTCACATTATGCAGCTGTATGGAAGGACTGTGGTGATCCATCTTATTGAAAGTAATGATCAGAAGGTTTTTTGTTTTTTTTAATAATTCACCTGTTATACAGGTGGACCCAGCCAGGAGGGTAAAAACCAGGCCAGTTTGCCTGCATGATTTTACATTAATTGCATTTGACATTTTTGGTTGGCAAAATCCCAAACCTGGAGGTGGCCTGAATCCCCTTTAAGCAGATTTCTGCCAGCATGGATGTGGGGCCTCCGATGTGAGGCACAGTTTGACCTATTAAGAGCCAGACCCTTTGATATTACTAGTAGCATTCTTTTTCCTCTAGCAAATCTTGATTCTTTGTTCACTTCAGCAAAAGCTTATTACAACCTCAGTATCTGACTCCACTAGAAGGCATGGCTTCTCTGTAGCAATACCCTTCAGGTGGGAGACAAAGGGGCATGGGGGTGGATAAAATAAGGGGTGTAGATATATTTTTACCTACAAATACACCCTGCTCTTGCGACCTTTTGCTTTTGCATCTGCCCAGCTCATGGAGACCGCTGGAAGCCCTTGTGCTGGAGCTAGGGACAGCAGGCAGCCTGAGTCTTTCAGAGACCTTGGCTGACTGGCTTCAGGCTCTGAAATCAGATTTAAACCTCTGCTGGGTCTCTCTGAGCTGCTTTAATTGTGGCAAGTTCACAGGGCAAACTCCTGCTGGGAAAACACTTTTTCAAAGGAGGGTCATAAATACCAAAGTGCTGGATGTGGAGGGGGCACATAGCTCCCAGGGACAGCCAGCCTGAGCGCCTAGCACAGACCGCAGGCCGGCCAGGAAGATGTTTCCTGGCAGAGCTGGTGCTGGTGGCCCAGGAGGGGCTCCGTTTGAGCCCGGGCATTGGCAGCAGGCATGCGACCCCCCACAGAGCGTGCTGGCCCCAGCACAGAAGCTTCTAATCAGAGACACCTGCTCAGGGTGAAGGGCGCCGGGCGGCCAGGCCAGCAGATGTCTTTATCAGTGACTGGATGTTGGCGGAGGAGCTCTGCTCACTCTGAGAGCAGGGCGCTGGGAGAAAGCACTGTGGCCTGGCAGCCTAGAGCCCTGGTTCTAATTTCAGCCTGCCACTGGCCAGGTCTGTGGCTTCTCCCCTCTGGGCCTTGGTTTCTTCCCATCTGAGAGCTGGCAGTGAGGTTGGATCACTTAAGGGTCCCTCTGATTCTCGGGGGCCCGGGCAAAAGCAGACTGGGGAGAGCGATTGCTCAGGGCGGGTTTCCCTGAGTGGGCAGCTGCCCCAAAGAAATGCCTGCTGAAAGCCCAGCAGTCAGGCCTCAGGGCTCCCCCGGAAACTAGGGGGGCTGGGGGCTCACCGGCTTGAAATGCTCCCTCAGTCTCTGTGACCCGTGAGGAATGTTCCCCTCAGGGCAGCAACCCCAGTGACCTTGCTGAGTTGGTGATCCTGACCGTAAACAGAGCACAGGTGACCAGGCTTTCCATGCCCATTGGTACCGACTGGCATCATCTCCTGGACTAGCTAGAGCCTCACCACAGTGGTGAGGATTGACATCCTCTTCAGCAGCTCAAAGTGCACACTTTCATAGAGACCACCAGCTAGCCCAGTGTTTCTCAGAGTGTGGGCCCAGTGGCGCCCGCATCGTCTGGGAACTTGTCAAAAATATAAATTCTCAGGCCCTGCCCCAGACCTACTGACTCAGAACCCCTGGGATGGGCTGAGTTTAACGAGTCTTGTGAATGGTCTGGGGCAGGCTGACATCGGAGCACCGCTGTGCCAGCCTCTCTCTTATTTGAAACTAAATTTTGTTACGAAGGCAACACTGCAACCATAAAGGTACTTGGGAAAATTACCCATAGGCCCCCTGCTCCATCACAGTAACTGTTTCCATCTTCCTGGGCTCTCGCCAGTCTTTGTGGACTTGCCCACATATTCTTTTACAGATGACATTGTACAGCGACGTTTCCGAGTTGCACTTTTTCACTTAACGTTATTAGTGCTTCCCCCCCATTGCTTTATAACCTTCATACTTGTCACTTTCAATGACTGCAGAACACTTCCCTTGTGTGACTGGCTTTTCGAGCTTGACCGCCCTGCCCCTAGACATTTGGCGACTTGCAGCTTTTCTCTGTGGGAGAAGTCACCTGCCTGTCCAGGGCAAGGGCAGCTCCTGGGCGTTCCACGTGACTTCCCGTCCGCTCAGCGCCTGACCTCCCTGAGGTCCTCAACATGAGGTTATCTGCAAAGATTACTTAGTGTCAAAGACATCAACAAAAAGCCCGGAACAGATACTGACTCTGCAGGGACGTGTCAGGACTGAAAGATCCCTGCTCTGCCCACTTTTGTTAACCTGAGTATCTTCTCATTTTGCTCACAGGTGGCATCAGCAGAGGGTGCCTGGAGTGGGGCGGGGACGGGCACCTCCCCTGCCCTGATGGGATGGAAGCCTGTGGCCTCACTCTGTGCCAGGCCTGCTGTCGGTCATTTCCTGAGCATCCTGGTCCCCAGCAGGAAGGCCCCTCCTTCTTTTTCCTGCTGCCTCCACCTTCTCCCTCTCCCCGGTTGTGTGCCTTTTGGTCTCCTTCCTTCGCCAGCCTGGCACAGTCCTCTTGGAGTCGGAAACACACAGCCTGACCAGCATGGCCCCTAGTGGTAGCCCCTTTGTTTTGACAAGACCATTGATCAGTCTTGGGCCATATAAATACACTGCTGCTCTTAAAATGATTTTTGTTGGGATAAATCCCTAAGGATGGTATTACTAGGCCAACGGGTAACCGTTGGAGCATCTTTTATGCCATTGTCTGTCCTGTTAGTGGCAATCTGCATGTATGCCTATCAGTGGCTCCACATTGCTCTTTCTGAAATGGGGTTGTCCTGCCTACTCAACAGATGAAGAAGCTGAGGCCCAGTGAGGTTAAGTGGTTTGCAGCGACCATGGAACTGGGGCGAGGATTGCTTGTCTGTGGGTCTTTGTTTCTTTCAGCAGATAGGGCCCCCTCCTTGCCCTCCTCTGGCTGCCTCTCGGTTGTCAGCACTGTCAGCCACTCAGGGGCCTGTGGCCTCGAAGATGGCTCTGCCTGCAGGCACCCTCTCACCTCTGTGGTGCTCTTACGTCTTTTGGATGAGAGTCCAGGTCTATGATTTCCTTAATCTTTATTGCCCCACCCACCCTGGGTCTGAGGAGATGCCTGTCACCAGTCTCGTGTGAACTGCTTTCAGTGCCGGGACCAACCGGTAGCAGCTGGTGTGGAGGCTCAGCTCGGCCCAGGAGGAAGGCACACCTTGAGTGCCCTATTTGCAAAATGACCAGAGGCTGTCATCCTACACCTGCCTCTCATTTAGAGACCTGAGCTAGAATCGTAAAGGCGGTGCCAGGAGAGGGCTTTGCCAAAGCATCTCATGAAAATCTGGCTAATGGGCCTCTGGGTCCACTAGTTATAGCTTCACATGGCAAAGACCTCAGCTCTGTTTTCATAGTTTGCAGGTGGCCAGAGGTCTTGAATGGGCTGAATTGAAGGTCACTTAAAGGCAGAATGGTATTCCCAGACCCTGCTCCCCAAGCGCATGCCCCTCCCAGCGTGGAAGGACGAGGCCATACTTGAGAAGGGCCAGCTCTCCACCAGCTGGTAGTGCCCACTGACATCACCCCATCAGCTCCCTGGCGACTCCCCATCCCGGCCCTCAGTCAACTCCCTTATAGGCACTCAGCTCCTTCAGTGTGTCTTCCTCTTGAGGTGCTGGACGGCAGAACAGAATTCCCAGAGCTTCATGTTTGGAAACAGGCAAGAGTGTGGAGCTTTCCTAGAGATACGGAAGCATCCAGAAGAGAACACCTCGTCCTGCCACCCAGTCTCTGAGGCGAAACATCTGAGGCCTGGTGATGCATGCAGGTCTAGAGAGCAGTGGGTGGCCAAGTCAGAACTGTCCAGGGAGCAGCGCAGGCCAGCTGTGCGGCCAGCAGGAAAGCAAGGAGGCTGCAGGAGGAGGGCGGAGTCCAGCTGCAGGAGGCTTGCCTGTGTGAGCCATGGTTCAGGGGGGCTTAGAATGGCAGTAGGGTGAAAGGTGTCCCGTGGTGAGAAAAGGCTTCCATTCATCTCACATAAGCTCAGTTTTTTCAGTTGAGGTCTATTTGACATTTAGGAATTGTAGCCCTGACTGACGTGGCTCAGTAGCTTGAGTGTCGTTGCATGCACCAAAGGCCACTGGTTCAATTTCTGGTCAGGGCACATGCCTGGATTGTGGGTTTAATCCCTGGTCAAGGTTCATGGGGGAGGCAGCCAATCAATGTTTCTTCCTCTCTCTCCCTTTCCCTTCCCCCCTCTCTAAAGATCAATAAAAACATTTTTAAAAGAATTGTACATATTTAAAGTGTACAATTTGATTATTTGCTTACGTATATACTGTGAAATGATCACCATATTTCATCTAATTAATATATTCATCTCTTCAGATAGTTACCACTTACGTGTGTAGGTGAGGGGCTGGGGGGTGAAAACACTTAAGATCTACCCTCTTAGGAAATTTGATTCCATTTTAAAGTGTGTGTGTGTGTGTGTGTGTGAGAGAGAGAGAGAGAGAGAGAGAGAGAGAGAGAGAGAGAGAGAGAGTGTTTTGTGTGGCCTATTCTAACTCATGCAGTTCCTGGGCTCTATTGAAGCAATTTCAATTTGGTTCTTGTGGCTTAAAAGGTCCCTGAAACACTGCAGTGAAATTATAGCTCCTTAATTTAGCTGCCTGTCAGTTATTTTTTTTTCCAGGTGGTTTAGGATTGACAGTGAGTTTGACATTTATAAAAATGTTTTGGAAATCATATTAGACACCTTGGAATCAAAAGGAATATGAAATACATTATTCCAGGAAGCATGGTTGGAGTTATTCTTCTGGCCACCCCACGTCACATCTCTTCTCTCAGCAGTCTTTTCAGACAAAGCGCAGCGATGGGCTGTGAAATTGTGGGTTGCTCTGGGCCTGGTCGCCTTTGTGAGTTTCCTTCCGGCCCTTTGTCACCCTCACTTTGGTGGCTTCTGCTTCATTTGCGCACGGCTAAGGACAAAGCATTTCTGTTTTCTTTGTCAGAACATTGGAGGATGCTAGAGATGGAAAAAACTTTAGGGACTGTCTTCATCTGCTCACACCCACTCCTTTCTTGGGGGCTCAGAGGATGGGGGATGTGACTGCCTTCACATTGCTGAGATTCACTCAAAAATCAAGGACTCCAAATCACCCGTGCTCCATGAAGCTACATGCTACAATGCTCACTGTGACATTCACTTGCCAGTTGAGGACAGCTGTGAGCCCAGAGCTTGTTCCTGAAATGAGAAATGCCTGACAGAGAGGGCTGTGTCACCCTGGAGAACCGTGTGACACCTTCTGTGCCCCTGAGATTAGAGGTGAGGGGGGAGGAGGAGCAGCCTGCGTGAAGTGGGAGACTCTCTCTCTGCTCCCACCTGCCTGCTCCGATGCCTTCAGAGCAGTTCAGCAACTCCGCCAGGCACTCTGCCAGTGCTGGGATCCACAGGGTGAAAACCAGAATTCCTGCCTCCAAAGAGTGACAGGACAGCAGGATAAACACCCCAGTGACAGTCATCGGGACGCCTGTAAGATACCCGGCAGAACTGCGTTCCTTTAGGTGGCGAAGGGAAGATGTCTGGGCCACAAGTTCTCAGCCCCAGCTGCTCACTGGGGTCACCTGTGGAGATTTAAAAACTACCCCCCCCCCCCAACTCCATTCTGGTGTTCTGCTGATCTGCAGTGGGACCTGGCCATAGGAGTTTTGGCTTTTGTGTTGTTTTTTGTTTGTTTGTTTTAGACACTTAGTTGTTTCCAGGATGTGGCCAGGATTGAGAACTGCTGGGTGAGGTAGAAGTCCCCCATTTGAGTCCTATTTGGTCAACTGTTAAAGTAAAAATAAAATTACTCATGACACTTGTTAATGTGTAAGGAAGACCATTCAAGGGGGACTACTACAGTGAGGTTTTGCAGCAGGAGAGAGAAATTGGGCTCAGCTCCCAATACAACAGGGAAACGGAATTTATAGGCAAGGGGTAGCGGTGGAGCGGCTGTCGATGAAAAATTACTAAGAGGAAACAACAGGTACTAATCTACCAGGATCTTGCTGAAGGCAGGCCAGGATGATCAGACAGCACCTGTTGATGGTGGGGATGAGCAACCCAATCAGTTATCAAGGTGATCAGGTCTGTGTGTGTGTGTGGGGGGGGGGGGGGGCATCTGGTTAAACTGACTTAACAGAATAAATTGGACAATGCAGAGACGAACATGAAAGCCCAAAGTCAGGGCCTTGCTGAGAAGAGTTCGAAGGAGCCTAAGTAGGGATTGATCAAGGAGAGAATTTGTCCGCGTGGTGGGTGGCATGTTGTGGCAGAGGGTGAGTCCTGGGTGTGGGGCAGAGAGGGGGAGGGTAGGAGAAGTAAGGGGATGGGTTTGACATTTATGTTTGGGGCAGGGTGGGGGCAGGGGAGTGAGATCAGGTCTGCAATTTAAAAAGACTATTCTCTTGTTGGAGATTGATGGGGGCTGGCTCTCAGAGAAAGGGACTGACTTTAATATGGGACACGTGGCATCTGAGGTCCTCGTTGGATGATCCCCGTGGAGATTTCCAGGAGGCCTCAGAAATGTCAAACTTCACAAACAAGAATCAGTTCAAGAGACAAATTGTTTCGGCTCAAAGAATTGCAATTCAGGCTACATGGATTTCAGTAGAATCCCAAATAGTGTCCTGATCAAAGGAGAGAGAAATGGATTTTAGTGGGAAAAAGGGAGAAAGACAAGGTAAATTGTTTTTAAGAAAAATTCACTGGTGCTGACAAAGCTAGATTTGTACTTTCCTGGTGGGCAGTGTGCTCACTGGGTAAATGTTCACTTGACCAGCTCTTTGGACAGGAAAGTTTCATCCTTGCTAATGTCTTGGGATGTTGGCAGTTTGCCCCAGTTCAGAAGTTCAGAAAACGGGACGTGCAAGCCAGTTCTGCTGGAACGGCTGCTCAGCTCCACTTAAAATGACCCCAAATAGGTTACTTTTTACAGAGTAAAGGTCTAAAGCCGGGGTGCAGGTGAAGGAGATACAAAGGGCAGGATTCGTTAGCATCGAAAGGTTCTTTCTCGCTAGGTTCCACCTGTCTGTTACACCTAGCTCACGTTGAACTAGTTATCTATGATGCTAGCTCATTAAATGGCCATGTATTGGAAGCCTATTGTTTCCTTGTGCAAAATGGAGGGCCTGGTAATTATCTGGTTAAGGGCTTCATCAAAGACAGATTACCAGCAGCACTAGTCTGGTTGGTTGTCAGCTTTGAGCAGGGTCATTGTTAGGGCTCCTACCCTTTGGGTGTCACAGCTCTGCTCCTGCTGCCTCCCCAACCCCTCGGGAAGCCAGTGGCATCTGCAGCCCTGTGAGTACTGATGGTGCGACAGAAGCAACATGACAACTTCCAGTTGAATCACATTGTTATATGTCTGGCTGTTGTCACATGGTGATTTGGGAAACTTTTTAGATATTTATCAAGTCAAAGTAAAAACTACAACAATAAAATGACACCTTGCAGTTGCTCGGTGAATTATGGTTGTCATATTACCGTACTTGAGCACCCTGAGAGGTGTGGACATGCACTCACTCCAATTTAAAGGTGATGAAATGAGGATAGGAAATTACATTTTAAAAATAGCATGAGGTATTGTGCTCTGGGGTTTTTAAAGGTGAATGCTACCCATTCTCAAATGCAGCTCATGTTCTGGGGTTTCAAAAGCAAAAACAGAGGGAAGTCATTCTCGAACTTATCCATGTTCAGACTCTACCGGAAGAACACTTTTATAAAAACGTTAACCTAATTTTACCTTGACTTTTATTCCCCCTTAAACAACCCAGCTTAACCCAGTTAGAGTTTTATTCATCACAGTTGTGACAGCAGGAAGCCTGGGTTTCAGTCCTTCTCAGACACTTGGAAACTTAAGTTCCAGTTTCTTCTGAAATGGGCGTTGGTTACTCAGATGGGCCCTGTGTGAGGAAGGCACTGTACTGTGTACAAGAGATCTTGTGCACTGCCCAGGGCCCAGTAGGCAATCGTAGGTATCTGCGGCATTCTGGGTGATTAAACCAAGTTCACGTCTTTAATTAATCTCTATTAAAATATTTCCCATTGCTCATGGATAATTCTGTGGACATTTTACTAATATTAAATCCAATGAAGGAGCCCAGGAGGGTTTGGTAGAGGCCACATAAAGCCCGCATGACACAGATGAGGATGCTGAGGCCAGAAAAGTGGGTGTGTTCCCAGGGACACACATCTGGCCACTTGACTGTTGGCTGGCCAGGTTCTCCTTCTACACAACCACACCTAACATGTTTGCCACCCACTGTCCTAGCCTGCCCTGCCCTCGAGTCCAAGAAGAGGAATTTGTGGCCTCACCTGTTTGTGGCTTTATGTGTCCCATGCAAAAGGAAGTGATGGAGGAGTGGTGGGCAGATGGTGACATCTTTCAATACTGCCCTCACTTACCAGGACCTTGGGTCACTGCCTAGTTTTGCCACAGTGCTGGTCAGGCAGTGACCATTCCCTGGTCTGTAGAAATGTCTGAAACATTTCTCTACATTTCTAAAAGTTGGTATTCAGGCTTTCAGGTTTAAAGAAACTCACTGTGTGAACACAGAGTGCTCAGAAAACAAAGTAAGAAAGTTTGATGAGTCTCAGCCTCCCATTGGCTTTATGATGGAAGGTTCGCCTCTGTGAAGGGAGGGAGATGTAAGGACTGTGTCTCTATATGTGGTGATAACAGCTGACCTGAGACCCTCAGGATGAGGGAGAGGGGATGCAGGCGCATGGTCCGGGCTGCCACGGCTGAATGGGTGGGCATCTGTCTCCTTTCCTCTTAAATTTCACTGCCTACATGCCAGGCTTCCTGGCACACTGACTGATGCTCATACCTCCTGCATCTGTCTGAATTATGAATGTTAGAAGGACTGTGGAGAGAAGATGGTTTCCCTGAGACCAAAGGGCTGGGCGTTGAGCCCGACTGGGGTCCTTCCCTGCTGTCCCCACCTCCACCCTCCTCTTGGTCCTGAGCTCCACATTCTACCCTCACCCCCGCTTCTTCCCTCTCTCTGGATCTGCTCATGGTGCTCTTTTTGTTATCAGTTAATGTGTTCAGTAGCCAAGTATATTCTGTAATTAAAAATTTATCTGGTGGCTAAGTATGTCACTGTGAATACACTTCGTCCTTTAATCAGCAGTGCGGCCCAGAGCCATCACTTTACCCCTCAGCCCTCCGTGTTTTCATTTTTGAATTAGTTGATGTCAAAGGAGCCTCCCCCTGCCCCCCACCTCTAGAAATGTTCTGTCATCCCTGTGCCCTTAGTTATACATGAGAAGGGAACAACCCCCCTACACGTAGCTACTCCTGAGTCCCAGAATGGGGAGAGGGGAGGAGGAGATAGAAAGCAGAGCTGTCCCTGCCCTGCCCTCATCTCCAGTGTGTGAAGAGGAGTCACGGCCTCTTCTGCTTTTAGAGTGGAAACAACATCAACTTGATGGTCGTTCTTCTGCCATTGGTTGGACACATTTTCCTGGTTACTTTTCCACTGAACTCACCGTAGTGGAGTTTTCAGACTTGAATCTGAAGCTTTTGCAGCAAATGCTGATGTAGAACTGACAGGCATTTCTTGGCTTTTAGTGAAAATGGGCCTTGTGTTCTAGGCAAAAGGATGCCATCTTGAAGGGAATTGGCACTATCATTCCATATCTGGGACATGGTCGCCCACTTCTGGGTGCTGTTGTGAACACAGTGCTATGACCAGCACCTAGGTATTACAGATGCATCAGCACCTAGTTATTATAGATGCACAGCTGGGCAGTCGAGCGTAGAACCTGTAGTTATGGAAGCACAGAATGTATGTGGAACTGTTCTGTGTGTTTGATTACAATATATGAATTGTCAATATTCAAGGAGGCCAGCATGCAGTTGTCCTACTGTATATCATTTATGACCTGCACAGGGCAGAAAGCGTGTCTAATTGTGCAGTCAGCATGGGGCAGCGGGCATGTGCAGTGATGTGGCCAACAGGCGAGCATGTGCAGGTATTGAATGGAGACAGTTTTGTGACTGGTCCCTGGGCATCATGTGTACCCTTCTACATGGTCACTCTGCAGGTTTCATGTTTTTACATGAAGATGCCATGTGGGTGGTTTTGTGGTCTGAAGACAGTGTAATGTATGATGGCTGCATGGCCAGCCCACAGGCCTTGTGTTGTATAAGCTTTCTGTGATAGGGGACGAAGTAAACGGCAGATGGGAGAGACCCTAAGACAACATGTCCAGTGTTAGTGTGGAGTTTCTAGGGAGTTGATAGGAGCTATTAGCTAAATGGCATATGCATCTTGTGTATTTATAATCACATTTAAATATTTTACCAGTCTCTTCATCATCTTGTTATGCTGAGTTTTTTTCACTGACCTTTTCAAAACCAAAAGAGGCCATTCAGTGTTTTATTATAGAGAAACCAAACTTAACATAACACTATGACACTATGTGTCTGTATTTTTGGAAGGTAGAACCCTGTGGTCCTCAAAGATAATTTTTTTTTCAAAGAAGCTATCCCAAAGTAGCAGACCCTTTACCAACACATAAATGGAGCTCCCCACCATTCCCATCACATTCCTTTTTTACACAGTACAAAAGGGGGATTAACATTATATTAACCATGAAAATTTGCTTATCCCAGTAAGAGTTACAAAAATAATTATCTAAGTTTTCTCATTTGAATAGCATATTTTTAGTTTTTAAATTTCTTCACGTGTATGATCTCATTGATTCTCTAAATAGCCTCGTTAGATTAGCAGAATTCTCATGTCCATTTTACAGATGAGGAAACCAAGGCTCAGAAGGTGTGCAACTTACCTAAAGTCACACAGCAGCCAGGAGATAGAGCTGATTCATAGTCTGGTCAGATTTCATACCTCTCACTGCCCTTGGGTAATGAACTAGGACCTCTTCCTTCTCCAAGTCTCTCAGCAAATGGTGTCAGCTAAATAATTTATACCAGGAGGTACTAATGTGAATTGGCTTGTCTGATTGTTACCTCATACCACAGTGGGCTGTTGGTGTGAATTGGATCCTGATATTGTTCATACTTCTTATTGATGATAAATCAGTTATCTGTGATTCTATATTCCATTCAGTCAATACATGGACTGAGTACCATGTTTAAGATGCTGTCTTAGGCCCTGGGGTGCATGGGAGGGTGGTGGGACCAATAAAAATGATTACAGCTCAACCTCTGCCTTCAAGTTGGCTTCCAATCAAGTGGAAGAAACGAACACACACACACAGCCACCCAGAACAATGCGATAAAGGTGGCAACAAGGGTGAGCTCAGGAGACACTGGGACACACATTTGGGAGCACTGCATTCTGACCTGGAGAAACCAGGAATGCTTTCCAGAGGGCGCTCCTGTTTAGGAGCATGACTTGAAAGATGAGTAGGATTTTTAAACAGAAGTAGCAGTGTGTTCGTGTGTGTGCACATATACACATATTTACAAAGGACTGTGGTTGGTAGGGGAGACAGACTGCCTCCCAGGGAGAACGAATAACCTAAACAAGATCTGGAAGACAGTGTGTTTGTTCATTGGGACAGAACCGCAGGGTGTTTGGAGGACAGAGCAGGGAGTGGAGGAGCTGAGATTGCAACACCTGGCTGAGGCCAACCCCGCTTCTGGGTATCTGCCTGAAAATTTTGAAAACGTTGATTCATAAAGATACATGTACCCCTATGTTCATTGCAGCATTATTCACAGTGACCAAAACATGGAAACAACCAAAGTATCCTTTAATAGATGATAGGGTGAAGATATGGTACATATTATATACAATGGAATACTACTCAACCATGAAAAGAATAGAAATACTGCCATTTACAACAACATGGATGGACCTTGAGAATATCGTGCTAAGCAAAATAAGTCAGACAGAAAAAGTCAAAACCATATGATTTCACTCATATATGTGATATGAAATTGGAAGCAACAAATGAACAAACAAAGGCTCATGGACGCAGACAATAGTATGTTGGTTACCAGAGGGAAAGGGGGTGGGGAGAGGTAAAAAAGGGTAAGGGACGTCAAATACATGATGATGAAAGGACACTTGACTTTGGATGGTGAACATGCGTGCAATATACAGATGATATATTATAGAATTGTATACTTGAAACCTATATAATTTTATTAGCTTATGTGCACCCCCCCCAATAAATTTAATAAAATTTTTTTTTAAAAAAGAAACAGCAAAAAAAAATTTGGCGGTGGACAAAATGTGAAGGAAACATTTAGCCATATTCTTGAGCAGGGGATTACAGTCAGGATGTGTTTCAGAAAAATTATTTTAGCAGTGGCAAGGTGAATGGAGCAGAGGATGCAGATATAGAGGCTAGGAACTAGGGGGCCATTTTAGAGGCTATTGCAGAAGTCTCAGCAGAGCATGAACAAGTCATCTCTGCTTAGGATCAGAAGGCTCATTGCCACTGCCCCTCCATTTACAATGAACTGTTGAGAATGTCTTCATGTCTGTTGACTCTGATTCACCCTGGCTACAGAAATTACCTTTCAGCACAGATAATCTGAAACCCTCTCTGATCCAGTGAAAATGCGTTTGCCTACTTCTGAGAGTATTTCTCATCTTTTTGCCCTGCATCCCTGAAAAACGCTTAAAGTCCTTGTGGTTGTAGATAGTGTATCTTCTGAATCTCAGAGGCAAATTATCTTTAGTAAAAAAAATATAAAGTAGCACTCCTAAGCACACAGCCCCTTCCTCTATAAAAGCTGAAATCAGAATCAACACCTCACAAAGATTCCTGTTCCTGTCCATCTTCACAAGGCCCCCCCAAGTGGGGTCAAGCTCAAGAGGGCCATGTCTTGTCTACACTTTGTATTGCACAATTTCTGTTGAAATAACCTATGTCTGAGGCTGCTCGCTACCCCCTCCCTACTTCACCCCCTGCCACAAGGGCCCTTAGCTGCAACCTTTCGTCTCTCAGGCTAACTTCTCCTCACTGCAGGGCCTGATCCCCCACCTCCTTTTTCTTCAGGGTGTTTTTTTCTGTTCGCTAACTGGTACCAGTGGCCAGTTGAATTACAGGAAAAAGCAGGTGTTGTGATTGACAGTCTCTGTGCTGGGTACAGGTGCCAGGCCCCAGGGAGCAGCACTCAGACACTTGGTCAGTGCTGCTGGGCTTCACCTTCGAGTCCTCTCTGCTTCCCATCCCCGTTTCTTTGCACACTGAGTAGCAAAGGCTATGCAAAAAGGTGCAGCATGTCTGTGGAGGGACATGCAGCACTTCAGTAACTTCTCATGTTCCTTCAGTATGATAGGCTATATCATTAAAGGGAAATACTGTTTGGAGAAAAACCAGATGTGTGTTTAGTGGACATGAGACTAGTGTCTGGAGATTATGCAGTGAGAACACACATTGTGATCCCCTGAAAGTGTCCTGGCTTGTAAACCTTTGGGAATGATTAAAGGTCATTTCAGATTTCCTAGAGTATGAAGACTTCAGATATGGGCTGAAGGTAATTTTGGGATTAGAACTTTCTAGAAGGATGACATATTTTTGACAGTTGAAGGACCTTGTCTCTTTACTCAAAGGAACTGCTACTAGAAATGTTTCAAGACCAATACGTCCACTTAGAACCTCAAGGTTGTTAAGTAAGTGAAATTGCCCAAGTCAGATGAAGTTGAAGACTGTGGATATGGCCCTGAAACTGAGGTTTCAGCCCCTTTGTTGACCCCTGGCAATGGTCAGTCAGGCAGTCTCTGTTTAAACAGAATTAGATGTTTTCTTGCTTCAACTTTCAGCCCTGGTTAGCAGGAGCCACCGTTGCTTGAGGAATTGTGTGGTATTTTTCTTCACGGTACCGCTTCCATTCTGCTGTTAGTAGCAGCAGTGGTTACTGGCTTGGCGACGTTTGGCAATCTCCTCATCGAAGTAGCCTCATTTAGATGAGACCTCTTGGGCAAAGCCTTCCCTTACCCGCCCAGCCAAAGTTATTCAGTTGGACGTTCATGCTCCGAGGCATGAATTCTTGTGTGCCCATGTTCCGATTGTCATCCAGACAGTGAAGGTTTCAAGTGTCCACTGTGTGCCAGCTTCTATGCTTTTGGACTCCAGAAATTCGTATAAGGGTTGCTCTCCATCCCAGCCATCTAGGAGACTGTCCTAGTCATCCATGACGTCAAATTTGCAGTTCTATTTTAGCGAGTATGTAGGACCCTCTGACCTCCAATCTCCCGCTTGACCTTCCCCTAGAGCAGTGATGGCGAACCTATGACACCTCTGACACGCGAACTCATTTTTTTGGTTGATTTTTCTTTGTTAAATGGCATTTAAATATATAAAATAAATATAAAAAATGTGAGTCTTTGTTTTACTATGGTTGCAAATATCAAAAAATTTCTATATGTGACACGGCACCAGAGTTAAGTTAGTGTTTTTCAAAATGCTGACACGCCGAGCTCAAAAGGTTTGCCATCACTGCCCTAGAGTGTGTATTTGTTCTGCTCTTGTTTTATTTTTATAATCCATCTCTAATGGTCAGGGAATAAAGCAGAGGCATAAACAAACAAATGGACACATATTTAGAAGTTTCTCCAAGGCCCTGATATTGACCTCGGTACTTTGTGGGAATTTAACAAGCATTGTTCAGCATGAACTCATTTGAAATAACAGCAGCCAGCAGACAAGCCTGTTGACCGGTAGAGAGTCCAGGGGCTGGTGTGGGAGGCGAAAACAGCCCAGTGTGAGCAGAGCACCAGTGTGAGGCCAGGAGTGTGTGTGCTTCCCCAGGAGCGCCTACCGAGCCGGCTTCAGGGTGCCCACCAGAGATCCCAGGAGGCAGGGGCCACCCCTTTGGCACGTCTTCAGCCATGACCATCCATGGTGAGCTAAGGCAGGACCAGGCCCACTTCAGATTGTGACCTCTAACTTTGAATTGGGAGGCCCACCACCAGTGAAAGTTACGTTTTCCTCTACCAACCTCATATTTTCTTGTTTTAGATTTTCTTTTAAAAATGTTCCACTTTGAACATGAAGATGTTTTTGGAGTGCCGGGTATCTGGATTGAATATAAATGCGAACGCTTTCTTTGAAGAACATTCTGTTTTCTCAGAGTCTTTAGGACTTTTTATTCTTGTTGTTCTAAATTACAAAAAAAGAAAAAGGCAGAAGTAAAGAAGCCTGCCCATTGTAACAGCTTGGCGAGGAAGAGAGGTGGGGAGAGGCCCGCTGTTCTCTCTTGTGTTAATGTGGACAGCCTTGAACTTGAGTTACAATATCAGCACTACAAAAGGTAGTGTGGATTCAGCACAAAGTAAAGAAGACTGGCAATTACTCTGTGGCTTTCATCAGAGCAGATCAACAAATTTGTAATTTAGTATAAAAATCCACCTTGGAGTCTATTAAAATGTTGGCATCCACCATCCAACTGCCGTCCACGGTGATAGCTTCCATCCACTGCTAATTGGTCTCCATTGGCTTCCCAACCTCGAGAAGCTCAGTTTTCACTCCATCCAGGGGCCCCCCTTACGAACTCCTGGCAGTGGTCAGTCAGCCAGCCTCTGTGGGAACAGGCCTCACACAAACCATCCCCCATCACACCTCTGATTAGAGTTGTTCTTTGTCATGAACTAGCTAAATTCTGACTTTGGGTGGTTCCGCTCATTTGTCCTAGACTCAGGTCTAGAGCAGGACAGGCCTCCCCTTTTCCGTATGAGAGCTTCCTCTGGGGGCTCAGTGAGGTTCCCCTGGAGTGAACTGTTTGGTGGGGCTGAGCAGCCCTTTCTCCTTGAGGGTCCTTTGCCACTGGGATTGCCATGGCCCGAGACAGACTTGTCACTATCAGTGTCAGAGTGGGCGCCCATGTCCAAACAGGGGTTCTGCCCAGGCTGTGTCGCTGCCCCTGCACGCTGTGTGGGGGAGACGCTGCCCGTACCAGCAATTCCTCCACCAGCTGTTCAGCCAAAAATAAGTTCTCGGCTGCTGAGGGCTGATCTTCCTGCTCCCCTTCTCGGAAGCAGAGCGTCCAGTGGTCTGCCAGCTGGAGCTGGGAGATTGGGGAATTTTTTCATTCCAGCTGAAAGGAAAAGCAGTTTGAGGCTTTTCTTTCTTTTTTAACCTTGTTATGTCAAAGGCGTTATCTTGTTCTTAAGGGCAAAAAATAATGCC
This sequence comes from Myotis myotis, assembly GCF_014108235.1. Lineage (NCBI taxonomy): Eukaryota > Metazoa > Chordata > Mammalia > Chiroptera > Vespertilionidae > Myotis > Myotis myotis. Next base: position 74,861,183 of record NW_023416368.1, on the reverse strand, counting down.
GTGGCTTCTGAATTTGCTTTTAAAATAGCACTGAAATGGTAGGTTCCCGGTTCCTGGCAGACGCTCCTATCAGGAGCGTCAGATGCGGCTTCCACTTGGGTGCAGGGCGGCTCTGGGAGAGAGCCCGAAGCTGCGCTCGGCTCAGCGGATCTGCTGCCAGCCTTCGGATTGATAAGCTGCCTATTTGCACTGAGGACACGAGCAGCTGCCCAAACTGGAATTTTCCAAAGGCCGCAAAACTTTAAAGTGGGAGCTTGAAGTCGTTCCTCTATTTAGCAAAAGTGTGCTAACACCTGCTGGGGCCAGACACTGTGCTGGGGCTGCACTGAGGGCAGTCCCTGTCCTCAGATCCCTCCCTGTCTAGGGCAGTGGTTCTCAACCTTCCTAATGCTGTGACCCTTTACTACAGTTCCTCATGTTGTGGTGACCCCCAATTTCATTGTTACAAATTGAACATAATTAAAGCATAGTGATTAATCACAAAAACAATATGTAATTATATATTTGTTTTCTGATGGTCTTAGGCAACCCCTGTGAAAGGGTCGTTCGACCCCAAAGGGGTCGCGACCCACAGGTTGGGAACCGCTGGTCTAGGGGAAGAAATGGACAGGGCAACCGATGAGAGCGGTATCACTGTGATGAGTGTGCGCGGTGTCCCCCAGCGTGTTGGAATATGGAAGGCCTGCAGAAATGGTGGTAGCATTATTACTGCTGTTGTTATTACTGACAAATTACAAAGGATGCACAACACAACACATATGAAGGAGCAGCCAGTCTGCTTCAGGTGCTCTGGGGGATGATCCCGAACTGTCATAAAGGAGGGGGTATGTGAGCTGCTTTGGAACACTGATGTGGACGACAGGAGTAAGGACTTTCCTGGCAGGAGGAAAGTCATGTGTGAAAGAATGATGATGAAAAGTATTATTTCGGGACCAGCAGCAGTTTCAGTACATCTAAGGCATTGCGTGTGTGTGTGTGTGTGTTTGTGTGTGTGCACGTGTGCGCGTTGGGGGAATGGGGAGGATAGACTTTATACCTGGAAATGGGGGTCTTTGAGGAGCTGAGCAGTGGAGATAAAGTCTCATGTTACACGTTACTCTGCAGGAGCTGTGGAGGCTGGGCTGGCCCCCCGTGGACCTGGGGGCAGGAAAAGGGGTTAAGGGTAAGAAATGATGAGGGAGAGACTGGAATAAGGCAGTGGTGGAGAGGATGAAAGGGAGAAGGTAGATTTAAGAAAAAATAAAATGGGGGGACTTCATGACCTATGACCTATTCAGTCTCTCTGTATCGGGGTGATGGTTATAAGTAAGGAGTGAGTGAAGGCTGGAGCTAAGAATTACCTTATGGTTTTCCCTCCTATGGTTGGTGTTGGAACTGAGAGAGGGAAAACAGGAGTGGGAACAAATGAGGGAGAAGAGAGAGAATTGTGTTGATAGTGCTGGCTTTGAATGGGGAACCTGCTGCCTAGAGGCAACAATGATCTGGTTGGAGGATGTAGGCAATGGGCCTTTGGGGAAGTTACATTGCTGAGGTCGTGGCAGAAAGAGAAGGGTAAGGGACAGTTTTAAAAAGGAAGGCTGACCCTGGCCAGTTGGAGCATCATCCCATACACGAAAGGATCGCGGGTTCAATTCCCGGACAGGGTAGATGCCTGAGTTACAGGCTCAATCCCCAGTAGGGGGCGTGCAGGGGGCAGCCAATCCATGATTATCTCTCATCATTGATGTTTCTATCTCTCTCTCCCTCTCTCTTCCTCTCTGAAATCAATAAAAACATATTTTAAAAAAATGGGCAAAGAACTTGTCTAGACATTTCTCCAAAGAAGATATGCAATGGCCAATAAGTACATGAAAAGATGCTCAATATTATTAGTAATTAGAGAAATACAAGTCAAAGCCACAATGAGATACTGCTTTATACCCATTAAAATGGAAAAGAGCAGGTATTAGTGAGGATGTGGAGAAACTGGAACCCTTGTGCAATGCTGGTAGGAATGTAAAGTGGTGCAGCCACTGTGGAAAACAATTCGGCAGTTCCTCAAACTGTGTAGAATTACCATATGACCCAGCAATTCCTATCCTAGATATATGCCCCCCAAGAATTGAAAGTCTTGGGAATGAGCCTGGTTCCCCAGGGTCAATGTCAGGGCCTTGGACACAAATGTGTGTTCATTTATTTGTTTATGCCTCTGATTTATTTCTCAAGCATTAGAGATGGCTTACAAAAATAAAGCAAGGCCAGGACAAATACACATTCTAGGGGAAGGTCAAGCGGGAGACAAAGGTGGGACACACACACGGAAGTCAGAAGGCCCTACATAGTTTCTAAAGTAGAACCGCAAATTTAACTCCATTGATGACTAGGACAGTCTCCTAGCTTTGAGCTGGAGACAGGGAGCTTCGAGCTGGCTTTGACATTCAAGAGAAAGGCCGTGGGTGGCTCTGGAGAAAAGCTTTTTCTAAAAGTGCCCACAGCGTGTGCCTTATGTGGCCCACAGAGGCCCATATGTGTGGTCTTGGCACAAGTGTGGATGTTCCTTAAGACCTCACGAAGTTGAAATTGCTTGGGGGACACAGTTGGGAGAAGTAGGAGTATGGCTGACTGGCTCGGGCTGGAGGCACGTGGCCGGGCTGGAACCCCAGCTCTGTGTCTACCAGTGGGGTTTCTGGTGAGTAGAGTTACCTCCTCAAGCCCTAGTTCTCTAGGTGGTGAACAGGGATAAAACTGAACCTGTCATATAGGACTGTTGTCAGGAATTTTAAAAATCGGGTAGTTAGCCCTAGCCGGTTTGGCTCAGTAAATAGAACGTCGGCCTACAGACTGAAAGGTCCCAGGTTTGATCCCAGTCAAGGGCACATGCTCGGGTCGTGGGCCTATCCCCAGTAGTGGACATGCAGGAGGCAGCCAGTCAATGATTCTCTCTCATCATTGATGTTTCTGTCTCTCTCTTCCTCTCCCTTCCTCCCTGAAATCAATAATATGTATACACACACACACACACAGTATTTTTTAAAAATCAGGTAGTAAAATACAGCTAAGAAGATAATATGCAACAAATACTTGAGATCATGCTGGGTAGGGGGGCAATAACTCACTCGAGAAGACTTTTCATTGAAAGTTATTACAGTATTCGAGGTTTTTATTTCATCATAATGGAGTAAACTTTGTTTACCTAAACAAAAATCCTTCAGTGGACCCAGCCCTGAGCCGTGTCACCCTCTGATGCTCATTCAAGGCGTCACCTCATCCAGTGACACGATATGATGTCTTGTTCCCAATAGGGCCCAGGACCTGGAGTCACTATTGTTCCTCCGCAGGCAGTGAGGCCAGGATCTCACCTTGGGAGAGTCTGGGCTCGGACCTCCAGGGAGCAGCTGCCCTGGCATTTTTCTCTTCCCAACTGGGAATCTGAATGAGTTTCTCCCCAGCTCCTGTGGCAGGTGACTGTCATCCCTGGTCCCAGAGGCAAGGGCAGTGTGGAGCCCCTCCCCCCACCAAACACACACACACTTCATTTGCGGAAGTCACGGAATGGCCAGGATTTCGTCACACCCCCTCCTAAGTGGGACGGGCTTCCAAGTGAACAGTTGGCATTCCTGTGGGGACAGGCCCTATGCGCCCTGAAAGGCCACCCCGGGGCAGGGCTGCCTCCCCTCCCTCACCTACGCTCTGCCATCAGCAGCTGTTTGCGACAGGTGCTCGGGCTCTCCACAGCAGATGGTGACCAAAATGGGCCTGTTGGCAGGTTGTACCACACGCCACCCTCCCATCGCACACATTGATGTGCATGCAAACACGCCTAAGCTCTCGGCTTTGTTCTACAGGCGCCTGCCTGGGGTTTCAGGTGACGCCGGGGGCTCATTCCAGAGGACACCCTTGGTCCCCAGGGCCACCCCCTCAGTCTGGGACCCTTCAGCATTTATTTGGCCACAAGACATGAACGGAGCACGTGCCTGCTTCCAGGCACAGCTTTCTGACTCCTCCATTCTAAGACCGCGCATCTCCTCGCCGGTTTGCCCGGGAACGTGGCTGTTCCCCAGGTGCCCCATGACTGCTTGGGCTCAGCCTAGAGAGAGAGGGCCTGAAGGCCAAGCTGCATGGCCAAGGTCACAGGCCGCCAGAGTCAGAGGTTGCACTGCACTCTGCGCCTCCATCTGTTTCCCGAGTGCAGCCCTGCAAACATTGGATGAAGAGACCATGGGAGCAGGGGCTGCTTCACTGTGGACTGGATCCCAGATACACTGGAAGCCTTGTCTTCAGAAAATAGCAAGACATGGCTGTGCCCAGTGCCAGGGCGAGTGAGGTCTCAGAGCTCATTCCTGGGAGGCAGCCGGTGTGCCCTCCAGAGGACCCCTGCCCTGAGCAGAGTTGCTCCTTCCCTGGCAGTTCCCCCCCCCTCTGAGGATCCGGGCATTGCTGGGGCTGCCACCCAGACGGCCCACAGCCTCGCCGGAGCCCCGCCTGCGCTACGTTTGGGCTGCTCATTCCAAACAACTAAGCAGCCAAGGCAACCAGATGAGGTGACATCTGGCTCGAGACTGCTGCCAAGTCCCTCCGGTTCCATCCCTGGCAGGAAGGAGGTGAGCTTTTTGTGCCAGATTCTTAAAAAGAGAGAATAAAATGTGCGTTCCACGCCCCGCATTTTTCTTCTTTTTACCCTGACTGCTCAGCTGTCACTTGTCTTTCCCTGGAACTTGGACACCTTCAGGATCCAAAACCATCACTACTTTAGACCAGACTTCAGTGCCTGGTGGTGAATAAGGAAAGCATTGGAGTAAATGATGTGAATGGGGTGGAGTGGCGGGGCTCAGAGGGGAAATGCCCACAGGCACACGCACACATACATGCTCACACACATGCACATGCACATGTTTGTACACACTCACCCACACATGCTCGCACACACACACATGCACGCACATGCTCACATACACACATGTTGGATCGTGAGGGACAGAGAGGGCTGTGTACTGAGTGTCTGCCATGGGTAAGCTTCTCTGCAGTGTTCGAGTTTCTAGTGAACTGAATAGGCTCAGAACACGACAATAGGAACTTAGTGTCATGTTTCCTGCTCTTTCCCAGTATGGAGGAGAAAGAGTAATGATTTTCACTGTGTCTGATTCTTTGTAGAGTGTCAGGCACAGCCTGGTGCCTGTGGGCCAGGATGGAACTGGAATCCAGATTCATCCACTTGTGCTGGGTGGGAGAGAGAGGGGATGCATACACTCAGCCAGGGAGGCTGAGAGAACATCTAGCTGGTGGGCCAGGTATGGCATCCGATACCATAGCAACTTGGTAGCTGTGTGACCTTGGGAAAGTTACCTAACTTCTCTGAGCCTCTGTTAGGCATCTGGAAAATAAGAATAATAGTCTTTTAATAATTGCCTTTTAAACTTTGAACAAATGCCTCTACAAGGTAATATTGTCATTTTAATTTTAGAGATGAGGAAGTTGAAGTACATAAAGGCTAAGTGACTTGGCCAAGGTCATTCAGGTAAGTGGAGTATCCTGACCCAGAAGGGGAGAGGAGGTGGAAGGGGATGCGCAAGAGCAAGCAGGCTAGGACTACTTCAGGAATGTCAGTCAGTAGAATGGGCAGCGAAGCCTAGGGCCTGCTGGCGTTACCCCCTCCACGCTGCCACCATGCACTGCTTGGTATCCACTTTCCCTCTTGGCATCAATTAAGCTGGCAGCCTACGCCCTAACACACAAAAAATGTGTTATTTTTTCACATGTGACCTGTGTCTCCCTGCTCTGTGCTAGTTCCTTTGATTTCTTTGAAGTGTGCAGAGGTTTCTTTATCTCTTTGAAACATCTTGTTGTTGGATCTACTTTTGTGGCTAGCGAAAACTCCTTGAAATATATCCAGTTCAAGGAACCAAGGTGAGACTCATGCTGAGAACGGCCTCGAGTCTCTCCTTGTCAGATGTGACATTTGCTTTGTGTCATTTGTGAATGTGATAAACAAGGCATATATTTCACAGTGTAGAGGTGGATGTAACATACCCTTGCTTTCACCGTCAACCTTTCATCAGGTCCCCCTTGGTCCATGGTCAGGGTCAGGGTCAGAGTTTAGGGTCATGAAATGAGTCAGCAAGACCGGATGGAGGGCCATGGCAACAGCCAGGCAAGGTCCATGGTGGCTGATGCTGGGAAGTGTCAGTGCGGGTGGGGCAGGTTCTTGCACCATTCAGGATGCAGTGTCACGATTTGCTTGGTAAACATAAATTGTTATAAGACATCAGATGGGAGCGAGTTGACAATAGCAATGAGATATATGGCTTGGGGGAACGTGGCTGATGATGTCGTGTTCCAGAAAGGGGACAGGAAAAGATGAATAGCTTTGGGAAGAGAAGAAGAAGAATGGCTCCAATTTTGGATGTGCCAAGGCCGAAGCTTGTGGGGCGAGGGATGAGTGGCAGGTTTCAGTAAGCAGCTAGAGAGAAGGGTCTAGATCCCAGAAAATAGAATCTGAGTCATCATTGGTCTGAACAACACAGTACCTGGCATCTTGCTTGCATTTTCATGATCACTATATTTATATTTGAACGCCTGTTCTGCATCCTATGATGATAGCATTCGAAATCCTGATCAGATATCAATTCTGAGAGTTTCGTCTAGGACCACTTAAATCTTTAACACGTTAAGCGCCTAGCCTGTTTTGTCTTCCGGATGGAAAGTATAGTGTCAGTCACCGATGACTGACTGGGCGCGTAACGTGTTAAGCTACTCTGGCAATGCAGAGATCCTCTGAGTGGATTAATAGGATGCAAAGAAGAACCAATAGATATGAACTTCTTAGACTTTCAGTAAGAAGCAGTGGATAGGCTGACAAGCTTTTACACCAAATTCTCATTTTGTTTCAAGGGTCATCATGAGATCAGGAGCACAGCAGAAAATCTGTGTGGTCACCGACAGGGACCTAGCTTACTGACAGGAAACAAAAGCCAGAGATAAATGGCCACATCTCGGGGGGCGGGGGGCGTAAAAAAATCAAGGTTATCAGTATCATGTCCTTGGACCAGCCTTATTTTGCATCTTTATAGTGATACTCAAAGGGGATATGTAATTTAAACATCCAGGTTTTCAGATGATGTTAGTCTCTTTCATCATATGGAAAGTGGGTCATGTGAGTAAATATTCTGCCATTGGCCCAGTATATTGTCACACAGTGGACTAAAGTACTTTTTCGTTAAGAATGGGCCCCAGAGTTGGACTGCCTGGGTTCAAGTCCTGGCTCCGCTCTTCTCTGTGCCGAGTGTCCTCCTTACAGAAACGGGGATCACAGTGGGTCTTTCATCAGGGGGGCTGTTAGGAGTAACGCATCCAGGACGGGCCTGGCCCAGAGTGAGCACTCAGGGAAATTGTCAGCGGCACCTCCTAGCTCCTCTCCATCCCCACCCCTCCCCGATGTGCACATTCTGTTCCTGGCCTTACAGAGACAGATTTTCACTGAGGTCTTAATAGACGTTGATCAAGATATTTCTTCATTAAAAAAATCAAAGGAACAAAGGTTATCCTCCAAGACCTGTGTCCAGATTCTCCTCAATGACACGCCAGTCCCATCCCCGCTGTGCAGCTCGTGACATTCAGTACTGGAGTGGGTGGAGAGCGTGGCCACAGCCACCAGCGCTCTGGTGTGGGACGTCTGCTCCACAGGCTGTGTCTTCATAGCACCCAAGCTCTGCATGACATGTGAACGTGGGTTGTGCTGGGGGAAAACAAGAAAGGGCGACACAAGGGTTCAGTTAGTGAGGCTCTGGTCTTCCCACTTCTCTGGGCATAATCCCTGCCACCTCAAGTCCCGCAGCGTGACATTCCAAGGGGTCCAAGAGTCATAACATCTTCAGAAACAATAACGCAGGGTGAGTTGTGCTACTGAAATGGAACATACTATTTTGAATGTGTAATCTCATCTATTCCTTAAAACAGTGCTGGGAGGTCAGTCTCCTATCCCCATTTTGCAGACGAGAAGGCCCAGCCTCAAGGTCACATGGTTTGGTAGAACCAGGGGTAGAACTTAGACTCCTCTTGTCACGTCCATCTGTACAGACATGATTTACTTGAGGGCCCCTGGAGACCTTCTGAGGAAGTTTTGATACTTAGAGATACAAAATGCTCCTTTAAATATAAAGCGCCTTTGTCTTAACTCCAGTTAACATGGACTTACATCACCTCAACTGGTAACCACACCCATTACATTGCTTTACCAAGTTTAAGTCGTATAATTATCTGATGTTCTTGCCAGCCTCTCTCGAGGGAGTTCCAGTCCTCCCGCTGGTTCTGAGCCTTGAAGAAAATTAAAATTATGCCTTGGCAAAGAGCACCCATAGCCCATTTTTTATTATTTTTCATTTTCCCATTTTCCCCTCCCATCCTCTCTCCCTCCCTTCCTTTACTCTCTAGAAAAAAATCCCGACTGTACTTCATTGCTAAGAAGCTTAAACAGCCTGAATGGAGTCTTCGTTAATCCAGACCCCTCCACCTTATCTCCACTCGGGTTTTACTCTTCCTTTGTTAACTTATTAGCAATTAGAAGAGCCAAAGTCCTCCAACGTTGCCTCTTAGAAGCTGAGATGGTGCTTCCCGTCACCTGCAGCTTCTGGACAGCACGCTGACAGTGCCTCAGGGAAACAGCCTTGCGGGCGTCCCCCACTGACGCACACTGTGCCGTTACAGAGCTCAGCGTAAAGGGACAAAAGCTCCTTTCTTTCTTTCTTTCACGTCATTTTATATCCTCTACCATGTGAGGCTGGAAGCTAAAGCATTAAAGCAAAACATATCTTAAAGGAATTTTCTCATAGAGCTTATATTTTATTTTATAGTCCTATTTTTAGTTTCCTCTGATGAAAAAAAAAAAATCCCAATCATTTAATTCTCAGCCCTAGACAAGACAGTGTGAGGTTATCCATATTTCAGCCCTAGGGAGAATTTCTGCTTGCAAGCTGGCCGGCCTGTTTGCAGGTAACAGATGTGACCTACTCCAGGGCAGAGAACGTCTCAAGGGAGCTTTTAATTTCTTAATATTGAAATGAGCACAACTTTTTTGTCTTAATCAGTGGATAAAAAAAATAATAAAGTTGCTCAGTCTCCTTTTTAAAATTCAGTGTAAGAGGATTTTAAGAAATTGCCATTGCTTTTTAAGCTTCTCTGTTCAGAAGATTCTTCCCGCAGTTGTGAGGATAGATGGTCACAGGGCGGTTCAGTGAGACTTTGCTGAGCTGTTGTGTAGACACTGCCGCTCGGCAGGGAGAAGGTGTGTGCTCAGATGTGTTCAGAGTGGTTGTACTTTGTGTTTGAAGAGAACAGGAGTTGTCTTTCATCACTTTGCATGGGCTCAGGCACAGGCGTATCCATTTAAAATTGCAACAGAATCTTTTAATGAGAACTGCCTTCTTTCAGAATATATGTTGCTTTAGGTTGCATTGAGGAATATTTTTATGAATGAAGAAAGGATTTACTTATGATAATTAATGGGCCTTACAAAGTCATAATGGACATGTTTCAACCATTGCTTGAACAAATAATTTTATGTACAAAAAGCTGATGTGTTACATACAGTCATTCTTGTGTATTTCTTAATTTAATCCAATTTAAAACCACATTTCTTAAAAGGGAAAGTTCCTCAATTGCACGGGCAATGTGTTATTCAATTCTGGTTCCCTGGTACCTTCCACCATGCCTTAAAGGGACACATTAGTGTTTCTTGAACTAAATTGAAAAAGAAAATTGCTTAAGGAGTCATATGTGTTTATGTGTATGAATGTGAAGATAGATAGATGATAGATAGATAGATAGATAGATAGATAGATATTGCATTCAATATAAAATAGAAAGCATTATGTTATAGAGATAAAGCCAAGATACTCAATATCAATGTCTCTCTGCAGGGGTTATGCATTCAGAATTATTGTCAAAACTATAAAGAATTGTCAAAACTCAACAATAACAGCAAATTAATTTAAAAATAGGTAAAAGATTTGAACAGAGATATCACCAAAGAAGATATACAGAAGTCAAATAAGAACATTAGAAGATGCATAGCAGTATCTGTCATTAGGAAAATGCAAATTACAACCACGTTGAAAGACAGTTACCACACACCAGTTACAATGGCTAAATTAAAAATAATAAGTGCTGACAAGGATGCAGGGCAAACAGTGCTAGTGGGAATGTAAAATGGTACACCAGTTTGGGAAACCATTTGGAAATGTCTCATCAGATTGAATATGCATTTGCCATGTGACCCAGCAGTCCAACTCCTAAATGTTTACCTAAGAGAATGAAGATTTATGTGCACACAAAAACCTATACCGGAATATTTATAGCAGCTTTATTCATAATAGCCCCAAACTGGAAACAACCCTGATGTCCTTCAGTTGATGAATGGATACCCAAACTGTGCTGTGTATTCCCCTGAGAAGGCCCTAATATCTCACCTCCAGCTGACTTTGAGGCCCTGCGCAGGCAAAGAGAAAAAGATTAGGCAGAACTAAAAGCTTCGTAGCCATAAGGCTCTATGTTTGCTCCAACATTCACACTGAGCTAGAAGGTGGGAGACATTGCTTCACCGTATGTAAGGAACCCTGCCTGTTTGCTAACCGTGTGGAGATGTCAGTGTCCACACGTAAAAGGGAAAACACACTTTACAGAATTAGCCTGAAAGTCACTAACCAGTGAACAGCCGCAGCAGCAATAACAAACCGATTTTCAGATTTACATCATATAATTTTAAATGCCCAGTTTTTAAGAAAAATATTATGAGACAAACATGGAAGTACAGCTTACTAGACAAAGACTTTAAATCAGCTGTTATAAACTGATATAAGCTATTATGCTGGAAGAACTAAAGGGAACCATGTCTAAAGAATTAAAGAAAAAGCGAGAACAGTGTCTCACCAAATAAAGTGTATCAATAAAAAGATAGACATTACTTTTAAAAAAAGAACAGAATAGAAATTCTGGACTAAGTAGAACAAAAACACACAAACCAATCACTAATTGGGCTGTTTTCAGAAGAAAAATGAGGAAGAGGAGGTAAGTTCATTGAGATTATTCAGCCTGAGGGACAGAAATGGAAAGAAATAGTGATATTTGTTTCTTTATAGTGTGATAAATAAAATCCAATAAAACAGTTATTTGGGGGTGGGGGGGGAGAAGCACAATTTAGAAAAGGCTCTGGAACTCAAGGCTCAAAGGAAAGAGCATGTTTAACAGGAGGGCGAGCCCCTAGCTTAACTTCTCATTTTACATTTGAGGAAACTGAGGCCCAGATGGTAGAAAACTGCCCAGTGATGGACATGGATGTCTGCCTGTTCCTCAGTTGCAGTGAGGACTGTCCCAGTGGACCCCAGACCACCCCAGTTTTAGCACTGACAGTGCCGCATCCTGAGCAGCCCCCTAGTCCGGGCAGGTCATGGCCAATGGCCACTCTGTCTGCAATTCAAATCCGGATGAATCCTCTTTCTTCGAATCCCTGAGACTTGGCATGAAGGAGAAATGGTGGCATTCAGAAAAGTTCCTTTTCCTCGCAGAATTCAGTGCACTAAACTGAAGCCGCTGGCATTTTGCTTTAAGTCCCTTTCTATTGAACCTTTCAGAATGAAGGAGCTTTCCTCTTTATGTAATCTGCATTTCATCCCCAAGGTGAACGCCAGTGTCCTTGGCTTCCTCTGGAAAGTGACAAGTAGGTTCCTTTGTATACTAAATGCGAAGGATATAACAAAAACAGCTGATGGTTTTTTACTTCAGATAGGAAAAATAAGTTAATTGATTACAGATATGAAAAAGCAATTATCACCCTTAGAGCTATATACATAGCTCTGGAGAGAGAGAGAGAGAGAGAGAGAGAGAGAAGAGAGAGATTGATTTTCTATAAAAATGAAAGCCATGAAAAGAAAACTCATATAGGAAACGTCATTGGAATTCTTTTTCAGAACCACAGTCCTCAAAGGAAAGATCAACTCCAGAGAAAGCAGTAGCCCTTGAGTGTGTGATTGACATTAGTATCTCATGGGTGCAGGAAGCACTGTGAAGCCAGAGCAAATGGGCAATGGCACCTTCCAGCCATGCGACCTGACCTCTGGGGGCAGGGCAGGGGATGCTGGTGACCACTAAGGCCATCTACCACACTGGTTGCCTGGGGCAGAGCTTCTCAAATTCTAACATGCACTTGGATTGCCTGGAGATGATTGTAAAAAAAATAGATTCTGATTCAACAGGTCTGGAGAGGGGCCCCATTTTGCATTTCTGACAAGCTGACGGCCCATTGTCCACACTCTGAGGAGCTAGGGTGAAGCCCCAAATCTTTACTGGCCACACTGCCTGCCCCTGCCCCCTTCTCTGCTTGTAGCTATCATTCTATGTTGCAAACCAAGAAAAATACCCTTGCCAGTCCGAAGGCACTTGTGATTTACCTCGAGGGTGAGGGGGACACAGAGGAATGGGTAACGAAAGCTGCAGAGTCTGGGAAGGGCAGAGTGCAGGGCCACGCCACTGCCACGAGAAGCCAAAAGCATTCCATTTAGAGGCCACCATTTGCATTAGCAGGTTCTGTTAATGGATCCAATTAGATCTAACTGTGTCACCTCTTTTTCTACTCTACCTCCCTTCGTCCCACAAAGCTGTGAAGGGTCAGTGCCCCTCCGACTGGGCCCCATAGAGGCCACGGCCCCCTTTGGGCACTGTTCTTCCGCTCGCCCTGATTTGTTGCCCTTGCTGTGCCCACTGTTCCTGATGACTTATAGGGGTGATCCTGTGGTTCCGAGCCTGGAGCTCCTGTAGTTCCAGAATTCATCGTGGGAGGGGCAGACCTGCTTCCTGCACACCTGCCGCTTTGTGGGTGCTCTGGGCCGTCCTGAACTGGATACACATGAGCCTCAGCTCAGCTCAGAATAGATGGTGTTTTTCTGTCTGGTGGTTTTCTTTAAAAGCCTTGCCAGTCATTTTATGTCCTTTCCCAGAAGTTCTGATTGATGGCAATCTGGTCAGCCAGAAGCTGCCAGTGGAATAAAACTGCTGACTTGGGCACTGGCCTTGGCTGAGCTTATTAAGCTTCAACAGTGTGTGCATGTGCTTGTGTGTCTGCACGTGCGTATGTGTGTGTGTGCATGTGCGTGTGTGCTCAGGATAGAAACAGAGCATGGAGTTCCATGCAGTTGGATCTGGGAGGAACTGAAGAGGTCTCTCAGTTCCCTCAGGGAAAGTAGGACCCAAAGAGTGGACTATGTCCGGTACGTGCTCCCTGCTGCCGCCACTAGAGGGCGCAGTGAGCAACAGAATATCTGCCTCCTGCTTCCTGCCCCATAGCCTTTGTCTCTAAGGCAGGCCTGGTTGGCCCCTGGGCAACAGTTTCAGGTGGAGTTCTTAAAAGTCAAACCCCAATTTTCTGTGGTTTGAATCGTAATTTGGATTTCAGTTCATGGAAACACATTTCTCACCGTTAAAATATTTTTCAAAAAGCCTAAAATAAAATGAAACACACATTTATACTTTATGAATAATTATCTAAAAACCCAACATCAAATAAGGCTAAAAATTCCTTGAGTGGTGGAGGAGGTGGAGTTAGCCTGGCCTAGACATAATGAGGCTTTAAAACACATGAATCTGATGAGTTGGCACTTGGATCCCTTCTCCCGCTCCTGCTGGCTTTCCCATTGGCAGCACAGCCGTTTCTCTGGTGTGGGGCTTTGCTGTGCTTGAATTAGTCGTCTCTCTTTTTTTGGTATAATTTTATTGATTTTTTACAGAGAGGAAGGGAGAGGGATAGAGAGTTAGAAACATCGATGAGAGAGAAGCATCTATCAGCTGCCTCCTGCACACTCCCTACTGGGGATGTGCCTGCAAGTAAGGTACCTGCCCTTGACCAGAATCAAACCTGGGACCCTTCAGTCCCCAGGCCGACGCTCTATCCAGTGAGCCAAACCAGCTAGGGCAGTCATCTCTCTTAACAACGTCCAATTAGATATGCCTGCATGTTTCCAGAACCCAGTGAATGGGCAATGAGCAGTGGTCATGATGGCTTTGGACTTGGTGGTCCTTTATGAAGATTCTGAATACTGGGCCATGGCTGGTGTAGATGGAGGCTTACATAAGGAGGGCGAGATGGATGGGCCAGCTTTCCTCCAACCTGGGGCATGATGGGAAAGGGAGCCAGTACTGCTGTGTAGTTACAGTATGCCAGGTGCTATGCACTTTTTATGCTTTATCTTGGATTCTCACAATAGCACAGTGAGCTGGGTGTTGTGCCCATTTTACAGACAGAAAATCTGCTTCCAGAGCGAAAATGATAAGAGAAAAAAGCCATAAGAGGCTTCCTGGGCCTATCTAAGAAAGAGTGAGGTAAAATATGTGAGAAAAGCATGACTGATTCCATGAGGTGACCTTCCAGAGATATCTGAACCAGGTGGCACAGCCTGTAACATCAGCAAGAAAAAGTATGCCACAATCAAGACGTCAATGAGAAGGGGAGGGTAGAAGAGTGGGGGTGGGGCATTCGGCCCAGATCAGCTCTTCCCCTGGAGCTGTCCTGGCTGAGGAGCCTGGCGGAGAAGGGGCTTGAGGGGCTGGCTCTGTGTGGGGACGGACCCAGCCTGGAGCCTGGAGAGGTGGAGGACGGGCTCTGGGGAGGGGAGGACAATGCAAAACTGGCCATCACAGACAAGATCTCAATAAGCAGAAAGGGCCGGGAAGGGGCCCTGGGGCCCTGGGGCCGCATCCCGCTGCCTGTGTCTGAGCAACAGGCCCTGGGAGGTGGCTGAGGGGAGTGACTTCCCCTTGTCAAGTGAGAGAACAGATGCCAGGCTGTGGGGAAGAAGGGAACATAGAGACCGGGTGGGATTTTTCCTCTGCCTACTTCCTCTTCTTTCCTATCCGGTTTCGTCAGTGCATTTTTGTCTCCCTGCCCCGTTTTAGAGCCACAGCTCTGTGCTGAGTGGCGGCCTCAGCCTGGAGTTGGTGGACTGCAGTGTGGACTGCAGGCCTGGGGGCTCCAGCATGTGTCTGCCACACGGACAAGGCCTGTCCAGAATGTCCCAGGTGAAGGGGAGGTGGAGGAGGGCAGCATAGCCCTGTTTCTGTGGATTTTCATCACTGTGGATGGTGTTTTCCTCTCAAATAAAAGTGAATTGTCTGCCATCTTGTGGCAGAGGCCTGGTACTGCCTGGGCCCCGTCTTCAGGCCTCCCTTCCCATTGCTTTCCCCAAAGCAATGCTGCCCCTCTGGGCTGGTGGGGGGGGGGGGGGGGGGTCAGTGAGAGCTGATGTGGGGAGGAGGAGGGAGCCTGGCAATTTTGGCAATAGAGTCACAGGCCACAGGCGCCAGTCTCAGGTAGAGAAGCTTCTGGGAAGGCCGTCCTTGTTGGTACAGGAAGGACTGCTGTCTGTGAAAGGGAAGTTCATCCCGTGGGCAGTGCCTGAGGAGGTGACCCCCAAGGAGGACAGAGCCCTGGTGAGGCGGGTGAGCAGAGAGGTGGGCAGACCTGGGAGCCAGCCATGGCCCTGAGGGTGATGGAGACAGTGGAGGTTAGAGGATCTCAGCAGTGTAGCCAGAGTTGGGGAAATTCTGAGGTCAGTATCTAATGTCATGCAGAATGTGGAAGACTCATGACAGTGTTTGCCGAGAGTCTGGGGTAGGAGCTGGAGGGGCACAACTCCACATGGCTGTGCCTGCAGCAGTGTGAGTGGAGGAGTTCAGAGGGGGGCATCTCCCATGGCTGTGCCTGCAGCAGTGTGAGTGGAGGAGTTCAGAGGGGAGCACCTCCATGGCTGTGCCTGCAGCAGTGTGAGTGGATGAGCTGGGAGGGGAGGGGAGCACCTCCATGGCTATTCCTGCAGCAGTGTGAGTGGAGGAGTTCAGAGGGGAGCACCTCCATGGCAGTGCCTGCAGCAGTGTGAGTGGAAGAGCTGGGAGGGGAGGGGAGCACCTCCCATGGCTGTGCCTGCTGCAGTGTGAGTGGAGGAGTTCAGAGGGGAGCACCTCCATGGCTGTGCCTGCAGCAGTGTGAGTGGAGGAGTTCAGAGGGGAGCACCTCCATGGCTGTGCCTGCAGCAGTGTGAGTGGATGAGCTGGGAGGGGAGGGGAGCACCTCCATGGCTATTCCTGCAGCAGTGTGAGTGGAGGAGTTCAGAGGGGAGCACCTCCATGGCTGTGCCTGCAGCAGTGTGAGTGGAAGAGCTGGGAGGGGAGGGGAGCACCTCCCATGGCTGTGCCTGCTGCAGTGTGAGTGGAGGAGTTCAGAGGGGAGCATCTCCCATGGCTGTGCCTGCAGCAGTGTGAGTGGAGGAACTCAGAGGGGAGCACCTCCATAGCTGTGCCTGCAGCAGTGTGAGTGCACAAGCTCAGAGGGTGTCCCTGGGTTGCAGACCTAGTGAGGGTGTGAACTGCACTTGTAAATCCCAAATCCTCAGGAACCAACCTTTTATTTGGAACTTGGGTACAGCTCCAAGAAATGAGAGGATTTTAAATCCGCCCTAAACAGTCCCTGGTTCTCTGAAGTTGGGCCAGGAATGCCAAGTCCCAACCTTGCATCCTTTTCTTCCCACAAGCTCAGCCTGGACACCCCACAGACCTTGTGCTTATCATCGTCACCAGGATCCTCCCTCCCACAGCCACCTCCTGTCCCGAAGGCGTCCTTCGGTGGCATTTCTTCATGTGCAAATACTAGTGATAAATTAAGTGAATGTGTTGCCACTGTACACATTGGCGCTGATCCGTTTTCCATCACAATGAGGTCCTTCCCAACTCTAACTCTAACCAGAACAGTTAGGCCATCCCAGCTCCTCATTCTCACTGACGTTCTGCGTCCAGAAAACAACACAGGCAGCAAATGCTGAGTTAGCCGGCGGTCAGTCACGGAGGCAGAGAGCATGTGAGGTTTTTGGAGCAGATGGATTTTGCAAATGGAATCTGGTGCTTCTAGAATCATTAGAAGGGCCGTTGGAGTGAAGGGAAAGGCACCCCTGCATGTCAGGATATCAGGAAGTTACAGAAATCACTAGAAACCATTGCCGATGATGCTACCTGTCAGCATGGGAGTGGACAGCTCTCAGGAGAAGCTGGCAGTCTGAGGTGCTGTCTGGGTGTCCCTGTGCCCATCCTCGCAGCCGCACCCTGAGAGCAGTGGCTTCTCCCTGGACCTGGCCGGTCCCACCAGTGCCTCTCCCATAAGTGGCATGTAAACCCGAGTGCTGTGGCAATAGAACCGGGACATGGAGTTTCCAAGCTTCCAGCTGATGCAATGCCAGTGAGCCGAGAATGCCCATATCTGACACACACTGTTAAAGATAGACGATGATAATAGAACTTCCTTCAGATGGCTGTTGTGAGGCTCATGTGAAGCCTCAGTGCAGAGTGCGGCATATGGCGAGCCCTCGATAATTGCTAGTTCACAAAAAAGTGTCAAAACTGAAATCAGAATGGCTGCTCGTCGTTATTTCTAACCCCTGTAAGGAGCCTGGCTGCTCCTGAGTGGTGGGGTCCAGCCCGCCGGCTGTGGCCAGGATGCTGCCTCTCCCCATCTGGCCTGCTTGTCAGGTCCTCACTGGGCTGGGAGGAGGTTCCGGAGAAAGGTGCAAGTTCTCAGGGGAAAACTGTGGCAGGGAATCATGCTGAGTTTTAATATGGGATTCCCGACACTCTGCAGATGTGAGGACTGACGGACAGTCGGAGTTGGGTCAGTCCCCTTATGGAAGCACAAGCCCCAGGCCCCGCCTGGCACCCCTGTCCAGAATGGGATCCGAGAAGCTGGGGCCGGGTCTCTGTAGCCTTGTGCTCAAATGCTGCAGGCAGCCTGGAACAGGAAGAATTGGGGCACAGCTGAAATCCAAATGGGAAAGCAAACAGCTAAGATCCATGGGGAACAATGTCTGTTTCTTAATCCGTCTCCTGCCCCAAATAGGTCCGCTCTCCTCCCCCAACTTGTGTTGACGTGTCTGTTTCTTCCCCTGGCAGCGGTGCCACCAGGCCTTCAACTAGGTCAGGGGCAGTCATGAGCCCACACAGGCCCTCAGGCCACGTCCTCCCCTCACCCTGCTCTCCAGGCTTCCTGGCCTGGAGTCACAAAGCCTGGACCCCAAGTGACCTCTTGCTGCTCAGGGCATCCTGGCCAGGCCCCTGCTCCCTAGAACCACAGGGAACGAGTGGGGGATCCTGTGAGGTGGCAGGGGCCGTGAGCTGGAGGCAGAGGGCAGCTCTGGGTGGTGCTGCAGCCCTCCCTGCCCTGTTCTGCAGGTGCCCTTTCATCCCCCCCCCCCCGCCCCTGCAGCCCTGCTGAGTGCCCTCGGAGACCCCCATTCTTCCAGGGCAGCCAGGGGGCCACTCACCCCTGCTGTTTCCCCTGGGAAATCAAGAATGATATAGTTTGCCCAGAATAACTCAGCTGGGAAGTGGCAAAGCCCAGGCCCACAAGCACCAACTGCACATCCCTAGCCACCGGTGTCGGCCTTCCTCCCAGCCCGCTGTGTCCCTCCCTGTGTCTCGGGACCATCTCTGCCCAGGATCAGGTCCTGATGGTGCCTTTCTCCCCACAGGTCCTGTCAGAGAATGGCTACGGCCCGATCACGACCGACATCCGGGAGGGACAGACGTTCTACTACGCCGAGGATTACCACCAGCAGTACCTGAGCAAGAACCCTGACGGCTACTGCGGCCTGGGGGGCACCGGGGTGTCCTGTCCGCTGGGCATTAAAAAGTAACATCCCCCCATGTGGCTGGCCCTCGAAGTCACAGCAAACGCTTCAGACAAATTGGGCAGTTCCGTGCTTCACGTCACTGGCTTTTAGAAACGCAGGAAGCAAAGAGGGCTGGTAAACACCTGGTTTATTGAGGTGTGATTTACATGAAGCGCCCTGCCAAGTTGCTAACACGTAATTTATCTCATAATCAGCTGTGGTGGGATTAGAGCTGTGAAATTCTTTGGATCATTTGGGGTCTGAATGAGGATAATGAATACTCTGTGTTCACTTTTTTCCTGCTGTGGTGCCTGCCATGGAAGCCAGGGAAGGAGGGGGAGACGTTGGGCCGGATGGGGCATGCTGGAAATCCTCCATCTGAGCCTGGGCCCCTCACACGCCCTGCGCCCTCCAGTGCCTTAAAATTCGCAAACATTTATAGCCTCAACGAATCATTCCCTGAAATACTTTGCTCTCTGGCCTTGCACATGTGTAAGGCGCGTTCTCTCTCCTCGGCCCTCCTGCGGCAGAGAACATGGGCGTGAGCTTGATGCATTCTAATGCGCTGCTTACAGCTATGAGAATTGCTTGTTCTAATAAAGGCTACAATCTAATAATACAAACTGAGTGATGTCTCATCTGTCTTTTGCTTGTTCGGGTAGGATATTCCTAAGCATTGTAAGATAAAGGCCTGAGTCATTCTTCCCCAAATGGGAAATAAGATTGAAATTTTCAGAAAACATGTACACCTCTGGCTCCTTGCAACTTTAGTAAGAATAACTGGTTTTCACATACATGATACAGCTATCACATTGGGGACTATGCTAGTTCAGAGTCTTTACACTCAAGACGAGAAGAGGTGGGGGCCTGAGCAGTAACCATGTAACCACATGAGTAAATAAGACAATTGTGGACCCTGAGAAACGACATGGAGGTGATTGGTAGCAGAAGGTAGTAAGTTGTGTCTGAGGTTGTCGCCTCGAGGGCTGTCTCACCCACACTGGTCAGTGGAGGCCTCTGTGCCGTGGTGAAGCCTAAGTGAGAACTGAATGATCTTAATGATGCAAAGGAGACATGGAAACACAGGTTGTGGGCAGAGCGCAGAGCTATGTGGGGCAGGAGACGGATTAGGAAATAGACATTCCTCCCCATGGATCTTAGTCTGTCTCTTTCTTTTCCCTCTGGGATTTCTGCTGTGCCCTAAGCACAGGTATTCCTGATCACCGTCAGCACCCTCACTTTGGTTACTGGAAGGAAATGCCTTCTAAATAGAACCACCAGGACATACAAATGGCAAAGACAGGGAGGAATGTGTAGTGATGCAGAAACAAAAAGGCCAGGGCTGGAATAGTGTGAATTCATAAGGGTGGCGCCCCCATAATGGGAGCTCCCTCGCTTGGTCATCTGAGGACACAGCTCAGAGGCTGCTGTCCACCCTCCAGGAAGCAGGCTTTCAACAGACACCAGACCTGTTGGCACCTTGATCTTGGACTTCTCAGCCTCCAGAACTGTGGGAAATAAATGTTTGCTATTTAAGCCACCTAGTTTATGGTATTTTTGTTATAGCAGCCCCAAGGCCCTCACCACCCCATTGTCTGTATCCAGGGGTTATGCATATATGCATACAAGTTCATTGGTTGATCTCGTCCCACCCACCCTCCCCTGCTTTCCCTCTGTAGTTCAATAGTCTGTTCATGCTTCTATGTCTCTGGGTCTGTTTTTGTTCATCAGTTTATTTGGTTCATTAAATTACACATGAGTGAAATCATGTGATACTTATCTTTCTCTGACTGGTTTATTTAGATTAGCATAATAGTCTCCAGGTCCCTCCATGCTGTCTCAAAGGGAAAGAGATCCTTCTTTTTTACAGATACATAGTATTCCTTTGTTTTTTTAAATTTCACTTTCCAATCATTCACTGCCAGTTTATACAAATACAGTTGATTTTTGCACATTAATTCTGTATGCTGTCACCTTGAAAAACTCATTAATTCTAGTTTCTTTTTTGTTTCTATGGGATTTTCTATATAGAAGATCATGTCATCAGCAATAGAGACAGTTGTACTTCTTTATTTTTCATCTGTATGCCTCCCCTCCCCACTTTTCCTTATGCAGAACTTGATCTCCTGTATGATGTGGAATGGAAGTGATAAGAGCAGACATCCTTGACTTGGGTAAGTTTTTCATCATTAAATATGATGATAGTTAGATATTTCATACAAATTCTTTGTCAAGTCTCCTATTCCTAGTTAGCAGAAAGTTGTTGTGCTTTTTTAAAATATAAATCAGGGATATATGTTGGATTTTGACAATGATATTTTGAAACTGTAAGATGATCATATGGATGTTGTTTATTAGTCTGTGAATATGGTGAATTACATTGATTTTTAACTTGTTAAATCAACCTTTTTTCCTGGGATAAATCTATTTGCTCATGATATAGTATCCCTTTTATATAATGTTGAACTTGATCTGCTAAAATTTCCTTAAGAACTTTTGCTTTCATGTATATGAGGGATATTGGTCTGAGTTTTCTTGTAATGTCTTTGTCTGATTTGTGGTATCAAGTTAATGCTGGCCTCACAGAATCATTTGGGAGTCATTCCCTCTTCTTCAGGTTTCTAGAAAAGTGAGTTAGAATTGATATGAGTTTTTCTTTAAATGTTTCATAAAATTTGCCAGTGAAAACATCTACATTTTTAGTTTTCTTTGTGAGAGGGTTTTCATTGCAAATTCAATTTGTTTAACAGACATAGGGCTATTATCTATTTCTTCATGAATAAGCTTTGCTAGTTTTTGTTCTACATTACATTTATCTATCTTATTTATTGACATAATAGTCCCTTCTCTTCTTAATAACCATAGACTCTCTAATGATGTTACTTCTCTCATTCCTGGTAGCAGTAAATTGTTTCTTCTCTGTTTTTCTAGTCATTCTTTCTACTGGCTTATCAATTTTCCTGATCTTCTGACTGAACCAACATTTGGACTCATTGATTTTTCTCTGCAATATTTCCTATCCAATTGATTTCTGCTCTGATCCTTAAAATTGTATTCATTCTGCTTACTTTAGCTTTGCTTTTCTCTCCATTTTACTGACCTCTATGTGGAAACTAATATCATTGATTGGAGACTCTTTTCCTTTCCTCAGATAGGTATTTAGTGTCATAAATTTCCTTCTGCTACCTTTGTGGAACCTCACAAGTTTTATATACTGTGTTCTCAAGTTTCACTTAGATAACAATTCTTTTAATTTTTCTTTTTGATGTTTTTCTTTTACGTATGAGTTATTTAAAAGTGTGTTATTTAGTTTCCAACTATTTGGAGGTTTTCCAGAGATCTCTTATCAGTTTCTAATTTCATTCCATTATCCAAAATCATACTCTATATACTCTGAATGCTTTTGAAATTATTGAGGCTAATTTTACAGCTCAGAATATGGTTCATTGTAAAGGTCTTGAGTGCACTTGAGAAGAATATATATTTTGCTGTTGTTGGATGAGGTGTTCTATAATTGACAATTATTCAAGTTGGTTGATTATGCTGTTTAAGTCTTCTAAATTTTTTACTGACATTCTGTCTACTTTTTCCATCAATTACTGAGAGAGCAGTGTTGAAATATCCTTCTGTAATTGTGCATTTGTCTATTTCTCCTTGCAGTTTTGCTTCATGTATTTGAAAATTCTGTGCTAAGGGCATAAACATTTTAAATTTTTATATTCTTTTGATGAGTTGACTTTTTTATTAAAAATAATCTTTTATCCCTGGAAATATTCTTTATTCTGAAATCCACTCTGTTTTAGATGAATATAGTTACTCCAACTTTCTTCAGATTCATGTTCACTGTATATATAACTTCACATCATTTCACTTTCAATCAATTTGTATCTTTATACTTAAAGTGAGTGGGTATGCAGCATATAGTTGAGTTGTGCTTTTTAAACTAATCTGACTTTCTGACTTTAATTGGGGTGTTTACACCATTAAATTTGATGTGATGATTTATATGGTTAGGTTTAAATATTCTATATTTTCATTTGTTTTCTACTTGTCCTACCTGTTCTTTGTTCCTGTTTTCATTTTTTCTCACTTCTTTCTTTTAAGATATTGAATATTTTTGTTTCACTTTATCTCCTAAGATATATGGCTATTAGCTACATATCATTGTTGTATTATCTTAGTATTACTTTGAGGTTTATAGTAAACATCTTTATCACCATCTACTTCATTGTTATTGCATCACTTAAATGTGTACTGAAAGTACCTTCAAACAATATAGTTCCATACTTCTATTTTGGTCATTGTGCTATTATTATACACTAGAGGCCCAGTGCACGAATTCGTGCACGGGTGGGGTCAGGCCAGCCCAGCCCCAATTGGCGCAGATGAGGGCTATGCCTGTCGGGAGGAGATGGCAGGAGGTTGGCTAGCAGTCCTTGCCCCTGATTGGGGTGGAGGGACAGCTTGGGGGCAGGGCTGGCTGGGGGGAGAGGCTGCAGGCCAATTGGAGTGGTGGGGGGCCCATCGGGGGCAGGGGCGGCTAGGGGGAGGGGCCGCAAGGGTTGGCTGACTGGTGCCACTCCCAGATCCAGCCAGTTTGCTGACCGCAGTAGGTGTTATAATGACCGGTCATTCTGGTCATTACAGCATTCTGGTTGCTTTCTTTTTATATATATATAGATTTTATTCTATGCATATTATAAACTCCCTAATACATTGTTATAATTTTTGTTTTAAGCAGTCAATTATTTTCTATTTAAATAATAAGAAGAAATATTTTCTATTTACCCACATAGTTACCATTTCTAGTGTCCTTCATTCCTTTGGTTGATTCACATTTCCATCTGGTATTATCTTCTTTCTGCTTGAATGACTTCCATTAACATTTCTTGTAGTGTATTTCTGCTAGTGATGAATTTGTGCAGCTTTTGCATGTCTGAGAACACCTTCATTCCTGGGTTCATGAAACATATTTTTGCTGTATGTAAAATGCTACAGTGACATTTTTTCTCCAGAAATATATAAAGATGTTGCTTTATTGTCTGTTTTTTGTTTGTGTTGTTTCCAATGGAAAAAATCTACCATCCTGTGAACATGATTCTTTTCCACTCTTTTGTTTGCTTTTAAGATTTTCTCTTAGTTGCCAGTTTTAAGTTTGATTATTGTAGAGTGTAAAATTGTGTCGTCCCCCCCGCCCCCAATAAAATGTGACCTTATTTGTAAATAGAGTCCTTGCAGATGTCACCATGTTAAGATGAGGTCATGCTGGATTCACATGGGCCCAGGAGGCAAAAGTGAGCAGGGCCCACAGTATCACCAGTAGCTCTGCGTGCCGGCAAGAGAGAACGTCTTGGCTAAGAGCTGGGGCTGGAGATTATCTCTCAACAGGTAGTGATTGAAACCCTGTCATTTGGTGAGCTCCCTGATGGAGCTAGTTTCCTGGGAAACAAGCAGAGAGCAAAGCTTGAGCACTGGGTTTGGTCCAGGATGGAGTGGAGAGAGGGAGACAGCCAGTGAGAGGCTGTGGTGTGGGTAACAGGGCCTTTAAAGTAAACCAGCCCAGGGCAAGTTCCCTTAAATTTCTCAGCCTGAGTTTACTCGTTTCTAAAAAGGAGTTAAAAGGGGCCTTGAGAATTCAAGGAGCTATATGTGAACATTTCCTGTAAAGGACATCACTTTCTGCGAATATTTTTTATTGAAGAACAAGAAAACTCTAAGTAATAGAAACCAATAGAGAGGTGTCTGGCCTCCAGTCACCAAGGATAGAAGTGGGAGAGGCCTTTGAGGCCCCTTAATCTGACTTTCACACAGGAAGACACAGAGGCCTCAAAGACATCAGGGACCTTAATATGAAGGGACTCAACTCCTACAGAAGGAGTCTGGGAAGTAAGGTTTCCCCGATGTCAGTCATTACAATCCTCGGAGAGTTAGGAGGACTGCCCCGTGCTGAGTATCAACACCAGCCTGTGGCACAGAATTTTGCATGTATTTAAGATGACACTTTAAGACCACCCCCATTTGGCTGTTAGGAGGACCACACGATATAATACTTGGGAAATTGGTCCTTAGTCCTTAGAATTTGCCAGCTTGCAAAGACAATTTTCTCAAGATGTACTTAGAATGACGGAGTCTTCAATCTCATTTTTTTTGTTTTGTTTATTTTGTTAATCTACACCTGAGGATATTTTTCCCATACAATTTTAGAGAGAATTTTAGGGAGGGGGAGAGAGAGAAACATCAATGTGAGAGAGACACATTGATTGGTTGCCTCCTGACCGGAGCTGGGGATGGAGCCTACGACTGAGTTATGTGCCCTTGACCAGAATCAAACCCAAGCCCCTTTAGTTCGTGGACTGATGCTCTAACCACAGAGCAAAACGGGTCAGGGCCTCGATCTCATTTTTAATCCCAGTTGGGGAACTGGCTGATTTGGTTCCACCTTTTTCAGCCTTGATCAGATTCCTTGTTTATCACCACAGGACTGCCTAGTTTCAGGATCATCAATCTCCTTTATTCTAGCTCAGAGGGTGCGTGGGGATTTAGAATTCCAAGTTAGTGCAAAAAAACAACCCCCCGCCCCCCGCCCCTGCATACACACAAGAAAGCAAACAAACAAAAAACAACAGCCAGGAATTAAGGAACAAGGTCAATATTGAGATTAGATCTAACATTCTTTGAAGACTTCAGTTCTTCACTCTAAACTGAATCAATCAGAGTCTAATTTCTGTGTGAAGGCACAAGCGCAGGACCTGCCTTACCCACTCTGTCCCACGTGGAATTAATGAAACGGGAGCAGAGTCTCTGTCATTCTGTGCTCAATACCCTAGCTGGCTGGGAACAAGAAAGAATCAGGGCAGAGCTCAAATACAGAAGTGGAAAAAGAAGCAGGCTACACTCCCCAGGGAGAACTTTCTATTTCCTAATGTCTCCTGCCCCAAATAGCTCTGCTCCTCCCGATTTGTGTTTATGTGCTAGGCTCCTTTCTCTTGCAGCAGATGCCACCAGACTGACAGTGTCTGAAGTAGGTCAAATAGGGCAGAGGTGGTGATGAATTGACACAGGCCCTCCAGCTAAGTCGTGCCTTATCCTCACACCCCCTCCAGTTCCCTGGCATCTCAGGCTGGCCCCTGGCCCCCAGGACCATGGGGGCTTGGGGAACCCTCTGTCCAGCTCCAGGACCCTGGACTTGCAGGTTTCAGCCCCCTTGGCTGGAATGACAGAGTAAGGTAGATCTTTATGTCTTCAGCACTTTTGGCGTCTCCCTAATACTGAGCCCTCTCATTCCACTCTAGCTATGATGAAGAGATTATTTCAGAGGTCATTTATCTGTTTTCCAAAAAAGCCAGATAATCGCACTGCCCTTCTAGTACTTCTATTGTATTGGGGGCTGTTTCAAACAGACAGACAAGCGCTAAGTCAGGGCTCCACTATGCCCAATGTGACAGCATTGGAATGGTGAGTAAGGAATAGTTTTTGCTGCCAAACAAACCTTATTTTAAACACCAGAAGACTGAGACTGAGAGAAATAAATGGCTCACCCAGTGTAACCCAGTATGGGGCAGAATCCAGTGTCAAAACACAACCTGATAATTCCTACTCCAACCCACTCTTTGCTACGTCATTTAAAATTTGCATTGCCCATGAGTGCCTGTCTCTTTCCTTACTGACTTCTGCTAAGGCCCTAGGTTCAGATTTCTCCTTTTCCTCCAGATGCCCTTTACGAGGATAGCAATGACATGCTATGACTAATATTTCAGAGGAAAACTTTATATTGAAGATGGCCAACAGCTGTGTTGAAGCAAAAATCCTGATAATGGATACTGTAAACAGGGCGGGGGGGGGGGGGGGCAGGGAATTTTCCTTTCCAATGGATTAAAAACCAGTCCCTCAATTTCCACTTCTAGGTAGTGTGCTGTAAACAATAGTAAATCGGCATTCCCACTGTATCAACAGAAAAACCTGAGTAATTTTTTGGAATCGGCATAAGAAAGCTATGAGAGCAGTGAGAACTAAAGAAACTACATATTTCAGAGAACCAACACTGTTACAAAATGAGGTGATATTGCCTAGTTGCCCACAGGTTTTTGTCCCTCCTCTCCCCTGGGGACATTTGCCAATTGTCAATGCAGGCTGAGACTCAGACTTGGCTCAGAAAGAGGCCATCCACAGGAGCAGAGAGAAACCAGTAAAGCTCTCAGGTGTGGCAGGATCTGGAAGAGAACCCGGAACTTAAGAGGCCCCAAGTGCACAATTTCAAGCTGAATGAATGACTGGCAAGACGCTAGGCTAACATGAAGTTAAAGGACAGGAGTGGCCGTGCTGTCGCCAATGCTTAGGGAAGAAAGGCCCACCACAGGAAGGAACCTGCCTCAAGACCACCACTCCTGTCCTCCCCAAGACAGGAGCCAGGCTGAAGCTCCCGAGGTGAGAAGCTGGAGATGTAGGTGGGACCCCCCAGCTCTCCTGTAGGCTTTCAAGGCTGAGGAGTTTGAGACCGGCAGGCTCTCAATCAGGACGGCAAAGGCCATGCCTGGGAAATAAGGATCAGAGAGAGAGAGACTGAGCCTGTCTGAGGTCTGACTGCAAAGGCAGCCAGGACCCAGCTGGCCCCTGACTGGATGGAGGTGATCAGCCCTTTAATTTATCAGCCAACATAGGGCAGGGGACTCTTCTCAGGTGGAAGCAACAGTCGGTGGATGGAACCTCTTTCTCTTTCCTTTTTCTAAATGCACAATGTCGATTATTTGAATTTATTACATTTAATTAAAATTAAAAAATTAGAATTACTAACCTTACCAAAAAAGAAAAAAAATATACCTCACAGTTTAGACATTAACATTGTCAATATAGATGAAAAAGAAAACCAACTATGTGCCACTTACATGTTTTAAATAGAAGAGCACAGAAAGTGGAATGTAAGAATATAGAAAAGAAATTATGGAAACACTGTCCTAAAGATGGCTGGTGAAGCTGTACTCATTTCAAAGCAGACTGGAAAACATGAATCACATGAGATTCAGACATTGGAAGAACCAGACATGGAGCTTCAGATGAACCATAATAAATATTTTATTTATTTTTTAAATATGGAATGCTTCACGAATTTGCATGTCATCCTTGCGCAGGGGCCATGCTAATCTTCTCTGTATTGTTCCAATTTTAGTATATGTGCTGCCGAAGCGAGCACCATAATAAGTATTTTAAATGAAATGGAGGGAAGGTGGACAGAATGAATGAAAAGATTCAAAATTGGTGAAGGGATTAATCAAAACAACAACAATAAAAACAACAACTCAGACAACAATATGATGATTGCTAGAGGCAAAGAGACAATAAATTGTGATAGAAGGAGGCTAGACTTTGGGTGGTGAACACAGAATAGAATATCTAGATGATGTATTATAGAATTGTACACCTAAAGCTATATAATTTTATGTACCCATGTCACCCCAATACAATAACGTTTTTAAGGAGTATAATTTATAAAGAATTACAGTAGATGAATGGATTAGAAAACTGTGGTACATCTACACGATGGAATACTATGCTGCTCTAAAAAGGAAGGAACTCTTACCATTTGCAACGTCATGGATGGAACTGGAGAGCATTATGCTAAGTGAAATAAGCCAGTCAATGAAGGAAAAATACCACATGATCTCACTCATTCATGGATAATAGAGACCATTATAAACTTTTGAACAATAATAGATACAGAGGCAGAGCTGCCTCAAACAGATTGTCAAACTGCAGCGGGAAGGCTGGGAAGGGTTGGGGGGCAGGAGGTAGGGGGGTAAGAGATCAACTAAAGGACTTGTATGCATGCATATAAGCATAACCAATGGACATAAGACACTGGGGGATAGGGGAGGCTAGGGGACTGTCTAGGGCGGGGGGAAAAAAATGGACACATATGTAATACCCTTTGTAATACTTTAAGCAATAAATAAATAAAAAAAAGAATTGATGGGTCTTATAGAACTTAGAAATATATAATATCTTAATGAAATTGTTGGTATCCACAGCATATTAGAGGCAGCAGAGCACAGAGTTAGTTAACTGAAAGACAAGCCAGTGCCAAGAGACAAGAAAAAGGAAATGTGCACAGCATTAGAGACATGTGGGCCACATTCACAGTGTCCATCATATGTATAATTACAATTTCAGAAAGAGAGGGAAAGGGCTGAGATGAAATGAATATTTAAAAAATATCGAATGAGCATTTTTCAGAACTTAAGAACATCCAGCCCCCATGTTCAAGAAGCTCAGAGAATCTCAAGCAAACGGAACACAGAAGTAGTACAAATAGGCACATGATAGTAAAACTAATGAAAACCCAAGACGGGAGAGGAAAAAAGCCACATTACCTTCAGAGGAGCAGCAATCAAAATGGCATATGACTTCTCAACAGAAATGATGGAAGCCAGAAATTAATGGAATGACATCTTTAAAGTGACGAAAGAAAAATAAGAGACAGTCTAGAACAGCCGTGGGCAAACTATGGCCCGCAGGCCAGATCTGGCCTGTTTGAAATGAATAAAACTAAAAAAAAAAAAGACCGTACCCTTTTATGTAATGATATTTACTTTGAATTTATATTAGTTCACACAAACACTCCATCCATGCTTTTGTTCCGGCACTCCGGTCCAGTTTAAGAACCCATTGTGGCCCTCGAGTCAAAAAGTTTGCCCACCCCTGGTCTAGAACCTAGCCCAGCAAAATAGCCTTCAAAAATGATGGTAAAATGAAAATGTTTTGAAGCCAAAAAAAAAAAAACTGAGGGAATTTGTTGCCCACAGGTCTGCATGGGAAGAATAATGAGAAGTAGAACTTCTGGCAGAAGAAATAATGACCCTGGGTAGAAATAAAACCCAAAAGAATAAATATGTGGGTAAATATAAATGAATATATAGTACAAAGCAACAACTATAATGTTAGACATATAGAGCTAACGTGAGCAGCAACAATGGTAAATAGAATTCAAAGATTCTAAGCTTCTACCAGTATCAGGACAGTCTCCAGACAAATGTGTTGTCCCAGGAAAAACAAAGCAAAGAGAGAGACCCAAGATTGTACCACGATTCAGGGTAAAGCTCAGACGGTCTGACTTCACTTTCCTTTATACAGAGCAGACATGTGGTCTCTCTATATGAATTTGCTGCTGATACATATGAGGAAGGCATCGTTATTGCCTATCTTCCTATTAAAAGCTAGAAAGCTGAGGCTTAGAGAAGTTAAATACCTGGCCCAAGGTCGCATGCCCTGCAAGAGACATGGCCGGAACCAGAACATGCTTTTCCCAACTGCACCAAGTTTCCTGAGAGCAAGGCAAGAGCAGGTAATTTTCCATGTTCAAACCACACTGGCTTCTGCAGACTTGCGTTCGCTTCCCTCATTTCTGAAAGTATTTCTTCAATTAGCAGTCAGCAGCCAACAGTGAGAACTTCAGGGAATAATGTTTCTGAGACAGCACTGCTGGCGGAAGCCAACTGGATTCAAAAGTCGATATGAGACCTCCTGGGCTCATGCCATCTGCTCTAATCTACCCCTTATTCTGGCTGGATGGTCATTTGGGAAAAATCTGTGCTCTGAAATTATCTAATTCTAGAGGCGCCTGGAATCCACCAGGAAGAAACATTTTAACACGGCCCCCCCCCCCCCGCCCCTCCCGCCCCCGCCCCAGCCGGCAGGGCAGGGCACTAGGAGGCTCTGTGACTCTGTGTCTCATGATACTGGTGGGTCCATAATCTCACTCATTGCTTAAAAACTTCCAATATTTGGGCTCCCTGGAAAGTCCCTAGGAATGACAACAAACAGCTCTCAAAGTTTATAGGACAGCACAAAGTTAATGTAATTAACACCAAAGTTAATCATTAAATGTGTATAGCAATGTCTGAATTGTTATCTCTTCATAAGAATTTTGGCTTTAAAATTTTTAACAACTTTGTTACAATTTACATACCATAATGTCTGCTCACTCTAGGTGTGCAATGTCTTTTATTTTGTGTGTGTGTGTGTGGTGGTGGTTGTTTAGACGTTTATAGGTGTGCTGCCATCACTGCAATCCAGTTTGGAACGTTTCCATCGTCCCAGAAAGTTTCTTTATGCTCCTTTGCAGTTAATCACCACTCCCACCTCAGCCTCTTCTGATCTGATTTCTGTCTCTGTTAATTTGCCTTTTCTAAATATTTCATGTAAATTGACTTAAACAATAGGCAGTGTTATGTGTCTGGCTTCTTTCACTTGGCATCATGGCTTTGACATTCATCTGTGTTGTACAACATATCAGAGGTTCATTCCATTGTATTGCTACATAGTATTCCAGTGTATGGATGAATATACCACATTTGTTTATCCATTTACCACCAGTTAATGAAAATCTGGGTTATTTCTAGATCGGGGCTCTACTGAATAATGGTGCTAAGAGCATACACATACATGTTGGGTAGGTTCCTAGGAGTAGAATTCCTAGGAGTGTTGAGTGATACATTTTTAACATTTTAAGAAATGCCAAACTGTTATCTTATATTACCACCAGCAAAGTGGAAGGTTCCAGTATCTACACATCCTTGCCAATATTTGTTACTGGTGTTTTTTTTTAATTATAGCTCTTCTGGTTGGTGTATAGTGGTATCTCATTGTAAATTTAATTTGCATTTCTCTAATAACGAATCATGTTGAGTATATTTTCATATGCATATTAGCCATTCACTTATCTTAACTAATGAAATGTCTACTTAAGTAATTTGTCAGTTTTTTTTCTTGAAAGTTGGGTTGTTTTCCTTCTTATTATTGAGTTGAAGAGTTCTTTATATATTCTATCACTCTGGAATTTTTCATTGCTTCTATTACACCAGTAATTACATTGTTCATTTTTATAAGACTAGTTGTCCTTCTCAATGTATATGTTGGGGTCGGACAAGGGTGATAATTCACCCAAGGTCGGCAGTCCTTGCACTGGCACTAGCCTTGGCTGCAGCTGTGCCCACGGCCTGATTGAGCACACAGCCTGGACTGCAAGTGCAGAGGACAGAGTTTGCCTCCTTCCATCTCTGTCATTAATCAGAACCATGCCCTTGACACTGTGCAGGAGGGCCTATCTTTACATTCTCTTTGTGACTACCCAACCATAGCAATTGAGATTTTTAAAAAATGGGTCAAGGGGCCTTAGCCTGCATTTTGGAATCTCTCTTAGAAGATTGTTTTGGTCCCACTGGAGAAGACAGAAACCAAATTCAGATGGAAAAGGTATGGCAGCCCAAATTATCTTATGCTAATTTAGCTATGAGGTGGGAAAGAGGGACCCTTTCAGAAGAACACTCTGATGTTTTGAACTTGGCTGGAGACAGATATATAGCATCTTCTGGGGAGGTGGGGATGGAAGAGTCGTTCTTTCCTGTGGAGGAAGAGGCAGCAGCTACATGCTACCCTCATTCACAGTGTTTTGCTTTCCCACCTCATCTCTAGGACTTTTCTATTCAATGGTTTCCTGACCCTGAATCTTAGCATCATTGTGCATGATCTATAAGAGACAAAATCAACATTTATGGGGGCTCTGGACCAGGTAGTAGATATGGAAGCAGAGGAGGATAAAGAACAGGATCTTTCTGGAAACCAAGTCTGTAGGTCTCAGGGATGAACTGCAAACAAAGGGAGAGAAGCTGGATTGTTTCTTATTTCAGGAGCAAAAGAAAATTGAGAGCTGCCAACACCTTTGGAAGATGAAATAAGTTGTGGAAGGATACCTGTCTGTAAGAGAGGGAAGAACAGGCTTTCTGTTTCAGAGATCCCATGGAGGGATGCTCCACCCAAGCCTGTGGAGAGGACTCAGGCTGAAATTGGTGGTAACTTACCCCAAGATCCAGGGGAACAATAGGCGTGGTTGTGGGTCCCAGGTTTTGTAAGCACCCCTATATGTACATGATTACTTCAGGCACAACTAATCATATGCGAATCCCTCCTCACAGCCTTCACCGCACCCTTGACCTTACTCCACAAACTGAGAAGGGCACTGGGCTTTGAGGTAATACAGTGTTTAGTCACAGTGTTAATAGAAGCATCACAAAATAGAGTAACAAGATGGGCGATGGTGATAGAAGCAAACTGTACCCAGAGTCTGACTCATGCATGTAGGGCCTTCCTGACAGGTTGGTCTCCACATTAATCCATACAAGGTAATTAGCCACCTTCGTGTACACTCCAGGCACATTCTTCCGGCCACAGCCCACTCCCCAGCTGACAATGCCCAGCTGGTACCATATGTTTTTGTCCTTTTTCTGGCAAACCAGAGGTCCCCCACTGTCACCCTAGAAGAGAAAAGTTGTTTGGGAATAGAAAGAATAGTAACAAGTTACTCCTATAGCCTATTGTATAGGCACCTGGTACAAGGCAAGAAACACAGTGACTTTTGATGAGCAGACATTTTAAATTTTGATTAGACTCTCCAACTACATGGCTATGTTCCCAGATCTGTGACTGTCAGAAAGAGTGACAAGCAGTTTGGTCAAAAGCAGTGATGATAAGTGACAACTTGGTCATAAAAGGAACATCCATCATCACCTTCATGTAGTTGTGTGCATTCATTTTAACATACAAAGAAGTGATTTGCTAGTCCATGTTGCCTCTAAGCACTTTTTAAAATTTCAGAATTCTTTCAATTGTCCCTCTGCCTTTTTACTTCAAAGCCACTTTCAGCCAGCCCATATTGCTCTTCTTGGATTGTTCACCACAGCAAAAGGTGAAAACACAAGCACAAAAGTCCATTATGCCCCATAATAGGTCATTGGTTGAATACAGCAGGCATACCAACTGACATAGTATATGTAATTCCTAATTCCAACCATGCAGAGGGAACTCCTTAGTTAAAAGATCACATTTTAGTTTAAAACATGAAATTTTAAACAATTTACACTTTTAAAAATATCATTTCACATCTGTCCGAATGACCATCATCAATAAGTTAACAAACAAGTGCTGGCGAGGATATGGAAAAATGGAACCCTACTACACTGCTGGCAGCAATGAGATGGGTGCAATCACTGTGAAAAAAAGTGTGCATTTTCTCAAAAAAATAAAATGACTGCCATTTGACCCAGGGATCTCACTTCTAGGAATATATCTGAAGAATCCCAAAACACCATTCAGAAAGCATAAATACACCGCTATGTTCATAGCAGCGTTATTTACAGCACTGGAAACTGTCCAAGTGCGCATCAGAGGATGAGTGGATAAAAAAGCTGTGGTACATCTACACAATGGAACACTATATGGCTGTTAAAAAGAAGGAACTGTTACCTTTTGTGATAGCATGGGTGGACCTGGAGATTATTATGCTAAGCGAAATCAGCCAGACAGAGAATGATAAATACCATATGAACTCACTTATATGTAGAATCTAATGAACAAAATAAACTGATGAACAAAATAGAATATGAAGTAAGGATACATGGAACAGACTGACAGACATCAGAGGAAATAGGATGGGGGAGACTGACTGAATGAAGGTGAAGAGATTAGCCAAAGAACATATATGCATAGCTATGGGCACAGACAACAGTGTGGTAATGGCCAGAGGGACGGTTGATGGGAGCTGGGTGGAGGTGGTTAAATTGGTGGTGGTGGTGGGGGGGGTGGAATGGGGAACATCTATAATAGAGTCAATAATAAATGAAAGAACATCATGAAAAAGATTGCCAATATTTACAAACAAAACAGACATCATTGACATGGAAATTGAGGCCTACTCTGCCTTTTTATGCCCCCAAACCTTTTGGACCATTTTTTAAATTCTATTGAAGAATAAGGTGTCTTAAAAAAAAAAAGTCAAAAAACTCAAATATGGAAAAATAACATGAAAAATCCCATAATTATATCAATAATTAAATTTATACATAAACACATGATAGTGTATAAGAAGAATGTTTTGGGTAGACTATGGGACTCTGTAGCAGTGGTTTCTCTGGGGAGTGTAAAAGGTACACTGTGCGCCATCTTCACCACTTGAATTTCCTTTACCAGGTACTCAAATAAATAAGTGCAATAAATAACATTTGTAATTCCAACCATGCAGAGGAAACGCCTTAGTCAACTTTCTACATCGTTATGCATTACTATTTTACAGACATAGGATCCAAACATGTCTAAGAGATGGTGATGGAAAACACGATATTCACAGCAAAATGAGCCCAGTCCATGTTGCCACCCCTTTGCCCATCAATATGTCCCTCTAAATTTCTCCACGTTACCCCTCTGATTCTGAAAACCTCTGCCTGGGTCATCCCTGAAGCCCTACTCAAGGTTCGTGTTCCACCTCTACCGTGCTGTGCATTGAATCAATTTCCACAACAGTTCTAAAAGGTGGGACTCTTAGTATTCCCATTTTACAGGTGATGAAATGTGAAAAGGCACAGAGGGAAGTCATAGGCAGTAAGTAGAGAAGCTAGGGGAACCCGCACCCCCAACCACCACCCTGCACAGCCTCTGTTTGGTTACAGAGCATCTGTACTAGGTTGAAGATCATCTCTCCCAAATTCATGTTCACCCAGAACCGCAGGCTGTGGCCCTATTTAAAAAGGGGTCTTTGCAAATATAATTAGTTTAATTAGGATGAAGTCATATTCAATTAGGGTGGGCCCTAATCCAACACTGTCCTTTTAAGAGAAAACAGAAGAGACATGCACACAGGGGAGAAGACCATGGAAAGAGATGGAGGCAGAGGTTGGAGTGAAGCCCCTATAACCTATGGAATGTCAAGGATTTTAACCACCAGAAGCCACGAAGGGCCAGGAAGGATCCTCCCCTGGAGCCTCCAAAGGGAGTGTGGACCTATGGGTGCTTTGACTATGGACTTCTGGCCTCTAGAGCTGGAGAGAATACATTTCTGTTGTTTTCATCCACCCTCTTTGTGGTGGTTTGTTACAGCAGCCTTAGGAAACTTATTCAGGGAGGAGGAGGGCAGCCAGTTATCCTGGAAAGGTTGGCCAGCCCTCTGTGCAGCCCTTTTCCCATCAAAGGACCAGCTCCATTACCTGGCAGGCATCCTTCCCACCATGAGCGTTCCCAGCACACAGCATGTTCCTGGTGACCATAGGCATAATATTGGAGCACTTTCTCCATTTGACCAGCTGGATGTTGACTTTCTGCAGCTCTTGATGCACACCTCCCAGAGGAACTGACCCAAAGAAGAAGCAAATGGAGAGAGGGCCCTGAGCTCAAAGTGGTCCCTATGAGTGGAGGTCTAGCACCCACCCACATTGTATCTTTTCACCTCAGTGACAAGGGAACTTCCCTATGGTTCAGAGAACAACCCAGTGTGGACCGAGTGAGGAAAGGGTGGGAAGGATGGCCAGCAGACTCTCAAGCCCACCCTCCCTGAATCCAGAGTTCCCCAGAACTGGACCCTACTGGGTTTCAGCCTGTGTGCACCATCTTCTAGCCCCACAGAAGCTGCCAGTCTCCAACTAGAGCAGCGGTTCTCAACCTGTGGGTCGTGACCCCTCTGGGGGTCGAACAACCCTTTCACAGGGGTCACCTAAGACCATCGGAAAACACATATATAATTACATATTGTTTTTGTGATTAATCACTATGCTTTAATTATGTTCAATTTGTAACAATGAAATTGGGGTCACCACAACATGAGGAACTGTATTAAAGGGTTGCAGCATTAGGAAGGTTGAGAACCACTGAACTAGAGGCTAAAAATACGTTTCTTTTATATCCACAAGGATGTAAAGAGATTCCACAGTTACAAGTTCTGTCCTGGGGCTCACAACACATAATGGTGGGCTTGAATTGTGTCAGGCCTCACGAGGAGCTGAGCCCAACACCTAGAATATTCACTCCCCAGAGATGAGGATAGTTTTGTCTTTGTACAGTATTGCTGAATCCCTAGAACAGGGGTCCTCAAACTACGGCCCGCGGGCCACATGCAAATACAAATATTGTATTTGTTCCGTTTTGTTTTTTTACTTCAAAATAAGATATGTGCAGTGTGCATAGGAATTTGTTCATAGTTGTTTTTTTTTTTAACTATAGTCTGGCCCTCCAACGGTCTGAGGGACAGTGAACTGGCCCCCTGTTTAAAAAGTTTGAGGACCCCTGCCCTAGAATCTAGAACATTCCCTGGATCATAGAAGAGGATCAGTGAAGATGTGCTGGATGAAGCATGAGGAGTTCTACGTTAAGAAAGTGGCCCTCTTTGAAGCTCATAATAAATTTCTAAGGGCAATTCTTAGGAAATCTAATGTAGCACTGAGCTTTGGGACCATGTGGGAATCCACATACAGCCATTGGGAGACCGCTGGGAAGAGGAACACTGACTGGAATTCATTTTTTTCTGCTCTGTTGATTATGGGGCAAGACACATGTATCAAGATGAAGGACGAAGGTCACCATCTTGTGTGGCTGGGAAAAGTGGTGGGAGTAGTTTGCAGGTTGACTCTATAAAGACGAGTTCACATTCAGTTTATGCCTTTCTCCTTGATATGTGATTTTCAAATGTTTTAGTCACAGAGCCCCTTATCCCAAGGGCACAGAATTGACACCATCAGTTGGAACAGAACTGCACAGGATGACATGGGTATGGATTTCCTTGAGCACAGTCCATTTTGCCACCCCTTTGCCCATCTATATGTCCCTCTACATTTCTCCAAGTCATCCCTCTGACTCTGAAAACCTCTGCCTGGGTCATCCCTGAGGCCCTATTCAAGGTTCATGTTCCACAATCTGGGCATAAAACTTGCTCCAGGAGGCCAGGAAGGCACAGGAAGGACAGCTCCCATATGAACTGAGGAGAAAGTTCATCATAGAACCTTAAAGGCTCCTAATCAACCAGGCAGCCTTTTCAGGGCCAACAAAGTCTCCAGATTTTTTATTCTCCTTGCAAACATCAGCCAGGGTGCTACCCTCCGGTGGGCTAAGCTACGGTAACTCACTAGTAAGGCCCCATCCAGACACCCAGCAGTTTCTCCATCTATGTATGTCAGTGACTTCTGAAAGGCAGATGGGAACTTTGGTGACACTCAAGTTAAATGGGGATTGGAGCAAGAGTAAAGCGATGTCATTATCCAAGATCCAGCTGTCAAAATGGGGGTGAGTAATTAGCTTGTCCACTTTTATCCTTGTCAAGTTCATGGTGATATCATTTCTGTTTTCGTGTATGATCTCCAAGGTAGATCTTATTTCAAAACAAAAGGAAAAAAAGGTAAGTGATGGAAGAGCAAAAGGTGAATCTTATGAGAAAAAAGTTTCAACAGTCTGAGGCTCTGATAATGAGAGCTGGGGAGATGGTGCATCTGGGGCTACGGTGAAGAGCCCCTCTCTACTGGGCAGGAGGAGACAGACACAAGTTCCAGGTCCACCCTGTTGGCAACAACTCTTGGCCTGATGGTCTCTTGTTTGGGCAAATTTACTTGTAAATTTCATCAACAAATGTCTGGGAAGCCATGCTATGCACAAGTAATAGAGGGAATTGTCCCTGGATTTGCAAGAAGGGCTGGACTAGCTCCAACAAACACCTGGGAAGTTTCTCAACAATACTGATTGGAAGATGTAGGCTAAGACAGCAAGCACCTCAGGAGCTGCTGCTATGGAGCCAGGCCTGGAGCAAATGCTTAGGAAAGCAAGATTCTGAGAAGCGCAAGGAACATTTGTTCTGCCATTTTGGTCCTACACAGCAAACGGTAAAAGCTCCTAGAAAGAGAGCAGTGTCTCTCCCACCTGCAAAGGGTGATGTTTAACCACAAGGGCATATATTTAACCTCCTGATAACTTCTATGACAAACCTAATGGAGGCTCCAGGAGCATAATGAGCAGAAAGGAGCAAATATTCGACCACACTGGTTTAAAGAGAAGTCTGTTTGCAGTACTTACATATTTTTGTTTATAAAGCAATGGGACGCAGACAGAATCCACCACTCATTGAGAATCGATCCTCCACAGAGATGTCTCCCTTGGTCAAAAATATTCACCTGCCACGGGAACTCTGTGATGGCTGCAGGCTCCCCGCCTATGATTTTTGAAACTTTTGGTTTTTCAGTTTGGGTGTGTATTGTTTGACCACATGTCACTAAAAGCAGAAAGAAGAAAGAGGGTCAGAGCCCAATAGTCATGGTTGGTTGGATTGGAAGAGACTTGAAGACAATGCCCCTTCTCCTAGCCCCTCCCCATCCTAGCACAAAGATAGCCATGGCTTAGCCAGGGTCACCTCAGATGGGAAACCCATCAGACAGTGTGCCCCCAGGCTGTCAATGGTGCCACAGTTGTAAGGATGTGCCTGTGGAGAGCAATGGTTGTTGCCTTCGCCATAGCTTAGCTTCTTAGATGGGTCTCTCACTGAGGGCCTTTGGGGAGGAGACACAACCACAAGCCTTGGGCCTGGATCTTGTTGTTGCCCCCGAAGAGGGGGAACCCAAGTGAGCATATTCATTTATATGAAATCAGGCCTCATTGTCCTCTGAAAACAGGGCCTTGGTATAGAACATTCTCCTCAGCTCTGGACAGATATCTTCAAGGGCCTCTCACATGGACCACACAGACACCAGAAATCTTACAGCCGAGGGAAACTGACCAGCTCCTTCCTTCCCCACTGGTTCCTCTTCCAGTTTCTGACTGGTTAGTGGTGCCATCTTTCACCTAATTTTAATTCTAGAGATCATCCCAGTGGCACCTTGAGAGGAATAAAAATTTGGCATTTCCTATGTAATAAGATTACTTTGACTTCTTTCAATGTCTTTGAAATGTCATTTGATTCATGAGAAAAATAAACATCATAAAATCGAAACTATTGAACACTTGGTAGTTGCCAGGCACCATTCTGTTCTCTCTACAACAATTAAAGGATCGTGTAAACCCCATGAGGTAACTGAAATTACTATTGCCCGTTTAAAAGGTGAGGCCACAGAGGCAAGTTTAAGATTGGGATATCTGGCTAAGACCCAGCAGCTAGCATATGACTGAGCTAAAATTTCAAATTGGGCAGTCTGACTCCAGAATCTGTTCTCATAACCATGGGGCAAACTGCCTTCTAAGTGTTAAACATGTTTACTCTCAGGGAGAAAGAATTTTTTAACAGAGAAGTATAATATGAAAGGTATATCTATTCAAATCAACACCCACATGTTAGTATCACCAACCATCACCATATCCACACAACTACCACCACACATCCACACACCACACAGCCCTACATCACACATCCCCATACCACACATTCCCACACCACACAGCCCTACATCACACATCCCATACCACACATTCCCACACCACACAGCCCTACATCACACATCCCCACACTATACATCCGCATATGAGACATCCCCGTATCACACATCCCCACATCACTACCTCACCTCCCGTCTTCCATTCTTGTCCCTGCACGGTCTGTCCTCTGTACCAGACAGAGCACCTTTCTAAAGACCTCTGATTTCTCCCTCTCCCATTTACACTCTCTTATGGCTTCTCATTGAATCCAGAATAACAGCCAAAGTCCTTACTGAGCCTCTATGGGGATCAGCATGATCCGGGCCCTCCTGACCTCTCTGGGCCTACCTTTCTCCTGTTCCCACTTCCCACTCCCTCTGCCCCAGCTGCACTGACCTGTCTGCCTCTGAAACATACCGAACATCATTCAGGGGACTTTGCACTTGCTGCCACTTCTGCTTGGAAATACATGTCCTTATCAGATGGGTCTCAACGCGTGTCTGGTCATGGTAGGAAGGCTTTCTGTGACTACCTACTACAGCAGTCTCACCAACCACCTGCAGACCTTCCATCACATTAGCCAATTTTGTCTGCCTCAGACCACTTAACAGGAGATGAGATCAATTTGTTTATGGGTCATTTATCCATTTAATACTTCCTTCCCCTCACTAGATAGTAACATTGCTTAAGGGTAGAGAATGTATATGCCATTCTCTGGTATAAACCCAGCTCCTAAAACAGCTCCCAGCATGTGGTAGAGGTTTGATATTTGTCAGCCAACACATTGAACATAACGCAAGCTCCATAAATTCTCAGGATCCAGAGAGATGAAGCCATCATAGGCATTAATACACAGCCTTCATTATCTTATATGCTAAAAGCCTAATATGCAAATTGTCCCATCAACCAGGAGTTTGATCAGGGGCGGGGCCAGCTGGCCAACCACAGGAAGGAAGGCCCGGGCTGGCAGCCGGCATGAATTTCATGCACTGGGCCTCTAGTATTTATATGTCATGGTTTTGCATTAGACCAGTTAGGCTCCACATGAGCCTTCAGAAGGTAATCAAGGAGAAAGCAGCAGGGAAAACCTTCCTAGGCTTATCCTTGGCCTTAAAGCTGCAGGACGTGGCCAGGTGGCACCTTCAACTTGACAGCTGGTGCCTTCTCTCAGGGGGTTTGCTTACATTTTCCATTCACTCTGGAACACTCTAGTACTTAACACAGGTATTAAACACACACACACACACACACACACACACACACACACACACACACACACACGGCTCCTCCACATATAACTTTACAGTTTAGGGTAGTGTGGGAGCAATGATCTGAAAGTCTGATCTAGGCACCCCTCCATCACATTCAGCTGAGGGGCTTATTGAACATGCAGTTCCCCAGCTCCCACCCAGAACCAGAGAATCAGCATCCTAGAACTTGACCTTTTGAACACAGCTCCTCTGTGCTGTGAGGCACAGACATAAGAACACCACGAGAGACCTACATGCCAGGGAGCTATGTGCCCAGGGCAGCAACAGGGCGATGGACAGCAGAAACACCACTCTTCCATCCTCCACCCTGTCCTTGGCCATGGTCTCTACTCAAGCCAATGGAGAGACTTCTGCTGAGATGGTACATAGTCAATTCAGGCAGACCCAGTTGTGGCTTTGCCCTCTGTGCTTGGTTTCTCTCAGTCCAGCTTAACCTCCGAGGTCACAATAGGGCACTGGGTGGAGCTGGCACGGTCCAGTCAAAGCAACCAGCTGGTGCCCTGGACCCAGAGCTTCATGGTTTCCATGAGCCAGTCCTCTGAGATATGGATGTCAGTGTGGAACTGGGGGGTTAGAGGGAGCAGAGTGGGAGAACTCCATACCAGTCAGGGCATCTCAGATTCACTAATGTGTCAGGATAAAATTGCTGAAGACATCCCCAGGAGAAAGGATCTGAGGCTGCTGGTCCAAACAGGTCAGATCAGATACAGCAGAGTGAGCACAGACTCAGACTCCTACAGAGCAGAGCTCACATCGCCAGTGGTCCTTAGGGAAGCTACTGAGCTCTGAGCCTCAGATTACTCATCTGTAAAATGGGCATGATAACAATACATCATTATATTGTTGGGAGGATGAATGAACTAATTATGTATCCTAGCATATGGCAAACACCAAGTCTGTGATTTTAAATCGCTATTAATTTAATCTCTCCTAGTGTCTCTCTCTATTAATTGCATCTCTATTAATGTTTTCCAGCAAAAGAAAGCACGTTGACCAGCATTTCTATGAATAAGACATGCATAAAGTACAGATCCATTCAGATATCAGCTGCAGGGTGCTTTTCCTTGATGCATTTCATTCATTTGTTTGTCCACTAGGTTAGTTAGCACTTTTTGGAGCTCTGTCTATATCCAGGCTTGGGGGATGGTGCAAAGATGAACGGTATTTGTTCTCTGTCTCCTAGAAACTCTCACTCATCATGGAGAGACCTGAGCAAAGATACCACCTTAGTGCAATGGGGGAAGGGTATTAGTATCATTGGGAGTTGTGGAGGGACACCCAACCCAGTCTGGAAGGAGCATGGGTGTGTGGTAAGTGAGGTCAGGGGGAGAGAGAGGCCTTTAGAGAAGATTCTATAGAGGAAATAAGCTCAGTCTTGGCTGCATCAATCTACAGAGAAATGGCATTGGGTAAGGACAGAGACTTTTATGGGTGGTGCCCTCCCTAAGTCCATCTGTTGAAGCCCTAATCCCTAGAACTCAGAAAGTGACCTTCTTTGGAAATAGGATTGTAGCAGGTGTAATTAGTTAAGATGAGGTCATACTGGAGCAGGATTGGCACCTAAACCAATATGACTGATGCCTATTTATTTTTTTAATTAATTAATTAATTAATTAATTAATTAATTAATTAATTTCTGTTAATCCTCGCCCAAGGATATATTTTCAATGATTTTTAGGGAGAGTGGAAGAGAGAGGGAAAGACAGAGAAATATCGATGTGAGAGGAACACATCGATTGGTTGCCTCCTGCACGAGCCCTGACCAGGGCCCGGGCCAGGGAGGAGCCTCCAACCAAGGTCCCTGCCCTTGACCAGAACCAAACCCAGGATCCTTTGGTTGACAGGCCGATGCTCTATCCACTGAGCCAAACCAGCGAGGGCTGACTGAGCCTTTATATGAAGGGAAATTTTGGATGCACACCCATACCCACACAGGGAAAATGCCATGTAAATATTGGGGTTATGCTGCCACATGCCGAGGAACTGCCAGAAGCTGGAGAGAGCCCTGGAACTGATGTAGCCCTACACCTTCAGAGGAAGCAGGACCCTGCTGACACCTTGACTTTGGACTTATGGCATCCAAAACTACAGACAATAAACTCCTGTTGTTCTAAATCACCCAGTTTGTGGTACTTTGTTATGACAGCCTGAGGACACTGACATGGCATTCTGGATGGGCAGAAACCATGTGCAAAGGTACTGAGGTGTATGGCAACTGTAGACGCATTTAAGTTAAACCATATAGAATTGCTGTTTTAGTCGAATGTTGGCAAAATCAAATACTTCAAACTAAAATACGGAGTTGGAATATTGTAGGAGGTTGAGTGGTGGACAGAGGCTAATTTATGGAATAAAGCTTGAATCTGAATAAACAATCCTCCCTTCTATGTAGCCACTGAATAATTCTCCTAAGAAATCACCATGGATATGACAGGTGTGTGGAGAACAGTTATTATTACTAAAAATTATATTGTTGGGAGTTGTAGGTGCAATTGTTTTCTAAAATTTCATACATAATGGATTTCAATTTTAGGGGAAATGACTATGGGACTTGTTCTTCCTCCAGCTATTTTGAGGCTTTAAAATTTATCCTAAAAATTCTTGGAAGTATTCCATCAGAATAAGTGAAGGCAGATTTAAAATTAGGAAGTTAGTTTATGTTATTGGATATAAGCAAAGCATTAAAAGTAATCAAGCTAATTCATATCTTTGCTCTGCCAGAGAGAAGGCCTCCTGACCTTTGTTCTTTGGAAAACATCGCGAATTTGAGCTCAGTAGAGCAAAATGTTGCATTGCAGTTCTACTAAGTTTGCAAACATAGGGCACTGGAGGGCATGTGTTCACGTGTGGTAGAATGAGGCCAGTATCACCCACAGTCCTGCCCAACTTAACCACATAGCTTCCATGGCCAGCCCAGGGTTCAGAATGGGAGATGCAACATACCAATTATCTTCATTCAGACCCCAAAGAATCTCTAAACCTTCCAGCATATCAGTAGATGAATTCACATTGTATCAAAATACAGTTGTGCGAAGATGTATGTCCACATGGAAACCTGTACACAATGTTTGCAGTAACTTGACTTATAATTGCTAAAATCTGGTGACAACCTACATGTACAACATCAAGTGAATGGATAAACAGTGGTGCATCAGACAACAGCAATAGTATTCAGCAAGAAGGAGTAGAAGGACAGGAAGAGGAGGAAAAGGAAGAGA
This sequence comes from Myotis myotis, assembly GCF_014108235.1. Taxonomy (NCBI): domain Eukaryota; kingdom Metazoa; phylum Chordata; class Mammalia; order Chiroptera; family Vespertilionidae; genus Myotis; species Myotis myotis. Next base: position 74,816,828 of record NW_023416368.1, on the reverse strand, counting down.
AGGAGAAGGAGAAGGGGAAGGAGAAGGAGAAGGAGAAGGAGAAGGAGAAGGAGAAGGAGAAGGAGAAGGAGAAGGAGAAGGAGAAGGAGAAGGAGAAGGAGAAGGAGAAGGAGAAGGAGAAGGAGAAGAAGAAGGAGAAGAAGAAGGAGAAGGAGAAGGAGAAGGAGAAGGAGAAGGAGAAGGAGAAGGAGAAGGAGGAGGAGAGGTTAAGTTGAAGAAGCCAGACATGACATTGTGTATGATGCCATTTAGACAATATTCTGGAAAACACAAAACGACAGGCACAGAGAATGAACCAGTTACTGCCAGAGCCTGGGGTTGGTGGAAGGGGATGGTTCCCAGGGACTCAGGGCAACATTTTTAGGTGAGAAGGTTCTATGTCTGGATTGTGGTGGTGGTTATACAGACATTTGTATATTTGTCAGAATTCATGGAACAGTACACCTTAAAAAGGCGAATTACTAAATAAATACTTATTATATATCAAAACCTAAACTTTTAAAATTGCCTTTGTGCTTTGTGCACTTGGAAACAGCAGGGATGCATGGCTCCCTGGCTGCCCTGGAAGAATGGGGGTCTCCGACGGCACTCAGCAGGGCTGCAGGGAGGGGTTGAAGGGGCACCTGCAGAACGGCAGGGAGGGCTGCAGCACCACCCAGAGGTGCCCTCTGCCTCCAGCTCACGGCCCCTGCCACCTCACAGGACCCCCCCACTCGCTCCCTGTGGTTCTAGGGAGGAGGGACCTGGCCAGGATGCCCTGAGCAGCAAGAGGTCACTTGGGGTCTAGGCTTTGTGACTCCAGGCCTGGGAGCCTGGGGAGTGGGGTGAGGGGAGGACGTGGCCTGAGGGCCTGTGTGGGCTCATGACTGCCCCTGACCTAGTTGAAGGCCTGGTGGCACCGCTGCCAGGGAAAGAAACAGACACGTCAACACAAGTTGGGGGAGGAGAGCGGACCTATTTGGGGCAGGAGACGGATTAAGAAACAGACATTGTTCCCCATGGATCTTAGCTGTTTGCTTTCCCGTTTGGATTTCAGCTGTGCCCCAATTCTTCCTGTTCCAGGCTGCCTGCAGCATTTGAGCACAAGGCTACAGAGACTTCACTGATTCCATTCTCGCCAGGAGTGCCAGGCAGGGCCTGGAGCTTGTATTTCCATAAGGGAACTGACCCATCTTCGACTCTCCATCGGTCTTGTCTGCTGAGAAGGGTGGGCCTAGTCTTCCTGTTCAGCATTAGCCCACTGCCCGCCTTCGGCCTGGCCCTGCCATGACTTTCTGAGGCAGAGTCAAGGACACTGATGGCTCTGGAGCTTCGGGCTCAGGTGTTTAGGAAGATGACCCTGAGTGTATCAACTATGAAGGGGCCCAGAAGGAAATAGAATTCCACTCAGAAAGTTTAAATGAAGGTACTTTCATAATGGGACTAAGAGTTGTGGGCGTCTTAAAGGGACACAACAAGTGAGAAGTAGGCAGTCCAGAGATGAACAACAACAACAAAAAAGGCCAGGGGCTAGAATAGTGTGAAATCATGAGGATGGAGCCCCCATAATGGGATGAGTCTGATAGGAGAAAGAGACAGGAGCTCTCTCTCTTGGTCATATAAGGACACAACTCAGAGGCTGCTGTCCACCCTCCAGGAAGCAGGCTCTCACCAGACACCAAACCTGTTGGCACCTTGATCTTGGACTTCTCAGCCTCCAGAACTATGAGAAATAAATGTTTGCTATTTAAGCCACCTAGTTTATGGTATTTTTGTTATAGCAGCTCAAGCTGACTGAGACAGTGGCCTGTGCTGATATCTTTTTGTTCCTCCAGATCCAGACTCAACACTTCTTCATCTTACTCAATGTCCTGTGACTCCTGAAGGGGCTCTAACTCTAGGCTTCCTTGCTCTCTTGCTCTAATCTGGCTCTGGCCGGATTATGTAAAACAGGGGTCACTAGCAGCAGATTGAGGGAGGGAGAGGAGTTCAGTCACAGGACGTGCTCTCCCTGCAGGACCCCATGGGTTGGCTGGCTGTGGGTGGTATATGCTCCATACTGAGGCTCATTGTGACCTACAGCACCATCATTTGGGGGTTTACCTAAACCCTGTTCACTTTGTACCTGTTCCTTGTATGAAGGAATCTCTCCTTCAGTATCCAGTTTGAATGTGCCATCTGTTTCCTGGCAAGACCTTCATAGACACAAATAGGGAAGGTAAACGTTCTTCCATAATTACTTCCAAAAATTACTATAGGAAGATGCTGTTGTTCTATGTTCATGTCAATGAAGTAAAAATGTTTTTATTTTTTTAAAAACATTATTTTTTAAATATGTTTTTATTGATGAGAGAGGGAGAGAGAGAGAGAGAGAGAGAGAGAGAGAGAGAGAGAGAGAGAAACATCATTGTGATAGAAAAACATCGGTTGCCTTCTGAATGCACCCCAACCAACCTGGACAAGTGCCCTGCTCCAGAATTGAACTGGCAACCTTTCAGTGCTTGGGATGACACTCAACCAACTGAGCCACACTGGCCAGGGTGTAAAATGTTTTTAAAATACTATACCTTAGTATGTAAAACCACAGTTTTAGAGCTGGAAGGAGTTTTATAAATCATTTAGATGACTGCCTTCATTTTATAGGTGAGGAAGCTGAGGACCCAATAGGCAAATTTTCACTATTGGAAAGGGCTCCAGATTCCTTTACCTCTCAGAAAGAAACCTCCCTCTTGGTTTCCAGGCCACTGGCCTTGGTCCTGGCCTCTGGGACCCCTAGGGAAGCCTGACCCTCTTCATTAGGAGACAGATACTTGAGGATATTTGAAGAACACACTCTCCCAAAATAATATTTTCTAGGCAAAAAATTGCTTTCTAGATTCCTTCTAAAATCCTGATTCACACCTGTTGGCCAACACTGCTAGATGCTCTTGCCCCAAAATGAAGGTACTTTGTCTAAAATTGTGTTGTCCAACATGTAGCCACTGGCCACAAGTGGCTATTTAAATTTAATTAAATCCAATTCCTCAGTTGCACTAATTTCAAGTACTCCGGAGATAGCCACAAGTGGCTAGTGGCTACCATATTGGATTTGCAGATTTAGCACATTTCCATTACCACAGATTAGAACATATGCATTACCACAGAAAGTTCTACTGGGTAGCACTAGAGTAAGAAGGGAGTTTGATGGGACTTGTATGTCCTTTGATTTTATGCTTTCCTTTTATTAATGCAGTCAAGTCATCTTGCTGGCCCATAGGATTAATGAAAGCCTAAGCACTTTTCATATGAACTACCTTCAAGACAGAGCTTTCCATTCATATTCTTATACCCTTTATTATTACCATTGTAACTCTTGTTATAGGAATTGACTTTCATTCAATTTGGGCCCTGCATTTCAGTTTGTTAAAATAATTTAACTTAGACTCTCACATCTGAAATACTGTTTTCCTCTCCCAGTTTTGTGTCATGTGTGGGCTTCATTAGCATGTCCTTAATATCTTCTTGAAGTTCATTATGCAAAATATTACACTGGGCAGCTCACTCAGAGAGACATGTCACTTCTGTGTTTTTTAAAATATATTTTATTGATTTTTTACAGAGAGGAAGGGAGAGAGATAGAGAGTCAGAAATATCAATGAGAGAGAAACATCAATCAGCTGCCTCCTGCACACCCCCCACTGGGGATGTGCCCGCAACCAAGGTACATGCCCCTGTCCAGAATCGAACCTGGGACCCTTCAGTCCACAGGCCGATGCTCTATCCACTGAGCCAAACCGGTTAGGGCACATGTCACTTCTTTAAGGTCTTAGAGCTTCTATTATTCTTGGCATGCCTGTCACTCTACTGCTGTTCCTGACCCTTCCTCCCGCAATCTCTATTTGAAATTGCTGGTAGATTTCATGGTTTTTCCCGCTGAGCCCAGAATTCTTGGGGCAGTCACTGCCAACCCACCAGACTTGATTTTCCAGGTGGGACCCCTTTTCTTCCAGGCAGACCCAGAAGTTTTGACTAATGCTTGGGATACGATGTCTCAACCAGTTATAAGTTCACCAAAGACAACATTATACAAACATTATTTTAGCCACAACATGGTAATCAGAGAATAGGGCAAATGCTTTGTTGACATCTAGAAATACCATAGAAGCTGATGGAATGATCAACTGGAGTCAGACAGACCTGACTGGAAATGCTAGATCTGCACTTCTGAGGTTGAGTGACATCCAAAAGGTCACATGATCCCGCTGAGACTCAATTTCTTGGTGTGTAAAATGGTTATGATACCTAGGTTGCAGGGTTGTTGAGGAGATTAAATATGTATTTATATACATAAAAAGGTCAATCCCTGGAAATTTTATAAAATATTTAAACAAACTAATAATGTTTGAAAAAGGTCACTGATCATTCTGGGGCCAGGGCAGATTCACAAAAGTACATGAGATTAAAAGTCTCATTAAATAACCTCCTTTTCTCCTTTTCATAAGAAAACTTAACAATATTTACATGTAGAGAGCACTTAACTATGTGTCAAGCTGTATATATAATATACTAGAGGCCCAGTGCATGAAATTTGTGCACTTGGTAGGGTCTCTAGCGGCTGCAGGCTGAGGCCTCTCTCCCTTCCCCCAGTCGGCTCTGCCCCCTGGTTGGACTCCCGGATGACCTCCCGGTCGAGGGGACAATTTACATACTATGCTTTTATTATATAGGATATGATATATATTATACAGTATACATACTTCATATTACTGTATGAGTATACATTATATATTTTATTTTTATGTTATATGATTTATTATTTATTTGATCTGTATCTAAAAATCCCCCCCAACTCAGTCCTGAGGCAATCTGCTCTTTGTCATTATAATTTGCATTTCTAGAATTGCATATAATTGAACTCACACAGTATTTACTCTCTCTGTCTTTCCCTTTCTTCTTACACTCAGCATAAGCATATTGAGATTCATTGTGAAGATATCCCACCACGTGTTTATCCATTCACCTGTTGATGGATATTCGGATCATTTTCCATTTGTGACCACAGCACATAAAGCTTCCAAGGAACTCATATACAAGTCTTTGTAGGGACATATGTTTTCTTTTCTCTGCATAAATATCTAAGCATAAAATGGCTAGATAATCTGATAGGTGCATGTCTAATGTTTTAATAATCAGACAGACTCTTTTCCAAAGTGGTTGTAACATTTTCCATGATCAGCAGCAGCATATAAAATTTCAAGTTCTTCCACATCCTTACCAATACTTGGCATGGCGGGTCTTTTTATTTTTTTATTTTAGACATTTCAATAAGTGTAGAGTGGTATCTCACTGTGGTTTTAATTTGCATCTCCCTAATGATAAATGATGTTGAGGACCTTTTCATGTGTTTATTAGCCACGTGCATATCTTTTTTGGTGTCATGTCTCTTTAAATCTTTTGCCCACTTTTTGTTAGGTTGTTATATGAATATTTAGTTTTGAGACTCCTTTATATATTGTAGATACAAGTCCTATATCAGATATCTGTTTTGCCAAGTTTGTAGTCTGTCTTTTTATTCTCTTAAGAGACAGAAATTCTTAATTATGATGAAGCCAAATTCTTCAAGTTTTTCCTCTATGGATTGTGCCTTTGTTTTCATATCTAAGATACCTTTGCCTAAGATTAGAAGTTTTATAGTTTAAAGTTTTACATTTTGTCCTATAGTCTATTTGATTTTTATATGTGGCATAAAGTATGAATTGAAGTTGAAGTTGTTTTTTTGCATGTGGATATTCAGTTGTTCTAGCACCATTTTTTGAGAAGACTACTCTTACTCAACAAAATTGGTTTTGTACATATATTGAAAACCAATTGTTCATATATATATGGGTCTATTTCTTGGCTGCCTATTTTGTTCTATTAATCTACTTGTCTATCTTTATGCCAATACTACACTGTCTTGATTACTATAGATTACTAGATAAATATTTTTTCACTCATTGGTCAAACATTTATTGTCTGCCTGATATGCATCAGTCACTGAGTTAGTTTAATGCATAATTAATATCTTACAATAGACATTTTTATTCTGTTTGGCAAATTAATCCTAACAGTTCACCTATCTCAAAATTTGTACTCAATTAATACATTGATTTTTAAATAAAATGATGAAAAAATTAGCCCTTTAAAAATGTATGGATGCACTTATCTTGGGATAATGTGGTTTAAATTTACTGTCCAATCATGTTGACTTCTGGATAAGTCTTCAAATCAGGGAGTGTGGCCTGTGAAAATCAGTGAAAAAGTTCAAAACCTTCTCTAGAGTTAAATCAGGTACTTAAATGGTTCTTTTTCATCATTCAGCATGAATATTCCATATATGTCTCTAAAGTTTGAGTTTCTTCTTTATTTCAAGGAGGGGAAAAGGCAATGAGGGATCAATATCTGTTGTTTCCTGGCCTGGCCAAGTTCATGTAAAACTATCGCACAGGAATTGAATTTTCCCAGCAGCCTTCATAAGGGCCACATGGCTCCATAACAGTGATCTGTGAGCAGCCCTGGGAACAGGACTGCATGGGCTTCTGGGAGGGGCCATGGGAAGGATCTGATCTACGTACAACAGTGGTTGGGAATACAATTGTTTTTAAATGTCTCTTTAGAAATGTAGGCTTCAATAGTTTATATCCTCCCTCTATAGCTTATTAAACACTTTATAACATTTGGCAAAATCAGGTAGTGTAAGTTCTTCAACTTTGTTCTCTTTTAATGTTGCTCTTGGTTATCTTAGGTCCTTTCATTTCCATATGAATTTTAGAATCAGCTTGTTAATTTCTATAAAAAGGCAGTCTGCTGGGATTTCAACTGAGATTACATTTAATCAGAAAATTAATGGGGAGAATTTACAGCTTAAAAATATTGTCTTGCAATCCATGAACACAATATAGTTCTCAGCTTATTGATTGATTGATTTTTATTTCTCTGAATAATGTTTTATAGTTTTCAGTGTATAGGTCTTGTTCATATTTTTTAGATTTAGTCCCAAATATTTCATATTTTTATGGAGTTGTTATAATATTTTTTAAATTTCACTTTCCAATCATTCACTGCCAATTTGTACAAATACAGTTAATCTTTGCACATTGATGATGCCACCTTTGAAAACTCGTTAATTCTAGTCTCTTTTTAGTAGTTTATATGGGATTTCCTACGTAGATGATCATGCCATCTGAAAATAGAGACAATTATACTTCTTTGTTTCTAGTCTGTGTGCCTTCCCTCCCCACCTTTCCTTATGTAGAACTTGATCTCCAGTAGGGTGTTGAATGCAAGTAATAAGAGCAGACATCCTTAACTTGGGAAAGCATTTAGTGTTAGTTGTAGCTATTTCATACAAATTCTTTGTCGAGCCTCCTATTCCTGGTTAGTGGAAAGTTGTGTGTTTTTTTTTTAAAAAAATCAGGAATGGATGTTGGATTTTGCCAATGATATTTTAAAACTAAGAGATGATGATATGGATGATATTTATGAGTCTGTGAATATGGTGAATTACATTGATTTTTGACCTATTAAATCAACCTTATATTCCTGGGATAAATCTATTTGATCATAATGTACTACCCCTTTTATATAATGTTGGATTTGACCTGCTAAAATTTTCTTAATAATTTTTGCTTTTGTATTTATGAGGGATATTTGTCTGAGTTTTCTTGTAATATCTTGTATGATTTATACTATCAAGGTAATGCTGGCCTCATAGAATATTTGGAAGGCATTCCCTCTTCAATTTTCTAGAAAAATTAGAATTGGTATGAGTTTTTCTTGAAATATTTCATAGAATTTGCTTGTGAAACTACGTTTTCAGTTTTTGTGTGAAAGGGTCTTTAATTGCAAATTCAGTTTGTTTAACAGACATAGGACTATGAAGATTATCTATTTCTTCCTGAATGAACTTTGCTAGCTTTTGTTTCACATGACATTTGTCTATTTTATCTAAGTTGTCAAATTCATTGACATAATAATCCCTCTCTTCTCAATACCCATAGAATCTCTAGTGATTTTACTTCTCTCATTCTTGATATCAGTAATTTGTTTCTTCTCTTCTTTTTCTAGTCATTCTTTCTACTAGTTTATCGATTTTCTTGATCTTCTGAGTGAACCAACTTTTGATTTCATTGAATTTTCTCTGCAATATTTCCTATCCAATTGATTTCTGCTCTATCATTATTTTCTTTATTTGGCTTGTTTTAGCTTTGCTTTTCTCTCCATTTTAGTGGCCCCTAGTTGGAAGATAAGATCATTGGTTTGAGACCGTTTTTCTTTCCTCATATAGGTATTTAGTTCTAAAATTTCCTCCTACTACCTTTGTGGAACCTCACAAGTTTTGATATACTGTGTTTTCATGTTTCACTTAGTTCAAAATTCTCTTAAATTTTCGATTTTTTTCTTTGACATATGGGTTATTTATAAGTGTGTTGTTTAGTTTCCAACTATTTGGAGATTTTCCAGAGATCTGTCTGTTATCAGTCTCTAATTGTAAAAATCATAATTTATATATCTTGAATACTTTTGAAATTATTGAGACTAATTTCACAGCTTAGAATATGGCCCATTGTGAATGTGTTAAGTGCCCTTGAGAAGAATGTGTATTTTGCTGTTGTTGGGGTGTTCTGTAATTGACAGTTATTCAAGTTGGTTAATTATGCTGTTTAAGTCTTCTATATTTTTACTGATATTCCATCTACTTTTTCCACCAGTTACTGAGAGAGCAGTGTTGAAATATCCAGCTGTAATTATTCATTTGTCCTTAGTAATAGTCTTTGTTCTGAAATCCACTCTGTCTTAGATGAATACAGTCACTCCAGTTCTCTTTATATTCATGTTCATAGTATATATAATTTACATCATTTCCCTCTCAGTAATTTGTATCCGTATACTTAAAGTGAATTGGTATGCAGCATATAGTTGAGTTGTGCTTTTTAAGCTAATATGACTCTGACTTTAATTGGGCTTTAATTTGATGTGATGATTTATATGGGTAGATTTAAATCCTCTATATATTTATTTGTTTTCTATTTGTCCTACCAGTGTTTTTTTCCTCTTTTCATTTTTCGTACTTTTCTTTTAGGATATTGAATATTTTTTGTTCCATTTTATCTCCTTTGTTGGATTATTAATTAGTTATATATCTGTGTGGTATTATATTAGTGTTTCTTTAAGGTTTATAGCAAACATCTTTAATTTATCACCATCTATTTCACTGCTACTACATACTATAGGTACTTTCAAACAATATATTTCTGTATCTCTACTTAAGGTCAGCATGCTATTATCATACATTTTATTCTATGCATGTTATAAACTCCCCAATACATTTTATTATTTTTTTGTTTTAAACATTCAGTTATTTTTATTAAAATAATAAGAAAAATATTTTATATTTACCCACATAGTTACCATTTCTAGTGTCCTTCATTCCTTTTGTTGATTCACATTTCCATCTGTATTATCTTTTGCTTGAATGACTTCCATTAGCATTTCTTGTAGTGCATTTCTGCTAGTGATGAATTCGTGCAGCTTTTGTATGTCTGAGAACGTCTTCATGCCATCTTGGTTCATGAAACATATTTTATTGTATGTAAAATGCTAGATTGACACCTTTCCCCCAGGTAATATATAAAGATGTTGCTTTATTGTCCTTTTATGGTTTGTGTTATTTCCAATGAAAAATCTGTCATCCCCTGAACATAATATTTTCACTTATTTGTGTGCTTTTAAGATTTTTCTTAGTTGCCAGTTTTAAGTAAGTTGATTATTATAGTGTGTAAAATTGTGTTCCTGCAAAATGAAATGCCCAAGTCCTAATCCCTGATATCTGTGAGTGTGACCTTATTTGGAAATACAGTCCTTGCAGATGTCACCACGTTAAGATGAGGTCATGCTGGATTCGCATGGGCCCAGGAGGCAAAAGTGAGCAGGGCCCACAGTATCACCAGTACCTCTGCGTGCCGGCAAGAGAGAACGTCTTGGCTAAGAGCTGGGGCTGGAGATTATCTCTCAACAGGTAGTGATTGAAACCCTGTCATTTGGTGAGCTCCCTGATGGAGCTGGTTTCCTGGGAAACAAGCAGAGAGCAAAGCTTGAGCGCTGGGTTTGGTCCAGGATGGAGTGGAGAGAGGGAGACAGGCAGTGAGAGGCTGTGGTGTGAGTAGCAGGGCCTTTAAAGTAAACCAGCCCAGGGCAAGTTCCCTTAAATTTCTCAGCCTGAGTTTACTTGTTTCTAAAAAAGAGTTAAAAGGTGTACAAGACAACATTTTCTGCAAACATTGTTACTGAAGAACAAGAAAGCTCTAAGTCAGTGATGGCGAACCTATGGCTCACGTGTCAGAGGTGACACACGAACTCATTTTTTTGGTTGATTTTTCTTTGTTAAATGGCATTTAAATATATAAAATAAATATCAAAAATATAAGTCTTTGTTTTACTATGGTTGCAAATATCAAAAAATTTCTATATGTGACACGGCACCAGGTTAAGTTAGGGTTTTTCAAAATGCTGACACGCGGAGCTCAAAAGGTTCGCCATCAATGCTCTAAGTACTGGAAACCAAGATTACAGGTGGGTGGGCCTACAGTCACCAAGAATAGAAGTGGGAGAGGCCCTTGTAGCCACTTAATCCAACTTTCACAGAGGAAGACACCAAGGCCTCAAAGACATCAGGGACCTTAATTTGAAGAGACTCAACTCCTACAGAAAGAATTAGGGAAGTAAGGTTTCCCCGATGTCAGTCATTACAATCCTGAGAGAGGATAGGAGGACCAGCCCAATGTGGAGTAGCAACACCAGCAGGTGGCACACAGAATTGCATGCCTACCTCCCCGGTTTGGTTGTTAGGGGGACAACATGATATAACACTTGGGAAGCAAGTCCTTAGTCCTCAGAATTTGTTAACGTGCAAAGACAATTTTCTCAAGACATACTTAGACTGACTGAGTTCTTAATGTCATTTTTAACCCCTTTAGGGAGCTGGCTGATTTGGTTCCACCTGTTTCAGCCTTGATCAGATTCCTTGTTCATCATCACAAGCCTGCCTGATTTCAGGACCATCAGTCTCCTCTATTTACCTCAAAAGGTGAGTGGGGACTCAGAATTCCATGTGAGTGCTTGGGGGGAAAAACGGAATTAAGGAACAAGGTCAATATTGAGATTAGATCTTAACATTCTTTGAAGACTTCAGTTCTTCACTCTAAACTGAATCAATCAGAGTCTAATTAATTCCTGTGTGAAGGCACAAGCGCAGGACCTGCCTTACCCACTCTGTCCCACGTGGAATTAATGAAACGGGAGCAGAGTCTCTGTCATTCTGTGCTCAATACCCTAGCTGGCTGGGAACAAGAAAGAATCAGGGCAGAGCTCAAATACAGAAGTGGAAAAAGAAGCAGGCTACACTCCCCAGGGAGAACTTTCTATTTCCTAATGTTTCCTGCCCCAAATAGCTCTGCTCCTCCCGATTTGTGTTTATGTGCTAGGCTCCTTTCTCTTGCAGCAGATGCCACCAGACTGACAGTGTCTGAAGTAGGTCAAATAGGGCAGAGGTGGTGATGAATTGACACAGGCCCTCCAGCTAAGTCGTGCCTTATCCTCACACCCCCTCCAGTTCCCTGGCATCTCAGGCTGGCCCCTGCTCCCCAGGACCATGGGGGCTTGGGGAACCTTCTGTCCAGCTCCAGGACCCTGGACTTGCAGGGTTTCAGCCCCCTTGGCTGGAATGACAGAGTAAGGTAGATCTTTTTTTTTGTAATATATTTTATTGATTTTTTTACAGAGAGGAAGAGAGAGGGATAGAGAGTTAGAAACATCGATCAGCTGCCTCCTGCACACTCCCCACTGGGGATGTGCCCGCAACCAAGGTACATGCCCTTGACCAGAATCGAACCTGGGACCCTTGAGTCCGCAGGCCGACACTCTCCGCTGAGCCAAACCGGTCAGGGCGACATAGTAAGGTAGATCTTTATGTCTTCAGCACTTTTGGCGTCTCCCTAATCCTGAGCCCTCTCATTCCACTCTAGCTCTGATGAAATTACTTCAGAGGTCATTTATCTGTTTTCCACAGAAGCCAGAAAACCACACTGCCCTTCTAGTACTTCTATTGCATTGGGGGCTGTTTCAAATGGACAGATAAGAGCTAAGTCAGGGGTCCCCTATGTTCCAGGTGACAGCATTGGAATAGTGAGTAAAGAATAGGTTTTAGTGCCAAACAAACCTTAATTCAAATGCCAGGAGACTGAGACTGGGAGAAAGAAATGGCTTTCCCAGTGTAATCCATATGGGGCAGAATCTAGTGTTAAACCACAACCTGACAATTTCTACTCCAGCCCATTCTTTGCTACGTCATTTAAAATTTTTATTACCTATGAGTATCTCTCTCCTTCCTTGCTAACCTTTGTTAAGACTCTAGGTTCAGATTTCTTCTTTTCCGCCCAATGCCCTTTAAGAGGATAGCAATGACATGCTATGACTAATATTTCAGAGAGAAAAAAAACATTGTATTGAAGATGGCCATCAGCTGCGTTGAAGCAAAAATCCTGATAGATACTGTGAACTTGGGAAGGGGGATATTGACAGAGAATTTTGCTTGCCAATGGATTAAAAACTAATTTTTCCATTTTCACTTCTGGGTAGTATACCATAAGTTATGGTAGACCAGTACTCGCACTGTATCAACAGAAAAACCTGAATAATTTTTTTTTTTTTTTGGAATCACAGCGTAGGAAAGTTATGAGAGCAGTGAGAACTAAAGGAACTACATATTTCAGAGAACCAACACTGTTACAAAATGAGGTGATATTGCCAAGTTGCCCACAGGTTTTTGTCCCTCCTCTCCCCTGGGGACATTTGCCAATTGTCAATGCAGGCTGAGACTCAGACTTGGCTCAGAAAGAGGCCATCCACAGGAGCAGAGAGGAACCAGTAAAGCTCTCAGGTGTGGCAGGATCTGGAAGAAACAGGAAACTTGAGAAGCCCCAAGTGCACAATTTCAAGCTGAATGAATGACTGGCAAGACGCTAGGCTAACATGAAGTTAAAGGACAGGAGTGGCCGTGCTGTCGCCAATGCTTAGGGAAGGAAGGCCCACCACAGGAAGGAACCTGCCTCAAGATCACCACTCCTGTCCTCCCCAAGACAGGAGCCAGGCTGAAGCTCCTGAGGTGAAAAGCTGGAGATGTAGGTGGGACCCCCCAGCTCTCCTGTAGGCTTTCAAGGCTGAGGAGTTTGAGACCGGCCAGGCTCTCAATCAGGACGGCAAAGGCCATGCCTGGGAAATAAGGATCAGAGAGAGAGAGACTGAGCCTGTCTGAGGTCTGACTGCAAAGGCAGCCAGGACCCAGCTGGCCCCTGACTGGATGGAGGTGATCAGCCAACATAGGGCAGGGGACTCTTCTCAGGTGGAAGCAACAGTCTGTGGATGGAACCTCTTTCCCTTTCCTTTTTCTAAATGCACAATGTCGAGTATTTGAATTACATTTAATTAAAATTAAAAAATTAGAATTACAAAGAAACAGGAACATGTACCTCATATAGACATTAGCATTGCCAAGTATTGATGAAAAAGAAAACCAACTATGTACCAGTAAGATGTGTTAAATATAAGAACACAGAAGGTAGAATGTAAAATAATAGGAAAGAAATTATGGAAACACTGTCCTAAAGATGGCTGGTGAAGCTGTACCCCGCTCAAAGCAGACTGACAGGCATGAATAGAGTCAGAATCACTCAGGATTCAGACATTGGTGGCACCAGATATGGAGCTTTAGATGAACCATAATAAATATGTTAAACAGAATGGAGGGAAGGTGGACAGAACAAATGAAAAGATTAAAAACTTGGTGAAGTTAACAAAAAAACAACAACAACAAAAGCCAGGAAGCTAAGATTTAGAAAAGTTAAATACCTGGCCCAAAGTCACATGCCCTGCAAGTGACATGGCCAGAACCAGAACATGCTTTTCCCAACTGCATCAAGTTTCCTGGGAGCAAGGCAAGAACAGGTAATATTCTTTCTTTTTTAAAAAATTTCTTTATCGATTAAGGTATTACATGTGTGTCTTTATCCCCGCATTACTCCCCCATCCCCCCCCAACTCATGCCCTTACCCCCTGTTGTCTGTGGCCATTGGTTAGGCTTATATGCATGCCTACACGTCCTTTGGTTGATCTCTCCCCCTTACCCCCACCCTCCCCTACCTTCCCTCTAAGGTTTGACGGTCTGATCAATGTTTCTCTGTCTCTGGATCTGTTTTTGTTCATCAGTTTATGTTCACTATATTCCATAAATGAATGAGATCATGTAATATTTATCTTTCTCTGACTGGCTTATTTCGCTTAACACAGTGGTTCTCAACCTTCCTAATGCCACGTCCCTTTAATACAATTCCTCATGTTGTGGTGACCCCCAACCATAAAATTATTTTCGTTGCTACTTCATAACTGTAATTTTGCTGTTATGAATCATAATGTAAATATCTGATATGCAGGATGTATTTTCATTGTTACAAATTGAACATAATTAAAGCATAGTGATTAATCACAAAAACAATATGTAATTATATATGTGTTTTCCGATGGTCTTAGGCGACCCCTGTGAAAGGGTTGTTCGACCCCCAAAGGGGTCGCGACCCACAGGTTGAGAACCGCTGGCTTAACATAACAGGTAATTTTCCATGCTCAAACCACACTGGCTTCTGCAGACTTGAGTTTTACTTCCCTCATTCATTTCTGAAAGTATATCTTCAACAAGCATTCAGCAACCAACAGTGAGAACTTCAGGGAATAGAAGTTTCTGAGACAGCACTACTGGAGGAAGCCAACTGGATTCAAAAGCCGATATGAGACCTCCCGGGCTCAAACCATCTGCTTGGATCCATCCCTTGTTCTAGCTAGATGGTCATTTGGGAAAAACCTGTGCTCTGAAATTATCTAATTCTAGAGGTTCCTGGAATCAATCAGGAAGAAGCATTTTATCTCACCCCCCCCCCACCCCCCATGGGTACTAGGAAGCTCTGTGACTCTTCCTTGACCCATGATCCTGGAAGATCTCATTTGCTGCTTAAAACCCCCTAATAGTTGGGCTCCCTGAAAAGTCCCTAAGAATGACAACAAACACAGCTCTCAAATTTTGTAGGACAGCGCGAAGTTAATTTAATTTCCATCAAAAGTTGATCATTAAATGTATATAGCAATGTCTGAATTGTTATCTCTTCATAAGAATTTTGGCTTTAAATTCTTTCAACAGCCAGGCTGGTGTTGCTCAGTGGTTGAGAGTTGACCTATGAACCAGGTGGTCACAGTTCCATTCCCAGACAGGGAATATGCCCATGTTGCGGGCTCAACCCCCAATGTGGGGTGTGCAGGAGGCAGTGGATCAATGATTCTCTCTCATTATTAATGTTTCTATCTCTTCCTCTCCCTTCCTCTCTGAAATCAATCAATAAATCAATAAAATTTTAAACAACTTTATTAAGGTATGATTTACATATCATAATATTTACTCACTGTAAGTGTACAACGATCTTTTTTATTTTAGTAAGTTTATAGTTGTGCATCCATCACTATGATCCAGTTTGTGAACTTTTCCATCATCCCAGAAAGTTTCTCTATGCTCCTTTGCAGTTAGCTAATCACCACTCCCACCTCAGCTTCTGATTTCTGTCTCCATTAATATTCCTTTTCTGACTATTTTGTGTAAATTGACTTATACAGTAGGCAGTATTATGTGTCTGGCTTCTTTCACTTGGCATCATGGTTTTGACATTCATCTATGCTGTACAACATATCAGAGGTCCATTCCATTGTTGCTTTATAGTATTCCAGTGTATGGATATACCACATTTGTTTATCCATGTGCCACCAGTTAATCAAAATCCTGGTTATCTTTTATTGGGGCTCTACTGAATGGTGGTGCTAAGAACATTCACATACATGTTGGATAGATTCTTAGGAGTAGAATTAAGAAATGCCAAATTGTTATCTTGTATTACCACCAGCAAAGTAGGAGGGTTTCAGTACTTACACATCCTTGCCAATATTTGTTGTTGTCTTTTTTAATTATATGTCTTCTGGTAGGTGTATAGTGATATCTCATTGTGAATTTAATTTGCACTTCCCTAATAACAAGTGATGTTGAGTATATTTTCCTATGCTTATTAGCCATTCATTTATCTTCTCTAATGTCTACTTAAATAATTTGTCCATTTTTTTCTTTAAGTTGGGTTGTTTGCCTTCTTATTATTGAGTTGAAGAGTGCTTTGTATATTCTGCATACCAGTCTTTTATTAGATACAGGATTTACAGAATTTTATATCAGTCTTTGGCTTGACTTGTCATTTTATTGGTGGTGACTTTTGAAGCAAAAGAGTTTTGATTTTTTAAAAACAAATGAGATGGTAAATGACATTTATTTTGAGCAATATAGAGAAATTCCCACAAGACACAGATGTCCTCTCACCATTTGAGAGAAAATGAAACTCACTATGTGAGAAGATGGAAAACCTTAATTAAATAAGGCAGCCCAGTAATGGAAAGCACACTGAGGCATTTGGGGGAAAACAATTCCATCTGTAACATTTCTTCACCGAGACTGTGGGTACAGAATTGAATGAAGGCATTATCATGCTTTTGGATGACACAACAGTGGATAAAATAACAGAACAGAATAAAATGTTCCTTCCATGATTGGCAGGTTTTGCCTGTGAGGATTACAGAGGGGAGATGCCTGACTATCTTATGCCTAAATTACTTGGAACCATTGTCAAGGAGGCGTCACACCCGGTCTCCTATGCATCTGGCCCATGTGTCTGAAGCCAGTGTTCTGTGAATTCTTTATCCTGATTCAGCCAGAGCGAGCCAACAGAGCTCACTGTCTGTGTGGCTTGACCTAGAGACTGATGGCTTTTCCCTGGCATGCAATGGAGCATTATGGGTGTTGAGTGCCCCCAGGTATGTGAAGCTCCTTCCACACTCATCACAAGCAAAAGGCCTCTCCCCTCTATGATGGTGCAGATGGGTCTTCAAACTTCTCTTCTGGAGGAAGCCTTTGCCGCATTCGGGACACCTGCAGGGCTTCTGTCCACTGTGCGTGTACAAATGGACCTTCAAACTCCCCGGAACGAGTAGCTCTTGTCACACGCTGGACACTGGAAGGGCTTCTCACCACAGTGAACTCGAATGTGTTCTGTGAGCCTGTACTGCAGCCGAGTGAAACTTTTGCTACACTTAACACAAGAGAATGGGGTTTGGCCACTGTGTTGGAGCAGGTGGCTTTTCAAATGTCCTTTGAGACGGAAACTCTTATTGTGCTCAGGACGCTGGAAGGGCTTGCCCCAGGTGGATTCTCGTGTGCTCAGTGAGCTGAGACTGCTGAGTAAAGGCCTTACTGCACTCGCTACAGGGGAAGGGCTTCTCGCCACTGTGCATCCGCTGGTGGAACTTCATGGAGGCCTTCCAGGAAAAGCTCTTGCCACACTCGGGACACTGGAAAGGATCCTCCTCACTGAGAAGCCACCTGTGCTCAGTGAGGTGTGAGTGTCTGTGGAAGCTCTGGCTGCACTCGGCACAGAAGAATGGCTTTTCCTTGGTGTGGACCCTGAGGTGCTCCGTGGGCCTTGACTGCCGGGGAAAGGTCTTTTTGCACTCGGCACAAGAGAATTCCTTTTGCTTGCTGTGGACTCGGCTGAGGCGAGTGGGCTTGGAGGGCCGGGTAAACCTCTTGCCACACTGTGCACAGGAGAATGGCTTCTCCTCGCTATGGAGACCCTGGTGGGCCTTCATGGCTTCTTCCAGGAGAAGGTCCTCCCACACTCTGGACACGGGAAGGGCTTCTCCCCGCTGTGCTGACAGATGGGCTTTTAGGTTTCTCTTTAGGTGGAACGCTTTCTTACACTCAGGACACTCAAAGGGCTCTCTCCAGTATGAACTCTGACATGCTCAGTGAGTCTAGCCCTGTGGGTGAATTTCCTATCACACTAATCTCAGGAAAACAGCTTCTCCCCACTGTGTAAACACCTGGTGGGCCTTCACAGCTGCCTTCCCTCCGGGAAAAGCTCCGGCTGCACTCTGGACCATGGGAGGCCTTCTCCCCACTGTGCAGGCGAAGACGGGCCTTCAAACTTCTCTGCAGGCGGAAGCTTCGGTCACACTGTGGACACTGGAAAGCCTTCTCCCCACTGTGCACCTGGACGTGCTCAGTGAGCTTGGACTGCTGGGTGAGACCCTTGCCACACTCCTGGCAGGAAAATGGTCTCTGACCTTTGTGCAAACACTGATGCTTCTTCAAAGTGGCATTACACCGGAAGGTTCTCTCACGTTCGGGGCACCGGAAGGGCCGCTGCCCCGTGTGAATGACGTGGTGCGCAATCAGGCTGCACCTCATGCGGTAGCTCTTCTATCACTCACCACATTGGAAACACTGCTTCTTACAGAGGACCATCCACTCCACCTGAGGTCAGAGCTCCTTCTGCTCTTGTACTTGGGATATGTAGAGGGCTGGCTCTTGGAGTGGCTCCTTCTGTGCTTTACCAAGTCTTTCTTTTTGTGGAAGACAAAGCAGGAATAAAGGCTTGGCCCTGATGGAACTTCCAGGTGACTTGGGGAACCCATCGCCTTATGCTATAGATCATTCTCATCCTGATTAGATGCTGTGATGTTGACATTTTTAAGCAGAATCTCTCTTTCTTGGAGATCTTGTAAGGCAGCTCTTTGATCTGATAAAATCTTATTTTCCTCCCCTGGTAAGGCAGCACTGGAGCCCTGCTTTTGGAAACGATTTAAATGGGACTCCTCCTCTTTTGCCCTGATTCAGTTTATCAATTTGAATGGATTATACTTTTGGTATTGTATCTAAAAACTTTTGCCTAACTGAAGGTCATGAAGACTTTTTTTCTATGTTTCTTTAGGATGTGTTGTAGGTTTAGCTTTAAAATTTACGTCTATGGATCATTTTGAGTTCATTTTTGTGCATAGTGTGAGTCGAGGGTCTATGTTAATATTTTTGTTTTGTTTTGTTAATCCTTTTCCATTGATTTTTGGAGAGAATGGAAGGGAAGGAGGGACAGAAGTGAAGGAGAAAGAGAGGAATAAAGTGTGTGTGTGTGTGTGTGTGTGTGAGAGAGAGAGAGAGAGAGAGAGAGAGAGAGAGAGAGAGAGAGAGAGAGAAGAGAAGAGAAGATAAAAAGATGAGGGAGAGACATATCCATGGGTTGCCTCCTTTGACTGGGGCCAGGGATCGGACCTGCAACCCAGGCACATGTGCTTGAATCAAACCCATGATCCTACAGTGTATGGGCCAATACTGTAACCACTGAGCCAAACCAGAAAGGGCTATTTTGTTTTTTACTTATGGCTATTCAATTGTCCGAAGGCCATTTGTTAAAAAGGTTAACTTTTGCTTGGTTGAATTATCTTAGCATCTTTATAAAAAATTGACCCTAAATTTCAGAACTCTCAATTCTGTTCCATTGATCCATATTTCTATTCTTGTGCCAATGCTATCTTCTTTAGATCACTGTAGTTTTATAGTAAGTTTTGAAATTGGGTACTGCCAGTCCCCCAACTTTATTTTTCTATTTCAAATTATTTTTGCTATTCTAGGTCCTTTGCATTTCCATATATATTTTAGGATCAGCTTAGGGATTACATTGAATTTATAGATGAATTTAGGGAAAATTGTTGTTGAGATAATTTTGAGTCTCCTAATCTATGATATGTCTCCATTTCTTTAGGTCTTTAATTTCTCTTCGCAAAGTTTTGTAATTGCTCTCATATACCAGCACCATCTGCATCTATCATGCTGGTATTTTGTGTTGCTCCTGTTACACCAGTGATTACATTGTCTGTTGTCTCAAGACTAGTTGTCCTTCTCAATGTGTGTGTTGGGGTCGGACAACAGTGATGATTCACTCAAGGTCAGCAGCCCCTGCACTGGCACTAACCTTGGCTGCAGCTGTGCCCACGGCCTGGTTAAGCACAAACATGGACAGCAAGTGCAGAGGATAGGGTTTGCCTCCTTCCATCTCTGCCATTAAGCAGGATCATATCCTTGACACTGTGCAGGAGGGCCTATCTTTACATTCTCTTTGTGACTTTCCAACCAAAGCAATTGAGATTTTTAAAAATGGATCAAGGAGATCTTAGCCTGCATATTGGAATCTCCCTTCACAGATGGTTTTGGTCCCACTGGAGAAGACAGAAGCCAATGCCAGCATTCAGGTGGAAAATCTATGGCAGCCCAAAACATGTCATGCTTCCTAATTTAGCTTTGAGGTGGGCAAAAGGATGTTTTTGGAAGAACAGTCTGATGTTTCGAACTTGGCTGGAGGCAGATATACAGCATCTTCTGGGGAGATGGGGATGGAAGAGTCCTTCTTTCCTGTGGCAGAAGAGGCAGATTCATGCCAGCTTCATCTTTAGGGACAGCCAGAGTTGTTTCCAAGGGGTTGTACTAATTTGTCCTCTCAACAGCAGCCTATGAGGGTTCCTGTGTCATCACATTCTGTCCGCACTCAGCATTACCAATATTTTTAATGTTAGTCCTTCTGGAAAGTAATAGAGTTATTTCATTGTGGCTTTCATTTGTATTTCCTAGATAATTAATATGTATAAAACATTTTATATATGTTTATCGGCTACTTAAAGATCTTGGGGTGTTGTTTTTTTAAGTGTTCAAGACTTGTGCTCAAGGAGGCCTCTACTCATCACATGTAATCTGTTTTTGGTTTAAACATGTCAGTTAAGACCTTAGTGGGCTTTATTTCCTTGCTAGGGACCCCATTACTAGTGACCACTGCCCAAGATCCCTGCTGTTCACACTATTACAATGATTTTCCCGGTCCTGTTACTTACCACAATTCCTGTGTCCATCATACTTCTAATAGTCAACACCTCTGGCCTTTGACTTTCCAGGATGACTTTAGTTTTTCAGGATTACCTCTATATTAATCACTGATGCTCAGCATCTAACACTGCCCCCCTTCTCAGATGACAGCTGCTACATAGGTTGTCAGGTATGCTGAGTTTGGTAAATATGGTAACACGACTTGCTGTAACACAAAATTTTAAAGGCTTAATACAACACATTTTATATTTTGTTCAAGTAACATTCCAATGTGGGTGTCCCTATTTAATGGTCAGTTTCTTCCATATGATCCCCAAATTTTACTTCTAGGTATTTACCCAAGAGAAATAGAAACATCTACACAAAAACACTTGTCACAAGACCCTTCATAGTCATTTTTCTTTTTATTTTTTTTAAATATATTTTATTGATTCTTTACAGAGAGGAAGGGAGAGAGATAGAGAGTTAGAAACATTGATGAGAGAGAAACATCGATCAGCTGCCTCCTGCACATCCCCCACTGGGGATGTGCCCGCAACCCAGGCACATGCCCCCGACCGGAATCGAACCTGGGACCCTTCAGTCCGCAAGCCGACGCTCCATCCACTGAGACAAACCGGTTTCGGCCATTTTCCTTTTTAAATAATAGCCCCAAACTGGAAACAGTTCAGGTGTTCATCAAGATGCATGTGGAATACCACTCAGCAGCATTAAGGAGAGAGCTACACACACACATGCAACAACATGAATTAACCTCAAAACTATTATGTTAAATTAAGGGAAGCAGACATGAGAAAGTACATACTGTTACTCCATTAATAGAAAGTTCTATAACAGGCAAAACTAATGCCCCGTGAAAAAAGCAAGAATGGTTTCTGACCTTGGGGGGTTGGATGGAGTGTGGTCGCAAGTTGGAGTTGGTAGGGGAAGGACTCGAAGTGTCTTTCATGGTGATGGAAGTGTTCGATATCTTGATAGGAGTGTGGGTTTACATGGCTATAAGCATTTTAAAAATTCATCAAATAATATACTTAAGATCGAGGCATTTCTCTCTGTTTAAATTATACCTTAATTTGAAGGGGAAAAACCCTAATCTGATCTCGCATTTCCTCCTTTCAGGATTGATAAACATCATAGTTTGACAAAAAGCAGCACCCTTTTTTGCACAGACTTCCTTTCATAGGAGCCTGGCTGAGGGGCCTGCCTGTTTCCTCTTCTCTGTCAGCCTGCTGTCCTGAGGTGAGGGCACTAGACCTGGGCCTCAGTCTCTTTCAGCCTCTGCTTCTCAACTGGAAGGCCGGGCTGTATCACTGCCTCTTCACAAAAAGAGAAAATTTTAAAAAATATATTTTTATAGACTTCAGAGAGGAAGGAAGAGGGAGAGAGAGAGAAACATCAATGATGAAAGAGAATCATTGATCAGCTGCCTCCTGCACACCCCACCCTGGAGAACGAGCCTGAAACCTGGACACGTGCCCTGATCGGGAATTGAACCACGAACTCCTGGTTAATAGGTCAGTGATCAACTACTGAATCACACTGGCTGGGCAAGAGGAAATTTTTAAACCTACCTTCTCTGGGACCCTAACCCATCTGCTCCTGGACATATTTCCTTGCCTACCAATAAGCCAAAATTCCTGTGGTAACTTTGCAGGTTTGGCAAAACATAACTGTATACTGATTCTTCCCATTCTTGCTCACTTAAATGCTGCTCCAATCACCCTCTCTCTAGATTCAGAGACAGCCAAGCTGTCCTGTTCTGATGCAGTTGATGAAGGCCAATGTAGATAAACTGTCTTTTCCTCCTCTTTTCTTTTTTAATTTTTCAATTACAGTTGACATTTAATACTATTTCATATTAGTTTCAGGTGTACAATATTTGTTAGATATTTACATAATTTATGAAGTGATTCTCCTTGATAATTCTAGTACCCACCTAGTGGTGGGATTGCAAATTGATGCAACCACCACGGAAAACAGTATGGAGGTTCCTCAAAAAGTTAAAAATAGAACTACCTTATGTCCCAGCAATTCCACTTCTGGGTATAATTTCAATGAGTAAAAACCACTAATTCAAAAATATATATGCACCTCTACGTTTATTGCAATGTAATTTACAATAGCCAAGATATGAAGGCAGCCCAAGTGCCCATTAGATGAGTAGATGAAGGAGATGTGGTACGTATATACAACACAATATTACTTGGCCATGAAAAAAAATGAAATCTTGCCATTTGTGACAACATGGATGGACATAAAGGGTATTATACTAAGTGAAATAAGTCAGACAGAGAAGACAAATGTCATCCTCTTTTCTCCCCTCTCAAATTGCATATGCACAAAGGTCGAATTTTCTTTTTCATTTTACATCTTTGTTCACAGTTCAATGAATTCCACTAAAGGCAAATTCAAAGGAATACACACATCTTTTTGAATATTCTACCGCTTTCCCCTCTCTCTTCAAAACTGTTCTGAGTTGCCTCAGAAGAGAAGAATGCCACTTAGCATGTCTAGCCTGGTTGGAGGAATTATGCTCATGGCTGATTGCATGAAGGATAGAGAGTCTACCCACCCTTCCTGATGGCCCAAATGCACCCCAGATTAAGTCCCACTTAGAGCTGTTTGCTAGAACAGCCTCCCAAGTCTGTGCTGCTCTTCCTTTGATTCTGTGCTACCCACCCCAGTATATTACTCACTTCCTTGTTTGCTTCAGGTTCCATATCTGATACTTGCAGGCATAGGTGCCTTGGTTACCATAACCCATTCACAATGTGTTCTTTTCCCATTGTATCTCTAGGACCTTTCTGCTTCAATAATTTCCTGGTCCTGAATCTTAGCATCATGGCCCATGATCTATAAGAGCCAAAAGCAGCATTTATGGAGACTCTGAACCAGATGGTAGATATGGAAGCGAAGGAGGGCAAAGAACAAGGATCTTTCTGGAAACCAAGTCTGTAGGTCTCAGGGATGAGCTACAAATGATGGGAGAGGAGTTGGAATGTTTCTTACTTCAGGAGCAAAAGAAAATTGAGAGCTACCAACACCTTTGGAAGATGAAATAAGTTGTGGAAGGATACCTGTTTGTAAGAGAGGGAAGAATAGGCTTTCTGTTTCAGAGATCCCATGGAGGGATGCTCCACCCAAGCCTGTGGAAAGGACTCAGGCTGAAATTTGTAACTTACCCCAAGATCCAGGGGAACAAAAGGCGTGGTTGTGGGTCCCGGGTTTTTTAAGCGCCCCTCTATGTATATGATTACTTCAGGTACAACTAATCATATGCGAATCTCTCCTCACAGCCTTCACTGCGCCCTCGACCTTACTCCACAAACTGAGAAGGACACTTGGTTTTGAGGTAATACAGTGTTTAGTCACAGGGTTAACCGAAGCATCACAAAAGAGAGTAACAAGATGGGCGATGGTGACAGAAGCAAGTTGTACCCAGAGTCTGGATCAGGCACGAAGGAGTTTCCTGCTGCTGTGGTCTCCTCAAACATCCATAACAGGTAATTAGCCACCTTCGTGTACACTCCAATCACATTCTTCTCGCCACAGTTCACATTCCAGCTGACAATGCCCAGCTGGTACCATGGGCTTTTGTTATTTTTCTGGCAAACCAGAGCCCCCCCGCTGTCACCCTAGGAGAGAAAAGTTGTTTGGGAATAGAAGGGACAGTAACAAGTTACTCTATAGCAGCGGTTCTCAACCTGTGGAACGACCCTTTCACAGGGTCGCCTAAGACCATCGGAAAACACATATATAATTACAAGTGTTTTTGTGATTAATCACTATGCTTTAATTATGTTCAATTTGTAACAATGAAAATACATCCTGCATATCAGATATTTACATCACGATTCACAACAGTAGCAAAATTACAGTTATGAAGTAGCAACGAAAATAATTTTATGGTTGGGGTCACCACAACATGAAGAACTGTATTAAAGGGTCACGGCATTAGGAAGGTTGAGAACCACTGCTCTATAGCCTATTGTGTAGGCAACTGGTACAAGGCAAGAAGCACTTAGAGCATCTTTTGATGAGCAGACATTTTAAATTTTGATTAGACTCTCCAACTACATGGCTATGTTCCCAGATCTGTGACTGTCAGAAAGAGTGACAAGCAATTTGGTCAAAAACAATGATGGTGAGTGACAATATGGTCAAAAAGGGAATATTCATCACAATCCTCAGCCAGTCCTGTGCATTTTTTTTGATGTACAAAGAAGTGAGTTGCTAATTCATGTTGCCTGTAAGCACTTTTTTTTCTGGAATTCTTCCAATAGTCCCCCTGCCTTTTTACTTCAAAGCCACTTTCAGCCAGCCCATCTTGCTCTTTCTGGATTGTTTACCACAGCAAAAAGTGCCCCATTATAGATTATTGGTTGACTATAACAGATATATATATATATATGTAATTCCAACCATGCACTTAAGTGTTATAGTTTAAAACATGAAACTTTAAACAATTTACACTTTAAAAAATATCATCTCACATCTGTCAGAATGACCACTATCAATAAATCAGCAAACAAGTGCTGGCGAGGCTGTGGAGAAAAGGGAACCCCATGCATTGCTGGTGGGAATGCAGACTGGTACAGCCACTGAGAAAAACAGTATGGAGTTTGCTCAAAAAATTAAAACTGGAACTGCCTTTGGACCCAGTGACCCCAATTCTGGGAATATATGCTAAGACTCCCAAAACATCAGTCCGAAATAATATATGCACCGCTATGTTCATTAAAGCATTATTTACAAGAGCTAAGATCTGGAAACAGCCCAAGTGCCCATCAGTAGACAAGTGGGTAAAAGAGCTGTGGTACATTTACACCATGGAATACTACGAAGCTATGAAAAGAAGGAACTCTCACCTTTTGTTACAGCATGGATGGACCTGGAGATTATTGTGCTTAGTGAAATAAGCAAGAGAGAGACAAATACCACACGATCTCACTTATATGTGGAATATAATGAAAAAAAATAAACTGATAAACAAAATAGAACCAGAGGCACGGAACAGACTGACAGAGGTCAGAGGAGAGGAGGATGTAGGGGGCACTGAATGAAAGAAGGTGAAGAGATTAGCCAAAGAACATATATGCGTAGCCCACGGAAATGGGTAACAGTTTGGTGATGGCCAGAGGGAGGGGGGATGGGTGGAGGTGGTTAAAATAGTGGGAATGGGGGACATCTGTAATAGTCAACAATAGATAAAGAAAAGAACATCTTGAAAAAGATTGCCAAATAAGCACAGATCAACAAAACAGACATCATTGACGTGAAAATTGATGCCTACATCACTTTTCTTGCCTTAAACCTTTTGGATCATTTCTTAAATTCTATTGAAGAATAAGGTTTCTTCAATCAAAAGAGGTGAGAAAACTCAGATATGGAAAAACAACATGAAGAATACCCATAATTATATAAATAATTAAATTTATACATAGACACATGATTGTGTGTAAGAAGAATGTTTTGGGTAGACTATGGGACTCTATAGCAATGGTTTCTCTGGGGCATATAAAAGGTAAACTGTGCGCCATCTTCACTGCTTGAATTTTCTTTACAACCTATTCAAATAAGTGCAATAAGTAACATTTGTGATTCCAACCATGCAGAGAAAACGCCTGAGTCAACTTTCCACATCGTTATGCATGCAAATGTACATACGTCATTATTATTTTACAGAAATAGGACCAGGCAGTACATATGATTTCACGGCTTACAAAGAGTTATCTTTGAAAATATTAAGTGACACAAAAAAGTTGAATATTTAATAATATGCAAAAATTCTAATGCAAAACTGTTAACAAACAAAAACAGGACATGCTTTGATTTCTTTTCACCAGAATGTTGTCATGAAGAAGATGCTGTGCCCATCATCTTACTTGCTGTGACCATCATCATCCAAACTCTCCTTTACCAGGTTCGTTGAAGTCATGGGAAAATCCCATGGCCTTTCTTTAAAATGAATCGCAATCACTTCTCTGGAGAAGGGAGGATCTCAATGAAAGATCTTCAGCAGAACACAGTCCAGAATCTAAATTTTTGTCCCTACCTGGTTTGGCTCAACAAATAGAGCTTCGGCCTGTGGACTGAAGGGCCCTGGGTTTGATTCCCGTCAAGGGCACAGGCCCAGGTTGCAGGCTTGGTTTTCAGTGTGGGCATGCAGGAGGTACCTGATCAATGATTCCCTCGCATCATTGATGTTTCTGTCTCTCTCTCCCTATCCCTTCCTCTCTGAAATCAATAAAAATAGATTTTTTAAAAAAAAAAAAGAACCTAAATTTCTGGAGCCAAATAGACCTTGGTTCCAATCCCAGGGACAAGCTTTAGCTGAGAGAATGTGAAAATCTTCCTCAGCGTGGTTTTTATGCTGGTGATAATAACTGCACATCTCCTGCAGGACGGCTGTGTGAATGGAAGGAAATGACACATGTGTAGCACTAAGCTGGGCCCAGATACGTGGAGAACCAGTACTCAGGGGCGGCTCCCACCACCTTTTTGATTCATGAGCAGCCAAATCTGTGCACTAGCAGGCTGGGCAGCTGGCATTGGAGCCCCATTTCTACTGGAATCCCAAAGGTGGCTCTAACCCCAGAAGTCAGCTTGCCTTCCTTAGAATTCTGGGTCTGTAATTTACCTCGCTGTGTGTCCTCCTCAGGACTGCTGGCTTCCCTGATCCTCAGTCTCCCCATCTGAAATAGGCCTGCTTCCCAGGGCCAGTGCTTAACCCTTTCATGTATTTGTGGGAGCGGTT
Source organism: Myotis myotis (assembly GCF_014108235.1). NCBI lineage: Eukaryota > Metazoa > Chordata > Mammalia > Chiroptera > Vespertilionidae > Myotis > Myotis myotis. Next base: position 74,789,235 of record NW_023416368.1, on the reverse strand, counting down.
TGTGTGCTATTGAGCACCGAACAGGTGTAAGAGATGGCGATGGAGAACGTGATCTTCACAGCATTTCCTGTGACCCTCCCCAGCTCCATTACCTGGCAGGCATCCTTCCAATCTTCAGCGCTCCTAGTACACAGCATGTCCCAGGTGACCATAGGCATATTTTCGGAGCACCTACTCCGTTCAACCAGCTCCACGTTGACTTTCTGCAGCTTTTCACGCACACCTCCATGAGAAACTGACCCAAAGAAGAAGCAGATGGGGAGAGGACTCTGAGCTCAAAGTGGTCCCTATGAATGGAGATCAAGCACCCACCCACATTGTATCTTTTCACTTCAATGACAAGGGAACTTCCCCTATGGTCCAGAGAACAACCCACATGTGGACCGAGTGAGATGGAGTGGGAGGGATGGCCAGCAGACTCTCAAGCCCACCCTCTCTGAATCCACAGGTCCTCAGAACTGGACTCTACTGGGCTTCAACCTGAGTGCAGAAGCTGCAGACTCCATCGAGGGTCCTAAAACATGTTTCTTTTAAAACCACAAGGATGTAAAGAGAACCCACAGTGACAATTTTTGTCCAGGGGCCCACAATACATAAAGATGGGCTTAAGGAGCTGAGCCCAATACCTAAAATGTTCACTCCCCAGAGATGAGAATAATTTTGTCTTTGTACAGTATTGCTGAACCCCTAGAATCTAGAACACTTCCTGGATCATAGAAGAGGATCAATGAATATGTGCTGGATGAAGCATGAGGAGTTCAACATTAAGAAGGTGACCCTTTTTGAAGCTCATGATAAGCTTCTAAGGGCAATTCCCAACCAGGAATTCTAACATAGCTCTGACTTGGGGACTATGTGGGAATCCCATGCAGCCATTAGGGTACCACTAGGAAGAGGAGCACTGACTGGAATTCATTTTTTTCTGCTCTGTTGATTATGGGACAAGATACATGTACTAAGATGAAGGACAAAGGTCACCATCTTGTGTGGCTGGGAAAAGTGATGGGAGTAGTTAGGAGGTTGACTCTATAAAGACAAGTTCACATTCAGTTTATGCTCTTCTCCTCAGCTTGTGGTTTTCAATATTTTAGTCACAGAGCCCCTTATCCCAAGGGCACAGGACCAACACCATCAGTTGGAACACAACTGTGCTGGAGGACATAGGTATAGATTTCCTGGTTTCCAGTCCGTTTTGCCACCCCTTTGCCCATCAATATGTCCCTCTACATTTCTCCAAGTCATCCCTCTGACTCTGAAAACCTCTGCCTGGGTCATCCCTGAGGCCCTATTCGGGTTCATGTCCTACAATCTATACATAAAACTTGCTCCAGGAGGCCAGGGAGGCCCAGGAAGGACAGCTCCCATGTGAACTGAGGAGAAGGTTCATCATAGAACCTTAAATGAGAACTTAAAGGCCCCAAATCCACCAGGAAGTCTTCCCAGGGCCAGCAGGGTCTGCAGCTTTTGTTTCTCCTTGCATACATCAAACAGGATGCTACCCCCCAGTGGGTTGGGCTACAGTAACTCACTGGTAAAGTGGCACTTTCTCCATTCCTGTATCTCATTGACCTCGGTGAGGCAGATGGGCACTCCCATGACACTGAAGTTAAATGGGTTTTTGAGCAGGAGTAAAGCGATGTCATTATGCAAGAGCAAACTGTCAAAATAGCGGTGAGTAATTAGCTTGTCTACTTTCTTTGTCGTCAAGTTGTTGGTGCTGGATTCTCCATCATCGTATATGACCTCCAAGGTAGACCTTAAATTTGGAAAAAAAAAAAAAAAAAAAAAAAAAGGAAAAAACAGTGAGTGGTGAAAGAGCAAAAGGTGAATCTTATGAGAAAAAAATTCCAACAGCCTGAGGCTCTGATCCTGAGAGCTGGGGAGATGGTGCATCTGGGGCCACACCCTTGGCATAGAGCCAGGTGAAGAGCCCCGACTGGGCAGGAGGAGACAGACATGAGTTTCAGGTCCACCCTGTTGCCAACAACTCTTGGGCTGATGACCTCTTCCTTGGGCAAATTTACTTGTAAATTTCATCAACAAATGTCTGGAAAGCCATGCTATGCACAAGTAATAGAGGGAATTGGCCCTGGATTTGCAACAAGGGCTGCCCTAGCTCTCCAACAAACACCTGGGAAGTTTCTCAACAATACTGATTGGAGGCTGTAGGCTAAGACAGCACCTCAGGAGCTGCTGCTACGCAGCCAGGCCTGGCGCCCTGCCCCAGTGTTCCAATCTCTTTTTTGTAGGGTTCTCCAACTCTGTGCTCACTGCTAACCTACTCTCTCCCCAGGTGGGAGCAAATGCTTAGGAAAGTATTTCCATAGGATTAGGCCAGGTTTACATGGCAAGATGCTGAGAAGTCCAAAGAACATTCATTCAGCCATTTTGGTCCTACACAGCAAGCTATAAAAGGTCCTAGCAGGAGAGCAGCATCTCTCCCACCTGCAAAGTGTGATGTTCAGCCACATGGGCATATATTTAACCTCCTGGTACTCTGTTCTATGGCTAACAAACCTGAATGGAGGCTCTAGGACAGCCATGGGCAAACTACGGCCCGCGGGCCGGATCCGGCCCGTTTGAAATGAATAAAACTAAAAAAAAAAAAAAAAAAAAAAAGACCGTACCCTTTTATGTAATGATGTTTACTTTAAATTTATATTAGTTCACACAAACACTCCATCCATGCTTTTGTTCCGGCCCTCCGGTCCAGTTTAAGAACCCATTGTGGCCCTTGAGTCAAAAAGTTTGCCCACCCCTGCTCTAGGAGAATACTAAGCAGGTAGGGGCAAATATTCTACCACACTTGTTTAAAAAGAAGTCTGTTTGCAATACTTACTTTTTTTTGTTTATAAAGCAATGGGATGCAGATAGAATCCACCACTCATTGAGAATGGATCCTCCACAGAGATATCTCCCTTGGTCAAAAATATTCACCTTCCATGGGAACTCTGGAATTTTAGCAGGCTTCCTGCCCTTGATTTTCAAAAATTTTGATTTCTCGAGATCAGGATATACTGTTTCACCACATGTCTCTAAAAGCAGAAAGAAGGAAGAGATTCAGGGCCCAATAGTCAAGGTTGGTTGGATTGTAAGAGACTTAAGGATAATACCGCTTCTCCTAGCCTCTCCATCCCCCCTGGTGTACAGATGGTGATGGCTTAGCCAGGGTAACCCCAGGTGGGAGACCCATCAGATAAAAATGTGCCCCTAGGCCTGTCAATGGCACCACAGTTGAAAGGGTGTGCTTATGGGGAGAAATGGTTGCTGCTTCTCCATAGCTTAGCTTCTTGGGTGGGTCTCCCACTGTGGGCCTTTGGAGAGGAGACACAACCATAAGAGTTGGACCTGAATCTTGCTGTTTTCCCCTAGAAGGGGGAGTCCAAGTGGGCACATTCATTTATTTGAAATTGGGCCTCATTGTCCTATGAAAATAGGGCCTTGGTATGTTGTCTTGGCATATTTTGGACAGATATTTTCAAGGACCTCTCACATGGACCAACAGACACCAGAAATCTTACAGCAGAGGGAAACTGATCAGTACCCCCCCCCCCTTCCTCACTGGTTCCTCTTCTGTGTTTCTTACTGTGGTTAGTGGTACCAACTTTCTCCCAATTTTAATTCTAGAGATCATCCCAATGGCACCTTGAGAGGAATAAAAATTTGGCATTTCCTATGTAATAGCATTACTTTGACTTCTTTTGACGTCTTTCAAATGTCATTTGATTCATGAGAAAAATAAACATCGTAAAATCTAAACTGTTGAACACTTGGTAGTTGCCAGCCACCATTCTGTTCTCTCTAAAACACTTAAAATATCTGTAAACCCCATGAGGTAACTGAAATTACTATTGCCCATTTGAAAGGTGAGGCAACAGAGGCAAGTTTAAGATTGGGATATCTGGCTAAGACCCAGCAGCTAGCATATGACTGAGCTAAAATTTGAAATTGGGCAGTCTGACTCCAGAATCTGTTCTCATAACCACAAGGCAAACATCCTTCCAAGTGTTAATCATGTTTACTCTCGGGGAGAAAGGCAGTGACATTAAACACTTTTCACAAGAAAGTATAATGTGAAAGGTATATATATTCAAACCATCTCCACACCACCACCCACATGTATCATCATCCATCGCCATATCATCCATCACCACTACACAGCCCCACGCCACTACCTCACCTCCCATCTTCCTTCCACTCTTGTCCCTGCAAGGTCTGTCCTCTGTACCAGACAGAGCGCCTTTCTCAAGCGCCTCTTATTTCTTGCTCTCCCATTTACACTCTCTTATGGCTTCTCATTGTAACCAGAATAACAGCCAAAGTCCTTACTGAGCCTCTATGGGCTCAGGGTGATCCGAGCCCTCCTAACCTCTCTGGGCCCATTTTTCTCCTGTTCCCCCTTCCCACTCCCTCTGCCCCAGCTGCACTGACCTGTCTGCCTCTGAAACGTAACAAGCATCATTCAGGGGACTTTGCACTTGCTGCCACTTCTGCTTGGAAATACATGTCCTCATCAGATGGGTCTCAACGCGTGTCTGGTCATGGTAGGAAGGCTTTCTGTGACCACCTACTACAGCAGCTCACCAACCACCTGCAGACCTTCCATCACATTAGCCAATTTTGTCTGCCTCAGACCACTTAACAGGAGATGAGATCAACTTGTTTATGGATCATTTATACATTTAATACTTCCTTCCCCTCACTAGATAGTAACATTGCTTAAGGGTAGAGAATGAATATGCCATCCTTTGGTATAAACCCAGCTCCTAAAACTGCTCCCAGCATGTGGTAGAGGTTTGATATTTGTCAGCCAACACATTGAACATAACGCAAGCTCCATAAATTCTCAGGATCCAGGGAGATGAAGCCACCATAGTTGTTAATACACAGCCTTCACTATACTTACATCATGTTACGGTTTTGCATTAGACCAGTTAGGCTCCACACGTGCTTCCAGAAGCTATTCAAGGAGAAAGCAGCAAGGAAATCCTTCCTAGGCTTATCCTTGGCCTTAAAGCTGCAGGACATGGTCAGGTGGCATCTCCAGCTTGACAGCTGGTTCCTGCTCTCAGGGGGTTTGCTTACATTCACCATCCACTCTGGAAAACTCTGATGCTTAACACAGGTGTTAAACGCACATGTACACACACACACACACACACACACACACACACACACAGCTCCTCCACATATAACTTTACAGTTTGGGGTAGTGTGGGAGCAATGATCTGAAAGTCTGGTCCAGGCACCCCTCCATCACATTCACCTGAGAGGCTTAATGAATGTGCAGTTCCCCAGCTCCCACCCAGAACTAGAGAATCAGCATCCTAGGACTTGACCTTTTGAATACAGCTCCTCCGTGCTGTGAGGCACAGACACAAGAACACCAGGAGAGTCCTACGTGCCAGAGAGCCATGTGCCCAGGGCAGCAGCAGGGCGATGGGCAGCAGAAACACTGCCCTTCCATCCTCCACCGTGTCCTTAAGCTACACCCAGCCAATGCCTGAGAATGGCAGGGGTTGTTAGTCTGTTCATTACTGCCCAACCTGGCAATCTTTTTCAGGAACTCCTATTAACTTGATGGAGACGTTCTCAAACCTGCACTGGAGTCTAAAGCTGCCCTGCCTCCTCCTACTCCCCCACCCTTTATCCAGCTCAGGCATTCCCCCCACCCCCGCCAATAAATCTCTTTCACATACACTGAATTCTATCTTGATATCTGCTACTAGGAGGGCCCAAACTGACACATATGAAGGTGGATTGTGATTAAACTGAAAAAACAATGATTATCACCCAGAGATGGATATTGTAATTTATGAGGCCGTTGGCTCCCCAATTTGGGAAAAGGTTCAGAGTGTGTTTACTTCTCCTTAGTAGACAGAAAATCAGTTATTATATAGAATACACACTATACATAACAACCTGGTCAACCAACTTGATCTAATATACGTTTTCAAACTCCATCCAGTGACAACAGAATACATCTCTCTGCCAGGTGTCCCAGAGCATTTAACAGGAGAGACTATATTCTGGGCCATAAAAGAAGTCTCAATAAATTTGAAATGATTCAAGTTATGTGCTATGACCACAGTGTAATCCAATTAGAAAACAACATAATGATATCTGGAAAGTCTCTGAAAATTTAGAATCCGAATACCATACTTCTACATAATCCACAGGTCAAAGAAGAAAGCAAAAGGGAAAATAGAATGCAATTTAAATTGAACAAAATGAAAACACAACATAGAAGATTTAGGAAAATGATTCTAACATATTATTGGGAGGAATTTGCAGTACTAAACCTCTATATTAGAAAATAGCAAACGTCTCAAACCAGTGAACTCAGCTTTCATCTTATGAAATTAGAAAACGAATAAGTGAAACTCCTGGGTATCAACCTGCTGTGAAGAAATAAGCAACCATAGACTATCTTTTGGCCATTTATAAAGCAGGATGTCACTGACCAGAGGACAGGGCGCAGGTTCATAAGGGGAGCCATAGCTGGAGCCTAGCACCACTGGATGCCCCTCCTGCCCCCGGCAATCCAGCTTTAGCAGCAAGGAGAAGCAAACAGAAGCCTGCTGGACAGAGCCAGGAAGAAATAGAGATACTGCCCTTCCTTCTGCAGTATCTCTAGCCCCTATACTGAGGGTGTTTTTGTTTTCTAGCTTTACTGAGGTAAATTGATGCACGGCAGTGTGTGTGTGAGTTTAACATGAATAGCGTGTTGATTTGATACTCTTATGTTTTGCAAAATGATTACCACAATAACATTAGTTGACACCTCCATCACGTCTGTTATTACCATTTTTTTTGTACTGAGAACATTTAAGATCTAATCTCTTAGCAACTTTGAGTATCAAATACAGTGTGACTTTAGTCACCAGGCTATACATTAGATCTCTGAGACTTATTCATCTATAACTGGAAGTTTGTACTCTTTGACCACTATCTCCCCATCCACCACCCCACCCCTGATAACCACTGTTTTCATGAGTTTTTGTAGATTCTATACGTGAGATCACACAGTATTTGTCTTTCTTTGTCTGATTTAATTCACTTAATATAATGTCCTTGAGGTCCATTCATGTTGCAAATGGCAGCATTTCCCTTCTTTCTCATGGATGAATATATATATATATATATATATATATATATATATATATATATATATATATATTCTCCACATCTTCTTTATTCATTCAACCGTTGATAGACACTTAGGTTACTTCCATATCTGGTCTATTGTGATCAATATTGCAATGAATGTGAAAATACAAATATCGCTTCAAGATCCTGTTTTCACTTGCTTTGGCTATCTACCCAGAAGTAGGATTGTTGGATCATATTGTAGTCCTATTTTTTAATTATTTAAGGGACCTCCATAGTGTTTTTCATAGTGGCTCTGCCAAATTATATTCCCATTAATAGTGTAAAAGGGTTCCCTTTTCTCCACACCCTCACTAGCACTTGTTATCTCTTATCTTGATGATATCCATTCTGTGATTCCTCTTTATGGATTTGATTTCCCTAAAAATCAGTGATGTCAAGCACATTTTCATGTCCCTGTTGGTCACTTGCGTGTCTTTTTTTGAAAAATGCCTATTTAATTATTCTGCCCATTTTTTAAACAATCAAATTCTTTGGATATTGATTGATTGATTGATTGATTGATTGATTTACTAATGGCCCATTTCTCAATATCATGTGCAGTAGGCTGCCCACCCCTTCCACGGGAGCAGGCAGGAACTGCAGCGCTCCACCAGGAGCCATGCTGCTTCCATGGGAGCCTGGAGGGACCCGTGCCGATTCTGTGGGAGCCTGGAGGGACCCACACTGATTCGGCAGGAGGCAGGAGAGGACCTATCTCCTAGTGACTGGTTGTGCACACCCCTCGCTGTACACAGCCCCGCCCCTCACCACATGCAGCCCTGCCCACCCGCGGTCATGACTGTGACACTGTAATGGAAAATTTGCATATTAGAACATATATATATATCATTAATCCTCACCCAAGAATATTTTTTCTTCTATTGATTTTTAGAGAGTGAAAGGGAAGGGGAGAGACAGACATCAGTTGGCTGCCTCCCACACCCAATTCCCCCCATGACCTGGTCAGGGATCCAGCCTGCAACCAAGGCAGGTGCCCTTGACTGGAATCAAAGCCATGACCCTTCAGTCTTCGGGCCAATGCTCCAACCACTAAGCAAAACCATCCAGGGCTGGATTTTTTTTATTTCTAGTTGTAGGAGTTCTTTATATATTTGGGGGATTAATCCCTGACCTGATTATACAGTTTCCAAAAATGTTCTCCCATTCTGTAGGTTGCCCTTTTATTTTGTTAATTGTTTCTTTCATTGTGCAAATGCTTTTAAGTTTAATGTAGCCTCATTGTTGATTTTTGCTTTTGTTCTTTTATTGTCGTATCGAAAAACTTCACTGCCATGACCAATGTCAAAGAGCTACTTTTCTATGTTTTCTTCTGAGAGTTTTATGGTATCAGGTCTATGTTTAAATCTTTGATCCATTTTGAGTTAATTTTGTAAGTGCTGTAAGATAGGGGTCCAATTTCGTTGTTCTACATGTGTTTATCCATTCTCCCAACACAATTTGTTGAAGAGACTATATTTTCTCTGTCGGGTGATCTTGGATCCCTTGCCAAATATTAGTTGACCACATAACAGGGAGTTTAATTCTAGGATCCCTATTCTGTTCCACTGGTCAGGATGTCTATTTTTGTGCCAGTATCTTACTGTGTTCATTACTGTAGCTTTGTAGGATAGTTTGAAATCAGACATCTGATGCCTTTCCATTTGTTTATGTCTCTTCAATTTCCTTTAGCAAAGTCTTGTAGTTCCCATTGTCCAGAACTTCCACTTTCTTGGTTAGTCTTATGCCTACGTGTTTTATTCCTTTTGGTGCTATTGTGAATGGGATTATTGTCTTTCTTTTTGCAGATGTCTTATCCTTAATGTATAGAATTGCAACTGGTTTCTGTATGTTAATTTTGTATCCTGCAAACTTTACTGAAATCATTGATTAGTTCAAACAATTTTTTTGTTGTGTCTTTGGGATTTTCTATATACAAAATTATATTATCTGCAAATAGCAACAGTTTTACTTCTTCCTTCCTGACTTGGATGTGTTTTATTTCTTTGTCTTGTTAATTGCTCTGGCTTGGGTTTCCAGTACCATCTATAATAATAAAAGCATAATATGCTAATTAGACTGGACAGCCAAACAACCTTCCGGATGTCATTCTGGATAAAGCCACAGCAGCGGGGGCTAAGGCAGAGGCAGTTAGGGGAGATCAGGCAGGCAGGTGAGCAGTTAGGGGCAATGAAGCAGGCAGGCAGAGGGGGTAGGGGCAATCAAGCAGGCAGGTAGGCGAGCGGTTAGGATCCAGTGGTCCCGGATTGCAAGAGGGTGCAGGCCGGGCTGAAAAACCCTTCCCCTAACACCACCCCCCCCCCCATTGCATGAATTTCATGCACTGGGCTTCTAGTATTGAATAAGAGTAGAGTGAGTGGGCATCCATGTCTTGTTCCTGATCTTAGAAATGCTACAGATATGATTGTGTTTATAATATTGGGATAAAAAGGCCTTTCTAATTCATCAAATAAAATCCAAGAACCAGAAGTAAAAATATTGCTGGATTGTACATAAATTTTAAATTTCTGTATGTCCAAAATAGAGTTGGAGAAAAGATTTTGCAGCACATATTAGAAAAAGAGAGTTAATGGCATTAAAATTTTTTTAAAAGATTCTGCAAATCTATTTACAAAACCCACTCAAATAGGAAAAATGGGAAAACTATAGGGACAGGTAATTTTCAACAGAGCAAGTAGAAAATGTTACAAATACGGCTGGAAGTGGGGGTAAAGGGTGGTCTTGTGCACAGAAACGTTTCAGAAATAGTGGATTAAGTAAAATTAAACCATTCTCCTTACGATGAGATTTCTCAGAACCCTTAATATGTGGATCTCCACTGTGACGTTACAGAAAAGGTGACCATAGAGCTCCTCTCTGCACAGCTTCCAGCGGGAGAGAAGCTCTAAGGAACATACCTGGGGAAAGCTGCATTAACTCATTTGCTCCTGCAGCAGCCCTATAACTTTTCCCACTGAACGAGAGGACATACTGTGACACCGGTGGCCTAAGTTAAGTAAGTCCCTCTGCCACCACAGCTCCACTGCTTCTCCCAGGGTGCTGGGCCCAGAACTGGATCTTTAATGTCTTTACAAAGAGGGGACTGGAGAAGCAAAGGCAGTTGCTGAATTGTTGCTCCAAGTCCCTCGTACTTCCAGAACTTTGGGTCCAGGCCCTAAGGCAGTGGTTCTCAACCTTGGCTGCACATTAGAATCACCTGGGAATCTTTTTATTTTTTTTATTTTTATTTTTTTAATATATTTTATTGATTTTTTACAGAGAGGAAGGGAGAGAGACAGAGAGTTAGAAACATCGATGAGAGAGAAACATCGATCAGCTGCCTCTTGCACACCCCCCACTGGGGATGTGCCCGCAACCCGGGTACATGCCTTTGACCAGAATCGAACCTGGGACCCTTCAGTCCGCAGGCCGACGCTCTATCCACTGAGCCAAACTGGCTTCGGCATCCTGGGAATCTTTTTAAAATCCTGGTTTCTGGGCCTCATCCTCCGGAAATTCTGTTTCTTTGTTACTAATGTTGTGGCCCCACCCCATAACAAAGGATGAGGCCCAGAAATCAGGATTTTAAAAAGATTCCCAGGTGATTCTAATGTGCAGCCAAGGTTGAAAACCACTGCCTTAGACCCGTGGTCGACAAACTGTGGCTCTCGAGCCACATGAGGCTCTTTGGCCCCTTGAGTGTGGCTCTTCCTAAGCCTTAGGAGTACCCTAATTAAGTTAATAACAAGGTACCTACCTATATAGTTTAAGTTTAAAAAATTTGGCTCTCAAAAGAAATTTTAATCATTGTACTGTTGATACAGTGGGGCCTTGACTTACGAGTTTAATTAGTTCTGAGACCGAGCTCGTTAAGGATCTCGTTAACTCAAATTACTCTATCAATTCAATGCAAAAAATCAGCAGAGAGACAGCTGGTATCTCAAAAAACTCGTTAGTCGGGACACGTAAGTCAAGGCCCCACTGTATTTGTCTCTGTTGACTAATGAGTTTGCCGATCACTGCCCTAGAGGATCATCTTAAATGACTATTCACTGAGCCTAATGCATTTACTTTGGTTGTAATATCCTCACTTCCAGAGCCATCTGCTCTCACTCAGCACCCCCGTGGGCCTCTCGCTCAGCTCTGCAGGAGCCAGGTAAGAGATTGCAGGCCTCTCCCCATCCTCTGCACTAGGTTTTCCTGGCACAGACCTGGAATTTTATGGGGGTATTCAGTGAACTCCAGCATCAGTGGAATGAGAAACTGGAGCATCTTCTTTTCATTCTTTTCCAGAATTGCCCAACCTGTGCCTCCAGCCCAAGGTGATAAAATGCCAGCTGCAACTGCTTAGGTTGTGACCATCACAAATACATGGTCCTGCGTGACATCACAGTAAGCTGGGGGTTAGAGCGGAAGTAGGGGAGCAAGGTAGACTGGCTGAGTCTGCAGGGGAGACTAGGTGGACTCCATTGCAGGCAAACTTGTCTGTACACTCCCCTTTCACCCTTGACTCTGAGCCTCCTGAGGAGTTCTGTATTCTATCATCCGCTTCTGCATTAACCAGCTTTGGGTCGTTGGGCACGTTTTCATGGTCTCTGGAACCAGATCTCAAAGCCACTACAACGTGTTAGGAGATGTGGATTTTATTGTGAGGTTGATGGGGAGAGTGGTGGAATGAAAGCAGGTCATATAATCCCACGTGCATTACAAGATTATTCTGGGTGTAACATGGAGATTATTTGAGAGAGGATGACTAGAAAAGAGACTATCAGAGAGGAAGTGGCTCCAGTTATACTGATGAAAGATGAGGTAGCCTAAGGGAGGAAAGAGGGTGCGTGTTGTCATTTGCCAAAGCTGTCATAACAAAATGCCACAGACAGGGTGGCTTAGACAACAGAAACGTCCTGGTTCTGGAGGCTGGGAAGTCCAAGAGCAAGGTGCTGACGGGTCTGGGTTCCTTCTGAGAGCTACAATGGAAAGACCTGCCCAGGCCTCTCCCTTTGGCATGCAGATGGCTACCTTCCTGCTGCCTCTTCACACCGTCATCTCTCTGGACATGGACACTCCTGGGTCTCTTCCTCTGCTTATAAGGACACAAGTCCTAGTGAATTAGGGTCCTGCCCTGAGGGTCTCATTTTACCTTGATTACCTCTTTAAAGACCCTGTCTCCACGCAGGGTCACATTCTAAGGTGCTGGAGGTTTGGACTTCAACCTCTGAAACATAATTGAGATACAAAAGAGGTTGAGAGTGGAAGTATTGTGATTGACGAGCTCTACAGGATGAGTAGGCAGATACACTGCATACTCAGACATTGCATGACGGGTACATATACTGAAAAACATTTGTTCTTGGTCTGAAATTCAAATGTAACTGGGCATCCTGTATACTTATTTGCTCAATCCGGCAGCCTTAACCTGCACTGAGTGTGCTCCCTAGTCCCGTTCTAGAACTGCTGGCCAGGATGGTGGTAAACAAAGTCACCACAATAGGGCTGCCCTGGGGACCTCTGGAACTTCGGCCAGGCAGCAGTCCTAGGCAGCCTATGCCATCATGTGCCTCCTCTACTCTTCGGATTTCTATAGATTCCTTATAGAGCTTCTCTCCACACCTGGCCCCCATGTTCACCCAGCTCCGGGGGGGAGTCATTCCCATTGTGATCTATAGGATTGGTGCCCTTTGGAGTTGTGGCTAGGCATGGCAGTTTTGTCTCACCCAGGCATCCCACCCAGGCCTGGTGCAGTCCACTGTTACTGTGAAGAAGCTTGGCAAAGAAATGCCGCACAGTGAATGAAGATGTCACAAGTAACAGGGCCCATGTTAATAGGAGAGATATAGCCCCAGCAGAAAATGGGTCTTCTTAGAGGTGAGCTGTGATTTTGTCCGGATACTTTTCTAGAAAGTGAGCAGCGGTTGCAAGTGGATGTGCCTGCCATCCCTGCATCCCCGCTGGTGGGATCAGCTGTCATCCTCCCAGTCAGACCCTGCCCAGGTTTCTCCTCCTCTCCTCACCCCCAGAACCAACAGTAGGTGAGCAAAGGAGAAGCTGCAGGCATTTGGCCAGGGGTGGTGGCAGGGCCAGGGTAGAGAGGGAGCCGAATTCAAAGGAAGCACAAAGGGAAAGCCCAGAGCTTCCCGGTGGCAGGCCAGGCGGCCTGAAATCTTTGGGACCTTTGCCCATATGCCCTTAAAAAAGGCTTAGTCTTTCGTCAGGGCCAGGATGTTCTGTTGAGGATGCAGATGAGGTGTTATTCAGGACAGGTGAGGACAGCACCATCCATGGCCACACAACAGGCTGGCCCAACCCTGATAGTGGACACCTGGGCGCTGAGGAGCAGCTGCAGGGAGGGGCCATGAGAGGGGAGAGTAGCTGGAGATGTAGTAAAACGAGGCCACACCTGGGTCACATAATCTTGTTTTGAGCTTCACAACTTTACTTGTGAACATTGTTATCCCTTTTCTGCAGATGAGCAAGTTGCCAGCGAGGCTGTCCTGAGGGTGCCTGTGTCCAATGCACCCGAGTCAGAGCATGGTAAGAGTGAGGTAAACAGGAAGGTCCAGATCCATGACCCAGGACCAAACCCGCGGCTGTGAGGGGAAGCCATGGGCCAGGCATTTACATCTGTGAGTCTGATCCTTTCATCCTTAGATGTGGTCAGGGGCTTACCTGGGGGTTGGGGCATCATGTGGAATAAACCTAGAAAGTGGTGAGAGCAGGATTGTCACCTGCTAGGCTGGGCATGAAGGGCCAGGTCCATGTTGGCAGCCCCAGGTCAGAGGCGACTGCCACCCCCTCACCCCCGCCACCCCCACCCCGTGTTAGTGCTGGGGGAGGCCCTCTGGGACTCCTGAGCTCCTCCCCAGTCTCGAGGTCCAGCCTGGCAGTCCCTCACTCAGGCCTCAGGCACACATTCACAGGGACCTCTGACGTGACAGGCTCTGTGAGAGAGGAGGCATTTGAGCCTTAAAATGGGTTACTTAGGGCAGGAACCACAAGCAAGGTGCCCACCAAGGACTTGGTGAAGGGTAGTCGTGCCCAGGTCAGCGGGAAGAGGATCTCAGACAAGACGATTTCAAGGATGAGGGCCCTCTGTGCAGCCATGTTAGGAACAAATGGCAAGAAGAGAAGCCTGCAGGACTCGAGTTCTCAACCACCCAGCCCTTTGTGACATCGCCAGCTGGGCCAGCTGGGAGAGGAGAGGCCATGGCAGTGTCTTTCCCCTCAGCCCTGGCCTCCGCCACCTCCTAGGCCAGCAGCAAAGCCAAGGGTCATGTTCCTGTTATCAGTTTTGCTGCTCATGTCCCAAGTCAGGGGCACACTTCTTGGTATGTTGACTCCTCCCCCGCCCCACCTTCCTCTCCCCCCGCCCCCCGCCCCCGCCGTCCCCCCATGGCCAGAGCAGCTCTCCCAGGCGTGGCGGGGTGGGGAAGGGCTTGATAGTGGCCCTGTTCATGTCCCCTTCTCCCAGTCAGTGGTGAGCATTAGGGGCAGTGGAGGGAGTCGTTAGCGAGCTCATTGATTAATTAATTGACTACAACAAATACTAATGGAGTGGCTCCTCTCCTAGGAGCTGGGCCAGGACTCTCTCTCCAGAGACAGATTTTTCTTCTCTGCACAGGCAGCTGCAGCCTGTGCTCTCAGCCTCTCAGGAAACAGAATGTTCTAGAACAGTTCAGGGCTTCTGGAAGGTTCAGGCCCTTTCTGGGACCGTTCTGGTTTCCCACATGAATTAGCTTCTAGGGCTGCTGGAACCAACCACCACAAACTTAGTGGCTTCAACAACACACATTTCTTATCTTACAGTTAGTTCTGTTGAATGCAGATCAGACACAGGTCTCCCTGGGCTAAGATCAAGGTGTCAGCAGGACTGCATTCCCTTCCGAGCCTCTGGGGAGAACGTTTGCCCTTTCTAGCTTCTGAAGGTCATCCCCATTCCTCAGCTTGGGGCCCCTTCTTCCATCTTCCAAGGCAGCTCTGTGCCTTTCTTCCCTAGTCACGTCTTTCTTCTTCTGCCTGGTCCACTACCATTAAGGAGCCTTGGGATTCATTGTGTCCACTCAGATTATCCAGGACAATCTCCCCAGTTTATTCTTATTTTAAATATTTTTTATTGATTTCAGAGAGTAAGGGAAAGAGAGAGAGAAACATCAATGATGAAAGAGAATCATTGATCAACTGCCTCCTGCATGCCCCCTACTGGGGATCAAACCTGCCACCTGGGCATGTGTCCTGATAGAGAATTGAACTGTGACCTCCTGGTTCATAGGTCGATGCTCAACCACTGAGCCACACTGGCCGGGCCAATCTCCCCATTTTTAAATCAGCTGATTAGCAACTTTAATTCCATCTCCAAAATCCTGTTTGCCTTATAAAGCACTATCCACCAGTGCTTTAGGACATGGACATCTTTGTGGGGAGGAGGGTGTTATTTTGCCTGCCACTCCATACTTGGTGTTGGACAAATCTTTTCCTCTGATTTCTCTTGGGTGAGAGCAGAGACAAACTCCATGAAGAGACTCTCCTAAGATCACAATGCTGGAGGGGGCAGAGCCAACACTTCAGACACCATGGCCCTGGGGCTGAGGAGGCGGTGAACCCCTGCTATGCCCACCTCGCGGTCACCCAGGGCCCGTAACTAGGGCTTCCCAGGCGCTGTGCTATGAACATAAAGCATCGGCTGGCTTACTCGTGTATCTGGGTGCTTCCCTGAGCCTGCCTTAGATGCCTCATGTCTAGAATAAGCATAATGGTATCTACCTAGAGGCCTCCTATAGATATTGATTGAGTGGTTTCATCTTTTCCTTTCCTTCCTCTTCCATGCCACCAGCATGCGGCAAAAGACCCCTTTTTGAGGGAGGATCTCAGTATTCCAGGATCATAGAGGGGATGGAGGCTGAGGAGGGCGAGTTCCCGTGGATGGTGAGTATTCAGACAGGAAATGAACATTTCTGTGGCGGCACGATCATCAACAATTGGTGGATTGTCACTGCGGCTCACTGCTTATCAAATGAGGAAGTGAAGTAAGTATCAAGAGCCCATCCCTGTTGCTTCTGACACTGTCCACCCCCGGAGCGTCCCCACACTCAGGCAGACCTGATTGCTAAGGGGAGTCCCAGGGCCTGTCAGTCCCCACTCAGACACCATGGCCCTGGGGTTGAAGAGGCGGTGAACCCCTGCTATGCCCACCTCACGGGCACCCAGGGCCCGTAACTAGGGCTTCCCTGCGATCACACACTCCAGGAGCATCTGGCCTGGCAGAGTTAAAGGGCTTGATCCGTTTACCTCTTCTAGGACAGACAAATCCTTCCAGGAAGACACTTTCCTATTTCTGAAAGCCGGGGTTTCCAGGCCTTTGGACACCCCCACTTCCCTGCTCCCTGTTGAGTTTTCTTTTAGCTCCAGGAGATGGGTGGCAAACGCAGCATTTACTGATTACTGATCATGGCCCAGTGACCATGTAAGCAACTACGTGTATAATTTCATCGTACAACAACCCTCTGAGGCAGATAGAATGAACAACCGTATTTTATAGAGAAGGAAACTGAGATCCAACTGACTTTAAAGCAGCGGTTCTCAACCTGTGGGTCACGACCCCTTTGGCAGTCGAACGACCCTTTCACAGGGGTCGCCTAAGACCATCCAGCATATCAGATATTTACATTACGATTCATAACAGTAGCAACATTACAGTGATGAAGTAGCAACGAAAATAATTGTATGGTTGGGTCACAACATGAGGAACTGTATTTAAAGGGCCAGAAGGTTGAGAACCACTGCTTTAAAGGGTAAATGGAACATCTGGTAAAGTTTCGCTGTGGCATGACCACGTAGCTTGTTGCATCTGCCCACATGGGATACTAAAAGACACGCTAATGGAAAGTTCCTAGCCATTCTGCCTGGAGGGAATTCCTGAATTATGACTGAAGACTCTTTCTGTTCAATCAGTGGCATGTCTGGATTAAACTGCAGTCTGGGGTCTCTAAGTTGCTGGCAGGCGAATCAATGTAATCCTACCTTACCTCTCTGTGGGCTGGTTTGATTTGTGCCAGGTGGTGGGCTCTTTGGAGCAGCCAAAGCTAAGCTCTGTCCTGGCCCCATTAGGAGGGGTGTCCCCTCCACACCCCTGGGACTGTGCTGGGTACCGTGTCGCTGTGGTCTGCCACAAAGACTGCTTCGCCCTCCTTCGTTACCTTTTTAAAAGTATCACATCTTTTTAGCAACAGCCCTGGTAGAACAAGTTGTAAAGGCTCCTTGAAATATATGGGAGGTATGCTTGGGGGGCACAGCAAACTCTGGGTGCTTGGTGACTTTCCTTCCCCTCTACCTGCCCTCTCCGGTTCTGTGCCACCCAGTCCCATAGACCTGAGCGTTGTGCTGGGAACCAACGACTTGCAAAGCCCCTCCCTGGAAGTGAAGGGGGTCACCAGCATAGTGATTCACAAGGACTTCGAAAGGTTCACCATGGACAACGACATCGCCTTGCTGTTGTTGAACACAGAGATCAGGTTCAGCGGCCTGAAGGAGCCCATCTGCATGCCCAGGCAGCCCGGCCCCGCCAAGTGGAGCAAATGCTGGGTGGCAGGATGGGGGCAGACCAAACCTGGTACGTGACTGCTCAGTAGCTTCTGAGAGCTGCTGGGGGAGGAGCCAATCACAGGCATCTGGAGACGGGCCACTCACTCTAAAGGAGGCAGGAGGAGGGTGAAAGGAGAGAGGGCTGAGGGGCAGGGGTGAGAAAAGAACTTGCATTGGAGCAAATTCCTGCCCAGCAGAGGCTCCCAGAGACCCAATCTCAACCTCTGAGGGCCAAGGAAGCATCACCCCAAGGCCCAGGCTGAGATGCCAGGTCTGAGACTGCCCCGGGTGTGGGCGTGTTCAGCCAGCACAGAGCAGTCTTGTTTGTTTGTGTAATTGAATTTAAACTCTCCAGTTTGCCAGGGGCCACTCTCCTCTTTTCTCTTTCACATCTCCCTTGATTCACACATCGATGTCTCCCACCTGGTTTGTACAGGCATTCAAGATGCCTGTCCGGGCTCAGACCTTTGATGGCCCTGGAGTGTTGCCCAGCCAGTCTGAGAATCTGCTGTTACTTGTTCCCTGTTGTTGCACTGTGGCTTGGCCAAAACAGGAGGAACTTGTACCAGGGCAGAGAGGGATTATGAAAGCCTTGCTGGACTGTCCCCAAAGAAAACTCAACAAAACCAAGAGCCAATAGGTAGGGGGTGGGAACAGCACAGCACTGTCTCAGGCCTGAGGGAGACTCTGGGTCCACAGGGACGCCTTGCACCGAGCTGAGGTCTGGAAAAAGGGAGGGATTGCAGGAGTTCAGTAGCCAGAGAGCCACTGGCGTGTGATTGCTTCTGCGCTCCAGGCACCCCTCGAAAGTTAGAAGTGAAGGAGGAGGAGGCCTCCAGATTAAAAAGAGTCAATAAGCAGAAGAATTTTGAAAGGTCTATGTGGTCAGAGTTGGTGAGCTAGAAAGATGCCGGCTGGAAAGGGCCCTGGCCAGTCCCCTGTGAAGACATGCAGCCAACCTCCCCTGCCCGGGGGACCGGAAAACTTCCCACTGGGAGTGCAGGTCCACGCTCAGCAGCCCTGTGTCAGGGGAGGGCCATCCTCTCATACTGAAAAGTGGTCATCGGCAGGCAGGAAGAGGAGGGAGGACTGTGCTGAGAAATGACCAATAGCCACTTCTAAGAGGTCAAATTTGTAGGGCTGGTTGGAGTCAAGCTGGAAGTCTTCTTGGAAGCAGGGGTCTGATTTTGAATGAGAGCAATGATTCGAGTAGGTGGGGAATTGTGGGAAACCTGGGGTGGTGGAGTGAGTGAGCTGCGTGGGATTGAAGGAAGGAAGTAGCGACGGGGGGAAGTGGTGAGGATGTGGAGGAAGGTGGAGGGGGGCTGGTGGGCTGCGGGGATGCGCAGCGTGGTCTAGGGCAGGTCACTTGCATTACTGACACACACAGACTGCTGTCCAGCAACTTTCCTGATGTGCTTTCTCTGTGGGCCAGGTGACAAACACTCTGAGACCACTGACCTGATGAAAGTGCCAATGGTCATCATGGATCGGAGGGAATGTACAAAGGTTTTTCCAAAGCTTACCAAAAACATGCTGTGCGCTGGGTATGAGAATAAGAGCTACGATTCCTGCCAGGTAACTAGGGCTGTCCCCTCCCTCTCTCTCCAGGCCCTCATCCCCTCAGGGCTGCCAAGGCAAGGGTGTCCTCTCTCCACTGGGAATAAACAGTGAGTCTGGGAAATGTGTGGGAATCAGGGCGTGGCCCTGGGAATGGGGACATGGATTGGGAAATACTCATTATGAGGTTCTTAGAGTGATACCAAAAACGCAGCTCGAAAGAAGGAAAATTGATAAATTGGACCTCATCAAAATCAAAGATTTTTTTTCTCTGTGAAAGACCCTATTAAGAGGATGAAAAGACAAGCTACAGATTGGGAGATAATATCCCACAAAGGATTTATACTTAGAGTAGATAGTGAACTTTCAAACTCAACAGTAGAAAAACAAACCCTGCAATTAGAAAATGGGCCAAAGACATGAACAGACATTGCATTGAGGAGGATAACCGGATGGTAAATAAGAACATGAAAAGATGTTGAGTGTCATTGGCCATTAAGCCAATGCAAATTCAAACCACAATGAGACATCACTACACGCCTCTCAGAGTGGATAAAATTAAAAAAAAAAAAATAGTGACAACGCCAAATGCTGACAAGAATGCTGAGAAACTGGACACATTGCTGGTGGGACTTGAAAATAGCCCAACCAGACTCTGGAAAACAGTTTGCCAGTTTCTTAAAAAGTGGAACATGCTCAGGCCACATAATCTAGCAAATGCTACTCTCAGGCATTCATTTCAGATAAATGAAGGCTTGTGTTCACACCAAAACCTGTACAGGAGGCTCTATAGCAGCTGTATTCATAATAGCCAAGCATGGGAAACGACGTCTTTCGAGACGTGGATGGTTAAATAAACTGTGGTACATCTATACCGCACAATCCCACTCAGCTATGATAGACACAACTATTGATACATGCAACAACATGGCGGGTCTCCAGAGGCTGATGCGGTGTGAAATCAGCCAGTCCCCAAAGGTCCCGCACTGCATGATGCCAGCTACGTAACATTCTTGAAATGACAAAATCGTAGAATTGGAGACAGATTGTTGGTTGCAGCAGAGATCTAAGGAGAGGCTGGAGGTGGGAGGGAGGTGGATATAGCCTCATGGGCACCACGAGGGAGCCCTTTGGCAATGGAAGTGTTCTCAGTTTGACTGTGTCAGTGTCAGTATCCTGCTTGTGACTATTATACTGTAGTTTTGCAAGATGTTGTTCTTGGGAGAAACATGAAAAGGGTACATGGAATCTCTCTGTATGATTTCTTACAAGTGCATATGAATCTATAATTGTATCAAAAATTTAAAAAACAGCCCTTGCCAGCGTCTCAGTGGTTAGAGCATCGGCCCTTGCACTGAAGGGTGGAGGATTTGATTCCCGGTCAGAGCTTGTACCTGGCTTGCAGGTTAGATCCCCAGCCCTTGTCAAGCACATGCGGGAAGCGACCAATCGATATGTCTCTCTCACATCGATGTCTCTCTCTCTCTCTCTCTCTCTCTCTCTCTCTCTCTCTCTCTTTCTCTCTCTTTCCCCTCCCTCCCTCCCTTTCACTCTCTGTAAAAATTAATGGGAAAAATATCCAGTGAGAATTAACAAAAAAATAAATAAAAACAAAGAGAAGACAAAGCTTCCTAGACACAGTGGTTAAAAGAAGATCTGGGCCGAAACTGGTTTGGCTCAGTGGATAGCATCGGCCTGCGGACTGAAAGGTCCCGGGTTCGATTCCGGTCAAGGGCATGTACCTGGGTTGCGGGCACATCCCCAGTGGGAGATGTGCAGGAGGCAGCTGATGGATGTTTCTCTCTCATCGATGTTTCTAACTCTCTATCTCTCTCCCTTCCTCTCTGTAAAAAATCAATAAAATATATTTAAAAAAATAATAATAAAAAAATAAAAGAAGATCTGGGATCACAGCCATGCCATAGACCTAAAGGAGCAACTGGTTCAAGCTAGAGCCGGAGACAAAGAGCTCCAAATAGCAATGGGGGGGGGGGGGGGGGGGCGGGGGGATAGCATTCAGCACACAATGTGAATAGAAAGAGAGCATCCCAGAGAGAACATGGGGGAAATCAGAGGCTTGAAATGGCATCATGTGTTCAGGGAAGTTCCAGGATTTCAGAAGCCAGAGGTGACAGGAGCTGAGTGTGGGCAGGTGAGCAGCGCAGTAAGGGAGGTCATGCCATGTGTGGGAGACCACTGTTATGCCAGGCTGTTGCTCCTATGCTCACGCAAGAATATAAGAAGCAGGCCCCACCCATACCCCCACTCTCCTTCCAATCTCTTTGATTCAACCCCGTCCCATATTCCAATGGCCAAACCAACTGTGGCCACACCTGAAATCATCAAGTGCCATCTCCGGCGACGTTTTCTGCACCCTCTGCTCCCTCTGCTGCAGTAGCTGGATGTCCATCCGGAGTCTAGGCTTTGTGTTGCAATCTCTTGCAACAAAAAGTGCACTTTAATGAGAACTTCGAAAATTCTCTATTTGTTAAGTGTTCTGTAAATAAATGTGCTGTTATCGTTGTAAGCCTTTTTTTTTTTTTTAAGTTGTGAAATGAAAAGCTTTGCCCTCTGTTTAGAAAGCTTTCTATTGTCCACGATAAGCTGACAGTGATCCAGTCAAGGAAATTTTTCTGAAATTATACAACATTATCATCACTTTAAAACAAAGAAAACATTTAAAAATAATTGGCCTTAAAAATAAAATCACACTTTTAAATTTAGCCAACTTAAAGCATGTAATCACATACTAAGGGAAATGATCATTTTAGGGTGATAACATTTAAATATGTTCAAAATAATGGCAGTAAAATTACGCTATGCTTAAAATACAAATTAGCAGTAAATGCTAAAATTAAAAACAGTTTTTTTGGTTTACTTTTCCCAGAACTTTTCTTGTTTGTAATCTCCCAGTTAAGGTTATAGTGTGAAAAAAAAAAAGTTCAATTAAAAAAATAACCATTTTTAAGTGGCATAGTCAAGCAAAATATAACATCACACATATGCTGGCTAGTAACAATACTTTGTGAGTGATTTACAGAGTTTAAAAAATTTCATCTGCTGACAATCTTGGGAAGGAGTTGGTATTATCTCTATTTTAATGACACGGAAACTGAGGCTTTAAAAAGTTACTTGCCCAAGTACCATTCTCTCCTTGTTATGTAACAAAATAATCAAGGCAACATATTGATAAAAGTTGTATAACATGCATGCCTTCATAAAACATCATTCATGGGAGGAGCTATTTGAGTAGAGATCCTGTTGATTTGGTTCTTGCCCCATGACTTTGAAACAGAACTAGCACCCAAAAAGCGCACACCCACAAAAACCAGACAAGTAGTAGAGCAACACTTTGTAGGAAAGGGGGATTTTGGTTTTGGCCAGTGCTTACTGTGTGTCCTTGAACTCCGACCTCTCTGTAATTCTGCTCTATTTAACCCTCTATTTGGTGATGCATTCCACAGCCAACCCAAACTCCACTTGCAAACACTTCATTAATTATCTTCTCCTGCACTTTATCTCTCTAAACACACTCCATGCCCTGGGAACTAGTCACCACCATCTATGTCCAATGTCACCAGTCATCATCAGATCATGTGGATTTTAATTCATTCCTCCCCATCCTGACCTTCAGATCCTCACCATTTCACTTCGTCTTATCCAGTCCCTCTACCTTCTGTCTGGCTCCTCTCTGCACGGTCCCACACACTCTTTCTGTCAAATTCCTAATCATCCTTCAAACAAAGTGCCTTGAAGTCTCTTCTGACAGAACTTTCCCTCAACAGAATCAGTTCCTCGCCCTCTGCACTGCTTCTAGGTTTGTTCATACTTCTCCTGCCCATCAAACACAGTTTATATTATCTCCCCCACTAGAGCATAAGGTCTTGTATCCCAATTGCCTAACAATTAGTTTTTCCTCAGTGAAAATCTGTGACATGGGAGTGATCAAACCTCTTTTGACATTCAATTTTCTTATTAGAAAATAAGAAAACACCTACCTCACAGAGATATGAGGTGGTGGGGTTGATGAGGAAAAAGAAAGGTAAGGGGCTAACACAATGCTCTGCACATGTCCAGGAAATGTTAGTCCTCCTCCTCCTCCCCCTGCCAGAGTCTAATCATTCTAGTCACCTGTTTATGATCATGGAAGAGGCCATCTCTCCACTTCTTTTAGCCTGAGAATATTTACTCTGACTTCTAGCTCCCATCTACAGATGGAGTTCTTTTTCACCAGGGCCTTCTTCCTCTTCCTCTTCCTCTTCCTCTTCCTCCTCCTCCTCCTCCTCCTCTTCCTCCTCCCCTCCTCCTCCTCCTCTCCTCCTCCTCCTCCTCCTCCTCCTCCTCCTCCTCCTCCTCCTCCTCCTCCTCAATCTTTAGTCCTACCCCATCCACTGCCCACACTCTACAACCCACAGTTCCCAGAGCCAACCTGACAGTAACACACTCCCCTGGGGACCTGGGATTGAGGTAGGCCATGGAAAGCAATGACAGATTTCCTTTGGCAGCCTGGAGGAGGGGAGGTCAATGGGTCCTCTTCCATCCATGAAAGTTACTACACAAATGGGCAGTTTAGAATGAGACCTGCTACTGAACTGTGTTCTCTGCCCACAGGGTGACAGTGGAGGGCCTCTGGTCTGCACCACAGAATCGGACAGGAAGTGGTACCAGGTGGGCATCATCAGCTGGGGAAGGAGCTGTGGACGGAAGAACATTCCAGGAATTTACACCTTGTTAGATAATTATAGTCCCTGGATCAAGAAGGTGACGGAGGTGGAGGGAAGGCCCTATGTCTCTGAGAAAATGAGAACTGAAGAGGTGAGCGCTCCTTCCCCAGAGATACTGATGAGATCCAAGGCCTCAGAATTCCCAGAGCCAGGTGGCCCCAGACTCTGGCTCCTGCCCTGTCTTCTGTCCTACATGCTGTTCTAAGCCATTTTCTACTGGTGATAAAACAAGTGCTATTCCGTAACCAAGGAGGGTGTGTGAGAATGTGTTTGAATGATTATAGCCATGTGGCTACATTGGGGAGAAGCGAGTAGTGAGGTGGAGAGAACAGATGTTGACAGGGACTGTTTCTCAAAAGGGCTTCCAAGTGGAGGCCACAATGACCCCAGTCCCTCCAGTTTGCATCCTACCAGCTAAGCAGCCTCAGTGGAAACAGCACCTTGTTCCCAACAATTCCAGTAAGTCTGTGGTCTAACTCTTGTGACTCAGAAGCCCCACAAATGACCCGAAAGCTTCTACATCTGCCTGGAAGCGGACTCCTATCTCTTGTAGCCACAGGGCTGAAATGGCCAGAAATCAAACTCACAACCTCATCCTTCAACTGGCTGAATTGCAGGGTGAGCTATACCCCCAGCCTTGCAGGGTGTCTATCTACTCTTAAAGGCGTTGGTTGAGAAGGAATGTGATCCTGAACATTTGAATGGGGATGTGTGAGAAGACCCTGATGGAACTGGGACACTGGGCCCCTGAGCTCTGATGAGTTTTCTTTGCCAGTGGCCACAGTCTCTCCCCCCTCTCAGTAAGAGGGACCTCTTTGCCCACCCCAGGGTGTTAACCCTGCATTGCTGAGGAAAGGGCCATGGCCTTCCCTGAGGCAGGTGTCAAGCAAGACAATGCTGATTCTCCTGGGGACCCCACTCCACTGCCCTCCCTGCTTCTATAACTAGACTCAAGTCCCGGCAGACCCCTATAGGTGAAGAAGTATAAAGCGTGACCCATGAGGAGGGACACGCACCCCAAAAGAACCTCTTGAGTTTTCTAATTTGTACCAATAGAAATCTGGGCAATGTGTGGGAATGGATATTGAGGGTGGGGTGATGGTGGGAGGGACATACATTTGCATCAGGTAAATTGATTGAGATGGGCTCATGAAGCAGGGATTCTGCATCTAATGTTACATTTGCATCCACTGTTCCCAGAGTCAGGAAGGGCTCTACTAGTCTGTGTGGCTGAAGCATGCACTACAAGGAGACCCACTGAGAGTGAGTTAGAAAGGCTGGGCCTGCCTTGGTGAAATGCAGAGGGGGATTGGAATGTTGGCGTGGATTCGTCATTTGAGACCTAGTCGCCTACCCTGGGAAAAGACATAATTTTGCGAGTGAGCCCAGCATCCTAGGAGAGCTCTGTGGTTGCTCTTCCCTGCAGGCCAGACCTCACAGGGGTACCTGTAGCCACTGAATTGGGAAAGCTGAATGCAATGGGGGTAACTGGATCCTCAGAATGGCAGGAGATATTTGGGGCACTCAATCGACAAAGGCTAGGTGGTTGTGGCTACTGACTGAAAAGAGAGTCAAAGCAGCAACTAGAATAGTCCTGTATTCACAGAGCCGTGATATTAGCTCACTGATCATGGTGTTCTGTGTAAGCAGAAAAATTCTAGGTCAAATAAAGTCTAATCTGAATCATAAAAACAGAGAGTCATGGCCCCTCAATCAGTTCTCAGACTTGAGCCAGTTTACAGCCCAGCACCCCTTGAATGAAGGGGAGGCTGGGTCCCCCAATGAGGGAGTCCCGTGCACTACCAAATGTTTATATGCTAATCTTTCTCCCAGCCTTCCTGAAGGGACCACGGCTGTTCGCCAGGGTAACTGCACTGGGGAAAAGGAGATAATCAGGCCTTGGGGGGCCACTGCCCACTGGCTCTGACCTGACAGATTCCAGGGGACCCAGGGTCCCTGTGGCCCACCAGTCAGAGAAGGAGCTTGTGGAGGTCAGGTGAGCAAGTCCATCTCACCATGGGCCCAGGGAACTCCCAGATCCATCCTGTGGTTGCTCCCCAGTTCTGGGATGTGTAATTATGCTAGACGCACTGAGCAGCTGGCAGCATCCCCACACTGGTCCCTGGCCTGGGAGTGAGGGATATTATGTGGGAAAGGCCAAGTGGAAGCCACCAGAACTGTCCCTACCTGGAAAATAGTGAACCAAAGTAACACCACGTTCCTGGAAGGATTGCAAAGATGAGTGCTACCATCAGGGCCTACAGGACGCAGGGGTAGTGATTCCCCCACACCCCCATCCATCCTTCCTCTCTGGCCTGGTGCTAGGTCTCTGAGAAGACAGAGGATTCTTGTAAACTTAACCAGGCGGTGACTCTAATTGCTGCTGCTGTACCACATGTGGTTTCATTGCTTGAGAAAATTAACACACCTCCTGGTATTTGCTGTGTAGCTATTGATCTGGAAAGTGCCTTCTTCTCCATTCCTATGCATAAGATTCACCAGAAACAGTAATCTTTCAGCCAGCAAGACCAGTATCACACCTTCAGTGTTCTACCTCATGGCCATATCAACCCTTCAGACCTGCGTCAGAATTTAGTTGTCAGGGCTCTTGATCACAAGACCCGCTTCCCTTCGCAAGATATCACATTGGTCCATTGCATTGACGATACTGTGCTGACTGGACCAAGTGAGCAACTACTCTAGATTTATTCGGTAAGACATTTACATGCCAGGGGATGGGAGACAAATATGAAAAATTTCAGGGTCCTTCTGCCATTGGTGAAATTTCTAGATCACCCTACCAGGTAAGGAACCATGACCAGCTGAGGTGCTTGCTGAAGGCAAAGAAAATGCAGAATAGGTATTGGAAAAGGTAGTTATAAATACCATCTATAACCATGTGACCAGTTACATGGTTAATTTTTCTCTTATTTTTGTTACGCATGTTTGTATATGTGTATATTAAGCAAATATCTTTTTCTTCTTATCATGTAACATAAGGTATGTTGACTTTATGTCATAGTTGTGTGTATGTGTGTGTGTGTGTGTGTGTGTGTGTGTCTTAATCCTCACCTGAGAATATTTTTCATCGACTTTTAGAGAGAGTAGAAGGAAGCGGGAGAGACAGAGAAACATCAATGTGAGAAAGACACATTGATTAGTTGCCTCCCACATGAGCTCCAATTAGGGCTGGACATTGAGCCTGCAACCGAGGTACATGTCCTTGACTGAAAGAGAACCTGGGACCCTTCAGTCTGAGGGCTGTGTCTACTGAGCCAAATTGGCTAGGGCTATGTCATAGTTTATTGGACTTAATATGGAATAGTACTTAAGTTACAGGATATCAAGAAGACTAAACATCTGTTGAGGACTGCCCCCTCTTCTGGAGGAATGATTAGTGCATTTTCAGTGATTGAGCATCAACCTATGAACCAGGAAGTTATAGTTCAACTCCCGGTCTGGGCACATGTGTGGGTTGTGAGCTTGATCGCTTGATCCCCAGTAGGGGACGTGTGGGAGGCAGCTGATCCGTGATTCCCTCTCATTATTGATGTTTTTATATTATATATTTTGTTGATTTTTTTTACAGAGAGGAAGGGAGAGGGATAGAGAGTTAGAAACATCGATGAGAGAGAAACATCGATCAGCTGCCTCCTGCACACCTCCCACTGGGGATGTGCCCACAACCAAGGTGCATGCCCTTGACCGGAATCAAACCAGGGACCTTTCAGTCCACAGGCCAACGCTCTATCCACTGAGCCAAACCGGTTAGGGCATCATTGATGTTTTTATCTCTCTCTCCCTCTCCCTTCCTTTCTGAAATCAATAAAAATATATTTTTTAAAATTTAAATTGTGAAACTTTGAGTAAGCAGATATCCTTCCATAATGTGGGTGAGTCTCATCCAATCAATTGAAATGCTGAATAGACAAAAAGACTGGCCTCCCTGAACAAGAAGAAGTTCTCCAGCAAACTGCCTTTGGACTTCATCTGCACCATCAGCTCTCCTGGGTCTTGAGACCACAGCCCATACTGCAGATTTGAACTTGTCAGTCTCCACAATCACATGAGCCAATTCCTTACAAAGAATCTCTATATGTATATACACATACCTTCTATTGGTTCTGTCTCTGACTGATACAGAAAGGAATATCTTCAGTACAGTGAGTGAAAAGCGCCGCTATGATAAAGAGCTGGAAGCGATGTTGCCATTTAACATTGAACTGAGCACTGCATGCAACGCTTTATCATGATATGGGAGCAGTGAGTTTGAACACTATCCAGTCAGCTCACCTATGATTGATCATGACAGATGATGATCATGTATGGCCCATCAGAGTTTAATACCTAGAGCTGCAGTTCCTAAACTGTGCACTGAGGTGCCCTGGGCACTACTACAAACTCACGGGGACACGATGGAAGCACAGAGACATCTGTTGGACATGGAGGGAAATGGCATCATCTGCCAGGCACTGAGCGGAGAGCTACTATTAAGTCATTTGGACTTAACCACTTAATAAATGCAGTCTCTAAGCATTTATTTTGGCCTAAGAGGGTAAAAAATTTACTAGGACGCTAATAGCCCATGAACTGAGAAACTCCGGGAACCTCTGACCTAGTGGATAACTGCTGATGTTAATACTTAGTATTTCAGAATAAAGCATGAGCTGTAATAGAAATTTTGTGCATCTTGGCTGTGACAAGATTCTCAGATTTTCCTTGTGTGTCATGAACTTGACCATTTTTAGAAGTGCTAGTCAAGTTTACTGTTGATGCCACTCTATTGGAATTTGATCTTTTCCCATGGCTAGACTGGAGCTATGGGTTGGGAAGGAAGGCTAAGTGCCATTTTGATCACATTTTATTAAGAGTATGTGTCATCCACGTGATTTATAACTGTTGATGTTCACCTTGATCACCTGGCTGAGGCAGCGTTAGTTGGATTTCTCCACTCCAAAGTTACTTTTGTACCTCCTTTCCATACTGTACTCTTTGGAAGGAAGTCACAGTGTCAGGCCCACCTTAAGGTGTGGTGAGCTATGCTCCACCTCCTTTAGGGAAGAGTATATTTACTTGGAATTCTTATTCATGAGATATTCATTTCTTTCTCCCATTTATTACTTTACTAGGGACCCAGTGCACGAATTCGTGCACCTTGAAAGAAACTGTGGGCCGCAAGGCTGCGGTAGGCACAGGGGCAGGTCTCAGCCCATCCTCTGAGCCCCTGCCTGCCTCCTCCTGCCGCTGCCCCTGGTCCCGTCTGCCAGCAGCCCTGCTCCCACCATTGCTGCTCCCAAACACTGGCAGTGCTGGCCCCACTCGCATCCACTGACAGCGCAGAGCGATTGGGGCCAGTGCCATCAGTGGATGCGAGTGGCAGTTGCTGCCCCGATTGCCCCTCAGGAGTAGGGGGAGGTGGAGAAGCCCTCAGGAGTGATTGGGGCCAGCAGCTGCCGCTCGCACCTGCTGATGGCACCGAGCAATCAGGACCAGAGCTGGGCACTGGCAGCGGGTGCAAGCGGTGGCTCCAGTGCCAGCAGCGGGTGCAAACAGGGCTGTTGCCAGCAGTGGGTGCGAGAGGTGGCTGCCAGCCCTGAACAACCCTCAGGAGCAGGGGGAGGTGGAGAAGCCCTGAGGGGCAATCAGGGCCACCAGTCGCCAGTCGCACCTGCTGATGGCGCCAAGCGAACAGGGTGCAAGTGGCGGCTCCAGCACTGGCAGCGGGTGCGAGTGTGGCTGGCACTGGCAGCAGGTGCAAGTGCCAGGCAAGACCATGGTGCACAGGAGCAAAGAATTTTCAGTAACCACCAGAGGCTCACTCTGATGACAGCAACTGGCGTCCCTCCTTGGGTGGTGCCCATGCTCACCTGCTCCACCATCCTGCCATGGCCAATGCCCGCCATGCTCCATGCTCTTCCACCTGCTGCTGACGCCCACCATGTTCCATGCATGCCCCCTGGTGGTCAGCGCACATCATAGCAACTGGTTGGTTGGTTGTTCGGTTGTTCTGCTGTTCAGTCTATTTGCATATTAGGGTTTTACATATATAGATTCAATCACTTACATATAGCAATATAGACTTTTGTATACTAATATTTATTTTGGGTTATAATCCAAAACTATTTTTTAATTATATTGTTGAAATTTTCCAGCTTTAGTCATTGGGAGCTCTGTGTTGGCTCCTTTGCCCCTCTAACATACCGTGTGTGTGTGTGTGTGTGTGTGTATGTGTGTGTGTGTGTGTGTGTGTGTGTGTGTGTGTGTGTTAAACACTTCCTTATTTTCTGGCACTGCAAGATGCTACAAAGAAGCACAGACTTTTGATTATGAACCAATGAGATTCGTTTTGTTAAACTTTTGTGTTTGTGTCTTACAACTGGAAGAGTTCTGACTGATAAAAGGGGACCAGCCTCACTCCTGCACACTTTTTAAAATGTTTTATTTTTGACGAGTAAAAATTATATTTGTTTAAGGTGTACAATATGATATTGGGATATATGTGCACATTGTAAAATGAGTACCAAAATTAAGCTAATTAACATATCTGCCACCTCCCCTAGTTACCTAGTGTGTGTGTGGTGAGAACACTTGAGGTCTCTACTCTCTGAGCAAATTTTGAGTTTGCAATATAGTCATGATGCTGTACATTAGGTCTCCAGAACTTATCTCATAACTGGAAGTGTGTATCCTTTGATCAATATCTCTCTCCTCCCCCTACTTCCCAGCCTCTGGTAACTACCATTCTACTCCCTACTGCTATGAGTTTGACTTTATTTTTTTAGATTTCACATATATGTGAGATCATGTGATATTTATCTGCGTCTGGCTTATTTTACTTAGTGTAAACCCTCCAGGTTCATCCATGTATTGCAAATGGTAAGATTTTCTTCTTTTTAAAGGCTGAATAATATTCCATCGTGTATATATACCACGTTTCTTTTTTCATTTATCTGTCCATAAATACTTTGGCTGATTTTCATATCTTGGCTTTTGTGAATAATGCTGCAATAAGCATGGAGTGCAGACATCTCTTTGGGATAGTGATTTTATTTCTTTTGGAGATATATGTACTCAGAAGCAGATTGCTGGATTTTTTAAGGAACCCTCACACAATTTTCCATAATGGCTGCACTAATTTACTTCCCCACCAACAATGGACAAGGGTTCCCTCTTCTTCTCCACATTCTTACCAACAGTTGCTGTCTTTTGACTTTCTGATAATAGCCATCCTAACAGGTGTGAGGTGATAGCTCATTGTGGTTTTGATTTGCATTTCCCTGATGATTAGATGATTAATTGAACATCTTTTCATGTACCTGTTGGCCACTTGTATGTCTTTTTTAGAAAAATGTCTATTCAGTTCCTTTGCCCATTTTTAAATTTGGTTATTTAGGTGGTTTTTTTAGCTGTTGAGTTCTATGTGTCCCTTATATATTTTGCATGTTAACCCTTTATCAGATATATGATTTGCAAATATTTTCTCATATTTTGTGTGTTGCCTTTTCATTTTGTTGTTTCTTTTGCTGCGTGGAGCCTTTAGTTTGATGTAGTTTCTTCACTTGTTTATTTTTCCTTTTCCCCATGTGTTCTTCTAGGACTTTACATGATCAGATCTAATGTTTAAGTCTTTAATCCATTTTGAGTTGACTTTTGTGTATGTTGTAAGACAAGGGTCCAATTTCACTGTTTTGCATATGGATACCCAGTTTTCCTAACACCACTCATTAAAGAGACTAAACTTTCTCCATTGTATATTTTTGGCAATTTTGTCAAAAATTAGTTGACCACCTATGTGGGTGTATTTCAGAACTCTCTATTCTGCTCCATTGGTCCCTGTGTCTGTTTTTATGCCAGTACCATACTGTTTCAATTACTGTAGCTTTGTAATACAGATTGAAGTCAGGAATTGTGGTGCCTTTAGCTTTCTTCTTATTCAAGATTGTTTTAGTTGCCCTGGCTGGGTGGCTAGGTTGCTAAGTTGGTTAGAGCATCGTCCAATACACCAAAAGGTTGGGGATGCAATCCCTAGTTGGGGCACATATGGGAGACAACCAATTGATCTCTCTCTCTCTCTCTCTCTCTCTCTCTCTCTCTCTCTCTCTCTCTCTCTCTCTCTCCTTTCTGGTTTCTTCTACTTCTGTGAAAATGTCTTTGGAATTTTGATAGAGATTGCACTGAATGTATAGACCACTTTGGGTAGAATGGACATTTTAACAATATGAATTCTTTCAATCTGCATACTTCAAACTTAGATTGGCCCATAATATTTAACTGCTGGGGCTGATAAGATAGGAAAGCTCCAAGAGACCATTAAGGTCTGGCAATAGGTGAAAAAAACAGTCTGACGAGATTTAAGAATATACAGCACTTTAACCCTGAGCAGTGGTGTCATCAGCTCCAGGCCCTCCTGACTCTATTGTTTGAACATCTGGGATGATAGAAGTTCCAGTCCCATTGATTGACATTCAGAGGGAAGTCAGGAAGGGGAATGGGAGGGGGGATAGAGGAGATCTAGAGTTCAGATTTTGATATGTTGAGTTTAAACTCTCTGTGGAACATCCAGTAAAGGTGTTTAATAGGTATTTGAATACTATCTGGCTTGGAGCTCGAGAGGGAGAACTGACTGGGAGAAAATACATTTTACACTCACATAAAAAAGTTAATTGAAACCAGGACAAGGGCAAGATTGTCAAATCAGATTCATAAATCAAATCTTTTACCCAGTATCAAGTTTTACTAATAATTTCAAGGACATGCATAATTGAAGGGCACAGGCAAAGCATGGCAAAGTCTGGGGCTGCCAGACCTCTTCCAGCTGCCATGAGGTCAGCCCTGACCTGGATTTAGTTTGTGGGGTCTCTAAGTGATGGTTGGGGCACATCAGTTACACGAGAAAGAACTGTTTAATTTAAAATATCTCCATTTTCTATTTGATTAGGTACATAATTTATACCAGGGGTGGGGAACCTTTTTTCTGCCAAAGGCCATTTGCATATTTATAATATCACTAGGGGCCCGGTGCACGAAATTCGTGCACTGGGTGTGTGTGTGGGGTGGGGGGGGAGTGTCCCTCAGCCCAACCTGCCCCCTCTCACATACTGGGAGCCCTCAGGCGTTGACCCCTATCACCCTCCAATCGCAGGATCGGCCCCTTGCCCAGGCCTGACGCCTCTGACAGAGGCGTCAGGCCTGGGCAGGGGACCCTCATTTCCCCCCATCACTGATTCTGCCTCCAGCCCAGGCCTGATGCCTCTGGCACAGGCATCAGGCCTGGGCAGGGGACCCCCAGACCCCTCCGATTGCTGGCTCTGCCCCTTGCCCAGGCCTGATGCCTCGGCCAGAGGCGTAGACCCCCATCACCCTCCGATCGCCTGATTGGCCCCTTGCCCAGGCCTGACGCCTCCGCCAGAGGTGTCAGGCTTGGACAGGGGACCCCCATCTCCCCCTGATCACTGGCTCTGACCCCCGCCCAGGCCTGAGGCCTCTGGCCCAGGAATCATGCCTGGGCAGGGGACCCCCATCTCCCTCTGATCGCTTGCTCCACCCCCCACCCAAGCCTGACACCTCTGACCCAGGCTTCAGGCCTGGGCAAGGGGACCATCATATCCCCCCAATCCCCGGCTCCGCCCCCCGCCCAGGCCTGATGCCTGAGCCAGAGGAGTTGATCCTCATCACCCTCCGATCACCAATCACCGGATCGGCCCCTTGACCAGGCCTGAGGCCTCCGGCAGAGGTGTCAAGCCTGGGCAGGGGACCCCCAGCTCCCCGTGGTTGCAGGCTCCGCCCCTGCCCCTGCAGGACACCTCTGGCTGATCGTGGGCTCCACTTTAGGCCCAGGCAAGGGACCCCTAGCTCCCGGGACTGCCAGCTTCGACCGTGCCCAGCTCCCATCGCTGGCTCCACCTCTACTTCCTGCTATCACTGGCCAGAGTGGCAAAGGCGCCTGATTCTCCAATCATGGCTGGGGGGCAGGGCAAAGGCGTCCCCAGGGCCGCCTTTGCCCTGCCCCCCAGCTCTTAGTTCCCCCCTGGGTTTCCGATCACTGTCAGTGGCAGGGGGCTTCTTCCTGCTTTCCCTTTCGCCTCCCTGCATTGTGCCTACATATGCAAATTAACCTCCATCTTGTTGGCAGTTAACTGCCAATCTTTGTTGGCAGTTAACTGCCAATCTTAGTTGGCAGTTAATTTGCATATAGCCCTGATTAGCCAATGAAAAGGGTAGCGCCGTATGCCAATTACCATTTTTCTCTTTTATTAGTGTAGATTCTTGAGCCATACAAAATTATCAACTTAAAAATTAGCCTGCTATATTTGGTCAAACATTTCATTAATTCACTCCTAATGGCTCATCAGAGTCAGACCAAATGATTTTGCAGGCCTTACATGGCCCAAGGGCTGGACGTTCCCCACCCCTGATTTATAAGGTATTTGCCAGAGCATCATGACTATAAATTCATAGATTCCAGGTTTATTTACCATAAGTGATACTAGATAGACCAGGTACACCCTGCTAAACACCTTCTGAGAAAAAAGAAACAAAAACAAAAAACTCCAATCTGGATGCCTACTATAAGAAAATGTCTCTAACTTCTGTATCTAGTGTGTTTCCCTAGTTACTCTTTATTTCAACACCCTGCATTCAGCACTGCATTTATTTATTCACTATCTCCCTCACTAGACTGTAGTGATGGCCCATGAGGTTAAAGATTATGTTTTCACCATTCAACACTCAGAGCCCACCCTAGCACTTAATAGAACAGGTGCTTACTAAACATTTGTTGAATAAGTGATGAAATAAAAGAAAAAGGAAGAGAGAGAAGGGGAGACAGGGAGAAAAGAAGAGAGAGGGGAAGGGGGAGGGAAGGAAGGAAGGAAGGAAGGAAGGAAGGAAGGAAGGAAGGCTGTTGAACTGGTCCAGAGTTGGGTTTTTGGTGGCAGGTAAGGTAGAAAGACAATGGGACAATTGAATCATGGACATGATAGCAGTGCAATTAGGGAATAGGCGCTGTGAGAGAGGACCCAACCAAAGGCTTTGAGAGGTAATAGGTTTGAGCCTGCCTTTGGCTGCAAGGATGAACGGAAGCTCTGAGGTGAGGAGGTTATATTTGAACCAGATCTTGAGGACCAGCCTCCATGATGGAGCTGAGCTTCTGTGATTGGATCCATTAACAGAATTGTTCAAGATATGCAGAGTGGGGGAAAGCAGCTGGTAAACACACAGAGTTGACTCTTTGATGTAAAGGAAGTCTAGAGATAGGCAGCTCCTGGTGATATGGCTCCCAGAAACCCAGATTCCTTCTCTCTTCCTCTTCTGTTATCCTATATAATAAAAGGCTAATATGCAAATCGATCGAACAGCAGAACCACCAGTCGCTATGCTGTGCACTGACCACCAAGGGGCAGAGGCTCAATGTAGGAGCTGCCCCCTGGTGGTCAGTGCACCAGAAGCTGGGCTCATAGCTGGCAAGTGTAGCAGCAGTGGTGGGAGCCTCTCCCGCCACCACGGCAGTGGCAGTGCTAAGGATGTCTCATTGATGGGGCAGGGAATGGGCCTAAACCATCAGTCAGACATTCCCCAAGGGCTCTGGGACTGTGAGAAAGTACAGGCTGGCTGAGGGACACCCCCCCCCCCTCCTGAGTGCACAAATTTCGTGCACCGGGCCTCTAGTCTTGGCTATAAAGGATGAGATGTCTGTTTGTTTGGCTTGTGTGACACGGGACTCTGAGAAGAACCTCGCCTGTGCATCTC
This sequence comes from Myotis myotis, assembly GCF_014108235.1. Classification (NCBI taxonomy): domain Eukaryota; kingdom Metazoa; phylum Chordata; class Mammalia; order Chiroptera; family Vespertilionidae; genus Myotis; species Myotis myotis. The sequence goes on along the minus strand of NW_023416368.1, from coordinate 74,753,479 downwards.
TCCCCACCTCAGCACCAGAGCTGAGGTCTGTGGCAGCAACCCAAGGCTAGTTCTGACTAGGACTACTGAGAGCTCTTCCTCTTCTATGCCTTAGTTTACCTGAATTACATCCAATCTTCATGGGTTTTATGATGGATTTTCTCTATTAGTTCTAAAATATTAGTATATATAAAGAAAACAAAACAAAATAAAACCACAAAACTTGAGGATCCCAACCCATTACAGGTGGATCTAACCATATATCATGTCCAATGGGCACCCAGCTGGTGCCAACCTCTCTCCATTTTGCTGCTTAGATGCAGAATTGAGGACAGCAGAAATCTCAGATTATTCTTCATAGAGTCAGGATTTGAAAGCCTGGTGATAAAATGTTAAAAGCCCACTGTCTCACTGGGGGGTCACTTCCAAACAGAAATTGTTTTCTGTGATTCTCAACCCAGTAGGGACTTTGTCCCCTGCCCCTCCCCTCAGGAGACACTCGACAATGTCTGGAGACCTTTCCTATTGTCACACCTGGGAACTTAGGTACTCCTGGCACCTATCTGGGGAATAGAGAGCCAGGGCTGTTGTTAAATATTCCATGATGCACCAACAACCCCCACAACGAAGACTCATCCAGCCCCCACGATCAGCAGTGCTGAGGCTGAGGAACCCTGGGCACTAGGTTGGCAGTGGCTCTCCAAGTTCATGTTGGTGATGTCAGCGCTGGGTGTCAGAGTCAGCCTTCCTTCCAGAGCCCCTGACAGCCTTCCTTCAGGTTGAATTCCCTTTGCACCTCCCCATTTGCTGCTTCTCTGCCTTCTCTCTCTTCACTGCCTCCTGCCAGCTGGATTGTCCCACCCAGAGACTCCAACCCTCACATTTCCTTCCTCCCAGCCATGTGTCCCTGGTGAGCAGGCATCGGTGAGCTCAGTACTGCCCTTGTCCAGCCTCTGCTGCTGCTCACAGCACAGATGTAGCCATCGCATCCTCTGGGGGAAAACCATCCTGTTTCTAGGCTTCCCAAATGACCTGCACTGGGGTCTGCACCCTCTCATCACAGAGAGTGCATTACACACAGGGAATAACTCCTTGGGAGATGTGTGCTGGAATCTCATACGCAGGCAGAATCTTTGCATCGGTTGGGGAGGGAGGGAACGGAGAGAGAGAGATGGAGCCAGAGCAGGGCGAGGCTGGAGGGAGAGGGGAGAGAGAAGGCAGGCCGCAGCCAGGGAGGAGATGGCATGGGATGGATGGGGCGGGTCGGGGAGGAAGTGTCCGTGTTTCCTGCCAGCTCCTGCCATCCATCATCTCTTCCTGGAGGGGAAATCAGTATTCCTCCCTCTTCTCTCCCCAAATGTTCTGAATTTAGAAAAGAAAGAGCAAAACCCTGACAAATGCATATTGTTTTCTGACTATAAATGCTGCATCCGCTTCCACCCCCACACAGATGTCGCCGCCTCTTCCCGGCTGCTGGCTGTCAGTGTCGCAGGCCTGGGCTCGCTGCCACCACCGCTGGCAGCGCCTGCTGTGAGCGCAGATGGAGCCAATGAAATGAGCTGTCGGCTCGCCACTGGAGGTCACCTGGCTGCCTAAGAAGCAGATTCTGGGCAATTTCTTGCAGGATGAGCATTTCCGACTCAAAACTCTGTTGGCATTTCCTCCTGACAACTCACTTGTTTGGAAAATAATTGTGAAACCATTTACTCTTCCTATTTAAAAGCCCCCCCGATAGCTCATCCCTGGTGTCCTTAGAGGTAGCAACGCAGGGATGACTGCTTCCTTTGTTCCGATGAGGAAACTGAGGCTCAAAGAAGGGAACGCATTCACTCAGAGTGAACAGTGCTAAGAACCAGGGTTAATGGGAGATGCCCCTAGAGCACCCATGGGCCCCAGGGCCTGAGCTCTAATTCAACCCCTAATTCAAGGCAGAAATGTCTCAGATTCGGTCCCCTCCAATCACATGATTCAGTGGCTTTGAGCAGAGACATAAGAAACACCATGCAACCCTCTTTGTTCATAACGGCTGACATTTGCATAATGCTGCTTATGTGCCAAACACTCTTCTAAATACTTTTATGTGAAGATCCCCATTGATCCTCAGAGGAACCCTATGAAGTATTATTATCACGCGTTGTTTACAGATTGAGGAAACTAAGGCCCACGGAGTTGATGTGGCTTGCTCAAGGTCATGCAGCTAGGAGGTGGGAGGGCTGGTATTCACACCCACACCATCTGGTTCTAGAGGCAGTAGGCCTAACCACTGGACTACACTGCCTCTGCACACTCGCTAAGGCCAGGACACTGGCCCTTGGGTATGCTACCCAGGCTTAGGGCCTCAGTTTGTACTCACTCTAAGGGATTTGGTCAAACTTGGTCAAACTTTGTATGCCTAGAGAAATGTAAGAACCCTTTGCAGAATAAGAATCAATGATTTTACTTTTGCAAAGAGAGGCAGCATCTCAGCTCTTTCTCGGGGGCGGGGTGGGGGCAGATTGCCCTTTCATGAAAGAGCAAATTCCTCTCGGGGCCTCTTCAATCAGACACTTAGACGACATTAGTCAATTAGCCATTCAGTCAAAACACATTTATTCTGCATCTACAATGTCCCTGGGTCCGGGCACATCACTCTGACTGAGGTAGGTGTGGTGGGTGTCTCCTGGAGCTTGTTTTGTGGTAGGGAAGCCAGCAGTGCACAAGCAATGACAGAGGGACACATTTCACTGAAGGGAAGTCCAGGGTTCCATGGCAGAGTTAACCAAGTTGAGGGTTCGGGGAGACACATCTGAGAAATGAACAATAAGACCGAGTTCCCAAGTAAGAACTTCCCTTCCCCACCCCAAGTGGTTCACACAGTGCTCTGCAGACCAGTGAACTTCCTGTTCATTGTAGGACGGTGCTAGCACTATGATTCCTGTGGCGCTCCAGAAGTCTCTGTACTCAAGTCATTTGTTTGCAGTCTGCAATCATCGCTCAGAGCATCATGAACAATGGGGATTGTTTGCTAGGCTTGTTGGGAGTGAACGGGGTAATCTATAATAGTAAAAGTATAATATGCTAATTAGACTGAATGACCTTCCGACGACCTTCCAGATGAAGCCACAGCTTGTTTCGGACCTTTAGTGAGTATATAAGCAAACGTGTGGAGAATGGGAGGCTAGAGTGATTTACATAAAGGGCAAAGAAAAGATAGGGAGCAGGTGCCTGACCTGGAGACCAACTGCTTAATGCCTCCTTTAGGCATTAATTTGCTCTTCCAAGAAAGGGCACCTCCTCCCCAGCCCCCAAGAAAGAGCTGAGATGCTGCCACAACATTCATTGATTTTTATTCTGCAAAGGGTTCTTACATTTCTCTAGAGATTCCTTTGACCAAGGAGGATATCTGGTTCCCCTACACTTACTCCACAGGCAATACACAGCACATGACTACAGGCTTTTCAGAGTGATATTCAGCCATCAGCTGCTGAGAACATACACAGTGCCAACATTTCCTAACTAAGGAACAAGACGTACCAGGTCCCTGCACTGAGCCAAGGGCTTCTATCCTCAAAGCTTTGCTTTGAGTAACCTGAATAGAGCGGGGCTGCCTTGGGGCCAGCCTCAGCATGCTGTCACATTCAGAATACATACAGATCTAACTCCCAAAACTTTGAGGCGCATTAGACGTTCTTTACTAGAAATTTCTTGAAGGGGAGAGAGAAAACACTGGATACACACATCGAAACTTGTCACAAATCCTCTAGTCTCAGCTCTATTCCCAAAATGTACATTTCACAGCAGTTGTTCAGATTCATCCTGCCTCCTCTTCAAACTCCCAGCCAGCCTGCTCTTCCTCTCCATTCCTGCATCTCCTGTTGGCAAGCTGCCTTCCCCACCCTCCTCTTCTCCTCTCCAAGTGTCTACACGTCCTCTCTTATGCATATAACTTGAGATTTTTTTCTTTCACCAAGTTCGCTTTTGCACATATCTCCCCCATTAATGTCACAAAAGCCAAACACAACATTCAGGCTCCCATGAGTTCTCCATGTCTGCTCTTCCTCTTCTCTTTGGTTGGGGGTATTCACCCCTTTATTCTCCAGTCCTCAATCCCTCTACAGACTCTGGGTTAGAGGATTCATTCAGTGTCCTGCCTTCAATCAGGAATGCCTACCGACTTTAGCAGCTGGACTTGCATTGCTCTCAACAGAGTCACCAGCTCTCCCTGGATGATTCTACCAAGCACGTCCCCTCAGCTGTGGTTTCTCTGGTTAGCATGTAGGGGCAGTGGGAATCTCATTAAACCTTTCTCTGTTGAACTTTTTCATTCATTTTTACTGCCATATCCTAAAACTCAATTAGTCTGAAACTATACATACTGTCTTACTCACAAAAAGTTCTCTACCTTCACTTGGCCTACTTCTGCAAATGTCACCAGCCTCGTTATCTTTTGACCAGGCCTGAAACCTTAGAGCAGGTCTTCATCTGGGCCCCTGGCCAGGACTCAGGCTCATGGGTGACCTTGTAGAGCGCTGTAAAGCTCCTTGAGATTGTATAGCCACAGAACTGAAGACCAAGGGTTGGGACTGGGAGAAAATATTTGCAACACATATATCAAAAGACTTTTACCCAGAATATATAAAGAATTATTGAAACTCAGTTAACTTAAAAATGGGTAAAAGGCTTAAGAGAGCCCAGCTAGCATGGCTCAGTGCTTGAGCGTCAACCTATGAACCAGGAGGTCACAGTTCAATTCCCAGTCAGGGCACAGGTTCGCTCCCCAGTAAAGGGCATGCAGGAAGCAGACAATCAATGATTCTCTCTCCCCGAGGTTTCTATCTCACTCCCTCTCCCTTCCTCTCTAAAATCAATCAAAATATATTAAAAAGACAAGAGATATTTCACAGAAAAATATTTACAAATTACCAATAGGCACATGAAAGGATATTCATTAGTCATCAAAGAAATGTAAGTTAAAACCACAAGGAGGTACCACTATGCATTCACTAGAAAAGCTAGTATTTAAGACTGGCAGAGACCAAGTATTGACAAGGACATAGAGTAACTAGACTTTTCACATAAGGCTGATGGGGTTGTAAAATGATACAACCCACTAAAAACTGAGCTTTGTAAATTCTTTAAAAGTCTAACATATACCTACCTACCTTAGGACCCAGCCATCCAACTCTTAAATATTTGCCCAAGAGAAATGAGAGCACAAGTTCACACAAAGACTTTCCATATGCAATTTTACGGTAGCTTTATCTGTCACAGCAAAAGCTGGAAACAACCCAAATGTTTATCAACTGTTGAGTGGATAAAACTTCTGTGGTTTATCTCTACAATGGAATACAGTTCAACTATAAAAAGGAGCCAATTATTGACACATGTAACAAGATGAATAAATATCAAAACCACTAGGCGGAGTGAATAAAGACAGACAAGAAAGTGCATACTGTGTGATTCAACTAACACAGAATTCTAGAAAATGCAAAGTCATCTGTGACAGAAAGCAGATCAGTGGTTGCCTGAGGGCCAGAGGGAAAGGGGAAGTGGGTTTTGAAGGAGCACAAGGTCACCTTTGGGAGTGATGGAAATGTTAAATATTTGGGTTGAGATGATGAATGCATCTCTCAAAACCCCCCCTTGGTGGACCCTTCAGATATGTACAGCTTGTATTAAATTCAACCTTAACAGCGGTGTCAGAAAGTATGTGTTGCATGTCAGTGGCTCTTCTGTGCTTGATTAAGAAATCTCTTTCAGTATGCTATGAGACCTTATTTCGAAATCTGGCATTGATTTTTTTTTTTTGGTTAATCCTCACCTGAGGATATTTTTTTCCATTGATGTTTAGAGAGTAGAAGGGAGGGAGGAGGAGAGAGACAGAGGAGAGAGGGTTGGAGAGAGAGAGAGAGAGAGAGAGAGAGAGAGAGAGAGACATCGATTGGTTGCCTCCAGCATTCAGGGAACAAACCTGAGAATTTACAATCCAGGTACAGTGCCCTTGACCCAGAATCAAACCTGGGACCCACTGTTCTACCACTGAGCTACACCAGCCCCAGGCAGATTTTATTGTTTTTAAAATCAGCATCACAGTGGTTCTCAGAGCCAGTGTTGGAGTCACAGAATGAAAAATCTGGAAGGGCCCTTAAGCTAACAGAGAGAGGTGACTTACTCAAGGTCACCCAGGTACTTTGTGACAAAGTCGGGTTTGAACTCGGGTGTCCTGATTCAGTCACTGGTTGAAAGCGCAAGGAAGGCTCTGTGGCTCCAGGAAGGTCGGTCATGGCCATGAAATAAAGGGCTGCACAGTGGGAACCTGGCACAGTGCCTGGCACAGAGCCCACTGTGAATGAAGGGTGCCTCCCCCTCGCCACACATTTAACCGCTGTCTGTGTCTCTGCTGTGACTGGGCACCAAGGGCTAAGAACTGACCGTGGACCCTGCAGACACCACCATCAGGAGCAGGACCATGTCCCAGACCTGTGCCTCTCAGACCACTGCTTTTGGTTTTCCATTTTAAATTTCTAACTAGTTGCAAATCAATACCTTCATAACAAAATTGAATTGCTAGAAAAATGAACATATAAAATGCAAGCCCAAACGTTCATTATTAGATTTAACCCACCTACAGTCACTGTTCAATGGCCATAAAGGCCTCTAAGCATCTACTCTCCATTTCTGTCCTTATCTCTGTGGGGACCAGGAATAAGCAGTGTCAGGCCAGCGGTGGTCATGGCCTCACACTTTAAAAAGTATTTTCCTAAACAATTAAAATTTTAATTGCCAAGAAATAAGGGGCCCCGGCTACCAAGCCCAGGCTTTCTAAGGTATAGAAGGTCACATGATTAGCCTATGGATTGGGCTGGAATGAAGCCTTCACTGTGACTCATGAGTCATCATTTGAATTGTAACTCCAGGCTTATGTATTATTCATTGTCTGGAGCAATGAAAACTCACAAAATCCCTAAGTGCCCCCAAGCCCCAGAATAGCTTAATTGGCTCTGGGTGCAAAGTGCCTGTTTCATTCTGACTTCTGCATTTCTGTTCTGTTTCAGAACAGGCCAGTAAGACGCATTTTCTATCGCTGGTCCCTGCTCATCTCTCTCTCTGCTTCCGCTATGAATGGGCCACCCCTCCCCGTGGAGTGTCCTTCCCCAGCGCTGTCCCCAGGTCACCCAGGGGCTCAGATGCTGTGTAAGCAGCTGCCAGCACAGACATGGGGAGGACAGGCAGCCTCCCGCTGGGGTTCAGAGAGCAGGGTCACATCTGTGTCACCTCACCAAGGGGAGCAGACAAGGCCTGGACTTCCCTGTCGTGAGCTGTGGGATCAGGTACAGAATCACACTGGCCAAAGCTCAAGTCTTAGCCTCAAGAACATGAGCATCTAAGACCCAGATTCCTTGCCTGTAAAATGGCTCAGAGGATAGAGCATTGGCCTGCGGACTCAAGGGTCCTAGGTTCGATTCTAGTCAAGGGCACATGCCTGGGCTGTGGGCTTGATCCCCAGTAGGGGGCATGCAGGAGGTAGCCAATCAATGATTCTCTCTCATCATTGATGTTTCAATCTCTCCCTCTGCCTTCCTCTCTGAAATCAATAAAAATATATTTTAAAATAAAATAAAATTAGGAGAGTTGTCACATGGACTGCATAAGGCCAAGGCCAGGTGCAATGACACAGATGAAGTGATGAGCAAAGCCTGGCACCTAGTGACATCCAGTGGACACCAGTCATAGGACAAAGCTGAATGACAAGACCTCAGGTTGGGATGGGCTGTTAGTGAGTTCTCTCTCCTCTCCCACCCCTTTCTTGGCCCAGACTTGAGGTTCACTATAGAAATCCCACTAGTTCTTCAACTTGAATGCTGCAAATGACAGAGAACTCACCACCTACGCACAGCTCTTCTCAGCTTTGCATAGCTTTGCCCTGGAGACCAATGTCCCATGCTGAGCTAATGGGCTTCCCTGTAGCCCTCTCGCCCATGCACTGGGTACTGCTCCGGGGGCCACCAGACAGCCATGAAAATGTGCGAAGGCCGTGCTGCTGGCTTCACAGAGCCTTGAATTCTCCAAGCTACATGTCCCCAGCTCACTGTCACCTCTCCTATTTAGTTTTACAATTTGCACCATCCTGTCACTTGTCTCAGAACACACACCCTACATGAAGTAGCCTCCCAAAGTGAGACCCATCCCCACCCATCCTGCCCTTGTAGGGTTCTCTCTGTGGACCCCAAAAGTGGATCACATATCTGATCTTTCCAAAGCTTTGAGTGTACATAAGTGCCTTCAGTTCCCTTGTTCTTGTCTTCTTAACACACGGCTGCCTCTTTCTGAATCCTGGGGCCTGCTGTCCTTCTCTTCCTCCTGTTGACCCCCACTCAGCAGACACCATCCATATTCAGGGGCTACACTCAGTACTAAAGTCTTAAGCTACCACCCTCCAGCCTCCCCTCCCTACTTCCCCTCCCCCTTCCTCCCAAACAATTTAGTCCTAAACCTTGCTGGAGCACCTATTGTGTCCTTAATTCAGGGACAGGAAAGCCAGGATGTCTCAGGGCTGTGTGAGAGCAGCAAGGAGGGCATCCACAAGGAAGAGTAGCCTGGCAAAGGGTACTGGAGCCCAAGCAGGGTGAGGAGGACTTTCTCAAGGAGGCGTGGGCCAGAATGAGAGGCAGAGCCTGGATGGGGCATCAGGGGCTCCATGCAGCAGGATGAGCAATATGGGGAGTCAGAGTCCAAGGTGTCCTGTGGAGGGGGCCTGGCATTGAGAAACACTCTATAACATAACTGGACCATGATCTACAAATGTGTCAAGGAGGTGAAAATCAAGGCAATATGGAGAAAAGGTCCCAGACTGGAGAGCACTAAAGAAAAGTGACAACTCAAGGCAGCACCTCATTCTGAACAGACCCTTTTGCTTCAAAAGACCTTATTGGGCCAATTGGTGAACCTTCATGGGGTCTGAGGATGATGAAGACTCTCAACCAGATAGGGAAATATTTGATCCTAGAGCTGTACTTCCTACTTTTAAAAGAGGATTCTCTTTTAAAAGGGAATTTCAGAGCAGGCACTGAATTAGAGATTGCCCGACTCTTTACTTATGGGATGGGGACTAAGTCTGGGAGAGGTGAAGAGACTTGATTGAGGACACAATAGCTAGTTGAATTAAAGCTGGGACCCAAACCCTTCTTTTAAATCTTACTATTGGATCTAGTCCAAGTCCCACATTTTACAGGTTAAGAAAGTAAGGTCCAGAGCCATGCAGAGATTTGCCTCAAAATGAGATGAACAAATTTCAGGTGTCAGTTGTTTGGGACAAATTTGGGGAACTTCTTAGGTATCTCAAGTTGAACTCTAAGTCCAAGTGTATAGAAAGTTCCCCTAGATGTTGGCTCTAGAGCCAACTTCCTCCTGGAAGGGAAGTCCCCTGCCACTTACTCAGGATTTTGATTTGCTGCCATGCAGAGTGGCCAGCTCTCTCTATGGCTTCTGGAATTTTCCACCCTTTCAGTTACTGATGGCCTGGGACCTTGCCTTTCCATGTCCCAGTCATCAAGCAACCAACTGGCAATTCTGAATAGGCAGAAGGCATCCAGAGGCCCTCCGAGGTGGCATTCATCTGATAGGGGGCAAGCGGTGGGGCGGACTGTTATGGGCTGAATTGTGTCCCCAAAAGCCATATGTTGATGTTCTAACCCCCAGCACCTCAGAAAGTGACTGGGTTTAGAAATGGGGCCTTTAAAGAGGCAGTTAAGGTAAAATGGGGTCATTAGGGTGAGCCCCAATCCAATCTGACTAGTGTTCTTATAAAACAAGAAAATTAGGAGGCAAACACATACAGAAGGAAGACCATGTGAGGATACAGAGAGGAGATGTCAAAGGCAGAGGCCTCAGAAGAAACCAGCCCTGTTGATACCTTGATCTCAGACTTCCAGCCTCACCTATAGTACTTTATTATGGCAGCCCAAGCAGATTACTACAGCAGGGGGGAGGGAATCTTAGAGAACAGCTTTTCACCCTAGCCAGCTTTGCTCAGTGGATAGAGCATTCACTTGTGGACTGAAGGGTCCCAGGTTTGATTCTGGTCAAGGGCATGTACCTCAGTTGCAGGCTTCTCCTGGGCCCTGGCCCTGGTCGACGTGCCTGCAGGAGGCAACAAATTGTTGTGTTTCTCTCACATTGATATTTCTCTGTCTTTCCCTCTCTCTACCACTCCCTTAAAATCAACAGAAAAATATCCTCGGTGAAGATTAACAAAAAAAGAAGAACAGTTTTTCTACAGACCACAGGCTCTTTACACAGATCCGTCTGCCCACACTGTAATGTCACCTTCCCCCAACAAGCTCATCTGAATGGCAATCTCCCCATTTGGACACTAATCAAGAAAAACTGGGAACAGAATGCTTGGAGTTGTATAATCTCAGGCTAGTCATTTAATCTTGCTGTGCCTTAGTTTTCATATATAAAAATAGGATGAGGAAGTGAGGGACAGAACCGTGTCGCTACGTGGGAAAAGAGGATTGTAGATGGTATCGGGTGCCTTTACCAAACAGAGCTGCACAGCGCTTTTCTAAATGAATAGGACTTGATTAGGTTGCTGAGAGGGCTGAGGGAACCCAGCCAACAAGGCTTATGTGGGATTGGCCAGGACGGTGTTATAATTCTCAGATGTCGCCACCAGGTGGCAGGGTGGCTTCAGGCAAAAGGTCTACCAGGTGTCTGGGAACAAAGTTCTTTCAGACTCCAAAGGAGGAGTGTTTGGATAGGCCCCAAGATGCCTAAGAGGCTAGAGAAAGCAGATATAGCCCTGAAGGGTGAGGAGGTAGAATAAGCTCCTTGCCCGATAACTGGTTGAAGCTTTCTGAGAGTCACTCTATTTCCCCATCCTCCCAATGGCTGTCACCCCTAGCTTGGCAATAAGGCATAGCACTTGTTAAACTACAAAACATTTTACTAGTAGATACCCCGAGAATCAGCATTATTCTGTAGAGAATCTCTATAGTACTAGTAAAACCCTGCCATGACCCCATAGGTAAGGCAGATAAATCCAAGCTCCCAAAATGCAAGGTTGGGATGTTCAAGTCGATGAAGGAATGGTCTGTTCCAGCCCAGGTTCTTGCTTGGTGCCACCTGTTGGCAGCTGTCTGTTCTGGCTTAAAAATCATGGTGCCATTTTGTTGGTCTTTATGGAGAAAGTTGGGGCACAGGGACCCATCATCTACTTCCCTGCTTCCTCAATCAGGATTGCCTGCAGTTTCTCCACCCAGCTTTGCCCTTTCCTCCCAGCTTGCCCCCACCATGAGAATATTTGATGCCAGCTTTCTTATATCCAAATTCCTGGTACCCTGGGCTATGTTACCTTGGGTTTTCACTGTATTGGATTTTTACCTTTTCTGAAGAAGCACCTTTCTATTAGATAACTGTGTCCACCACATGATCTACTTCCCAAAGAACCTGATATGCATGCATTTCTGTGTGTGCACTTGTGCATGCGTGTGGTGCATGTGTGTATGCATGCATACATTTGTATAGGGTGGAGGGAGGGCTTGAGAGAAGGGTGTTTGCTCAGTTATGCTGTCTTCTTTCACATTCAGATGACTCTCAATAAATCAACTAGTTCCACCAAGACTTTTTCCTACCCCATCAGCCAAAATGGACCCAGCTTCCCTCCTGGATTGCTTTGAAATTCCCTTCTGCCACCATCTTCCCTGATTGTCTTTTTATTTATGCGCATGCTCAGAAGGTCCTAACAGTGGTGGGCTCTGAGCACCATCCAATCTCCCCTTCCTTCTGGGAGGGCAGTGGAAGGATATCCTTTAAAAGCAGTCTGTGCTCAACAAGCAGTAAAGGTCATGCTTCATAGCTGAAGGTCAAAAGGCACAGGAAGCAATCCTGCACACTGGACTTCTCACTGATCTCCTCCTCAGTGGCCTTCTTTCTTCACAAGACTTGTGAGACAGAAACACCCTTGGCTTTAAAATGCAGCTATTCACTCATCCATTCATTTATTCATTCACTTACTCATTTTGTTATTGATTCAAGTAAGTGTTAAGTGCCTTTCTCTATGCTGGGCAACACAATGGCAGGCAGTGCATGGTCACCTTCTGGGAGGAGCTCAATGTCTGGGGGATGGAGGCGGGGAACCTGAGTCCCCAGCAGCATCAGAGGTTGATGGATGCAATATTAAAAATGCCACATTGGAGGGGTGAACTGAGTGCCATGTGTCCCAGAGGATTGAGAGCAAGCTTTCCTGTGACTTCTTTTTGCCTGTGTAACCTTGTTCAAGTTTTGGGAATTGCATAGAGGGACATCACTTCCTAACCCTGGCAATGCTGACCAATGAATCAATGGAGGGAATGAAGGGAGCAGCCAAGAATGATAGAATGATGTCTCCTCACCCTGCACTGTCCCAGAGGCGCTCAGTGACTAGCGAGAAGTCCCCTCCCCATCCTGATTGCTTTGTCCTGGGTCAAGTCCCAAACTATCTATATATATGAAAGGCTAAGTGTCTGTCCAACTGGAAGCTATGATGCACACTGACCACCAGGGGGCAGATGCTCAACGCAGGAGCTGCCATGACACACACTGGCCATTTAAAAATAAACGGCACCACGGACTTGGCGCCAAAAAACCAACACTCGGCTTCTCCCAAGTGGGACACAGGCCCCACCACCACCCCAGAGCAACACCCCACCAAATTGCAACCAATGCTGACGACACTCCATGGCACAAAATGTGGCCCACAGCCCAGCCCAGCCCGGAAACCGTTGCTGTGGGTGCTAGGTAATGACATCACATAGCAACACCAGGCTTCTTCTCCCTAGGGACTAGCCTCCTTGGAGTTTCTTCAGCCCAGGAACATGACTTGTTTTATAGCCAGGTGGAAACATTTTACAGTTTAACCAAATGTTTGTGAAGCATTTTCATGTGCCTCATCTCATTTGATCCTCAAAGAAGTCCTGGAGTAGGTAGATAGGAGACTCGGTAGAATCTTATTTTCTTTTCATTAGCAAGATGCGAAAAGTGACATTAAAATGTTTCTTCTAATTAATATCCTTTCAATGTGCATGAATCTGTGCACCTGGACACTAGTCCTCATATAAAGCATTCCCAATATCCGTTTCTTTCCATGGGGCTGTTTAATAGGAGCCAACAAACCACTTCCAAAAGCAGGACCTTTGCAAAATCCCTGCTTTTAAATGTCCCTGCCCAAAGGGACAGTTAAATGACAGAACCATTGCACATTTGGATAACAACACCGGGGAGCAATTGAGTGGTGAAAAGAACTGCAGAAAATGACTGGAGGTCACTGGGGGGGACGGGAACTCATCTCCTGCCTTCCTCGGGCAGCCTTCATGTGACTATGCAAAAGGGAATTTTTTAATGTGTTAGAAGAAAAGGATTGGGAGCTACTGCTGAAGAAGCCTCTCATCTTCCTTGTAGTTTAAAGCTGGAGACCATTTGAGTGAAAAGAGGGACCCCATTTCTAATTCATTGATGCCCTAAAGTTGGAACTTCCAAAAAATCCTTTTCTTTGACAGCATGAGTGAAATCATGGGAATGTTAATAATGGCAAAGCCTTGATGGCTGGAGGCAGGGGAGGGCGGGTTCCCAGGGAACATCTCTCTACTCTAATCTGCCAAGAATTGAGTTGAAAAAGCAAACCTGTCTCTGGCCCTGGCTGCTTAGCTCAGTTGGTTGGAACATCAGCCTAATACACCAAGGTTGCAGGTTCGATCCTCAGGCAAGGCATATTCAAGAATCAACCAATAAATGCATAAATAAGTGGAACAACAAGTTTCTCTCTCTCTCTCTCTCTCTCTCTCTCTCTCTCTCTCTCTCTCTCAATAAATTTTAAAAATTAAAATTAAAAAGTCAAGCCCAGTAACCTAGCACATAAGAAGAGCCACGTGAATCCCATGCTTTCATTTGCAAAATCTGTGTTTTCTTTTTTCTTCTACATGAGCCATTTTTTCAGGCTGAAAACACATTTCTTAGACATAGTCTCAAAATGAATGGAAAAATCAAGATAAGACTCTCCATTTTGATAATCCTCTTGCTCTGTGGTAGAAATAGCCTTAAAGTGCTGTTAATGGGACCATTTTCCCTGCCTAATCATGAAAATTCAGGTAATTACTAGAAAAAAAAGCAAGTTACACTGATAAGGAGAATTAGGCCTCTAGCTACTCTATGATTTTATTTCATGGAAAGAGAGGGGGCTGGGAGTCTGTCTTGATGAATCCTTAAACAAGGATTAATATAATAATTATATTTATTGAACACATTTATATGCCAGTTGAATACATCACTTCAAATCCATGTGACCCAAGGAAGTAGGCCGTACTATTTATCTCAGTTTGACAGATGAAGAAAAGGAGGCCCATGGGGATTGAAATAACTTGTCTAAGGGCACACAAGAGCAAGGGGTGGACCTCCCACTCTTGAGCCATCCCTATGAGGTTGCTGAGAACCATCAGAAAAAATTCGAACCCTATGGAGCCAGCCAGGCTTTGGTTCTGCGTTGCACGGTCTCCTACCCTAGGGACTCTGGGGCCCCTTGCCCTTGCTCATAGCCTTTGCCCCTGTGGCCACCCTCCAAGCCTCCATATCTTCCAAGTGAGATGCACATATTTTAGAAAATGAATGTGTATTACTGCATCATCTGGGGATCAAAACCAATAGTTATTTTTTAAAACCACTCTAAGTTCTAATTATAATCCCTTTGCTCTAAATGTTCACCCCTACCTACACTTCCCATTTTCTTTGTCCTTAAGGCCTCTATTTTATCTTTCATCCACTTAACAGATGCCTGCTGAGAAACCTTCCCAGGGCCAGGTGCTGGGGAAGTAGGCAGTGAGCAAAAAGAAGCAGCCATTGCTTGGCGGAGTGCAATGTAGACCATGTGGGGGACAGGCATCTATGAGAAAGTTGCAGCTGCAATAAATGAGATGCGGGCGACATAACCAGTGACAAAATGAGAGTCTGGCCCATGTGGGACACCCTGGAGGATCTTCCTGTGCAAGTGACATTGAAATCGAGATAGAAAGAGATGAGTAGAACAATGAAGGAAAGGATATTGCAGGCAAAGAGAACAATATGTGCAAAGGCCTCAGCAGAGGAAACGGGGTGAATCCAAGAGTCTAAAAGAGGGTCAGGTGACTGTGGAGAGAGAGCTCAGGGGTGTGTATGGTATAGACGAGGCTACAGAGGTGGGCAGGGGCAGAGCAGACAGGACCAAGGAAGTTGTGAGCCAGGGGGAAGCCATGGATAGAGCTCAGCAGAGGGTGATGTGATCAAATTTGCATTTTGGTAGAGGCCTCTGTGGGAATAGCAAGGATATTCAGAGTGAAGTAGAGAGGATGCCTATGGAGAGGTTGGGCACTGTGATGCGGTCCAGGGGAGAGGTCAATGGTGTGGGTAGGTAGGTGGGGGGAGAACATTCCTGGGGGTGGAGGGAAGTCGATAGGCTCAGTACTTAGTTCAGAAGTCAGATTGATAGGACTTGAAGGACTGACTGGACAAAGGTTGGTGGGTCAAGGAACTAATCTAGATTCCTGAGTAGAGGAGCATGCAATTTCTTGAGACAGACGAAGGAGTCAGTAGGCTGGAAACAGGCAGCATGCACGCCCAAGCAAGTACAAGTTTACCTGGCCAGCCCGTTTCCCCATTCTCAAGGACAGCCAGTGGTTAGCAAACTTGACCTCCTTTCAATTCTTATGACTCTGTGAGTGTCTTAAAGAAGCAAATACACGCATTTGGAAAAGGCCCTGGCCACTGCTGAGGCCTTTATCGACTGCATCCCGTCCATAGCTCCTCAGTCTGCTTCTATGACCTTTAAAATCTTTTCCTTGTTCCTAGCTAACCCACCCTCCACCAAAACTATGCACAAAAAGTAAAATAATATATTCAAAATAAAGGCCGACATTATGAGCAGAAAAGCTTATATTTTTGGAAAATTTCTGGACTCATTAAATTTGTTGTAATCTATCTAAAATCTCATCACTTCAGGTTCTCTCAGGGTTGAAAGGAAAGACCAGGAATATGCAGAACCCAAGCTGGGTGATGGGCACCCCCTGTAGTTGCTATGGGAGTTCCTGGCTGAGGTTGGAATTTTCAGAATTAAGCTCATTTGTCCTAGTAAACCCATACCTGGGCTCACCTGTGTCCAGGGGACCTGAGGTTTCCCAAGACTTCCAGAGCCACAAGACAGATTCCAGGGTCCTCACCAGGATTCCGGAGTTAGATCCAAGCTAACCTCAAGTTCTAGAATCTCCTTCTGTCCCATGGAGCCCTGCCACAGGGTCAGTCTGATTCCCTGACTCACTGAAGAGAAATCTTACAGTGTCCACCCCTCCCACTCATTTCCAAGAGCTTTTTCCTACTGGCTAGAATAATTCATGTCGATTGCCTGATAGAAAGCCTGAATCTGACTCAGAGAAGTCCAGCAAGGATCTAAGTAAAACAATTTCTGCACATCAACTACCCTAAGCACTCCACTTGCTCACTGGAGCTTCTGAGTACAAGGTCAAGGTTCCCACAGAAGGGGGTTGGCTTCTGCCAGGCACTGGAGACCCCAAAGGCTACCTCTGCAAGCCTCCTGCAGCCTGGGGAGTTCCATCCCAGCTGTGGTTGGGCCATGCTTGCAGCCTGGCCCAGGAGACCCCCCCCCTCCTCACAGCCGACCGGAACTGGGGAAACTTGAGAAGGGACCCCCCAGAGCACGTGATTTCTGCCCACTCCCAACTTCAAGAAGAAGCAAATGCTGTAATTTCCTGCAACAACTGCATGTAAGAGTGAATGAGTGAAAAACTGTTGGTTAAGGCACAGTGACGGGGACTTGGAGTAGGAGGCTCTTCTCTGAAGTCCAGCGAGGCAGGTGAAGAGGCAAGTCCCCCTCATGGGCTAGAATTCACTCTGTGGCCTGTCACTAGTCACAAAACCAAGGAGAGGAGCCACATCTGCTAACATGAACCTCAGACAACGGCTTCCAATACACCGGCCAAGAACTGCAACTAAACCCTGGGAACTAAAAACTTAAAATATCTTCAAGTCTCCTACCATCCACAGTGGGAATATATTTTGATAGTTTCACTATAACTGGGCAATTTTCAAGGAGAAAAGAGAGCCCAGACCCAAGAAGGGCTTCTCCTAACGCTGACACCTGTGTCAGGAGCAGATATTCTTCCCCTGGGAGGGTTTTGGAGGACGACAAGGACACGGGGTCCTCCCTGAGTGGACCCAGAACTGGGGAGAAGGCTTGAGTCCCTGGATCCAGTCCCGCCATCTCCTGAGGGTTTCATGGATCCCTGAGGCTACAACAGCCTGAACACAGAAGGATGATCAGTCCTGGATCACGGCCGTGAGGCTCTGGGAGTAAGTTTCCCTCTTCCCCAACGTGCTGATGTTATCAGCTGGAACAGATCAGCGACTCATGATTATGCAGCAGATGCTTTGCATTAAATAGGATTCAATTAAGCCACATGGAACCTGTGAAAATGTTCCTCCCGCTGTGCGCTAGTCCATTGTCAAGCAGCCTCTTTCTCTGTCACTAGGAGGCAGATGTTCATGGTTGACTAAGATGCGGGAGGAGACAGCCATTCACAGGGGCTCGGGCCGGTGACCATTCACAGGGGCTCGGGCCCGTGAGTCGGCCTCCTGCTGCCAGGGCTATGAGTCTCCAAGCTCCCTGGTGGCTATGGTGGCACTGTCCCTTCTCTCACCAGGACTTTGTCTCCAACAGATGTGACACTCACACTCCTTTTCTACCTCTCCGGAGGGGACTTTCCCTCTGAGCTGGCCTTTCAGTCTCACACTTGACTCTAAGTCCCCTGGGCCCTACAGGGAAGAAGCAGCCTCTTCCACTAAAGTAGACAGAATGTCCCTTTGTCGTTTTAGGTCACTTGTTCCAAATTCCACAAAAATCTCCCAGCTGACCCTCTTTCCTCCTTTACCTGTCCCTTACCCCTCCCCTAGCGGCCTGGCCCTGTCTATTCTTGACATGAGCCTGGCCTCTCCTGGGGCCCAAAGTCAACCCTCCCCTTTCCAACAGGTTCTGCCATTACCAGACAGCATTTCCCAAAGAGTGTTCCCAGGCCTCATGAAAACCTATGTGTTCAGGCAGGTTTGGGAATCCCTCCTCCCCACTCCATCTTGGGGGTACACAGTGATGTTGGCACAGTAAGGATTCTGGAAAGCCTTGTAGAAAAGACCCAGCCTTCCATAGACTTGTATGACCCTGGAAGGCCTTCCTGCACATAACGCTGTGAAGATCCCACACATGGCACAGACAGATGCAGCGTCTGACACAGAAGGTGCTGCCAGCTGAGCACCAAGATGCTGGCCACAGGCACACAGACTGCATCCTCCTTCCCAGGCCCAGCTCCCTGTGCTCCTTCATTGAGACCCCAGCCTTGGTTTGCCCTTGGTTACGTCCTTATATTTAAGACCCTGATAACTAATATCAAAAAAAGTTTCTGTAGCTTTCTAGAAGGCCCAGAATTCAAGCCTGAGTGTGCAGTTCCACATGAGACATCAAACGCTGATGTAAGCAGTGCCAAATAATGATGAGACTTATTTATAATGTTTGTGGGTTCAGTCCTGGCTGGGTGGTTCACTTGATTGGAGCATCGTCCTGTACAGCAAAAGGTTTCAGATTTGATTCCCGGTCAGGAGGCAACCGATGTCTCTCTCTCTTTCTCTCTCTCTCTCTCTTCTCTCTTTCTAAAAATCAATAAAAAATGTTATTGGATGAGGATAAAAAAATAATAATAAAATAAAATGTTTGTGGGTTGAATTAATAAAATGATTGAATGAACACATGAATTAGCTGAGTGAAGAAGAAAGCTAATGATGCCCTGACCGGTTTGGCTCAGTAGATAGAGCATCGGCCTGCGGACTGAAGGGTCCCAGGTTCGATTCCAGTCAAGGGCATGTACCTTGGTTGCGGGCACATCCCCAGTGGGGAGTGTGCAGGAGGCAGCTGATCGATGTTTCTCTCTCATTGATGTTTCTAACTCTCTGTCCCTCTCCCTTCCTCTCTGTAAAAAAAATCAATAAAATATATTTTTTTTTTAAAAAAAAAAAGAAAGCTAATGAGCTAGGACCTGGGACATCATTCTGATTCATTTCCATGTGTAAGTGAAGACCATGATGTTCTTCCTTCCATGCACATGTATGTGCAAAAGACTCTCTGGTCTAAGGGAGGAATTGCTCTAGAAATCTCTATGTGTGGACATACAGCTATGTCATATTTTAGCAGGTGCCTTTTTTCTCCAAAACCACTCCCGCTCTTTATGCTTTTTCATTTTCCTACTCACTTCTGGGAGAGAGCCTCACTGGGACCATGGTTGTAGGACGTTTCTCTGTTGCATGTCCTAAACACTTCTCTAGCAAAAGGGAGGGTGCACTCATAGCAGCAGGTGCTGAGTGTCCCGGGGAGCAGGTCTCAAATCCTACAACCAGCGGCTTCCCTTTGAAGGCTGGCTATCCCCTTTCGCAGGTGAAGAAATTGAGGTCCCACCAACAGTTGCTGAATTGCCTGATGGTAGCCATTGGCAGACCTGTATGCAAACTTGTGGCCCCTCATGGGCAGAGCTAGACCTAGGCGTCCCACCCTGGAATTATAGGAAGGCTTTTAAAACTACTGATGCCTAAGCCCACTCTGAGAGAGCAATAGCCCTGATCTTACACAGACCCACATGGGCCACTCGGGCAAAGGTGTGAGGCACAGCTTGTCTGGGTCTTGGCAGGGCAGCTTGTGATGGTCTGGGGGAGGAGGGTACTGGGAGGCTGTGTCACGTCTCTTGTTGCCCCTTTGTCTCTGTGTTGTCCTTTCTGGCTTGGGGGACAGAGCTCTCAGGGAGATCTGGTTTGTTCTTTTTTCCGCTGTCCCTGTGCAAAATAAACCAACAGTGGCTCATCGTATTAGGTCTCAACCTTGTCTCATGTGTGCGCTTGACAAGAATCTGATTGAATTGTAGAGATAAAGGCCAGACAGGTCCATTTTTTAACTGTGGTTTTTACTTTTTCTTTTGAAACAATTATAGAATCACAGGAAGTTGCAAAATAATGTACAGGAGGCCCTACGTACCCTTCATCCAGTTTCCCCCAATGACAACATCACATGTAACTATAGCACAATATCAACACCAAGACATTGGCATTGGTGCGATCCACCAAACTTCCGATTTCACTGGTTTTACGTGGACTTGTGTGTGTGTGTGCGTGTGTGTATAGCTGTTTGCCATGGTATCCCCCACGTAGATTTGTGTGGCCACCACTGTGATCAAATATAGAACTATCCCATCACCACAGGCTGCTGTGCGGCCTCCATCCCGCCCCCCCCCCCCCCCGCCTCCCCTCCCACCACCTCATTGCTACCCTCATTTGTTCTCCATCTCAATAATTTGAATATTTCAAGAATGGTATATACATGGAATCAGACGGTCTGGAACCTTTTGAGATTGGCTTCCTATGCTCGGCATAATTCCCTTGAGGTCCCTCCAAGCTGTGGCCTGTACAGGAAATCCCTTGCTTCTGTCCTAGGTGATCCCAGGGTGTGGATGCACCACAAAGTGTTTAATCCTCACCCTGCGGAGGACATCGGGGTGGTTCCCAGTGTAGGGCTGTCACAAGTAAAGCTGCTAGGAACATTCACAGACAGGTTTTCGCGTGCACTGAAGTTTTCATTTCCCTGGGAGACATGCCCAGCAGTGGTTGCTGGGTGATATGGCGGCAGCATGTTCAATTCTATAAGAGACAACTGTTAAACGCTTTTCCAGAGCAGCCTGACACTGTTTTACTCCCGTCCGACTCCACTGAGTGGAGGGAGCTAAGATTGCTGCTCTGGGAGCCAAATGGAAGTGGCCCAGAGCTGCAGGAACTTTAGCTAATGGAGTCGAGGTCTTGCACTACAATTTCTAAAGGATAACTCCTGGGGAATCTTTCGGAGTCATTCCCCAATTCTTTATCTGTGGTCCCCTCAGATATGAGCGCCAGAAAATGTGGTGTCCACCCTGACAACCACACAGGTTTCAGGGAGTGGAAACCCTGGCGTAGTTCAGCGAGCTGGGAGAAGGGCTGAGCCCTCTGACCCCGCCCCTCTCCTGGGGACTAGGAGTTCTTCTGGAGAATGGAGCTCTCGACACCCCTGAGCCACAGGCACCCTAAGCCTCACCCTGGAGCTCTTGGAGAGAACCAAAGTCAAGGCAGGTCTCTCCTGAGAGGACTACCTTCTCTGGGCTCCCTCGGGTGCTTTTGATGAGTACATGTCAATGCCAGCCATGGGAGCAGACGGGGCAGCGTTTGGGTTAGGATGTTGGTGGGCCTTCCCGGACCCACTTTCTGCAAGGCCAGCTTGGAGGCAGGATGACCAAGTCCGACTCCGAGCTGCCTCTATAACCCCCTCTACACAGAGCTCTTGACCCTGTACCCCGCTCCTGCCCCCTTCAGCCAGTCATAGGGCATCTGCCACACGTGTGGCCTTTGCCCAAACACAGCAAAAACACGGCTCAAAGGCAGCAACTATGCAGCAGAAACATAGCTGGTGAACACACCCCAGCATCTCACTTCCTTCTCTTCACAGAACCCCAAACTTCCCCTTACAAACTCTCACAAACTCTCCCACAAACCCATGGCCACCTCCTGGCTCCTCCACTCCCTCCCTGCTGGCATCACCGCCCCTCCACTCTCCCAAGCCTGGGGGCTAGCCAAAGGCCAAACAACAACAACAACAACAAAAAGGGAAACAAAAGCACACAAAAGAATTCCCCTGACCCCCCAATAAACACACACACAAAAGAGCAGGCTTGTGGGAAGAGGAAGCTCCCACCAGCATCGACCCCTGGGGGGTGGGGGGGGACTGGGGGGGTCCCCTCATTGTTCTCCCTCCCTAGGCCTGGTGATGACAATCCCAGCCCCGGACAGGTCGTAGCCCCCCTGCCCTGCAGCCAGCACCCCTCCTCTTTTCCCACCTTGGGGCCCCTGAGAAAGACGCCTGGGAGCAGATGTCATAGGTTCCCACAGGAGCAGGAAGTAAGAGCTCACAAAAGACCGGGTTTTCCCTGAGGAAGTCGCAGTGGCTTCTCAGTGACAGACTCCTGCAAGGATGAGGGACAGGGCAGCCGGGACCCCTGGGACCAGGGCCAGGAGAGGAGCGGCTCCTGGAGGAAGGGAGGGCATTGTGAGCCCTTGTTTACGGCTCTGGCTGGCGGGGGCCGTGACCTTGCGGCTTGTCCACAGGCCCGGGCTCCCTCCTCTCCCCGCAGCCTTCATGTATTGTTGTGGAGTCTGTTGTGGAGGCAGCCCATTCATAATTTTATTTGGGGGCGGTTGTTTTTCGGCCTCCAGCCCCTCCCCCAACTGGCTCACTTTCAGCATTGTCACCCGGATAAAAAGCAAGATATCCTTCCCCTTTCATGAAGCCAGCTTCCTATCCTGGCCTTGTTGGCTCCCGACTCTGTTAACCCTTCCAGGAGCAGGAAGAGGGCTCCCCTCTAATGACAGGCTGCCAGAGCCAGATCAGACCCCAGCTCCACCACCACAGCACAGGGTCCCGGGAAGGCTTGGCTGAGGAGCAGTCCCAGATCATGATGGAGACACTGAAATGCCTGAGCGCTAGGATGCGGGGACAGGTTACAGGGCGAGAGGATGGAGTGACAGTGACTTTGTTATAGCTTACTTGCCTCCGAAGAACCTTTCCTGCCGGTCCTAAAGGCTCTGAGGAGTCCTAGCCTCTGCACCCTGCAGCAATCACACCTTTCTTTGAAATGCATCATTTGCCCCCACAGGTGGATGCACTATGAGCCAGGCATCCATAGCAGCAGGCATAGCACTGAGCACACACCGATGTAGTCCCGTTTTCTCATAGGGTGGGCTGTACAGCCTGAGTTGTCCATGCCAACAGATATTTATTTTCTAATAGTTCTGAGGCTGGAAGTCCAAGGCCAAGGTGTCAGCAGAGTTGGTTTCTTCTGAGGCCTCCCTCATTGGCGTGTAGATGGCCGTTTTTGTCAACACATGGTCTTCCCTCTGTGTGTCTGTGTTTTAATCTTCTCTTCTTATAAGGATACCAGTCAAATTGGATTAGAGCCCATCCAATGACCTCATTTTAACTTGATGACCTCTTGAAGGGTTTTGTCTCCAAATATTATGGAGAGGGGCTTAGGGCTTCAGCATATGAACTTTGGGGGAACACCATTCAGCTCAGAGCAGGAGGACTTGGGTTACTCTTTCTCTAGGATCATCTCCAGGAGTTTACTGACTCTGCAAATAGTCTAGTGGCCAAAAACATAGAGCAATAAATAGAAAGAACTGTGGGATCTGAAATTAAAGATGGGGTGAGAGCTGACATCTGGAACCCCAGAACCTGCCCTGGAGAAGCATGTCATTCCACCTTGAGCAGCTCCTCAGTGTATAACCCATTTGCATTTTGGGGTGGCTTAAAGCCCACCCATCGCCATCCATGGATTTTTGGTTAAGGTCTTAGTCAGGCCTGGTACAAGGATAATGATATTTGTGACAGTGACTGAAATGGGCTGAATGGAGGTTGGATCCATTTGTGGGAGGTGCACAGTACATGGAGAGGCATGGTCTAATTGGGGGTGGAAAGGGATATATGGGGTTGGGACACTTAGGGATTAATGATGCCCAGAAAGGCTGCTGATCCTGACCACAGATTAGACCACACAAAGAGTAGGGTAAGTAAAAGCCTTGCTAGGAAAGCCAGGACTCCTAAAGGCAAGCCAGCATCCACCCCAAACTCCCTTGCCAAGTGTGTGCATGTGTGAATGCATGCACATGCATGTTTATGTCTGTGTGCATGCCTGTATGTTTGCATATGTGCGTGTGTCTGTGTGCATGTATGGACAGTGCATGTTTATGTGCATGTATGTGTGCATGTTTGTGCACCTTTATGTGTGCATATGTGCATGTCTGTTCATATGTGTCCAAACATGTGTGTGCATGTATATGTGTATGTGCCCTCATGCACTACAAGTTGCTGAGTGTTCTGGAAAGAAATTTCACCCAGCCAGTGTGGTGGGCCTCAGGGTTCTTTGCCAATGAATGGCCACAGCACACCAAGCCCAGTTTCACCCTGGAACATGTGGGGACACCCACTTCTCTTCATAGCCCACTCTTCTTCACAGCTCATTGTTGCTCTGTTTGCTTTTCTCCAGGCAGCCCTGCTTTATAGTGATGTGTGAATGAATGCACATGCATGTTTATGCCTGTGTGTTTTCATGTGTACCCGTGTCTATGTATGCATGACTGTGTGCATGGCTGTGCAGTGCATGTTTATGTGCATGCATGTGTATATATGTGCATGGTTATGCACGTTTGCGTGTGCATATGTGGACTTGAGAAAAGGGGTGTCTTGTTGCCCAGGATCTTCGTGAGGGATCATCCACCTTGCAGTTTGGCTGGGAATGCTGGCTTTGGGGGTTGGGAGCTAGAGGGACCAGGCCTGAGATCCTGGCTCAGCCACTTAGCAACGTGTGGCTTAGGGCAAAATTGACCTCTCTGAACCCGTTTCCTTAGATGTAAAACGGGGATATGAGTACCTGCTGGAGAAGTTTTGTGTGGTTGACGGGAAGAGGAATATAAAATGTGAAGCAGAGTTCATTGTAGGTGTGGCAGCCTCTCCTGTCCTCCTGCCCTTTCACAGAAGGCACGTCTGGCCCAGGGTCACAGAGCACTGAGCCGGGACATGCTCAGGAGCTCATTGTCTCCACCACCCTTTGCCCGTCTCTAGAAATCTCTGCTCAGCTGTTTTTCCTGACCAAGACTGCCCTTATCAACCCTCCAAAGTCTTGGACTAAGAAGAAGTTGAGGTGATCAGCACATTTTCTTTCTCACTTTCCACTTCCAGTGGCCCCAAACTAGCAAAATCCCAGATCAGAATTAAGAAAGCAAAGACAGGGTAATGTGGGCTCTTCTCAGAACCCGTGATGGGCCAATGGTCCCCCAACCGCACATAGCCTGCAACTCCCTACGGGTCTGCCAAACAGCAGCTCAGAGGCTGTGGCTGGCCCGCTGCTCTGCTTCTTCCCCCTATCCCCGAACGCCCTCTCCCATGCAATCACTCAGGCATTCATTGATTACTTACTGAACCCCTATATGGATAGGTGGCAACCTGGCACATGGCAGAGAACAGCCCCACACCCTCCCGGTCCTCCCAGGGTTGACCATCCATGTCCCCCCACAATCACGACCCCCGTCCCAGCTACAAGCAGTGAGGAAATGAGATGGAAAAGAAAAAGAAGAGTAAGAAAGGCCAAGTTCCTGCAAGCTGCTCTTGGTTGCACCCAGCAGCCCTCCATGTCATTTCCAAAGCACTCCTTCAATCCTGGACTCAGGATCAGAAGGTAACTGAGTCAGGATCTAACCCCAGCTGCCACCTGACTAAGTGCCCTCCCACCCCT
Organism: Myotis myotis; assembly: GCF_014108235.1. Classification (NCBI taxonomy): domain Eukaryota; kingdom Metazoa; phylum Chordata; class Mammalia; order Chiroptera; family Vespertilionidae; genus Myotis; species Myotis myotis. The sequence goes on along the minus strand of NW_023416368.1, from coordinate 74,728,103 downwards.
CCCAGCAGGAGAAGATAGGAGAGTAAAACTCATCAATGGCATGGCCCCCACACCAACCCCGGAGGCAGATCATTGAAACCCAGAAGAGAAAGCTATTCTTTCCCCCAGGTATGACTAAGACCATCTTTTTGACCAAACTGCAGATAGGCTCCTCTGAGTCCTTTTCAGTTAGGCCTCATCCTTGGGCTTCTGTGTTCATCCTTCCAGAGTTCAGTTTTAGCAAGTTTTAGTCCTGCTAAGTCAGTTTAGAGAGAATTCTCCACCCTCTGTATCTGATTACTCTCAATATCTGATCCAACTCTCACCCCCACCCTCCTCCAAGTGATATCTGAACACCTGGGCTGTCTTCAGAGAGTGCCCTCTTGGTCATCTAAGCAAGAATCCCCTACTGTTGATGGCTGCTCTTGGTAATTTCCATCCTCTGACCCTATTTGTCCTTGTATTAGGAGTTGAACCCACTTCTCTCCCCTCTCTAGATACTCTTGATGTCTATCATGATAGCCCTGAAGTCTTCCTTGCTGTTTTAACAAGTGTCAGAATAATTTTCCCTCTAACAGGTAATATTAAAAGCAAGCAGGCAAATCGCTGCTCTGTTCGGGCGTCTCTGTTGAACACCGGTGCTTGCAGGTGAGTTTTACGAGCTGTCTAGCTGGCCAGCTTTTGGGGAACAATCATGAATATTGTTATCAATACAATCATGACCAGGGAGTCATGACCAGGGGGAAGAGTCCAGGCTGTTGGATTTCTCTTTCGGGGAGAAGAATTTAGAGACATGGATAGAAGTCTCAGCAGCTCCAGGCACCGGCCTTGTTGCTGATCCCTCATCAGAATTGGACCATCAAAGCTGGACACCTGTTTACTGAGGACCTGACTTACAAATGGAGCCTGAGCTCATAGCCATCTCCTGTCATCATGGGCCGCTATGGAACCTTGGGTATCTGGAGCTCTGGTTGGCTCTGGCCTGAAAATGAACAACCAGAGGGTAGAGATGGCCTTGCCCTCTCTAAACAGGGACTCCTCTCCATGGGCCACATCCAGGAGGATTTGACTTTTCAGTCTGTGCCATTGGTAAGCACAACACTTGAGAACGAAAAGAAACCCCAACTATCTGGCCCACTCCCTCATTTGAGAGTTGGGAACTGAACCGTTGGGTAGAATCCCTTGCCGAATGTCAGCCAGCGAATGTGTGGGCACAGCCAGGGCCAGTATCTAGGACTGGCACTAAGGACAGCTCCCTTTCCACCAAGCAGGAACCCACAGCATTATCACCGAGGGGCCTCCGAAATGGATTTCACAGTTATTTTTCACCGTGGCACTTGGGAGAAAACTACCCTTCACTAAAGTTTTCTTTGTGGGAGGAGGAAAAAATAAGAACCCGCAACTCAGCAGGGAATACAATTTTAAAAATAAGCCTCCGGTCCCGTGCATTTAATGCCCGCCCCGTGGGGATCCTCGGCCCATAACTAGGAGCACAATGGCTTTTCTTGTTATGAATGAGTGTGAAGTGCCGGCAGAGGAAATAGGAAGCCCCCAATGTAGTCTGAATGGACCTGTGAACAGGGATAATAAAAGTTGTCCTGGATTTCCGTTACCACCAGGTGTTTCCGCCGGGACTTCTATTCATTCAGACTCGGGGATGGCCACGGGTGCCAAACCTTCCCGGGCCCTGACCCCGGCCCCTTGCTCCATTCCCCTGACCTCACTGCCTCTACCAGAGGACACTGGGCCTAGACCCCTGCATCTCAGTGATGGACACACTCTCACCCCTGGGACCCCAGCCATGGGATTTGTTCTAGAGTGAAGAAAAGGGCAAAGGATGGGAGTGAAGAGGGGGCCACCAGATTCCAGGCCCCGCCCAGTTTGTTAAGAGAAGCTAATGAAAGGGAACCCAGGTGCCTGTGGAAACAGGTGGTCATGAACTATGGGTAGCATGGTAGGGACTCGGGACAGGCACCAGGAGGACCCCAGCAGCAGGGAGGATTGGGCTAGAAGCTGAAAAGGAGGCCATTGGTGAGGGAGTGCTGAGAAACAGGGGCACATTGACACAGCTGGAGGCAGGTGCCCAAAGGCCTCCCCGGGAGTCTGATACTAACTGGTCCTGTGATCTTGAGTGTATCACTCCCTCACTGAGCCTGCCCCTTAGATCCTGAGGCATTGCCCATCCAGGGCTATTTTCTGTGATCTGAAATCAGACTAAAGACAGGAATGCTTCTAACCAAGAGGGAAAAGGCAGCTCTGGTCTCAGATCCCCACAAGAACCAGGCAGGAGAACAGATGAGTGAGGTCGACCTGGTGTGAGAAGGGGAACTGTGGGAACAGAAGTCCAGCATGACCCAGGCCACAGGGCACACACCTGCCTGCTGCCAGGTGAGGACCACACCAAGGCAGCCTTCCTGTCACCAGATGCTGCGGAAGCCAATGGAATGGCGAGGCTGCATTTTAACTGTTTTAGTTCTGAAATGGGTGGGTTGGGGGGAGGGACTTATTCTCTTGAAGCAGAAAATGTGTCATAAATGACTTGGCTTCTACATAATAGATGGTTTTACAAAACACACTAGCTGGATGGACAAGACATTTTGGACCAGCAATGGCCCCGACCCCTGCATAGGGAGCCAGTCGCTCCTCCCCCATCACAAGTACGAAGGCCAATCTCCTCCAGGAAGCCTGTCATGAGTGCCCAACTTGGAAGGATACCACCTGGAATCCATGGGTAGCCGACCCCATGGTCATTAGAACGTAGAAGTCGGGATCTCTCCATTCTGGCAGTATCACTATGGCAGGTGAAAGAACCACCAACTGGAAACCCCTAAGTCCTGCCTCATCTAGCCTCTCTTGATTCCATCTACAAGGCAGGTGGATGAGCCAGGAAATAAACATGTACTAAGAACCCGCCGGGAGGACAGCAGCCCGCTGGAGAGCAAGTTCTGACTACGGACAGTCCAGGTGTCTGACTGCTGTCTTTATTAGTCACCTAAGGCCTTTGGTAATTAGCAATTAGAGTTACGCATCATAACATCCAAAATAATGTACATCTTCGCTTCCTCCAGGCAACAATGATGATGATAAAAATGGTGATGGTGATGTTGATGCTACGCAGATAAAGCTTCAGAGCAAACACAGAGCCATATATTTCTCACATCAGATGTTTTATTTGGGGTCTAACAACTGCATGATGTAAGAAGGGTGTGTACTATCGGACAGGTAAGAGCATGGGGACTCATAGAAGCATGAGGGTCGTATGTGTGTCAGAGGTCTCATAACGAGTAAGTGGCAGAGACGATCTTTCACTTCCTCAACCTAGAAAATCAGGCCTGCAAAGGATGGGCATCACCCAGGAGGTGCTGAGCAGCTGAATATTGTTGTCCTCACTGCAGAAATCTGTTGGGCTCTAAACACCCCCAGGACTGGATGACTTTAGTGTTTCTTACAGCAAACATGGTACCCCTGGTCTCCCTCCAGCTCCTTGAGAAGCTATAAGCAGGCCTAGGGCTGGGACCTGAAGCATGGCCATATGTCCTCCCCTCTCCATCCTTCAGTCTGCACACGAGCTGGGCGTGACACAAAGCAGGTGAGGAGTATGGTGGGAACAAGAGTGCCACACTGGAGGGCAGAAATCTGTGTCAGACTACAAGCTGTGTGGTCCTAGACAAATACCTTCCCTTCTGACCCTCAGTTTCCTCACCTGTGAAATGAGGGACTTAATGGCATCATTTTTGTATTTCCTTCAGTTTTATTACTGGATGATTGTACTCCAGAGCTCTTTGGGGCCCACTGACCCCTTCTGGAAGCCCAGTCAGTGGAGGCTGCTAAGAAGCCATCCCCTCACCTGGAAGAAGAAACTGAGAGCAGAAAGCAGGTACTGCTCTGACTGCGGATCTTTCCCCTCTGTGATTAGCCATCCAACTTTAGTTCAGGGCTCTGGACTGGAGCAGCCATGCAGCAGCCACCCCTCTTATCCCCACTGGCTCCAGCTCTCTCCTTCCCCAAGGCTGTCTCCCACACCCTTTCTACTGCCAAACCACATCACTTGCAGTTTTGCAATTTCCAAACTGAGCTCATACTCTCACTTTCCAGAAAGCTCCACAGGCAGCAACCAGGACAGCCCCAGCCCCCGTCCCTCACAGGCTCCCCTTGGCCTAGCTATACGGGTGTTGGCCATAGACTTCTTTCTGATCTGCATGCTTTTCCAAAGGGGAGGATGGGAGGCAGGGAGGACAGGTGGGTTGAGGTTACCATGGGTTCATGCAGATAGTTTTGCACCTGGGTTTCTGGTGTGGCCTATGGTTGTTGCCAGGGCTGCCAGGTGGCTGAACCAGCAACAAATCAACCACCCCCGGGGCTGAGTTTTCAGTTATGGAATCCCCTTGGAAGAGGGTCTCCTGGTAAGATGGCTGCTTTCATGAGTTTGGGGTGGGGAGAGGAGTAGATAGACAGAAGAATCAGTGTCTTAGTCCATTCAGCTATTCTCACAAGTTACCGTAGACCTGGCAGCTTAAATAACAAAATGTATTTCTCACAGTTCTGGGGGCTTCCCAGCCTAGGGCCAGAAGTGCTTGGTTGATCTCATGGCTGGTAAGAACGTGCTTCCTGGTTTGTAGACAGAGGTCTTCTCGCTGGGTCCTCACATGGTGGGAAGCAGAAAGGGGAAGCAAGCTCCCTCGTGTTTCTTCTTCCTCTTTTTCTAAGGGCACTCATCCCATCCTGAGGCCTTCACCTTCATGACCTCATCACCTCCCAAAGGCCCATCTCCTCATATCATCTCGCTGGGGGATGGGAGGGGAGAAGAATTTCAATATATGAATTTATGGGAGACACAAAGAGGCAAATCACTCATTTCAATGGCACAGTTGAGAAAGAGTTCTGGTCTGGCTCCTGACAAGACAGAGGATGAAATCAGCAGGGAAAGATCCACACCATAGTCTCTCCCCCCACCCCACCCTGTACATCTTCTTCATAACAGTTATCAAGTTATCACCCCTGAAGAGATCTTGCTTAATTTTTAAAATATATTTTTTTTGATTTCAGAGAGGAAGGGAGAGGGAAGAGAGATAGAAACATCAGTGATGAGAGAGAATCATTGATCGGCTGCTTCTTCAACCCCAGCATGTGCCCCTGACTGGAATCAAACCCGGGGACCCTTCCATACGCAGGCCAACACTCTATCCACTGTTTCATTTTCTGCTTCTTCTCACTAGAAAGAAAGCACCATGGGAGCAGGTCGTTGTTTGTCATATCTGCCACTGTGTTTCCAGGCCTAGATGGGCATCATGCTGGTCCTCATGGGACCTTCCTTATACTCTCTGTTCTCTTGCAGTGGGTCCTCAGTAGATGGTTTGGTGAATGAAGAACAAACCCTTGTTATCATTATCCTCAAGTAAAGAAAATAGAGGCTCAGAGAAGTCAAGTTCCTTGCCAATGACAAACAGCTAGTAACAGAGGGAAGATCCCATCCCAGGTCTAGGGAACCCTAGTCCATTAACAGTCTCGTGCATCATGAGACTTGCTTCATTGTCTCAAGCCCACATCAGATGCCTCCTCCTCCTCCTCCTAGAAGCTTGCTTAGCTCTCCTGAGCCCAAAAGAGTCAAGGAGGTTGCACTACCCTTGTGGCTTAGCATGTACCACTAACACTCTGCATTTTAGTTAGGAGTTTTCCATCTTGTTTCCTTCTCTATTTTGGAGTTCAGTTCCATAAATATTTGTTGAGATCCACATGCATAGATGGAATACTGGATAGATTCTATTTCCCTGGGCCCAGCTATAGTTGGCTCCCTGACCCACCCTGCAAGTCAGCACTTGGGGGCAGTAGTTGTGTCTCTCTCATCCCCATTCAGTACCTGTGTGGAACTGAACTTCATCTTCTGCTCCCTTTCTTGGTGCCCCACCTGCCTCGTAGGTTTCTTCTGCAGGGAGTCCTCAGCTGGTCCCGTCCAGGGCCTTGTTTCCCTTAAGAACAAAGTTCCCACTTTTCTGCAGGCCCAAGGCAGAGCTAACTCCTGCATTAAGGGAGGTGCACAGAGGAGCCTTCCTTTCCAGATTGTCTCTCTTTCCAGGGAGTAGAGGCTGGAGATTGGTTGCTGGGGTCCAGTCAGAGCCCCTGACTTTTACATGCTGAGTCTGGGAAGAGACTATGGTGAAAGTTTCAAATGAGGGAATGCCTCCTTCTCTACCAGGCTCTCTCCCTCCAGACTACTCCATATCCCAAGCACCAGGGCCTGGGTTCCTGGGCCCACACGGCCACCTCTCAGCTGCTGAGCCTCATGGGACCTTCCTTATACTCTCTGTTCTCTTGTGAATGGGCCCTGCGCCCTTCCTCACCTTCCTTCTTGCTTCTTCTACTCAGTTAAACAGTGGAAACTCACTCAGATCACACAAAGGCCACAGTTACTGTTGCGGGACTCCCGGTTGGAGGGTCTCCATCTCATCCTCCATCAGCCCAGGCAGAGAGGCCTCGTGAGCTCTCACCCAGCTCCATCACGTACAACGGCCAGTGGCTGAAATTCATTGAGTCCCAATATTGCCAACTGTAACATAGAAATAACCATTCATATTTCACATGGTTGTTGGGAGATCTGGGGGGGGGGGGGGGGGGGGGGGGGGGGGGGGGGGGGGGGGGGGGAGGAGGAAATGCCTAGCTCAGGTCTTTCTAAGCACAGTCTTCTTCAGAAAATGGAAATAAATAATTCCTAATGTGTGATGTGGGGTGAGGATTAAATGGGGTGATGCATTTGAAGTTAGCAGAGTTTTCCCTACATAGTTGAGTCTTAATAAATGGCAGTTACTGTCGTTGATAAAGGCAGTAGGTAGAAGCTGCTGTTAATTCTGTGGTCTCTATAGAAGGGGACTACCTGAGCACCCAGGGCAGGGATGGCCCTATTCATACCCGCTGCTTCCGGCCCTCAAAGCAGGTGGGGGAGGGGGACTTGCAGCGCTCTGGCACCTCATCTTGCTATTGCACTGAGTGTGTCATCCCATTTGCTCCTCATGGGGAGACAGGGTTTAGTAGAAAATAAATGCCTTGATTTTGGAATCTGACAGGCCTGGTTTGAAATCCGTATTTTACCACTCGCTAGCTGTGCAATCTTTGGCAAGTTATTTAATCCCATTGATCCTCCATTTCCTCATTCGCAAAACAAGGTCATAAGGAAAGATTTCACAAAGGAGCCATCATGTGACTTGAACCTGGAAGGATGCGTAAGATTTGGAGAAATGGAGAGGAGGAGGCCTACGGGCGGATGGGGAGAGGGAGAGAGGAACAGCAGCCTGGCTGGTCGGAAGGCATGGGGGAGCCAGGTCATGGAACCCTTGGCGGCCAGACAGGCAGGACTTCTCAGCAGGCAAAAGAGAAGCACGGAAGGTTTGAGGAAGAAAGAGGCCACCTGCACTGAGCCTCTTGGCCTGTGTTGGGAGTGATCTCACGTTACTGCAGGTCATGCTACAGTTTCTGGGAAGACAGAGATCCCACCTGTAGCACCTGCAATGGGGGATCCATTCTTGGCAGAGTGAGTCAGGAGCCCGGTTGTCTCATGTTTGTTCACGCCTCTCTACAGGTATGCGCAGCTTGGGCATGAACTTGGCTGGCTGGGATCTTTTTCTCATTATTCCTATCACATTGTCAATGCCAAGGAAAGCAGAGAAAATCAGACCAAGTCCCAGGAATGTGCAAAGGGTGGTCGTGAGGAGTGAGCAAGTGGAATCTCTTTAGCCAGGTGGAAATAAACACTCATGCTGGTGTCAGTGGACACTGCAGTGCTGAAGGGGAGGATTCAGGTTTAGGGAAAGTTAGTAAAATGAACACTGCTCTTGGAGACAAAGGGCCTCGTGGAATTCTGACTCCAGGACTTACCGGGCACGTGGATTTAGGGAAGTTCCTTAGTCCCGTGGACATTAGTTCTTCACATCTGTAAACAGGATAATGGGATAATGGGATACGAGACCCACAGGGAAGTTGTCAAGGTGGAACGGGATATGGACACGAAAGAGCTTTATATACGCAGTAGAAATAGCGAGTGTCATGCTTCTTGAGATTCTAGGATTGATTTTCTTGACCTGAACACGCTCTTCTTGCTCAAGGTCATCATCCATTGGCCCTCACTGTTGTCTCTTCTGCACTCCCGGGGTGTGGGGAAGGTGTAGCTGCGGGGATGGGGTGCTGAAGCAGGTCCCGGGGCCTTCTCCTCACCCAGGTCAGGTCTTGTTCCTGGGCAGCAGTTGGAGGGAGCGTCCAGGGAGCCAGGCTGGGTTTCACTCCACCCAGGCCTGCATTTGCCAAGGGGCTTAGCCCAGTGCTCAGCCATGTCTGCTGTCCCTTTTTCTGTATTCTAAAGACACTCTCACCTGTGCCACCCTCAGAGGAAATAGCAGAGTGATCTGAACATATTAGGATGGCCCTACAGAGATGGGGGAACGAAAACCCAGATTCAAAAAATGGCTGAGATGCCTCGCTTGGGTGGCTCAGTGGTTGAGCATTGACCTATGAACCCGGAGGTTACAGTTCAGTTCCCAGTCAGGGCATATGCCTGGGTTGCTGGTTCGATCCCCAGTAGGGGGCATGCAGGAGGCAGTCAATCAATGATTCTCTCTCATCATTGATGTTTCTATCTCTCTCTCCCTCTCCTTCCTCTCTGAAATAAATGATAAAAAAAGAAAAACTGGCTGGGATGGGCTCACCCCTCACGAGCTACAGGGCCTGGAGTGGGACACCAGCACTGACAAAGACAGGGGACACCTGTCCTGGCACAGTGCCCCAGGTCGTAGGAAGGTCACCCAGGAGCCAGACACAGGCTCCAGGCAAGCTGCCTATAAATATCGCTGGGATCTGTACCCGCACACTCCCGGCCGCCGTGGACAGGGTGGTGTGCACAAGCCCGGGGTACAATGAATGGGGATTGTTACGCAGGAGATGGCTTGTATTCATCTGCACTGCTTGGGCCTACGCCAGCCCCTTTTCTCCAAGCAATTCCATTTTGGCTATTGTGCCGATTATGGCTGATCATTATCTTGGTTGTTTATCCAGTTGCTGTATAGATTGACTTTCTGAATGTCAGGGTTTGCCTGTTTCCATAACAGGAAGCTGCTTGCTGTCTTACTGTGTTAAGAAACTCCAGTCTACACAATAGAATCCCAAGAAAACCCTAAACACTCCATTTGTCGGGGGAGCCTCATTGAATCCTGCTCTTATTGTTTCTTTTATAGGCTGAATCCTGTATTTACAGTCAGGGGTTTTGTGTGTGTGTGTGTGTGTGTGTGTGTACAGGATATCATGCCTGGCTTTTCACTTTCCACGTTTTCCATCTGAACCTCAGCACAGATTAGGGTGCCAAGAATCCCCAGACATCGATCTGACCTACTAAAGCTGGAGGTCCGGGGGGTAGGGTTTGGGGAGGGGGGACAAGCAGGACCCTGTGCCTGGAGAGTTTCCTCCTGGTTCTCATCGGGTTGCCTAGCCTTCAGAAGGAAGTTGGTGTTCGTGTTTCCATACCAAGGCCCAAACAGAACAACATTGAACCCAGGTGCCAAGATCCTTATGGAGGAAATCCGAGATCAAAAGGGAGGCATTCGGCTCTGTTTCTGTGTGTCACTATTATTTACTATCTTCTGAGGAGGTTTCCATGCCCAGGGGACCTCACTGGGCACCTGGTGAAATATCATGGGCTCATTTTTTAATTGGATCGGGCTCTCCCTGCCTGTCCTCAGCTGCCAAAGAGCTTAGAGAAGAAATCAAGTGGAGAGCAGTTGGAGAGTCTGGGTCTCCAAGGAGAGCTGCCTCCTTCAGAGCAGAGACTTGAGGCACCAGAGAATCGGGTACAATTAGAGCTTGGCCAGGAGCTCCTGGAGGGCACAAGCCTCCTCAGCCTAGTATCGGGCAGGTGAATGCCTGCCAACCTGAACTCTTAGGACCCTTATGAGCTTTCAGTCCTTGGGATGCAGTTGTAGATAGAAAAACAGCTTGGATTCCTTGGGAGGAGAGTCTCCTGGTTATCTTTAAATTTGACACAGAAACCTCTGTTTTGGTTGAAGACTCTTTTTTAACAATATATTTTCATTGATTTCAGAGAGGAAGAGAGAGATAAAACATCAGTGATGAGAGAGAATCATTGATCTGCTGCCTCCTGCACACCCCACACTGGGATTTGGGAATGTGTCTGGCATGTGCCCTGACCAACCAGGAATCGAACCGTGACTTCCTGGTTCGTAGGGGGATGTTCAACCACTGGGCCACACCAGGCTGGTTGGAGACCCTTGGTGTTCTAGGGATCAAATCCTCATTTCCATCTTGTTCCACTCCCCTTCAGGGGCTCTCAGGGAAAAGAGCCCGGCGCTCTGTGATGAGAGCTGTTTAGCAGTAGAGGGCGCTGTTTACCTAATATCCAAGCATGAACCTTGGACAGGAGAAAAATTTGGATGCCCTAGGAATGGCCATCTAACTGGTTCTCTTGTCTCCTCCAAAACATGTCCAAACCAGCCCCATGGATGAGAAGGTCATAAGTTCACAAGCACTCCCGGGTCTTCCTCGGGAACTCAGTCCCGCTGTGGCAGTCCTTCTTCCCAAGAAACCCTTAGGCCGACCTGCACCCATTGTGTTACGTTTCCTCTGTTCTGTTCCACTGACTTTGAACCTCCTATTCATATTACAGCAGATTAGGTTACTTCCCCGAGATGCCTTCCCTCTATTATTATTGTTCACCCAGCATTCCCTACCATGTTCATGTTCCTGGGGTGGGGCCCAGAGGAGGGTTGGGACAATACTAATCTGAACATTGGCAGATTAAATTGAACATTTCTGAGAGTTCAGGATAAAGCAAGATCTTATAAACAGTAAATAAAGAGCATTTGGTTATTTATTGGGCTTATAGGTCAGAAGCTTGGTTTCTGTAAAACACAGGCAAAAATCAGAATCATTCTCACAGGCTGTGATTCTTGGGGAAATGACACTGAAAATAACAAGACATTCGTAGTGTTCTTCTCTAAATACTTAGCCACATTTTTGTGGATGATGTTAACTTTATTAGTGTTCAGATTTGACCTTGGTCTAGATGCAATAGGAGGTTTACCATGACACCAATGAAGGTTAAGCCTCAGGGCCCCTCATCACTGCCCAAGTGCCCTAAGAATGTGTTCCAACAGTATATGTTTTTGTGAAATCAGCAAAAGTAAGGTATTTTCATGACAAAGGTTAAGACCGTTGTATTATTTTCACTCTGGCTTTCCCTCCATCGCTCTTATGATACGTATTCACACTTCAGTCACTTTGTGTAGTTAAGCATGACTCACTGTCCTGATGTAGAAGTGGCTTCCAGGCACACCCCAATGGCCTACTGGTGCCATGAGATGGAAGTTGAAGACCAGAAACATGCCTGGGTGGATGTATTAGGGCTCCCAACCCTGGAAGTGTATACCACGCAGAGACACAAGATTTGAAATATATATAACCAGGGCTTGACTGGCTGACTTTTCTGGTTTTGTGAGATTCATGGAGTTTTTTATCTTTTAAAAATATGTTATTTGGGGAAAACTATGGAGAAAGTCAAAAGGTCATTGGTTGCTAGGATTAGGAGGAGGGAGGGGTGAAAAGGTGGAGCACAGGATTTTTAGGGCAGTGAAACCATTCTGTATGATCCTATACTGGTGAGTACTTATCACTTACCCATTTGTCCAAACCCACAGTATGTATAAGACCAAGAGCAAACTATGGGCTTTGGGTGATAATGATGTGTCAATGTAGGCTCGTCGACTGTAAAAAAAGTACCACTCTGGTGGGAAATATTGATAATGGGGGGAGGACTATGCCTGTGTTGGGCAGGGTGCATATGGGAAATCTCTGTACTTCTATTTTGCTGTGGATCTAAAACTGTTCTAAAAATAGTCTTTTAAAAATAGGCAATTTGTTACAATCTGTTTACTCATTCCAAATAAATATTCGCTTTTGAGCCTACTTATGCATTCACAATCTTGTATTATTTTTCTTTAAGACGTTTCCAGATTGTTGAGGTCCCCACAAAACGCAAATCTGACCTGTTTGTATGTAATAAATCCTGCAGCTATATTAACTCATAACTATGTCATTTTCCCATTCAAATGATAAATGCCTTGATGGTGAAAAAGTGTCTACTATGTCCTGTATTCAGTCCATGAAGTAAAACGATTCCTTGGCTGGAGGCGATAGGCCCTCCCATGGCACTCGGTTGGCTGGAACCTGAAGAAATGGTGTTCCTGGCCTTGGAAGTAGAGTGCAAAGAATCTTGTCCTGAGATGGCTGGTCACTCGGTGTTGTCTTGAGCTAAAACAGAAGGGGATCATAGGAAGCATCTACTGTTCCATGTCGTGGGAGGCAACTGCAAATAGTGAACTACCCAAGCCAGTGGCTTCAGAACTGAGTTCCTGGTGCAGTAAACGAGATAATGGCATCCTGCCCTGGAGAGCAGGGTCCAGAGGGGCGAAGAGGTCCTTCTGTGTGGTCATCCCCTCCTGATGCTCCCACCGCTGTTAATGACACGGAGACACACTGCTTCACTGACCGTTGTGTACTTTTCTATGTCTAGACATTTCAAGTTCACTCCTTCTGGGAGACAAAATTGGTGAAGTTTACATTTTGTTTTCTCCGAGTTCCTGCTTGGTTAGAGTCAAAGAAATTGGGTTTTCGACAGCAAAGATTCATGAGGGTAAATTTGTTCTTTGCAGAAAAGCTACCATGCAGATTCTCCCAGAGCAGAGAAAGATGAGTTGAATTGAAGATGGTAATGAGGTTTATCTGGCCATTCTTCCTGGGACCATGCTTGAAGGAGAAGCCCTGTCATACCTGCATCGGCCAGCAGAGGGCGAGACATCCCCACTGGTAGGAAGAGAGTTGACTCCAGAGCCAGGGTTCTTTCCTTGGTCCACCTGGATTGCAAGGCCTGCTCTGCAGATTTCAGGTTATGTTCCTGCCCCTCTTGAGGAGGTGACCCCACCTGAGGAGGCTGCTAAGAGCACTGAGCCTGGACATCTGGCCTGCCCTGCTCTGGGGACTTGGAGCATCTCCCGTGCCCTGGATGGAGAGCCGCCTCCAACCTGCGGGTCTTCTCTAGAAGAGCCTGGAAAAGGTGCTCCAGAGAAGCTCTTGGGAATGAGACAGATCCAGGAAGGCGACCCCCTGCCTCATCTCCCTAATCCTGTCTGAACATCCCAAAGGCCTCCCTGGACCACACAGTGGGTCTTACAGCGGGCTGCCAGATACAATACAGGACTCCCAGTTCAAATATTGCATGGGAAATACTTATACTTACACATTATTTTTTGTTTATCTGAAATTCAAATCGAATTGGGTGTCCTTTCTTTTTATTTGCTAACGCTGTTACCACTCAGCTCTCCTAAGACAGCTAAAATATTCTAGCCCAGTGCAGACCAAAAATAGGGTTCCTTCTCCCTCCCCTGAGACCCTTTGCCCCCAAAACTCTGTCAAGCAGCTGCTTTATTAGGTTCGCTCTGACCTAAACCCTTCACTTCGGAAAGGGCCGGAACTGTGGGTGAAGAGGGCCCTTCACACTTTCGTTTCCTCAGCCTTATTTGGCCTTTTAGTAGAGCAGACAGGCCTGTGCTTCACGGAGCAGGAAACTGCAAGCCAAGAATCCTGACTCGTCCAAGGACCCTGGTGGAGAGACTTGCAGAAACTGTGCGTGCCTTCTGACATCATAGCTGGAAAGCAGAGGGCGTGGGCCCAGCGCCGCAAGCACCAGGAACCCAAATACCCCAAAGAGAGCATGGCTTTGTACCCTGCACCCCACGGCCCTGGCAGGCAGCCGGGATTCTGAGACAGGCGTGGGGGGACCTGATTGTGCAGGCGGCCCCGCCAGCAGGACACCTGGGCCCATCGCCGCCTCAGCAGCGGTCTCAGCGGCAGCCACACTTTCCTGTGCAGCCGCTGCAGCTTGTAGGATGCTGATAACGGGAACAATGCCGCAGAGGAAAAGTGCAGGAGTGGGACAATGAGCCGGCCACGGGGACTCTCCCAGGCCAGGCGGGACCGAGGAAGGAGCTGCAGGTCCCAGGGGCCAGGCCGGAGACTGCTCTGTGTCTGGAGGTGGTTAGGGGGGTGCCCAGAGCCCCAGGAAGGAGGGCTGGCGGCTGGCTGTCCCTCCTCAGGGCAGCCGTCACATTGTTCCAATCCCCAAGAGACTCCTCTCTCTCTCTCTGTGGGTGGGGCAGTGCCGACAGGGAATCATTAACCGAGGAGGGACCTTCCGGGCCTCCCCGGTCAGGAGGGCAAGTGTCCACAGCTAGAACAGGAGACGATGGTTCCCAGGATGACCACAGAGGTGACCCCAGGAGCCCCTCAACCTCAAACTCACTCTCCTGCCTCCCTGCCTATGTCATGCCAAGCAAGAGGGCTCTTTAACATCACCCCCCATAGGTGCAGAGGAGCTGGGTACCCACAGGACAACACAAAGACAGGCCTGAGAATCACTCAGGGGGACTGGCTGTTGGGGGCAGCAGGTTGGCAAATATCTCGGGATTTGGCCAAACATTAGACCTAGTTGTCTTGCTGGCTGAGTCCTCTACTCTCAGCCAGGGGTGTCTGCTAAGGTGCCCCAGGTTGTCTATGGTGCACAGCATGTGGTAGGTATGAGGCAAATGTGTGTAGAATGCAGCGTGGGGCAAAAGTAGGTTTACAGTTGTAAGTACACAGAATTTATTTTTGTATTATTTTATATTAACTAGAGGCCCGGTGCACAAAAATTTGTGCGGGGGGGGGGGGGGAGTCTCTCAGCCCGGCCTGTGCCCTCTCGCAGTCTGGGACCCCTCAGGAGATAACGACCTGCTGGCCTAGGCCTGCTCCGGGGTGGTAGAGGGCAGGCCCAATCCCTAGGTGCAGCCCCTGGTCGGGCTCAGAACAGGGCTGATTGGGGAGTTGGGGCGCCGCCCCCTGTTATGCACAGAGCAGGGCGGATTGAGAGGTTGCAATGCCACCCTCAGTCATGCTCAGGGTAGGGCCGATTGGGGGGTTGGGGCACCGCCCCATCACACTCAAGGCAAGGTCGATGGGGAGGTTGGGGCGCCACCCCCTGTCACGCACAGAGCAGGGCCCATCAGGGGGTTTGGGGCACTGCCCCCTGTCACGCACAGAGCAGGGCCCATCAGGGGATTTGGGGCTCCGTACCCTGTCACGCACAGAGCAGGGTCAATCAAGGGGTTGGGGAGCTCCCCCCTGTCATGCACAGAGCAGGGCAGATCAGGGGGTTGGGGCACTGCCCTCTATCACCCACAGAGCAGGGCCGATCAGGGGTTTGGGGCGCCGCCACTGTCACACTCAGGGCAGGGCCAATGGGGAGGTTATGGCTCTACCCCATCACACACAGAGCAGGGCCCGTGGGGGGGGAGGGGGTTGGGGCGCCACACCCTGTCACACACAGAGCAGGGCCAATTAGGGGGTTGAGGTGCCACACCCTGTCACACACAGAGCCGCAGGGCGATCAGGGGGTTGGGGAGCTCCCCCCTATCAGGCACAGAGCAGGGCTGATCAGGGGGTTGGGGCGTCTTCCCCTGTCACGAACAGAGCAGGGCAGATAGGGAGGTTGTGGCCCCGCCCCCTGTCACACACAGAGCCGCAGGGAGATCAGGGGGTTTGGGCGCTGCCCCCTGTCATGCTGATCCCGGTGCCGGGAGGCCTCTTGGCTCCACTGATCCTGGTGCTGGGAGGCATATTACCCTTTTATTATATAGGATAGAAGCCTGATGCATGGGTGGGGCTGGCTGGTTTGCCCTGAAGGGTGTCTTGGATCAGGGTGGGGGTCCCCACTGGAGTGCCTGGCCAGCCTGGGTGAGGGGATGATGGCTGTTTGCAGTTGGTCACACACCCTTCAGGGTGGGGGTCCCCACTGGGGTGCCTGGCCAGTCTGGGTGAGGGGCTGAGGGCTGTTTTCAGGCTGACTGAAGCTCCCAACTGCTCCTTTTTTTCTTTTTTTTTTTTTTATTCTGGGCCAGCTTTAGCTCTGGCTCCAGCTCTGAAGCTTCTGCTGCTGAAAGAAGGTATCTGGTTTGTTTGGGTTCTATAATCGAAACACTGTATCAGCTCCAGCTCTGAGATCCTGGGCTCCCTGAAAGCAGGTTTCTGGGGTTTTGTTTAGCTTCTATATTTGTTACAATGTTTCTTAAACTGCAGGCTCAGAGGCTGGCAAAGCAGGTGGGGAACATTGGTTTCTTTCGTCACTGAAGCAAGCAAGCCTCATGTTAGTTTCAAGCTGCCTGGCTGCCGGCCGCCATCTTGGCTGGCAGTTAATTTGCATATTGCCCTGATTAGCCAATGGGAAGGGTAGCGGTTGTATGCCAATTACCATGTTTCTCTTTTATTAGATAGGATTATTGTATTATTTTCCATATGAACAACTGTAAAACTACTTTTGCCCAGCCCTGTACACTCAACCCTGCCCTGCCCTGCCCCAGGCCAGAATTGGAGACCGCAGGAGTGGTCCAAGGGGTCAATGATGAGCCTTGAGGAATATTTGCCTGTTTTCTGTACAAAGCCCAGACCACAGGTACTGAGACGGTCTGTTTATTCATGCTTAGCCCACCTTATACTGGAAAGGACTTCAAGCTATCTATAGGATGCAGAAAATACAAGGAGATAAAATAAAACGTGGAAGGAAGTTGAGGGGAAAAGAAAACAAGGGCCGGGAGGTAAAACGAGCCGGGAGAGGGGTGTCCGAGGCAGGGCCTGTCATGGAGGCCAGCGCACAGGTGAGGGGCACGGACGCAGCAGGCCCCTTGAGAGAGAAATATGATCACCAGCTGTGGCTTGGGAGGAGCAAAAAATAATATTTAGAAGAAGAACCCAAATACCAAAATGTTATTTTTGATACTAAAACCAAAGACCAGTTCTTGCCCAAAGTCCTCATGAAGAGAATTCAGAGTGAGGCAATGATGCCTTCCCCAGAGAGGGGGGCCTGCTTCTCAGCGCTCCTCCCAGGTCAGACAGGGCCCTAGAAAGAGGCTCTGGGATATGGCCCATGGGCCCAGGTGTATGCTGTTTCAGCTTCATTTTAAGGCAAAATTTTAAGGGGCAGATTCTAGTTACCAGAAGAATTGGACGTTTCACACAGTCCCCGGGCAATCCTCCGCCGACCCTGATTCTGTTGAGCTCTGGCTGGGAATCGGGTGTCAGGAGTAGGAGGTGTTTCTGTCTGCAACACCTGGGAGGGCCCCTGTGTGGGCTCCTGGTTCAGCTCAGGCCTCCGCTGAGCTGCGTGCTGCGGGTGGGGCCGCCATCCTCTTGTGAAAGATCAGTTTGAGAGGCTACTCCACCCATCTCCACCGGAGGTCAGCCAGGTCAAGGACCCAGCCAAGCCAGACTGGGCCTGGCCCAGTGCAAGGTCTACCTGGTCACGAGCAGGTAACCTGGCTTTTACCCTCCTAAGTACTCCCACCCGACCCCCAGCACCGCCCTTCGCACACACCTCAATCTGTATTTGTGGGTAAAACTCATTCAACCTTAGCGGCATCATCTGTATGCCGTGGTCGGCAACTGAGGCTTGCGAGCCACTTGCGGCTCTTTGGCCCCTTGAGTGTGGCTCTTCCTAAGCCTTAGAAGTACCCTAATTAAGTTAGGGTACTTCTGCCTTATATAGTTTAAGTTTAAAAAATTTGGCTCTTAAAAGAAATTTCAATCGTTGTACTGTTGATATTTGGCTCTGTTGACTAATGAGTTTGCTGACCACTGGAGGGGAAAGGTAACAGCTTTTTTGGCAGGAGGCAGGGCACCTTCGAAGGCCTCCACCTCCACGTCCCCAGGATGCAGAGCAGCCATGGGCCACACTGACCAGAGAGGTAGGTGTCAGACACCAGATGCAGCCCTGGGAGCAAATCCTGGCCGCTGAACACTGAACTGCGTCCATTTAGAAAGATTCTAGCACATTCTCCAGGTTGGGGCTAGGATACCTTTGCATTTGTTCCTAACTGGTCCCGCTGCCTCTCCCTGGGGTACCCTCAGAGAGCTGGGGGGCCACACAAGGGCAGTGCACAGAGTTCCCTGTTATGGACTGTTTTGTCAGCATTTGGCATGCAATCAACAGAGATGACACCAATTACTTGTGTCACAGCTTCTGGGGAAGACGGAGATGTATGACATCCAGTGTGGGGGCCATTCATCAAGGCCTGAAACAGGCCGAGGGTCTGTCACAGTGACAGGGAGTTGAATCTCCCAGGACAGCTGGTGGCAAAGTGCATTCTATCATCAGAATTGACACCTGGGCCATGGCACGCAGCCCAGTGCGAGGAGGAGGACTTTTGGAGCCAGGCAATCTAAGCCAAAAAGCCACCCCCCCTATACACACACACACACACACACACACACACACACACACGCCTGTGTCTGGTCAAGCTGGACCCTCCCTAAGCTTCTGGGCTTTTGATGCTTCTGTCTCCTCCCCTGGAATCTCCCACCCCAGCTCCCAACTCCCCAGGTCAAAACCCTGCTCTTTCTTCAAAGTGCCGATCAAAGGCTATCTCTTTTGTGAAATTTTCCCCAATTCACTCCCCTCTGGTTTGAATGTGCTCACCCCAGCTGTATGCCAGGAGCATGCTCTCCCTGCTAAGCAGGCATTTCTAACCTGTCATCATCATAACTTACTTATTAAATATTTATTATGGCACGTGTCCACATTTATTACACCACCTCATTCTCACAACCTCTTAGTCAGGTGGGTTTTAGGCCCATTGTCATAGATGGGTAAACTGAGGCTCACGGGCATTGGTGACTTGCCCTAAATTACAAGTCGCGTGTGACAGATGGGCAAACGTAGGTATAAAGAAGGGACGACAGAGGGGTCTGCGGAAGGGGACTTCGGGACCCTCCCACGTACCCCTGCAGCCCCTCCACTAGAAGGAGGCTTCTGTCAGGACACAGGCGGCTGAGGTGATCTGGTCCTGGGACATCCCACCAGCCTGGGAGGACATTTGGTGTCGTGGGGCCCAATCTCCTCCCTGAGTGCGGGCCTGCTTCAGCTCACCCTGCACAGTCCACGTGGGATGGGGCTCACAGTCCTGAGGGTTTGAGTCGTTCTTGTGAAACGTGATTCCCAGTTGAGTCCTGGCTCACAGGGTGCATGGTTTGCTTCACACCCCAAGATGATTGAGGACACGCCCTTCATCCCTGGAGAGGGACGGTCCTTGTCCAGCAGGCATCGGTCTCCTCCGGTTCTCTGAGAAGCCACTGGCTGTCACACCTGAGGGATCTGCCCAAGACGCCTTTTCCTGGAGGGTTTCTCTAACCCTCTTATTTATGCGTCCACATCAGGGCAGGTTTTACCTTGCTTCTCCACTGGGTCATGCTGAGGGACTGAGGACAGCGGGCTGGGCTTTGTAAAATGTGCAGTGCCACTCTCCTGGGAGGTGCGGTCAGCTGGATTGGGGGGTGAGGTGGGGGGGCTGGAACAGAACCCACGGAGAGATGCATATCTTAGTCAAGGTCCAAAAAGGCTGAGGCTGGCAGGTCCCAGGCCCCGAGCTAGGACCACGCCAGAGGTCCTGCGGAACCACCAGCCCAGAGCTCTGCTCTTTGATGGGAAGTCAGGGAGGTGGCTCAGCCCAGCAGGCAGAGCGGGGAAGGGACTCGAGGAGTGTGGTGGGTGAGCAAACAGGCCCAGAGGAGTGAAAGGGCTGGTCTGAGGTCACCCAGGTCATGACCAAAGAGCTGAGATGGGACCCCTTCCCCACGCTGCCAGGAGAGGCCCCCGTAAGGGGACCGTCGTAGGAGGGAACACTAGCTAGCATGGAATTCTTCTTCTGTCTTCGGTGTGGACTCTGCATCCAAGAAACCACTCAAGTGTGGCAGTTGCAGGAGCCACTCAGCCATGTGCCCCTCAAAGAACTCACAGAGGATGTCACGTGGCCGCTGCAAAGGACCGTCTTTTCTAACTGAGGAAGCTGAGGCCAAAGAGGGTGACGAGGCCAAGACTCCCCCTCATGTGGCAGAGGGGACTCAGGCGTCACCCCCGGCTTTCCGCCACCGTGCGTGGTCACCTATCCTGCTGCCACCCCGCGTCACAGGCCACCAGTCTGCTGCCCCCGCTTCTCCCCTCCTAGTTTCCCTCATCCCAGCTCTTGATTCGCTTGAGACCACATGTTGCCCTCAAATTACATACCGTGCCCCGTGAACCCCATCTCAGAGCCCGGGCCCCAGCCCGCTGCCTCCTCAGAGCTCTGGACACCAAGAATTGGAAAGTGCAGCCATCGGCACTTTTCTGATTTAAAGTGACCCCGTTGCATTCATTAATTAAACCTCCCTGGCCTCTCAGAGAGGGAGGCCACAGAGTTATTCCCACTTAAAGCCGGAGGGAGAGGTAGGCAAGCTCCCTCCCACCCACTGAAAGGAGAAGCAGAAGGGTCCCTGGAAAGGGAAGGGGACGCCCCTCCCTTGTCCATCCCTCCGCACACCAGAACAGAGCCTCCACGGTAAGTCCAACAAGGTTCCACACTCCCATCTTTCCAGGCCCAGGCAGGCTCAGGGGAGGGGCTTCACGCCTGCAGCAGGATACACTGGAAAGGGAAGGCGGGGTGGGGGTGGGGGGGTGAGGGGGTGTGGGAGAAATAGCCCAGAAAATGCGAATCGGCTCAGGGAGCGGTAATGGGAAGATTTCAGCGTGATGTATGGTGCCGGGAACGTTATTAATGGTTTGCTGATTTTTACCTTTAAAACCTTTGGGCAGATTATTTATTATGTCCTTGGCATGCCTATGATCTATGGAGGGGGCACTAATCTGCGAGCACGGCCCCCCATGTCCCTGCTCCTCTACAGCATCTAATTAGGCTGGGACACTGCCCTCCCTGCCCGCGCTCTCACCCACAGGAGCAGAGGAGGCGGCCTGGGCTCTGGGGCCTCAGCTCGGGGCTGGGGAGTCAGCCTGGCCTGCAAATCAGGGAACCCAGTTTCTAGGCCTGACTCCGCATTGACTTGCTCTGTGACCTTGGGCCAGGGCGTGACCTCTCTGGACCTCTGTGCTCATATCTGTCCAGCAAGGCGCTAGGGTCCAGTGACACAGAAATATATACACAGGCAGAGCCAAGATGCAGCAGGTATAGGGTCTGAAAGTCTCAGGCTTCCGTGACAAAGAGAATTGAAACACGGGCGTACTTTTCCAACACTTCACTGTCGCCAGCCCTGGAAGCCAAGCATTTCTGAGTCAGTTGGGAAGTCAGTCTTGTTCTGGGTCCCCTGCTGTGGCTGCTAACCACAGGCGGGGCCTGGTGAATCCTGCCTCCCGAGTTAAGGAGGAATGGCTGGACCCTCTAAGAATGTGGGTTAGGGACGGAGCCGGGACTAGAAGCCAAGTACAGCGAGGACAGTCATCTTGACCCTCAGAGTGCAAGGCCTCAGGCAGAAACACCTGGATCTGAGGCCAAACCCTTTGTGAGGCCGGGCCCTTCCCCCAGGGATCCAGGGGTCCTGATAGTCCTGGCTCTTCTCGGCCTCGGCTGGCTGCTCCCCGGCCTGTCAGCTGCCATCTCCTCTGTTAGATTGGCCTTTGGAGTGGGACTACCCACCCTTGTGAGGGTCTGACCCACGTGCTACAGGGCGTTCAGCATCCTGGGCCCTGCACACCAATCCTTCCTGGGTCTGTGTTTTGGGGACCTGATGGCTGGTTGGGGCTTTGAGCCAGGGGCCACCTTAGCTGCCAGCTGGGCTGGCTGAAGCCTGGTCCTCCTGGAGGCACGGGAAGAGGCCTGCCCTCACATTAGCCAAAGCTCCATCCCCTTCATTCTAACCAAACTCTTTTGCCTTCCAGATTGGGTATTTCTCAGGTCACTGGCCTGGGGGAGTCCTCAGAGCACCTCCATTTCTGTGGCTCTTAGCCCCTTCTCTGCCCTACACCCTCTACCCACAGACTACCACCCCACACACCACATGACTTTCCATGGTTTCTCTTCATTGCTGTCATCCCCACCCTATGGCCCCCTGACCTTCAGTCTCAGCTCATGACAAATTCACCCCGTCCTGAGCCAGTCTTTCCTGCCTGGAGAACACCCAGCCCATCGTGCCCCCAGTCACACAGCCTGGCCTGCTGCTGCGGTTGCTGCTGAGGCCTCTTCCATAGCACGTCCCAGCTTCTCAGCCACTGTCTGCGGTTTCCGCTGTCACATGGGCACATGGAGCAGGAACACAGATCTGCTATTTCACGTATAGATCAGGAGGGCAGCACTGCTGACCAATGAACCCCAGGGAGGGCCACACAGGCAGGTACGGGAAATGGGCACATCAGGGGCCGTGGTCTCACCTCTGTGTCCTCAGCACATGGCCTGGCACCAAACAGCTGCTCAACGTGAGCTGGATGAAAGTCCTGACAAACGCCAGTCTTCCTGGTGAGCGGTGCGCCCTGAAACGCAGCCCAAGGAATGCAGGGAGCCCTCTCACAATCAGCCTTCATGGTGCTGTTCTGACGTCTGATGGCAATGAACCCATTGGCAGAAATCATCCTCTCCATCTTCAAAGCCAGGATGAACTGGGCACTGTCTGGTGGCATAGAAGGGTTTACAAAGAGGGACTAGGCTCGGCTTATCATGTAGGCATTCTATCCCCTCACCCACCCCTCAAATTCAGAACTCTTTGAGGGTTTGACTCTGATATGTATTTGGGAAGGCCAGGTGTGCGTGGAAGGCTGCGGTCATTGGGGGAGAGGGATTGTTGCTCCCTAAAGGTAAACCAAAGAGCTGTTCTCTTTAGCCCTGGTCCCCAACATTTTCTAGAGCTGCCTGTCCTGCTGGGGCCTGTCTCCAGGCCCAGGAAAAGCTTCTCATGCTGGGGCAGAACAAAATAGGATGTGGGGTTCAGCCTTTTCCAAGAAATGAATCACTTTCCAACTCTCACCCTTTCCACCCTTCCATCCAGGGCACCTGGGGAGTATCTGCTCCCCGGGTCTGTCCTTTCCTGGAACTATTGTGATTGATGAAGCTTTGTTCCCCAGTTCATCCCTTTGCCTTGAGGCAGGGTGTTCTCAAGCAGCCTGGAATGTTAGGAAACAGCCTCAATCTTTCTGGGGGATAGTAGGAGAGACAGAAATCAGGAGAAGGATGCTGATTCTCTCCCAGCCCTGTGCCTATGGGGGAGCCACTCTGCTCCTGAATTTCAGTCTCCCCGATTATAAAATGCAGCAATAAAAATACCCCTGTGGCATTCGGGGTGGGACTTCCCATCCTGTGATAGACTGGCCCACGTGCTGCAGGGCATTCAGCATCCTGGCCCCTGCATGCCAAGTAACCCCGGTTCCCCCAGGCCTTCTGACAAACATGTTCAGTGCTTTCCCAAGGCTTCCCAGAGCTGGAAAACCACAGGTTCCCTGTTCCTTATCAGGCAGAGGCTGGGGAGGTATCAGGGATGTCCCCTAGGAGATGGATTCCGGGGTTAGGAGACACCAGCCTGGACAATATATAAGAACCTGGAAGACTCAGCCCAGCAGATAAGGGCAGCACTGCAATGTGGCCAGAGGTGCAAGCCCAGGAGAGCACAGCTACACCAACCGGCATTTGGCAATGGGGCTCCAAGGGGATTTCGTGGGGCTCAAAGCCCAGCCCAAGGGTGCAAGACAAGAAGACCCTCAGAATGTGGGGCTTGGTGCCAGGTTGTGTGGAAGAAGAAACCCAGGCCGAGGAGTGTCAAATTTGGGTACAAATCAAGGCTTTCGCATGTACCAGCTGTACATCCTCGGGCGACTCACCTCTAAACCCATTTCTTCATTCAAAAGTGGCAATCAGAAAAATTTGTAGGGTTGTGGCAAGTATTAAAGGTGACAATGTACATAAAAGCCTCTTCCAGATACGCCTTAGGAACGCAGTGAAAGATTGCTGGTTTCCTTGTGGATAGGAGGAAGTTGCACCTTCAAGCACAAAGTAGACCCTCCATTGAAAGGCACCCAGACAGAGCTGAATTCCCACAGAAAGGGCTCGAGCCCAGTGGAAAGGCAACAGCCCAAATTAATCCCAGGACTGTTTTGATGCCTCTGGCCAAAGGTCAGGGCTATCCTGGAGCCCAGAGGTTTAAGTGCTATGGGGCCCTGTATATGTCCATACTCTCTCTGTTCACATACCTTCAACTTCAGAGACCCTGACTATCACTATTCACCATCGAAGCTCATGCTTGACCTCTCTGTTCCTTTGCTCCTATTGTCCATCACCTCCACCCGGAATGCCTTTCCCCTCATCTCTCACCAAAGCTTATTAGGCAAGACCCAGGCCCAGTGTCATTGTCTACCTGGCGCTTTCCTGGACAGTCAAATTGATGGTAGCCTTGCCCATTCAAGTGTCCATAATGGTTTATCCACATCATACTCTCATGGTGGGGGAGAGATGAGTCTAGGATGGATGCTGGTGGTGCCAGAGTGTGGTGAGGGGAGAGATGAGTCTAGCATAGATGCTGGCAATGTCATGGCATAGTGAGGGGAGAGATGAGTCTAGGACAGATGCTGTTGGTACCACAGTGTGGTGAGGGGAGAGATGAATCTAGGATGGATGCTGTTGATGCC
Organism: Myotis myotis; assembly: GCF_014108235.1. Taxonomy (NCBI): domain Eukaryota; kingdom Metazoa; phylum Chordata; class Mammalia; order Chiroptera; family Vespertilionidae; genus Myotis; species Myotis myotis. The sequence continues at coordinate 74,703,619 of NW_023416368.1, read as the reverse complement.
ACAGTGTGGTGAGGGGAGAGATGAGTCTAGGACAGATGCTGTTGGTACCACAGTGTGGTGAGGGGAGAGATGAATCTAGGATGGATGCTGTTGATGCCACAGTGTGGTGAGGGGAGAGATGAGTCTAGGATAGATGCTGGTGGTGTCAGGTGAGCATGTGGGAGAGGAATGGGCTGAGGAAGAGGGAAGAGCTCTGCTCTGGGCTGGAAGCTGAAGCCCTGGATTTGGGAGTCACGAGTCAAAACGTAGGAGCAGAAGCAGCAATCATCCAGGGACATGAAGGGGAGCGAGAGCAATGAGCTGAGGGTGGGGAGATGCCAGTGTTTCAGGTTCAAAGTGTAGGCAAAGAACAGGAGCCGGAGCTGGGCTAGTGAGGGACATGCGGAGGAGACATAGTCTCAGAGGCAGAGGGGTGTCATTAGGGGTGTGGTCCACCTCCGTCCAGGGAGGTGATGACTGAACAAAGTCCCTGAGTTTGGAACATAATCAACCAGCAGTGATTTCCAGGCCAAGAGGGTGGCGGGAGCAGTGAGTTGAGTTGGAGGGGGATCTAGATGAAAATGGAGGAGGGACGGCAGCAGCAGTGGGAGGTGGCCCATTTCCTGACCTGTGGAGCTTCAGTGGGGGTCTTCTCATTGACAAACTGGATGCCTTGGGCTGTGAACACCCCAACTAGGTCTAAACATTTAGAACCCAGGAGAACATAGGTCTCTATAAACCCAGAGGAACGAAGGCACAGGTGGCTGTCTGGGGTAAGGGAACAGAAGCAATGGGCGGGTGAAGACCTGGCCCAGCGGAGGAGCATCATGAGACAGCCGCCTTCTTCCCCTGGATCCTGGGGCTCAGCTTGGATCCTGGGGCTCAGGGCTCAACTTGGATGCTGGGAATTATCAATGGATGGAGGATTGAAACCGTGGGCCAGTTACCCCAGGAGGCTATGCCTGACCCATTTCAATGGAAGTCATGAAACAGGTTTAGGTCAGTCTGCCAGGTAGCTGGTGAGTAAGGGCATAAACTCGAGGACTTTGGTGGCCCAGGTCCATGTCTGCCCCAGGTGAGTTCTATGGACAACCAGTGGCCGGGGCTGCTGGCTGTGCCTGTGGACACTGGGGGTTGATAGGGGGCCGGCAGAGGGAGACTTCGCTTTACCTACCCTAATTGCCTCTCAGGAGAGGGAGGCAGAGAGAGAGAGGTTGACTGATACTGACCTGCACTATCCCTTGGGGAGACTACATAACGAGGGAGAACAGCAAAGCTAATGGTCTGGCAGGCAACTGGAAAGGGGTGGGGGTTCGTGGGTTTTCCTCCAGCTGCTCCTTGAAACATGTATCCCTGGGTCCACCGTCAGACACACTGAACCAGAACTTCCTGAGTGGAGCTGTCCCTGTTAGCGAAGCTTTGGGGCTGTTTGCATGTTTATTAAAGTGAAGGGGGAAACCTGGCCCATGCTTAGTTTGGAAACCTCTCAGGACATGACCCCTTGCAAGCTGCACCGCACTGAGGGCTTCACAGACTAAAGGCAGGCGACTTCTCCACTGGGCACCTTAGCAGGGCCCTTCTGGAGACAGAGCTTGGGCCACAGGGACAGATGCGGACGCAAGGAATTGGGGCAAAGACAAGGGTAGGTGGAGGTGCAGGTGGGGGGAGCACAGGTCTGGATTACAAAGGAGTAGGTGATTGTTGTTTTTGTTTTTTAATATTTTTATTCACTTCAGAGAGGAAGGGAGAGAGAGAGAGAGAGAGAGAGAGAGAGAGAGAGAGAGAGAGAGAGAGAGAGAGAGAACCATTAATGGTGAGAGAGAATCATTAATTGGTTACCTCCTACATGCCCCACATTGGGGATTGAGTCCACAACTCGGGCATATGCCCTGACTGGGAATTGAACCATGATCTCCTGGTTCATAGGTTGATGCTCAGCCACCGAGCTACGCTGGACGGGCACAAAGGGGCAGGTTTGCTGTTTGTTATATTTCTCTGCAGGGCCACCCAATGCTTTGTGAAGGGGGACTATGAAGAGAGGAATAGAAAAAGAAAGACCTGCTGTCCAGTCCCAGCCTGGCCACCTATCCAGCTGTGTGATTTAGGCACTTCTCTTTCGCAAGATGGGTGTTTCCTTACCTGAAAAAAGGAAGCTGGACTAAATCAGGGATGGGCCACCTCGACGGAACATCATACACATCTGAGAGTTTGACAAAGTAGCTGGGCTGGGACCCTAATTCAGACCCATAAGGTCAGAATCTCTGGGCCTGGGATCTGGCCCTGCTCTTTAATCCTCAGCCACAGAAAGATGGTGCTTTGGAGCTGGAATCTCTGAGCCCCACCAGCTACAAGGCCAGGAGGAAGAGCTTGGTTTCTTTCCACCACCACTTACTCCCCTGTTCCACATAGTTCGAGGAGAACTCTCTGTCTAAAAATGTTTGTGTAACTACTGATACTTCAGCAACGCTTGAAGTGACGAATGAATTGAGTTTTGCATCAGGGGCTGGCTGAAGTGACAGGAACAAGCAGTGGTCTCTCCATTGCATTCTCTCTACCACTTAGTGCCAGATCAGTAGGTGCCAGGAATGGCTGTCTCTGTCATTTGGGGATTATGTCTCTGTCATTTGGGGGTTATTAGCAGATTATGGTTGGAACATCTCTTAGGCGTTTCCTGGGGACTTAGGTGGCAGAAGAAGTGGGAGCTCCTTGTCCACTAAGTGCTGGACATCCCTGCCTATCACCATATCTAAACCAAACCCACAGTGCAATCTGCTCCACTGGGAGCTTCTGGCAAAGGTACCAGTTCCTATAGAGAGAGATGCAATTTTAATGTAAAAACTTTAAAGAACCACCTGCAAAGAAATTTTAAAAACATGTCAAGTTTTATTAAGAATATCTCCAGCACTCAGAAGCAGAGAGGAATGAAGGCAGGCATGAAAGAATATCTGCAGCACTCAGAAGCAGAGAGGAATGAAGACTGCAGGCATGAGGACACAGCCCAGGCCCAATATTTGTTTTATTTATTACTAGAGGCCTGTTGCATGAAATTCATGCAAGAGTAGGCCTTCACAGCCGCGGCAGCAGCCTGGATCCTGCCCTTGCAGCCATAGCGGCTGCCTGGATCCCTTGCAGCCACAGCGGCTTCCTCAATCCCACGGCTGCAGCCCCGGCATCGTCCGGAAGGTTGTCCGGTCTAATTAGCACATTACCCTTTTATTATTATAGATTACTTGTTTATTTTTATTATTAATGTTTACATTTAAATAACCAGTGAACAACAGCTATTCTTGTTTTCATCAGTCTCAATATATAAAATGGTCATGTATGAGTCAAAGAAATTCAGCCCCATCACCAAGCTTCCTACCCAGATGGCACCCAGGCCAAGGCTGGCTATAGAAGGGTACAGAGAAAGGGCATTTTCTAAATCTCAAAAATGATAAACAGAATTTCAAAAGTATTATAAGGGGCACATAGAAATCAATTCATTAAAAAAAAAAAAAAAAAAAAAAGATAGGATTCCAGTTGAAAAATGGGCAAAAGAGGCATATACATAACTTACATGCATATAGCTTTTGTAAAAACATAGAAAACTCTGTAATCTCAGTAATGATAAAATAACACCCCATTAAAATGAGATACTCTTCTTTCCCATGAAGTTAGCAAAGAATTTCTCGTTTTAACGACTAGACCAAACGCCGGTGAGAGGGTGTCGGGCCAAGTGATGTCAGTTAGGACAGGCCTTCAGAAAAACAGTTTGGTGGCAGGATATCCAGAGCCTCCAATAAAAGTCAATATCCTTAGACCCAGTAATTCCATTCCTGGGTGTCTATCCTAAAAAATTATCTGCAGTTCAGGGGGGGAAAAACGTTTTTAAAAAATTATGGAAGCCATCTGAATGGTTGACAAGAGTGAAATGATGCAGTAAAGTATTTTATATTCTCACTAGAGGCCCAGTTCATGAAATTCGTGCAAGTGGGAGGGGTCCCTCAGCCTGGCCTGCATCCTTCCAATCCAGGACCCCTCGGGGGATAAACAACTGCCAGCAGTTGGACATCCCTCTCGCAATCTGGGACTGCTGGCTCTTAACTGCTCACCTGCCTGCCTGCCTGATCACCCCTAACCACTCTACCCTGCCAGCCTGATTGCCCTTAACTACTCTCCCCTGCCGGCCTGATCACCCCTAACTGCTCTCCCCTGCTGGCCTGATCACCCCCTAACTGCTCCCCTGCTGGCCTCATCACCCCTAACCACCTCTGCCATGGCCCCCACCACTGTAGCTTTGTCTGGAACATATAGTCTATCCAGTCTAATTAGCATATTACCCTTTTATCAGTATAGATAATGTATTATTCGGGTATTTAAAATCCTATATAATAAAAGGCTAATATGCAAATCAACCAAACGGCTGAAATACCAGTTGCTATGACATGCACTGACCCCCAGGGGGAAGACACTCAATGAAGGAGCTGCCCCCTGGTGGTCAGTGCACTCCCACAGGGGGAGCGCTGCTCAGCCAGAAGCCGGGCTCATGGCTGAGGAGCGGGAGCCTCTCCCACCTCTGTGGCAGTGCTAAGGATGTCTGACTGAGGGCTCCTGACTGCAAGAGGGCCCAGGCTGGGCTGAGAGACCCACCCCCCCAGTGCACAAAATTTGTGCACTGGGCCTCTAGTAGGTTTATAAAGATCTGGAGATAAAGAGGGAACATGCTTACATTGTTAAGTTTAAAAAAAAAAAAAAAAAAGAAGTGTATAAGGATGGCATCCACCATCAAATGGTTAGAAAAACCATTTGATAGGAAAAAAATCAAACCTCTAATACAAGTTATCTCTGAGTGGTGGGATCATAGGTGACTGCTTTTCCTTCTTTCCCCCTTTTCACCGTTTCCATTACCCAAAAATATATACGTAAGTTAAGAAGCATGGCCAAGTAGCTCAGTTGATTAGAGCATGATCCCATCTTGATACACCAAGGTTGAGGGTTGGATCTCCAGTCAGGGCACATACAAGAATCAACCATTGAATGAATAAATAAGTAGAACAACAAATCAATGTCTTTCTCTCTCTCTCTCTCTCTCTCTCTCTCTCTCTCTCTCTCTTTCTCTCTCTCTCTCTCCTCCAAATCAATTTAAATATTTTTTAAAAAGGAAATGCACTTGGTCTTTTACACTAAGAACAAACTTTGTCCAATGACCCTGAATTTATCTGCTTCTCCCTGAATTTTTGCACATCTGCAGAGTCACCAAATATATTCAAGACTTAGAGAAAAGCACCTCAAAGTCAAACGAGGTGAGTGCCAAGAGAGGCCAAGGAGAAAAATAACAGGAGATCAATAGACAAAAGAATGAGAGAAACACTTGCTCGCAAAAAACAAACACACAAACAAAAACTCTCCTGGAGCTCTGCCAAGCAGTCCCATCCCCCTGGGCTCCGCAGGCAGATGGAGGGGCAAGCTGACCTGGAACAACAGGGCGGAGCTGAGATAACCTTCACACAGTGCCTGGGAGGGCCAGCGGGCCCTCTGAAGCTCCAGAATTTAGAACCCAGGACAGCATGGTGTGGCTGTGCCCTTGGCATGTCCTTGATCTTTCCCCCACGCTCCTTGTACGTCGCCAGGGGGCTGATCCACGCTCAGGTTTGTAGACAATACACGAATAAAAGCAGAGCTGCCGACTCATGGGCACCTCACAAGCTGAATCTTTAGAAATCTAAGTCGTCCTGGCCAAAGCCATGGGTCCTGTCCATGGCGAGGTTGCCAAACCTAATTTCTGTCCCAGGGAGACTTTTAACTCTCGTCTCAGCTCCTAAGTCAGAGCCTTGGACTGCTCTGGGCTCTGGAGTCAGATTCTCATCTGTCCCTCGCTCTGGAGTCCCAGAGCCCAAGGAGGGCCCTTCTCGTGCAGAAGTGGAGCTTTCCAGAGACACACCTGTGCCCTTTCTCTCGGAGCCCGGGACTCCCTTGGGCTCATCTCCAAACGTGCTCATGTCTCCATTTGAAGACCCCTCCTCAGAGCCCTTCTGGGAGAGCTGAGAGCAGTTTCCCAGAGATGATGCTCTGGACGAGAAGAGGCCTGACCTGTGGCCTGGGGTGTCTCCACTGGAGGCAGAGGGTGGTGTGGGGCCCCCATCATGGTCTGGGCTGCTGTGTCCAGAAGCCTCACCTGACCGGCCCTGCCTGGGGCCAGCCTGTGGACTCCCTTCCTTCTCGCCTAGATTTCCTCTTCCCGACTTGGGCTGGCCCTCTCCTTCCACATCCTGGTCTTCTCTGGTGTCATTCTGTCCTCCTGGACTTCGGTCAGCACCTCCCCAGACTTCGTTCTGCACACTGAGCTCCGCCCCGGAGCCCGCCTCTCTGATCTCTCCCTGGTCACCGGCATCCTGTTCCACCCACCCCACTGCCTCCAAGGGGTGGCCTTCACAGGGGTCTGTGTTCCCTCCTCTCTTCTGAGTGGCCTCCTCCTTTTCCTCTCCTCCTGCACCTTCACCTCTGCCCACATCCTCATCCCCCTCCTCTGCCCCAAGGCCCCGGCCTAACCCCAGCTCCAGGCCTCCATCAGCTACCTGGGCAGTCCCTGTCCCTGAGGGGTCTCTCTGAAGCACCTCCATCCCTGTCTTCTCAGGGGCCATCCCTGCTGTCTCCCCATTAGCACATCCTACTTTTTTCTTCTGCAGAATTAGCTGCAGGTCAAAGGCCTTTTTAATGGGTGCCCTGGCTATGCCCATCATGTCCTTCGGGGACACAGGAGTCACTGTCTTCCTTACACAGGTTTCGCAGGGACAGAACTCCTCCCCGCCGGCCTCCCCACCCAGCCGGGTCCCCAGGGCTCCACTGAGGTTTGGCACATCATCCAAGGAGAGGGAGGGGGCACCCAGAGCCCGGGTCTGCTCAGAGAAGGCCGAGAGGTTGCGCAGGCCCTGGAGGCGACTCCTGCGCTGCTCTGTCTGCAGGGATGTCTCCCACCTGAGGGCTACCCTGGGAGGCCACGGGGCCTTCCTCCCCGCCCGGCTCTGGATCTTTCGGAGCTCCTTTGCGGTGCTACCTTGGAGCCGCTGGCTCACGTCCTGCTGCAGCTCTGCCACCATCTGGTCCAGCAGGTCGTTGTTCTGCAGGCTCCAGCGGGCTCGGAGCTCAGCCATGGCGCTGGCCAGGTGGGCCACGAAGGCCTTCTCCATCTTCCTCAGCAGCCTGGACACCCAGAGGGGGTCAGGGTCCGGAGACACTCTGTGAGCCACAGAAGTGCGCTGCTCTGCAGCCCCCTGGGTGGACTTGGCCTGGGTTTGCTCAGGGTCGGAGCCAGCTGTTCTGGGCAGCGTCTCCAAACCAGGCTCAGCATTGGGGCTGCTTTGACTCCCACTGGCAGTTGAGTCTCTCTCAGTGAGGCCGCCAAGGGTCCTCTTTCTCCTTCCTGCAGGGTGCAGTGCGGCGGAGTCAGGCTCTCCTCCTCCTGCTTCCTCTTCCTGCACGCTCTCATCTTCCCGGGCACCTGCCCCATCCTGGGAGCCAGCCCCTGTTGAGTCTTGTCCGGTGGTTCTTTCCTCTTCTGGAAATCCACGGACACCCTCTCCGTGCGGTTCTGCTCTTTCTTTTTCTTCTTGCGTTTTCTCTAACTGCACCGCCTCTCCTTGCACCCTGTTTTCAACTACTTGGTCCAGGTCCCTGCCCCGCGCCTGCTCCCCGCAGCTTCCCCCTGCCTCACCCCTCCTGGTGGCACCAGCCCACACTTGGGAACTTGAAGAGGCCATGGAACCAATCGACTCATGATTTCCCGGTTCTTCTGGGTTCTCTGTGGTTCTGGAGTCAGGCCTCTGGTAGGGGATTTCCGAGGGCAGCTCTCCCCTTTCAGAGACCAGGGCACAGTCCACGGCACAGGGTCCGCTGCCCTCCCCCGAACCTCCAGAACCGCTCCCGACATCCACGCCGGATGAGGACGTTGGTGTGAAGGCCTCAGTCACAGCGTGGGGCCCGAGGCCCGACAGAGCCTGGCTCCTGCCACACCCCCGGGGGCCCGAGTCCAGCTTGCCCCGCCCGAGGCCACACCCGGGCCACGAGGCCTGCAAGGTGCTCAGGAGCTCCTGGTACCGAGAGGAGTCTGTGCACCTCGCCTTGCCGGTGGGAGACCCACGATCTTCATTGAAGAAGTGGAGCCTGGCGAGGCAGGTGATGAGGGCCCGGGCAGAGCGGCCGAGCCTCCTGCCCTCCGGGCCCGACACTTCGGGCAGGCTGCTGGGCCGGCCCTGCTTGGAGCCCATCAGCGCCTTCATGATCTGTATGGAGACAGAGACCCTGCGGGGAAGCACACACTGGCTCCCACCACAGTCCCCAGCGGCCCCTTCACCTGCTCCAGCCTCCTCGGGGGCTTCCGCAGCTCTGCTGGGAGGAGGACCCTCTCCTGGCTGGGGACCAGCGTCACCAGTCACCGGGAGGGCTCCCTCTGGGTCTGCCTTCTCGCTGGCGGCCCCTTCCAGGGACAGTCGTCTGACCTGAATGGGCTCCTCCAGGCCTTCTGGGGGATGTGTGTCAACAGGGTCCTCCGTGGGGCCTTCCGGGCCGTCCCCAGCCACCTCCATGCTGTCATCCACCATCTCGTAGCTCAAGGGCACGGGCTCCTTCGGGATGTTGCTTAGCCACCCACGGACCACGGCTTCTGGCGAGGCCCGGGGCAGAGCACCCAGCGTCACGCGACCACTGTCCTCTCGCTCTTCCAGGCCCTCCCCTCCACTAGTGACCTGCGCCTGGAGCCTTCTCCCAGGCCGGGGACCTGGGCTGGGGCTGCCCCTTCTCACTGCTCTGACTGCTGTTCCCCTGCCCCCTGACTGAGATCTGGGGGGCCCTGGGCGCTGCACATCTAGCGGTTCCTCCCCCTGCTCGGCGGCCCCTGGGGCCCAGTGAGCACCGTAGTCTCTGTGGTCTCTGTTGCTGCTGCACAAAGGGTGTTTCCTGACAGGGGGCCTTGCCCTGGGCGGAGTGGGACAGTACCCACTGCACACCAAGCAGGGCTCAGAGAGGGGCCCCTGGCTGCCCTGAGGCTGGGGGGCCAGCAAGGCCTGCATCTCACCATCAGGGGCCCTGAAGGCCCGGGGTGTGCCCATCTGTGAGCCGTACCTCCCTCGGGGGGGTCCTGGCTTGCCCCCCTCATGCTGTCCAACTGGCAGGCTCAAGGGCCGGGAAGCCTTGGGGCTGCCCCCTGCCTTTCCTCCCAGGCCACCTCCTGGGGAGCTGAGAGGGTCGGATGTGGTGGAGAGTGAGTGTGACCTGAACTCGGTCTCGGCAGAGGGAGAGAATGGGGGGTAGAAATTGGAAGCACAGTCCGAACTGCTCACAGGAGTAACGGGGACACTGCTGACCTCTCGTGTGTCCTGGGAGTTTGGGGAGGCCAAGGAGGGTGGCCCTGGGTCCCGGGAGGCCGGGTTCCTGGCACTAGAGGAGCTTCCAGAAAAGCGTGGTGCTGGGTGGGCTGGGCAGAGCCTGCCTGTGCTGGGGGGGCCCAGCATTGGCCTGGACACAGGTGAGTTGAGCGGGCAGAGGGTGTGCCTCTGGCTGTGGTGCTGCCTGGGGCGGCCTCTCTGGGCCCCTCGGCCAAGGCCAGAAATGCTGGGTGAGGACATGGCACTGGCTCTGCTCTCCTGCTCTCTTCTCCTGCCTGTGGCTGAGGTGCAGGTGGAGGCCGGGGAATAGCCTTCTGCAGTGTCCCCAGAGCCCAAACGGCTAGAAGCCAGGGGCAGTCTCCTCCCAGACCCACCCCTGGCCTGCGGGGGTCCAGTGTCCTGTTCACTCCCCTCTGCCCGTGGGTCCTCGTTCCTCAAAGACGAGGGATTCGCAGTAGAGGAACAGGGTCCTGCTCCGGGGGTGGCCTTCTGTGGAGAAGTCACCGGCCTGGTCCTGCTGGCGTGGCCCTGGTGCCGCTCACCCCTTTCACTGGACTCCTCCTGAGCCCCGGCACTCGCTGAGGCGTCAGAAAAAGCACCTGCCGCGCCTTGGGCCCTGGGTTCCAGGCAGCGGTGGCCCCTGCTGCCCGGCCCTGCTCCCTCTGGACCCAGGCCCTCAGCAGCCTGGGGTGTGCCACCAGCTTCCCACCCTGATCCTCTCTGGGGGGCAGCCCCGGAGGCCAGGTGCAGGGCACAGCTGCCCATGCTGCCCTCTGGGGACCTGGAGCAGCAGGAGTTTGGCTCAGAGCCCTCGGGGGCTCTGTCACTGGAGGCAGGGCTGCCGCTGTCCTGGCTGCTTCTTTTCCTGCCGGCCATCCCTCGGCTCCAGGGTCCCCTGCAGGGGGAGTGCTGGGCCAACCGGGACCTCCCCCAGGAGGCCGTCCCCTCTCTCTGGGCAGTGTACAGAGGGTTCGTCCAGATCTCATATCCGGACCCTGGCTGCCACTGGCCTCGCTCACAGGCTTCTGTGCATCGTGCCTCTCGGGTCCCCAGCCCCTCTGTCCCAGGCTCCGAGGAGCCTGCAGGGTGGCCCTCCCACACACAGTGGAGGGGGTCTGCCTCCTTGGGAACAAGGCCCTGCCCACTGGCCCTCCCGGCCCTCCTGGGCCACAGGAGCATGTCGTTGCCAAGTAGGTGGAAACGGACTTTCATCTCCACAGACAGGCTGCCGTCCTCGTTCAAGTGCACCTTCTTCTCCACGCCATCACGGGCCACCAACGGACCCAGCTGGGCAGGCATGTCCTGAGGGTGCCGGTCAGGAGCAGGGCCCACCCTGGTGTGATGCGGGGACACCAGGGGTTCGCCGAGACCAGCCGTCACCGACAGCAAGGAAGACCGCTGCGGCCTGCTTCCCAGCCTGGACCTCGAGTGGGTCATGCTTGGCTTGGCCTTGGGGCCCCAGCTCCCTGGCACACGATGCAGAGGAAGAGAAAGAGGAAAAGATAGTGAGCGGCTGGGGGAGCTTTAGGGCAGGAGCAAAAAGGCTGGACAGGAGCCTCTCACACCTAAACACCCTGCCACCTCCAAACCACACAGCAGGGCAGAAACCATTCTAGAACAAATACCCAGTCAGCTGTTTGTGAACCTGCATAGCAAAATGAGTTGAACTTGAAGCCTGAATTCAGTCTCAACCCTGCCACTTCCTATTTGTGTAGCTTTGGGCAGAGCCTCTTTTCTGACCTGTAAAATAGGAATAACGGTATCTATTTGGAAGTGTGTTTGGACAATGCAAGGCAATGCATATAAAAACTTCCTAAAAACAAACAAACAAACAAACAAAACTTCCTGCAGAATTACTAGCACAAAGTGGGTTCTCAGTAGACAGCAGGGGAAGCCGGCAGAGTAGCAGTACCCAGCGCTAACTCCTAGCCCTGCTCACGCCCGCACACCCCCAGAAGTAAAATCAATAAGCTGCTGCATATGCACCTGATTGCAAACTGTAAAATGCTTTGCAATTATTAGTGGTGATTTATCATCCTGACACTCATCAAGCTTTGGAGTTGATAAATGATTGCAAGGAGGACCTGGACACACAATAGCAGGTCCTGATAGTCAAGCCAACACCCCCCACCCCCATAAAAAAGGAGGAGAAGGGGCTCCTGCAGACAGAAAGAAATGAGCCTCAAGAAAGAATGCAGCCCTAGCGCTTTCTCATTTCATCTCCTGAACTGACACATGACAAGAGGAAGGGGCTAGTGGAGGGTGGGCCTGTGGCCAGCAAAACAGCAGACCACCGCGAGTGCACCTGAGCAGGAGGAGGTTTCGTAAAACTGCTCTTTCATAAGCACCGAATGAGAAGGGGGCTCCTCCAGGGGGCGGCCGTGGCTAAGGGGTCTCGGTAGCTCCCGTGCCTGGCATGCGGCAATCACCGACACCATTATTGTTATGTCTCAACAGCTTTGCACAAAGGATATTATTTGTTGACTTGCCAAAATTTGCCTATTGCCATTCCAATAACTTCGCTGAAACTCTTCTTCTATAATTGTGAATTGTGCTTTCAAAAGAATGTGTTGTGTTGTTTTTTTAAAATAACAAAGCCTAAACTCTGGCATATAGTAGGTCTTTGGATGGATATGGTGGGATGTTTAGACGGATGGGTTGGATAGATGATTGAAGGTATCATTCATTTTAGCCCATTTGGCCCTCACTGTTGTCTAAGAGAGTCGTGGCCCTTAAAAGATGCAAATGCAAAAAAAAAAAAAAAAAAAGATGCAAATGCCACATACCTATAGCTCATGGCCTCGGTAATCTCATGCCCACCACAGTCCTTAATAAAGCTAATTTTAGATCCTGGAAACTGAGAGTAGAAGATCTCTTCCTAATCCTTAATCTCTAAATACGACACTTCCCTCTCTCATACCCCAGTCAAATGCTCAACCCAGTCTAGGTTGATGGTGATGTGATGAGGAAGAAGAAGCAAGAGAGACCCCAAACAGCTGGCTGTCCAACAATTGGTGCCAAAGGCAGGATCCCTAAATTATCTAGAAGGAATATCTGCCCAGCTCTCCTGATCCACCATCCAGTGCAAACCACATTGGGGAAACTCCAACACCCACTCACCATTTTTATTCCTTGATGTCTGCCCCGATGAAGTTCCAGTCCCACTTCTTTTGGCACCTTCCGGAGGTCTGAAGGGCTCATGGCCGGCACACACCAGCACCGAGGGGCTGCGCAGAAGAGCCTTCAGAGAACCCACCTGAAGAAGGAGAGTGTTGAGTCAGGAAGTCTGGTCTGCAGAACCTCCCTTCTGCTCAGGGAGACACAGGTAGAGAAAGAATCCCTCTCTCTGGCCCTTTGCTGATGTTGGCCCATTTCACCCCAGATTTCAGATCCAAGGGAAGGATCTCCATTCATTTGCCATAACCAGTGCGGGTCTGAGGTCCTACCCCCTGATCTTCCTCTCCACCTACACCCTCCTGTAAGAGGCAGTGGATTAGAGGTTATGCTGGATGCTTCAGCTAGAAAAGACTTCATGAAGCTTTGGTCTGCTTCCCTGCCCACACTCATACCCCCCAGAATAGGCATTTTTTAAAGCAACCAGCTTCCATATGGAGACCTGATTCACTATTCCACCTTTTCCCAGGCAGAGCCCTCTCTTGGGTTTGATCTGTGTTTTTCCAGTGTAATCTGAGCTCGTCGCCTCTGCTTCTGCCCCTCGTGGAGTGGAGAAGGGCAAGGCACCGTTCTCTGCACAGGGAGCCCTTCCATCCCAGTCTCCTCCAAGGAAGGGTTCTCCAGGCTCCTGTCGTCCCCTTCCCGCCCAGCCACAGGCCCACCAGCTGGATGTCCTGGGCTGGGAGTTGAGTGGGCAACATCAGTGCTGGGCTGCATTCCAGGAAACAGGTCCCTGCTTTTAGAAAAACCTCACCTGGCTCCCGAGGCCCCTGCATATCTGAGGGTTTGCACTATTTATAGCACTACATTGTAACGAGCAGTGTTGGGGAATTTAGTTCCGTCTTTAAAGTGCTGAATCTGCTCTTTTTCATTCTCTCAAATTAGAAGGGTATGTTCATTAACAAGGAAATGGAAACAAAAGAGAGAACGCTTGCAGCTTCTCCTCCTACGATGACATTCAGTGTGCTGTCCACCAGATCTCTCAACCCAGTTCATCAAAAGTTGGTCTCAAACTACCAGGTACTTTTCTCTTTTGGTTCAGATCTCTGGTCCATCGCACGAATGCAAATGTGGGTGACCCAACTCTACCAATGGTAGATGTAGCCATGCTTCTAGAAAATCAGACTTTCCCGAGGAAGAAAGCAGAATTCAAGGCGAAATGATGCTCCCTTTTTAGAAAGAGGTAGAGGTCTAGGACTCATGAGGAAAAAAAAAATAATATTATTGAGAGTGTGCATCCAGTGGAGAGCCCGCAAACCAATAATCAAATAATCGTGACACAGCCTGTCCCGGGAGCAATGAAGTTGCTTTGTTTACAGAAACGCTAATAGTTCTGTAGTAAGTCTATATGGAAATATGCTAATTTTTCCTCCAATTAATTTATGTTGCACCTGCTCTCTCTCTCTCTCACAACTGTAGCCAATTGATGGTAGGGACCCAGTCCTATTTGTCTGTAACATCTGCATGCAGCACGTGCTAGAGCACGGCCAATGCACCACAATTCAGAAGTGTTCTTACAGCACAACTCTGAAATCATGAAGGCGGGCCCTATCATTCCCAGCCATACAGCTGTGAGCAAATGACTTAACCTCTGTGCCTCCATTTTCTTATCTCCACAAATGGGATAATATTGTCTGCCTCGTGAGTCGGTGTGGTGGAGGCTATGCCCTAGATTCATCAGTGTCTAACCCACTCTCTTTCTGGTGTGCGTCCCGGTCCTGCAGAACTTAGAAAGCTCTAAACACATTATCAGAGATGGTGGCAGCTCTGCAGCAATGATCAGAGCCGGCGTTCCAGTGCCCCTGTGCGCCAAGGTGCACATGTGGCTATTTCCAGACCTCAGCTTCAGAAGCCTGGATGCCACAGCCGAGATGCCAGCTTGAGCTCAGTGATCACAGCAGCTCCAGGCAGAGGCAGCAGCTCCCTGCAGAGTTTCAGAGCCATCCTGTAGCCCAGACTTCATCCCTCCAGATGTCTGAAGATTTGGAAGCCCCCTGATGCCTTGTATTAAACTGCTTTCTGCTTAAGGTACATCAAGTAGTTTCTGTTTCCTGCACTGAACTCTCACGCAATAGATTGGATAATAGGAGAATTGGATAAGAAAGTCATGAAAGTGTGCAAGGCAGTGTCTGGGGCTCGCTAAATGATAGCTAATAATATGAATAACAATTGTCTGATTAACTGATGAACGCCTCCACCCTATCTACTTTCATTAGCTGCAGGACAACAGCTATATATATTTATTTATTTCAGAGAGGAAGCGGGGAGAGAGAGAAGAGAATCATCAATGATGAGAGAAAAATCTTGAGCATCTATCTACCTCCTGCACGCCCTTCACTGGGGACTGAGCCCACAACCTGGGCATGTAATCGAACTAGTGACCTCCTGGTTCATAGATGGACACTCAACCACTGAGCTACACCGGCCGGGCAACATCCCCTCTTTTTAAGGATGACCTCCCCATCCCATCTAAGTATTTTGCTCTGAGGTCCAGAGAAATTTTTAAAGAAAACAACATGCCTGACAGCCTACCTTTTCCCCACTGGGCGTGTACACCTGCTTCACGGGGAAGTGCAGAAGGCCTGTGGCTCTGCTGAGAAAAGCCGACAGGCTCCTGGTGTCTCTGTGACTGAGGACCACTGTCTGCTGGAATCGAGGGTCCCCATTCTTAACCAACATTATCCTCCTTGGGGTTTTAGGATTTTTCCGGGAAGAGGATATTCCTGGCCCCTCGCACTGGTCTTCGACATCCTGGGACTGCTGAGTAGAGGGACTTCTCTCCTGCGGCCGGCCTGGCCCAGTGGAGGTCTTGGGCGGCTTCCTATCGGAGCAGAGGTAGCAACCACCATCCTCCAGCTGCTCCAGTGCACTGAGGCCATGCAGGCCTCGGGGCGTGGTGACGGAGCGCACCCCAAAGGAGAGGGGCACGCGCTGGGAGAGCTCATCCATCAGCGTGCCCAAGCTCTTGAAGGTGCGTTGGTGGACAGCCAGGCGAACCCCGGAAAACCGAGGATCCCCTCGCTTGAGGAAAGTTATCTTCTTGGCTGGCGTGACCTGGGTGACAGAGGGGGTCCGGGCCACAGAAGGCAGGAGGCACTCGCGGTAGCTTGGGGCCTGGGCATCCCTTGGGGTGCTGTTCATGGCGTGGAGCCCCAGGCAGCTGCAATCGATCAGAGGAAGAGAGTCAGAGAGTAGCCCAGAGATTCGTCATTTCCTCTCTCCTGTTCGAGACAAAGGTGCTTGGGCAGGAAGTTCCACTCTGCTCTGTACGGGCAGGTTAATTCATTTTTTAAAATATTTTTATTGATTTCAGAGAGAGAAGGAGTGGGATGGAGAGATAGAAACATCAATGATGAGTCATTGATTGTCTGCCTCCTGCACACCCCCCACTGGGGATTGACCCCCGTAATCCAGGCATGTGCCCTGACAAGGAATAGAACGGTGATCTCCTGCTTCATAGGTCAAAGGTCAACCACTTAGCCAAGCCAGCAGGGCAAGTTAATCCATGTTGATGGAATAGAATGAAGGCCAAAGGCTTGGCATCGGATAGATGTGAGTTCAAATTATATACCACCCCCCCTTTACTCCATGTGACCCAGGAGGTGAATGACATGCTCTGTGTTTGGTGGACCTGCTTGTTCGATGCAGCCACATTCACTCTGTAGAGTAGTTACAACAAATAAGTGAGTTTATGCAGATAGAACACTGGGAACAGAGCAAGCACCAATACATCTTGATTCCTTTCCTTCCTCTTGCTATTTCTCTTACTTGACTCTACCACCTGAACTCCTTTGAATACCTTAGGGTTTACCTCCTAAAGAGGTGGGTAAATAAGGAGAAGACCATAGAATACAGATGCAAGAACACAGGGCAAGCAGTCAGGAGGCCTGGGCACCTTGCCCACTCTCTCAGTGCCAAGTCTCATGTGTGGCCCTGGGGGATGCCCGGAGAGCTGAACTTTCATCCTTCAACTACTAGGTGAGAGGGTCCCAAACCCTTCAGGGACCAGAGTGCAGACAAGGAGACTTGTAACACAAAGAGGATGTCACCACTCAATGTTGTGTGCTTTCTCCATTATATGGTGATGTTTGCTTTTCTATGAAAAGAATGCCCTCCTTCCCATTCCTCCAAAGTCTTTGGAAGATGCCTGATGAACCCCGGAGTGAGTACCCCAGCCCACTGCATGGACACTGGGGGCTCAGGCCTTTCATGGTTAGGTCAAGACCATTTGTCCAACCACTCATTTCTATTCCCACTGTGTGGCGCTCACTGCCTCACCTGGAACTCCTGCAGAAGCCTGACTTTCTCTCCAGGTCACCACACCATGCTCTGTCCTTTGTACCTGCAGGCCAAGTTGTCCTGAAACCCAGGTTTTACCTAGATATTTCCTGTGCTCCAAGCTCTTCAAGAGGCTTGCAGCATCTGCAGAAAAAGCTCAGACCCTTTATTCCACAATTCGAGGCCTCACAGGTCTGCTCCTTAAGCCTCTCAGCTCCTGCTCTTTCCTACAGGAAGTCCCCACTCCAATCCAACTGCCTGTCTCAGGCCACCCCACCCTTCTGCACCCTGCCTGGGCTCCCCTCCTTTGTGGAACTTTCCCCAGCTCCCAACTGTGGAGCAACTCCCATGTTCAGCATGGTTCCCCGGCATTTTCCACATCCTGGGCTGTATCCTTCCTGGCCATCTACCCCAAGGCCTGGGAGGCAAAACCAGTGCTCCCCGGGGCACCCAGCCCCAAACTTGGCACATAGCAGGGACCCAGGAAATTAATACTGATTAATAAGGCAGGTGTTTCCCAGAGCCTCCTACAGAGCCCAGGCCTGCCAATAAGCTGATAGTTGAGTAATTATGATCCGGTGAGGAGCCGTCCCTGCTTCCATGTGGTTCAGACCACGCCGGACCCTCGCTAATGTGCCTGCCGCAGCCATGGTCCCTGCTTACAGTTCCTCCAGCGCCCACATCTCCCTTCCTTACCTGCCTCCCCTCTTTACCCCATTCCTCTCAGGGGGAAGGATTCTTCTCTCATTTTCAAAACCTTGGTGCACAAAGAGGCCTTGTAATCCTCTCTCATCTCTGGCACCAACTTTATAATTAGCTTCTCCAGCCTCCTCCCTCCCCACTAATCCCTTTAAGCCGCTGTCTCAGACCTCCCGCTCACAGCCCTGCAGCTGCTTGTGCTGCTGCTCCACGTGCCTGCCCGCAGGACTAACTGTTCTCCCCACTGGATTTTTATTTTTTACTCGTGACAGTGAGCATTCTTCTTGGCCCCCCTAGAGGGACAAAGAAGAAAAAGAAGGGACATTGGGGGATACAGGGATGCTGGTGGGGGACATGATAGTGTGGGGGCACAGTGACATTGGGGGACACAGTAACATTGGGGGACATGACATTGGGGGACACAGTAACATTAGGGGACCATGTCCCCCATAATCACCACATTCCCCAGCCTCATTGTGTCCTTCAGTGTCATCCCAGCAGAAGAGTGGAGTGAGGAGCAGTTTGGGAGGCAGGGGTGAGGGAGCGGTGGGAAGAGCCACTGTCTGCAGGAGCAGGCACACTGCAGGTGAGTGCATCCTCCTCGGAGTTGTTAGGGTGTGGTGAGCGCCCCAGGGAGGATGAAGCAGCACAGACACTACAAGGTCAGCTCTGGCCCCAGGTGCCTCAACAGCAGAACCCAAAGCCCTGGTCCCCTGCCATCTGCAAGGCTAATAACTGACAAAAGCAAACTCAGGAGGTCCCTATATTTGATCTAAGAACAGTTCACTAAAGGAGGAGGCTGATAACAGAGGATGGCGAAACAAAGGAGAAATAAAAGGCAGCTGTCATTATAGGTCAAGCTGACAATTGCCCCAGTGCACCCAGGACTGCTCCAGTGTTAGCCCTGAAAAGCCCGCCAGCCAAGACCCCACTGCCCCCCCACCTCCTGCCCCGACTGTCTGCATGCCCCGGGCAGTTCCTAGGATCGGGGGGGGGGGGGGGGGGCTCTTTTGGGCACTGGCCCTGCAGCCAGGCTTTTGTTCAGCCACCCCCATGACTGAACTCTAAAGGCGACCTCCTTTTGGACCTCCAGGAGGGCCACAGGATCAAGACCTCCCCCCAAGGGTTGCCTCATGGACCCAGAAAAAGATGCCACATGAAGAATAGGAAACCGAGTCTGGTGATCTGGCTGAGCGCCTGGGTGCAGTGAGACTGGAGAGCAGAACCCAAACTAGAAAGCTGGGCTCTTCAGTTACAGGAGCCAACAACTCTCTCCTTAGCTTCATGGATTTGGGTAGAAACAGGAAAGAACACAAGGCGAGGGGCAGCCCCAGTGAGTGCCCTGCCTTTCCCAGATTCTGAAGCTGCATTTCTGAGTGCAGAAGGCCCCTGGGGGCAAAAGAGGGGAGAGGGGATGCAGCTCTGAAGCCCCTGACAAATCCTCCCACTGTGTCCCCATAGGGGACAACTGTCCCATTCCTACATGCCAGTGAGGGTAGGGGGAGAAGAGAACATACCACAGGCCCTCTGGTCAGCAGATACATGAAGCCGCATGGATCGGTTTTTCCCTCAGTGCTTTTTCTCCTTTCAAAATCATGAGGTTCAACCCTGGCCAGTGTTTCTCAGTGGTTAGAACGTCGGCCCTCACACAGAAGGGTCGCCGGTTCAATTCCTGGCCAAGGGCATGTATCTGGTTTGCAAGTTTGATCCCAGGACCTGTTCGGGGTGCATGCAGGAGGCAACCAATAGATGTGTCTCTTTCACATCTATGTTTCTCTCTCTCTCTCTCCCTCCCTCCCTTCCCCCTTCCACTCACTCTTAAAAATGAATCAATGAAAAAAATATCTTCAGGTGAGGATTAACAACAAAATAAAATCATGAGGTTCCTCTCCCTAAGCAGGAGCAGGAAAGGACCTGACCTCTTTAACAAGACAAGCTACGTAGGCTAGATAGCAGGCCTGGCCCAGAGAGAGGACGCCCTGAGTCCATTTAGCTCCGCTTTGCCATATCATGAACCAGGTGGGCCACAGGGTCAAGAACCCCACTCACCGTAGACGGGAGATAGCCCTTCCCCCATTAACACTCAGCGGGAATGAGGACAGTAAGAGAAGGCTACAAAAGTGAGAAGCCTGACTCCTGAGTGCAAGGAGTCATGGAGAAGGGGCAACGAGAAGAAGGCATTGGAGATGGAGGACAGCAAGGAAGGTCTGGTTCCCAGCTCTCCACTCTCCCCTCCCAGCTTGGGGTCTGGTGGGGAAGTACCCATGGTGGTGGGAAAAAGTCCCACCACCAGATAAAGTGGGAGACACTCCCACAGCAGAAAGCTTTGGTTCAGCCACCCCATGACTGAGCTCTAAAGGAGACCTCATTTTGGACTCCTCACGCCCACTTGGGATAGGGCCTCATCCAGGTGTGCTGGGCAGAGTGGGTTAGAGGAGGCTCTATGTTCAGCTTTCCCGAGTTACCTGGGTGCCAGGAGGTATGGACTGAACCACGCAGGAGCTCAGGGAATAGGTGAGCACTAAGACTGGGGGTGGGGACTCGGGGGTGAATCGTTGGTGCTAAAGGGGTCCCAGCGAACTCCAGGGTCCACAGCACAGTCAGAGCATCGTGGGACTGATGTAGGTCCGCAAAGGATGAGAGAGGGCTGCCAGGGGATTTCAGGAGGAAGCAGGGCGAGAAAGCGGAGAAGGCATCCCAGCTGTTTGTGGGTGGGGGAGGGAAGCAGAGAAAAACAGACTAAGGGGCAAAAGGAGGAAAAAATAGAAGTCACAGGAAATGCTCCGAAAGGTGACAGGGGCAGTGGGAGGAATTGAGCAGGGTGGGCCTGCAGGGGAGGAAATAGCTTTGTCACCAGCCCTGGAAATGAGTGAGGCCAGGGTGAGAGGCTGGAGGCAGGAGCAGGCAGCAAGAGCGATGGGTTCAGGAAAAGAAGAAATACAGTGAGAGAAGTCTATAGGCAGGGTGGAGCCTGGGCGGGGCAGAAGAAAACTATAAGGCAATGACAATAAGGCTAAACCTAAGAGGGACTGAGCCGGAAGGAGGGGGGAGTGTCGTGGCTGGAACTGTGAAGGGTGATTGATATTACACGTGGACAGCTACCGTGACGTGAATAGTACATGTCCCCAGAAGAAAATGCTTATGACATGCAGCCTTCAGAGAGCACCAGGACTGCTGTTATTTAGCAGCGGCTGGGCCCTTCACAGGGTCCTCCACTGCCACCCGGGTCTACATAGGCAATATGAGGTCTAGACCATTTCCAGCACTGCGTTTTAGTGTCTCCAATTTGCCAAGGAACAACACTATTTTATGTGCCAAGAAGAAAGAAAAAATGGTGGCAAACTAAGATAAGGACACGTTATTTATAGCTAGGAGCATCCTGACTTCAGAGATGTTAAAACATGGGGAGAAAACATGTGTGTTAAAGTCAGTGGAATGCCGTATGACCAAGAGCCAAGCACAGGCTGTACACATATCCATGATAAAGCCACGGTGCTGAGGCAAGTTTGTAACCTGATAGTCATGTCATGATGATCAAACGGGTAAGTGTGACTTCTAGGAAAGAGGAGGGGACCATAAGATACCACTTTACACACATCAGGATAGCTATTATTAGAAGAAAAAAACACACCAAAAAACAAACAAACAAAAAACCCCAGCCCTGGCCAGGTGGCTCAGGTGGTTGGAATGCTGTCCTGTACACCAAAACATTGTGGGTTTGATTTCCAGACAGGGCACATACCTAGGTTGCAGGTTCGATCCTCAGTCAGGGCATGTATGGGAGGTAACTGATCAATGATTTCTCTCTCTCTCTCTCTCTCTCTCTCTCTCTCTCTCTCTCTCTCTCTCTCCAGGCCTCTCTCTGCCTAAAATCAATAAAAACATATCCTCGGGTGAATATTTTAAGAACAAAAACAAACAGAAAGCAACAAATATTAACAAGGATGTGGAAATTTGGCTTGTGGGAATATAAAATGGTGCAGCTGCTATGGAGACTAGTATAACAACTACTCAAAAATTAGATATAGAATTACCATGTGATCCAGCAATTCCACTTCTGGGTACACACCCAGAAGAATTGAAAGTAGGATCTTGAACAGATATTTGCACCCCTATGTTCATAGAAGCATTATTTACAATAGCCAAAGGGTAGGAGCAACCTTAGTATCCATTGACGAATGGAGACACCAAATGTGGTACATTCATATGATGAATATTATTCAGCCTTAGAAAGGAAGGGA
Organism: Myotis myotis; assembly: GCF_014108235.1. NCBI lineage: Eukaryota > Metazoa > Chordata > Mammalia > Chiroptera > Vespertilionidae > Myotis > Myotis myotis. The sequence continues at coordinate 74,681,886 of NW_023416368.1, read as the reverse complement.
ATTGTGACGATGCTACAATAGACAAATCTTAAAGACATTATTCGCAGTGAAATAATCCATACACAAAGGGACAAATACCGTATGATTCCACTTATGTGAGGTACCTCAGTAGTCAAATTCATAGAGACAGAAAGTAGAATGGTGAAGGCCAAGGGTTGGAAGAACAGGGAGTTAGTGTTTAATGGGTACAGAGTTTCACTTTGGGAAGATAAAGTTCTGAAGATGGATGGTGGTGCTGGTTGCACAGCAATGTGAATGCACTTAATGCCACCAAGCTGTGTGCTTAAAAATGGTTAAAATGGTTAATTTTATGTTTTGAATATTTTACCACAATAAAAATGTAAGTAAAATAGAAAAATAAAAAATGAGCTAGTGGGATGAATTGTCCTTTAAGAAAGGCAATTTGGTGGATGAAGACTTCCCAAAGCTGGGTGCAGAAGTGGTGAGGGGTGAGGGAAACACCACGCTGGCTCCACAAGGCAGACCGGGCACTCCCTGGGCTCAAGGTTCTGAGTGGTGGATTCAGAAACAGTGTAAACAGAGGGAGAGGGAAGAGGGTCTAATGAGAGTATGACTTTTGATTAATTGGTATAAAGTAACCTAGCCACAAACATTGATGCCTATTATGTGACAGACATTTGGTGAGACACAGAGAATGAGGCCCAATGTAGAGAGATGGGCTCGTGCTCCATGGAATTTATAATCCAGGGGAGAAAACAGAACTACTCACCCTTTGGTACATGACTGTCCCTGGCTCAGCCCCCTTGGCTCTGCCAGCAACTAGCTGATGACTGTGGGCCATCTACTTGACTTCTCTGCATTTCAGTTACTTTAATCATAAACCAAAGGTGCTAAACGAAAGGGCTGCTGAGGTTACACTAGGAGTTTGTAGGAAAAGATAGCACATGAGGCTGTGCTATAAATGATTACCTTTGAATCTGGAAGACCTCTTGAGAAAAGATCAAAGGCATTTGTTCTTAAAAATTTCCAGGTAAAACCCTCCTTTTTCACAATTGTGAAAACCATGAAGAACGCCCCCATCCAGAAAAGTGAGCACATTCCCATATGCACAAAATACTGCATACAATTTCATAGGCTTCTGAAACCCACCCATAGGAGCCCCCTACTCCAGAGATCCACAAGGCCCAGGTTAAGAACCTTTTATCTAAGACTGAGGATCTAATGTAAAACATGGTGATGATAGTTGATAACACTGTGTTGTGTAATAGAAATTTTCCAAGAGACTAGAACTTTCAACATCAACACATAAAAGAACCTTTGATGTAGTCCTTGGAGATTAGGAAACTAAGAGAAGGGACAACAGAGAAAAAGACCATGGAGCTCTGGGCTGACCAGTATATGCTGATGGTGTGGCTTAGGAAGAAGAAAAAAGCTCCTGTTTGTTAATATAGACTCTGTCTCTAGTTCAGCCTATAACTACTGGGAAAAGTTTTCCAAAAATGGTTCCCTTTCTTTGTGGTGATAAAGGAAGGGCACATCCATTACAACTCAGGAAAAGAGACTTAAGACTGGAAGAACCCTGAGATTGACAGAGGAACTAAAATCCTTGGAAACCCTGTTTAAAAACAAAACAAAACCAGCATTAGAGTATCTTCCTGTCTTCCCCCCTCCAACACCCTCCCCCCTCACACACACACACACACACACACACACACACACACACACACAGACTTTGCTAATATTCTCTAGATACCTTATCAACAAGGGAAGTAGGCTAATGAGATGGCCTAGATTTACAGGACTTAAAATGCAATGTGGAATGTGCAAAGTGGGATGTCTGAGCTCCTTGTATGCAGTAAGTGCTTCTGGGTCTGTCCCTACTGCTGAATAAATGATGCCCGTGAGATCATGCAGTGGTAAGAATAAGGTGAAGAGTACAGTGCACAAAGAGTAAGAGCAGGGGTCCTCAAACTTTTTAAGCAGGGGGCCAGTTCACTGTCCCTCAGACCGTTGGAGGGCCAGACTATAGTTTTAAAAAAACTATGAACAAATTCCTATGCACACTGCACATATCTTATTTTGAAGTAAAAAAAACAAAATGGGAACAAATACAATATTTGTATTTGCATGTGGCCCATGGGCCGTAGTTTGAGAACCCCTGAGTAAGACAGTAATAAATGGGGACAGGATAACTCCAGGGCAGAAAGCTTTCTCTTGCCCAACCATGGGCTAGTGCATGGAGGGAACAGCCAAGGACAGTGGGAATCCAACAATTGCCATAGGCTGGAGGTAGCTGGGAGGCTCTGTGAAGTGCACAGACAGGACACACACCCTCAGGCTGCCCATGGGCCTGAGCAGCTAGAAAACAACTAAGGGGGCCTGTGGTCAACAAACATACAACTGCAACTGAAAGCATTGGAGCAAAGACATCAAGATGAGTAAGTCAATGCTGGAGAGAAGGAAGGGACTGGATTTCTCTGGGGTGACCCTAGCGGGCAGAACTGGGAGTTAACAATGGCCAGGGCTTTCCTAGGACACTGAGTCTGATCTCAGCTCAACTTAGAGAACAACTTTTGAACAACTTTTATACAACTAGAGTGATCCCAAGATGACTGCTGTATCAGAAATTGCCTTAGCTACAAGTAACAGAGTCCCTCCTCCCAAAATAACGTAATCCAGGTAAAAGTTTATTTATCTCTCACATAAAAGAAAGCTGGAGATAGACACTCTGAGCTGGTACAGAAGCTCCACGATGCCATTAAATATGGCACCTTCCATATTTCTGCCCAGGTGGCCTTACTGCTAATTTTCCTACAGTTTTCTCATCATTACAAGATAGCTACTATGGGTCCTGCAGTTTGACTGGGATTCATTTAGCCTGAAACTAATGGTCTGCTTCCTCAGTCACCAAGATCACAGCTTCCCAGCCATCCTCTGAGCTCCTGCAGGGTCCTGACCACATCCCATGGCACCCAAGTGGCTCAGGAAAGCTGAGCATCAGAACCTCCTCTGATAAATTTCTCCAAACATGCCTTGATGAGGCCCTGTCCTGAGTAGGAGTGGGGTCAGAAGAGTCCAAAAGGAGGTCTCCTTTAGAGCTCAGTCATGCATCTCGGCTGGACAAAAGCTCTTGGCTATGGGAGTATCTCTCACGTTATCTAGATAGTCCTCCTCCACTGCTGGTACTCCTTCACTTGAGCCCAAGCTTGGAGTAGAGTGTGGAGAGCTGGGAGCCAGAGCCCTATCTTGTTTTCTTCCAGCTCTGTGCCCTTCTTTTTCCCACTCATCCTCATTCCAGTAGGAGGAAAAGAGAAAAGCAAAGGCACTTACTGACTTAGCCCCTTGGAAAGTTAACCTGACATTTTTATCTAACAACTTCTGCCACGGCCCCCTGCAGAACGTATTTGGCCATCACTGCTTGCATGGGGAGCTGGCATGGCCACAGCAGAGGTGGGAGATGAAGCATGTCAGCAATGACCATCACTGGCATTCAAGTGGAGAAAGTTATATAAAGTTTGATGGCAATAAAGGGCAGATGGAAAGAAAACGTCAAGGCAAATTCTAGAGAACAGGAAGAGGTGAGAATGACCCCTCGGACCCACCAAAGCCTACGCGCTGCTGCATCCCCACATCCAGCCTGGGCATCCCACCACTCTCGCCATCATGCCCAGAGAAAGGCTGAAGGGGATGCTAAAGGAGATAAAACCAGGGTGAAGGACAAACCACAGAGAAGATCTGCCAGGTTATCAGCTAAACCTGCTCCTCCAAAGCCAGAGCCCAGAGGCCTAAAAAGGCCCCTGCAAAGAAGGGAGAGAAGGTACCCAAAGGGAAAAAGGGGAAAGCTAATATTGGCAAGGATGGGAATAACACTGCAGAAAATGAAGATGCCAAAACAGACCAGGCACAGAAAGCTGACAGTGCTGGAGATGCCAAGTGAAGTGTGCATTTTTGATAGCTGTGTATCTCTGGTGTCTGTACAGTTTGAAATACTATTTTTTATCAAGTTTTATACAAATTCAGAATTTTGTTTTACTTTTCTTTAGCTATGTTGTTAGCACACAGAACACTTCATTGTTGTTTTTTTGGGGGGGAGAACATATAGTACGAATAGAAGGTCTCCAAAGCTGGACTGACATGGAGAAAAAAACACCTTTCCCTTCTAGTTTTGAGAGACTTCCTCTTGGTTCCTAGGAGGAGGGATCCCTTGAGGTTGACACACATTAGGCACTTTGGCACAAACACCTTGTGGTGTGGGGAAACTAAAATTCGTTTTTATGTCCCTTTCTCCTTCTCCACCTTAAGCATAGACATTGTCTCCCATAAGCCCAGAGACCTATTGGGACCAGACCCAAAAAAATTGATTACTAGTATAATGGGCTATCTGAACTTTCCGATGTCGCCATTAAGATAGCATCCTTTAAAGCAGCAGCAGTTCCCTTTTTAGATTGTGGATCTACAGATTGATATTCTGCCATTTTCATTTCATTTCCTGAAAGTCAGGGTCGGCTTGTGAAAAGTTGTTAAACAGCATGCTTAATGTGAAATGTTAACTCTCACTCTAAACTTTCCCTGTTCAGAGCATCAGATGAAGATTTCATTGGGTTTTATAGTGGCTTTCCAATTTTGATAGTTCATTAAAGAAGGGAGCTTGAAAGTTGTTGTATACTGTTAGCGATTGCCAGCCCATGTCCTGCCTGAAATACCATGATTGTTTATAAAAAGTATCTCTAATAAAGCTGGATACAGTTTGGCTTGGAAAATAATTTCTGGAGAATGGAGGGTTTTGCTTTTGATTTTGCTTTATGCCCACATTGTCTCCCAAGAGAGGAAATCCCCGTCTGCAGGATAGCCGTGTGGGCCAGAGAAAAGATCTCTGCATTATCAGACAGACAGCCTCCAACACGGGCCTGGCTACTGCCTAGCTCTATGACCATAGGCCAATCACTTCCCACCTCTGGCTGGGCCCCAGTTTCCCATAAGTAAAATGACCTCCAAGTTCCGTTCCAAACCCCAAGTCCAGTGGTTTGCAAGACCATCCAGTTTCTGAAAAGAGGGGCTCTTCTAGGCATGTTGAGGTGGGTGAGCCGTTGGCAAGGTTCTCTCCTGAATGCACAGTGGGAAGAGACTTCGATGATCCCAGAGAGATGGGAGGTAAGTGAGGTCAGGGGTATCATTAAATAACATTTAAAATCCTACCAGATGGCAAATTGTTGGTGGAAGTGGAATGTGGGCCAAGCTTACCACATGAAGAAGGTCAAAAGAGTCAGGTGTTTACCCAAAATAAGAGAAAATATTAAACATGCCAGCTAAGGTTAGGATCCCTGGAACAGAAAAAGGCCTTTAACAGAAAATGACACAAGTTGTTTATGATGTAAAATTGGCCAAGATGATAAGCAAAAAAAACTTTGGGGTGGGGAGTCCAAAGCATCTCCAAGTATAATGGGGCATCAGGAGTAAAGGACCATGAAGAGACAGGCATGGAGGCCGTGTCCTATGGCATAACAGCTGTTAGTTACCGGTGGGTCAGTAGTCAGCTATGGACAGAGGGAATCAAAAGGTACAGCTCCACCCTTGCCCTCAGGAAGATTATGATCCAGCTGGGAGGTGGGGTGGGGAGATCCGGGTGCTAGAAGAAGGCTTGCTCCCTGGATGTGCAGTGGAATCATCTGGTATATTAGTTGGCTAGGGCTGCCATAAAACATACCACAGACTGGAATTTTTCTCATAGTTCTGGGGGCTGGAAGCCTAAGATCAAGGTGTCAGTGGGTTGGCTTCTCTGAGGCCTCCCTTCTTGACTTGTAGGTGACCATCTTCTCCCTGTGTCTTCACATGGTCTTCCCTCTGTATGTCTGTGTCCTAATCTCTCCTTCTTATCCAGATATAGTAGTATTAGATAAGGACCCACCTTAATAAATTACCTTATTTAATTTAATTACGTCTTTAAAGGTCCCGTGTCCAAATATAGTCACATTCTGAGGCACTGGGGACTGGAGAGGAGGATTTCAATGTATGAATGTGGCAGGATGGGGTGGGGGACAAGGACACAATTGAACCCTTAATGTCTGGAAAGCTTTAGAAAGTACTGACACCCAGACTTCACCTTCAGGGATTCAGAGCCTTTGGTTTGGCCTAAGCCCCAAACAACTTTTAGTATTTACAAAGGTTTTCCGTCTCTTTAAAGGCTCCCCAGCTGATTCTCACCCAGTGTTGAAAACATGGACTCCATTGGATGCCAATTGCATTCCAACCCATGTGATGTTAAGTCGAAATCCAGCACAGGTTCCTAAAAGGAGAGCCTGGTCATGGCCTCTGGAGAATTTGACTGAAACTTCCAGGTGGGACTTTGGGGGATGGGAAGATGTGCATTGGTAGACTGAGCAGGGCGAGGCCTGCGGCAACTTTGGGAGCAGGGCATTGCTTGATGGAGTGAACACTTTAATCTCAGGAGTGAAGGCATTGCCTGGTTTGGGGGAGATGGGATTATAAATAAAGCAGTCACCGCAGGCAGGAGCCATGGTAAACTTCTGAGCAGGGGCTTGATGTTGTGAGAGTGACAACCACCCAAGATCAACCAGCAGGATGGACTGGAGGGCCTAAGGAGAGTAACGCCCAAGTGGGGATATTGTCATGACAACAGTACCTAAAATACACACACAATAGGGAAAGGGCATTTCTTCACATAATGCATATACAACCACAACTCAGTAAGAGTTCACAAAGCCTAAAGAATCCTTAACTATGTATATATATATATATATATAAAAAATCATACCATATGTAATCTTTTGTATAGTTCTGAACAGGCCTAATGAATCTATGCTGTTACAGGGTAGGACAATGGTTCTATTCACAGGAGGAAGGAGCCAAGATTGGGAGCACGCTTGAGGACGGCTACCCTACAAGGAGAGGCAAGGCCGGGAAAGCCCCTGAACAAAGGAGAAGTCCGAGGCTGGGCATGGGTCCAAAGGGTATTTGTCTCCTGGCCTCAGGGTTGTGAATGTCTCAAGCCTTAGTGGCCCTTCAGACTGCAAATGCCATGTTCTCTCCCCCAGTGAGGTTGCCTCGATCTGCTGATGAGGGCTGGTTGAAGGCAAAAGAGAAACAGCCCACTCTTGCTGAAATAAAAACCAAGGATGAGCGGCCCAGAAAGATTCTGCACTGCCAAGGAGACCATACAGTGACAGCAAGTGTCTGGATTCAAAAACAGGAAGGGGGAACTAGCCAGCACAGATTTGGACTCGTTCCATGGAAGTAGAATGAATAACTCCAAACCCTGCTATCTCTGACACTTGCAGTGGCCTCTGTGAGTGGGGTAGCTCATTTCCTTGAGAATGTTTTTGTCATTTTGTCATCATGCTTCACACAGTGGGAGGTGGTGGTGGTGGGGAGAGCTGTGAGGGACCACCAGAGGCCAGGTCCTGTTGTGGAAGAAAAGGGAGCAAAGATGGGACCAGAACGGCAGGCTGGGCGGGTCCTGTTTGCACAGACTATCACTGTGTGTTAGTCAGGGTTACTCAGAAAACAAAACTAATATGATTAGATAGATAGACGATAGATAGATAGATAGATAGATAGATAGATAGATAGATAGATAGATGATAGATAGATAGATAGATAGATAGATAGATAGATAGATAGATATTATGAGGAACTGAATCATGTGATTATGGAGGCTGAGAAGTCCAAGATCTGCCATCTGTAAACTAGGGGCCCAGGAGAGCAGGGGTATAATTCAGTCCAAAGTCCAAAAGTCTGGGAACCAGGGAAGCTGATATAGGTCCTACTTGATTCTGAAAGCCCAAGAACCAGGACAGAAGAAGATGGAGAATTTTCCCATCCTCTATCTTTTTGTTCTATCGGGGCCCTTAATGGACTGTATGATGCCCACCCACATTGGTGAAAGCAATTTTCTTTATTTACTCAGCTAACTGATTCAAATGCTAATCTCAGAAAAGACCCTCACAGACACACCAGAAATAATGTATCACTAGCTACCTGGGCATCCTTTAGCCCAGTCCAATTGACACACGACATTAACCATCACACCGTGGTTCTGACCAACGCTGTAAAATAACCTGGGGCAGCCACAGGGTGCAACCATGGCAGGAAAGCCCTGTTTTCCCTCTTTAGGTTTAGTTACAACTGGCTAGTACTGTACTCTATGACCCTTCATTGGGCTGGAGACAGAACATTCTATTCAGCCTTTTCTCCTCTGGGAAATGGGTGGAAGCACTTTGTAATATGTGGATGTGGAATAGACGGGAGAGAGACATACCTGCAATCTGGAGCTTGCTGGGCACAGTGGGGAGATGAGTGTTTACCAGGGGGTTTGAGATGATGGTTATGAAGTTCCTGGGACATAGTAAGATAGCAATAAAGATTAGGTCTCCCTTTTGGTTTAATAGGTAAAAAAAACAGCTCTTGGCTATACAATCCAATTTATTGATTTATGTGGTTATGTCCATCCAAAATTCAGGGGAAGGGAATCTCTATCTGATCCTGATTTCCTTTCTCCCCTGAACTCTTAGAGTACTTTCTCTCTTTCATTCTTACGCAGACTGTATAATTGTTATGGGCGTACACAGCTTATTTCTCCTACTGTACTAGGATAGAGTTAGGCCATTTATTTTGGAGTCCTCAGGACATAGTACAGTGCACAGCACATAGTAGGCGCTCAGGGAATGTTTGTTGAACGCCTGAATGAGTAAGTGAATGAACATTCATCGGAATTAATGGCCATATGATTCTTAGCCTGAGATTGACCTGATACAGGGTCAATGAGGTCAATGTTAGGATTTAAAAGCATTTGAGGACCCTTTGATGGTCTAACACTATTTGGAGCCAAACATGACCCACTTGTCCTCTGGGATGGCTCAGCCATCTATCAATCATCAGTTTCCACTCACCCCTCCTTAGACTGAGACTGTGGTAATATAATGAGTGGTACCTCAGCCACTGGCCTCACTTATCTATGCTGGGCTGGACTCCCCCCACCCCACAGAAGCTCAGGGCCTGGATCCACTGAACCCCAGGAGTCGCTCTGAGAGTGAGGGTCAGCATCTGATGGCACCCACCTGTCAGTCAGGGTGCTCGTGGGAAACACAGGACATAGCCAAAAAAGTAACTGAAGTTTAAAGAAGAAACATGGATAGAATGTCCAACATTCTGTGTCCAACAAGGAAGGGTGATGTGTGCCTAGAAAACAGCAGCAGTGGGAAGCTGCTACTGTCCCTGGGCCTGAAGGGGCAGGAGAGGAAACAGCATTGCTGGACCAGTGAAAGCTGCAGCTACAGAACAGCCATCCAATGACCTTGAGTAGAGGAATGCAGACATTGCCAAAGTTATGGCCGGGCAGGGAATGGAGAAACAAATACATACCCAACCTCTCTATCATCTTTCCCTCTGACCTCCAACTGGTGCTGCCCATTGAGAAGCTAGAGGGCAAGGGAGACCGTGAGGCAATCCATAGCAGTTAAACTCCCAAGTCAAAGGACTAAGAATAGATCTGGAGAGGCAGACAGAGATTTAACAAACCAAACACCCCAAATGAGATCTGCTTCCAGCCAAAGGAAACCCTGAGCAGGGGCACCAGGAACAGCCCTGAAACGTTAAGTGTATGCCAGCTCCATAAACACTCTCCATGACCCTACTGCAGTGATGGTGAACCTATGACACACGTGTCAGAGGTGACACACGAACTCATTTTTTTGGTTGATTTTTCTTTGTTAAATGGCATTTAAATATATAAAATAAATATCAAAAATATAAGTCTTTGTTTTACTATGGTTGCAAATATCAAAAAATTTCTATATGTGACACGGCACCAGAGTTAAGTTAGGGTTTTTCAAAATGCTGACACGCTGAGCTCAAAAGGTTCACCATCACTGCCCTACAGTGTGCCAGGCCTTGGGGAGGCACTGGAGAGTCAAAAGCCTAACCAGAATTTCCCTCAGTCCTGGGAGAGAAATAAAAATTATTTTTTATACTTCTTGAATCTGATGGCAACCCCAGAACACGAGGTGGGACCCCAACCTGCAGTCTGTGACCCAAGTTGCCCCCCAAATTCTCCAGATCTATATCAAGTCATGTAGTAACCAGTAATTCATGGTGGGTCATAGCTATGAGACACTTTCATATTATTTTATGGAATCCCAACATAGTCCCATGAGAGATATAATAACTAATATCCCTCTCCACCCACTCTACATTTTTTCAGGTGAAAAAAACTGATTAACAGGTCTGAAAACAACCCAAGTTTCATGACTGAAAACCCTACCCTCTCTCTTTGCCTGTGAGGAAGGGTGGCTGAAGGCCTGACCAGGCTCCCAAATTCACCCTGCTTCCCAAATACAGGCTTGAGGATCCTAATACAGGCTTGAGGCTCCTAAAGAAGAGCAGACAGAGCTCAGAGGGTCAAGCTGGACCACACCACAGCTGCCTGAGCAAAAAAAAAGTGATGAAGGCACCTGCTAAGGGGAGAAGGTACCCTTGGCTCCTCTCTGACACAAGCCCATTCACTCACCTGCTACATAAGCTCAACCACATGTCTACCCCCTCTTCTCTGCAAACAGTTCAGAATAGATGCTCTCCCAGAATCCATGGCTGTGGACAAGAGAAGCAAGCTTCTCAGCATATGGACCACAGGACAATATGCATCCTACAGGACAACCTGGCAACTTTGAGGCTCCTGCAAGCATATGAACTGATTCTCTGGGATAGTGACTAGTTGAAGATCAAATCAAAGAAAGCAAGACTGTCAGAGTATAGAAAGTGAGTGTGGGGGGAAAAAAAGAAAGTGGGTGTGGGTATGGTGTTGTTTCTTGGTTTCCATGACTGTCCAGGGACACCCCAAAGTTACTGGCATTGCTCAAGTACCACTTGCTGGAGCTGAAGGAGGCCCTAGGTTTGGCAGGGCAGTTGGCAAAATAGTACCAAGTCCCTGGGCTCTTGCTGGATTAGGAGGCCATCCAAGGGTTTAGTGGACATCCAACAGGAATGGACCTATAGGCATAGTTGCTCCAGCATTACTGCAGCCCCGCCCCATCTGTGGGCAGAGCAAACCCACCTCTAGACATTATGGTTCTTCCACCTGGAATGAGCCCACTAACCCCAACTTGGATTTCTCCTCCTCAATAAGCACGGCCTCTCCAGTCTCCTTGGGACCCTCCTCACCTGGAATTAGGAGCCCACCTCCCACAGGAATGCATCCACCCAGGCCCTAGGTAGTGTTGAGCCTTCTTGACCACTTTTTTCCTGCCATAACTAGGTGAAAGTGTGCACTGTTTGTGAGCTTTTTGTCTCCTCTTTGCTACATTTACATGGCCAATAATAATAAATGCACAGAATGCTTGAACTAGGGGTGAGGTGGGGACAAGCAGAAGCTTGGGAGTCAGAAGACTAGCTCTTCAACCTGATTCTGCCATGAGGAAGTCACTTCATCTCACTGGGGAAGATGTGGGAAGGAGATGAAGGCCCAGGTGCTTTCCAAGTGACCTTTGAGCTTCAGTGCCTGTGATCCCATTACCTCCGCCAAGAGGATCACCTTCTACATATCCAGCCCCCTCCCAAGTTAACCTCTGGGCTTTTTCACCCTCCCATGCATTGCCATCCCAACCCAGCCCTAGAGACCCAATGCTTCTTATACCTCCTGTTCCCTCTTAGGTATCTTAAGGAACCATAACTCATAAACTTGTGTCCACACAACTTTGCCTGTGAGGAAGGGTGGCTGAAGGCCTGACCAGGCCCCCAAATTCACCCTGCTACCCAAATACAGGCTTGAGGATCACCTCCCTCAGGAATGCATCCACCCAGGCCCTAGGAATGCATGCACCCACAATTGTGTATGAGGCCAATTCATCCCACTATTACCTACTGAATACCTACTAGGTCCTGGGCATTTACAAGAAAGAAGACTTCTCAGGACACAGTTCTCTAATATTTTACTCTCCAGGCAACTATGAAACAGAGAAAGGGAAAACCTTTTGATTTAAACAACTCTGATAGTACCCCTTCCCCTCCACTTCCTTCTCCTTCTCCTCCCTGCACAGAGCTGCTGGTCAAGGAGGCAGGTGCTGGAGGGGTGGGGGTGCAGAGATGATGGAGGGGGTGGACCTTCTTTGCTCTGTTCTTACAACTTTTCAGTAGGTTTGCAACTACTGTACTTCAAAATTAATGTTAGTTACTTTAAAAACATGAATAGTGGAGACTCAAGATTTGCTGGAGGACAGTAGGCGGAATGCTTAAAGGCAGCAGGCACCAGAAGAGCCCCCATTGACCTGTGGACAAAACCATCCCCACCGAAGAGGCTGACACAGGCCAAGAGACCAGACTGGGAGATGGTGACCTGGCCCTGCCACTAATCCCATTGTTTTCTGAGCAGCTCTCTGTGGATGACCTGCCTTCTGCCAGGTGAGGTGTGGAGTGCTGTGTGAGTGTGGATGAGTTGCTTTACCTCTCTGGGCCTCAATTTCCTCATCTGTAAAATGAGTTATTTAACTCAGTGATGCTTATGGGTCCTTCCAATGTTCACCCTTTCTGAGTCGGTAAGGAAGACTCCAGGGACCCTCATGTCTAGGCATTGGAGAGAGGTACTGGGGGAATGTAGGATGGGTTAAGGCTTGCTTTGCCCATGAGGCAAAGAGAATTCAAGCCAGTCCCCCTCAAAGCCCCAGTGCTACTCTTTCGGAGCTTAAATGAATTGAACTCATGAATGTCTGTCTAAGCCCAGTCACCACTCCTGCAGAGAGACATCACCACCTGCCCTGCAGTGTTGTGGTGGCGGTACCTGCACCTTCCTGCCCTCAGTGCCTTCCTCTTCCCCTTCCCCTTCCCCCTTGAGGCATCTCAGGACCCGCCAGCCCCTGGAGCCTGCTTCATAATGACCTCCTTGGATGAAAGGCGCTGGGGCAACAGGAAGGACTGTTGTTTTAACTGCTCTGCGTTTCCTCCCTTTGTCTCTGGCATTATAAACAAGCCTATTCCCCAAAGCCACATCTGATAATCCAGCTGCGGGAGGTCAGCGGTCAAGCAATCAGAAATGCTCTTAGCTGGGATTAGGTAATTCAGAACACGGCCTGATGCCGTAGCCTGTCGGAACCAACCCAACCTCGCTGTCACTGAGGCTGTCTGGGCACAGATGCCCCTCGGGAAGCTGCCAGGTGCCCAGAAGAGCAACAGCGAACAGGGCAAAGGTCAGCCTGTCAGCCTGAGACAGCTCCCAAGCCGGCCCAGCCGCAGGACCTGAGGCCATGACAAAGGCCCTGTTTGGGGAAGCTCTTTGCACCCACTCTCAGCTGGTCCCCACAGCAACCTTGTAAAGGAGACAGACAGGTCGAGCATTTTAGTGCACAAGATCATGAGGCCAGAGAGGAGAAAGGCCTGCTCAGGGCCCACAGAGTAGAACCTTCTGGGTCAGGTTTCTAGACCCAAACTCAAGACTTGCACACTCAGGGGCATCAGCTTCATGTTCCCCAGCCCTCCAGCTTGTCACAAATCCTGCCGAGTGACAGGTCCTCTGGCCCCCGAGTAGAGCTATTTATCTAAAACACTGTTTATCTAATACAATTCATCATCAAGGCAATTAGATGATAAATTTAATGAGCATTTACAGTGTGAGATGTTATGTGAGGACCAGAAGACTCTTCTAGGTCTTTTTGGCAATAAATAGAGGAATAAACATACCAATAAAAAGTAGAGTCAAAAGAACGTCCTCTGTCATTGGGCAACCTACTTGATACATGCTAGAGCCGGTGGGCAAACTACGGCCCGCGGGCCGGATCCGGCCCCATTGAAATGAATAAAACTAAAAAAAAAAAAAAGACCGTACCCTTTTATGTAATGATTTTACTTTGAATTTATATTAGTTCACACAAACACTCCATCCATGCTTTTGTCCCGGCCCTCCGGTCCAGTTGAAGAACCCATTGTGGCCCTCGAGTCAAAAAGTTTGCCCACCCCTGTCTAGATGCTCTGGTTAATTACTTCTCTGCTGAGATTTCCTGCAAGAAAGAGTTAATGTGGCTGGAACTTGTGGGAACTTATCTCCCACATAGGCTCGTATTTCCCTAAATTGGTTGAGACAGGAGGGGAAAGAGAGGGGGAAATAGGAAGAGAGAGAGGAAAAATGGATTAGTTTCAAGATCAAAAGATGCTCAGAGATCCAAAAGGAAACACAAGCTCCGGGGGTGGGGGGATTTCCAAGACTGTATCCTCCTGATAAGGAAGTCGTTCTTGGGATGGCCCCACCCTCCTGTCTGCAGCCCCAGGCCGGGTGCCCTCCGCAGAGTGGCAATGGCACCCATTCCTGGAGCTGATGGCCTGAGAGGCCAGAGCAGCTTAAGAGGTACAGACCCAGACCTAGGGAACATGTCCTAAATCCGCGACAGGAAAAAACAATTGGCAAACACCTGCTTTGTAATATTTTGTCAGTTTCAGGTATGTCTTAATGTGTGTTTAATATGTGAACACAAAAGTATGGGCTAACCTTGCCTATGCAAATTAAACACACATGCAAACACACTTCCATTTATCCACAGGCACTTGGGCAGGATGAAGTAGGAAGGAACTCTCCATGGATGCTGGAGACTTAAACAGAAATTTGAGTGAATCAAACAGGAAAAAAAAAAAGTTAAAGAAAGAATTGCAATAATCCATTCCTTTGAATTTTTTTCTTACAAAATTAGATTAAAATTCCTACTCAGATTGTTTGAGGGTTGGCATTATTGGGGCCAGATTTGAGAACAAATAAGGGGTCTCACCAGATAGAAGGACACAGATAAATCCATCAGCTGCTCGACGGATTAATGGGAGGAGCTATCACTGGGCAGCTGGGCCAGCTGTTCTCACCTGTGCTCACAGAGAAAGCACACATTGTGTCTGCTGAGTGTTATATTTGCTCATCCTCAGCTCTGGTCTTTGCAACCCCATCATCAGCAGGAAAGGTAATACAAGGAGGAGGGAGGGAGGGAGGGGAAGGGGAGAGAGAGAGAGAGAGAGAGAGAGAGAGAGAGAGAGAGAGAGAGAGAGAGAATGGACATTGTGTAACCTAAGATTCAGGTAATACAGTTGTGTTAACCTGTCACACCTCTTTCCCTTTGCTTCCCACCGATATTTTCAGTTTGTTTAATAAGCCCTGCTATTTGAGCATCTTATCATGGACATTTTTGTTTCATGACCCCAAGGAAGGCTTGGATCAACTATACTCAGAGTACCAGTGTGTCAAGGTATCCCCATTCAACAAATCCAAAGGATGCATGGCATTTAACTTGGTGAAGACAGTACGAAAAGCATTTCAAGTAGAAGGAACAGCATGAGCAAAGGCCCTGTGACATTTTCTTCCTTTTCGGACATGGTGTTGGCAGAATGTTGCATGGGATGTATTTATTACAGGGTGCTAAATGGTCTGGGTGTTTTCTGGTTTTACTTTACTTGTTTTTATTTAAAACAAACAAATAAATAAAGCTACCACGAAATGACACCGGTCATAGGGATGAAAACTGGAAGATTTTACAGTGGGGTTGACAGGAGCCTTAGACTGGCCCAGGAAGGAAAGATGCACAATACAAATGCTTACCTCTGTAGTTTCTGAATTAGCAATGATACTATTCTGACAGTGAGGCCTCATATAGCTCAGATAGTTGGAGAATGAGCCATTTACATAAGTCAACTTCCCAGGTAACAAAGGATGTATTTCATCAAATACCAAGATATTTTTTTTCTGGGCCGTAAATCATTCTAAACATGTTTTGAAGAATTTGTAAGTAGGAAAGAGATTGTTATAACGTTAACCTATAAAATAACATACAACCGTTTTCATTCAATATGCAGCCAATGCAATGCCCTGGCTCGCCAAATCCTGTGTTATATTCCTCCTTCCTAGTGTATGAACACACTTCCTGTCCCCTGCAGTCAGGGCGCCCTGGTGGCCAGCTTTTGCCAATGAAATGTGAACAGACATGACACGTGCCATTACTATGCTGAGGCAGTGAATGTGGAGACCTCGAGTTGGGACAGCAGAGCCAATTAAAGCAGTTTGGGTCCCCGAGTCCCCATGTATAGGACAATAGCCCCAGAGAGATAAATGGATTGACAATGATCCTGTGTAATTGAGAAATAGTTTTCTGTTGGGTTAAGCCACTGAGGTTTGTCTCTGCAGCATTACCTAGCCTATCCACACTAATACATATTATAAACATGAGAACAACAAAATAAAAATACACATTTTTTAAAAATATGCATGGTCCTAACCGGTTTGGCTCAGTGGATAGAGCGTCAGCCTGCGGACTGAAGGGTCCCAGGTTCGATTCTGGTCAAGGGCATGTACCTTGGTTGCGGGCACGTCCCCAGTACGGGGTGTGCAGGAGGCAGCTGGTAGATGTTTCTCTCTCATCGATGTTTCTAACTCTCTATCCCTCTCCCCTCCTCTCTGTAAAAAAGTCAATAAAATATATTTTAAAAAATATATGCATGGAAAAAACACTCCAAAATATTTATAATTCTGTTTTTAGATGATGGCACCTATGAGATAATTTAAAAAACCTTTCGGGTGTATATTTAATATTTTATAATGTAATATTACTTTAAGTGGTAAAAATAATTTTCTTTTAAAAGCCCCAAAAGTTATTGTTGCAGGTATAGACACATAGATGAATGAAACAGAATAGAAAACCCAAAAATAGACCCACAGAGATATGTTCAACTGATTTTTGACAAAGATGCAAAGCGAGAAAGGATGGCTTTCTCAACAAATGGTGCTGGAACAATCAGAGAGTCATTTTCAAAAAAAAAATTAACCTCTACCTCAAAATCTTATACAAAAATTACCTCAAAATGAATGCATGGATGGATAGAACAAAGACTAGAAGTTCCCCCCCCCCAACCCCCCGCTCCTTCTTTCTCTCTAAAATCAATCAATCAATAATTTTTTAAATGTCAGAACGGTGTGGTTTTTATTCTGCCCTCAGACTGAGAAGTACCGCCAGGCAGCGCAGGCACATTTGGGTCAGTCGGAATTGTCTGCGCCGGGGCCTCCTGAGCCAGCTAGCTGAAGTGAAAGCTAAAAAGCAAGCAGAGTGCTGTTAGGCAGCATAAGCCAGAGGACTTATGCTCTAGCAAAACTTACCAATTTCTAAAAAAAAAAAAAATAGTTTTAAAGAGGAAAGTCAGGGAAGTTCGTTTTCTTTCTTCTTTCTTTTTTCTTTATTTAAGGCAGAGCTTTCATCAAGACACAATGAAGCTGGGAGCTGCCCAGGTGAAGTCAAATTTGGGGTGTTCTCCCCACTTACTAGTTACATAATTTGGGAATTAACTAGGCTCCCAAGCCTCCATTTGCTCATCTGAAAAAGAAAATTAAAATGACCCCAAGTTTTACACGAGAGCATGTGTTTGAGAACACCTGGCACACAGCAGGTGCTCATGTTCGATCTTTCCTTTCTGATGGCTCCCCATCTGACTTCTTCCAGAGGATGACCAATTCGCTGGGAGGCCGCTGCAAGACCTGGGGATCCGTGATGAGAGACACATTCTTAGCTTCTCAGAAAGGAGGAGAGAGCATGTATACGAATGTCCTAGAAAAACATCAACAATGTCTTCCCATCTGTCTCTTTTTTCCAGATGACAAAGAGTCTGGGAAGAGCTGGAATGTGGTGTTTCCTGCCTGGGAGAGGAAAGCCGGTCCCAGGACCAGGAAAGAGGAGATCCAGGTTCTACCAACAACCTAATGTGGGAGCTGGAAAAACATTGCTTCCTCCCCTGGGGGCTTGCCAGCTACCTCTCACCTGGGCAGGTGGTGGTGTGTGGCGAAGCATCCAGTTCCAGAAACATGCGGATAGATCCATGCAATTCAGAGAATGGAAGCAACTGGAATGTTACAAGGAGGTGATTGACAAGACCAGAGCAATAAAACTGGGTGCAGTCTGTGTCATCCTGGCACACATGGCTAGGGGTGGGCTGAAAGGGAATGGGCGGTGGTGAGGGAGGGCAGCAGAGCCTTCCAGCATCTGTCAGCAAGGAGGTGTGCTGCCAGATTTGGGATATGAGGAGGCCCTGCGTGTCCTGAGAGCAGCCAGCTCAGTTCTGCCTCTGGGAAAGCTTGTAGCTCCCTGACCCTCTTCTCCAGGAGGTCCCGGGCTCCATTCAAGGGCCAGGCAACTGGCATTGCAGGGAGTGCTTGGGACTGGGGCCAGGTGACCGGATGCAGCCTCATGGGGGCAGTGAAGACTCAGGGACTTCTCTGGACTCTGATTTCTTCTCCAAAAAATTGAAGAAGCCAGACATGGTGGCCCCTAAAGAGTCTGCCCGCCTTGAAGGTCTGTGTGTCTGTAGGAAGCCAGTGACTTCCAAATTGCAGCTCCCAGAGTGGGGCCACCTGCATCACTGCCTCCTACCCCTGCTGCACCCCTGCCGCACCCCTGCCCTTTGAAGGTGCATAGAGACCGCGCGGCCTGGTTCAGCCCTCTCTCAACTATATGCAGCTCTGTGATGACCGAGAGTGTCCTGGGTCAAGGGCAGGCTACAGCATCTTGAACAGAGACACAGAAGCAGCCCTACCTTCCCTAGCTTTTGGCTGGTGTGTTCACCTCTCTGGGCCTTTGCCTTTTCACTGTTTTTCATCAATAAAATAAAATAAAATAAATCCCTGCCTATTCCACCGGCTTGCCCTAAGGATGCCATGAAGGTGACTGAGGGGAGCTCTGTTGATGCTGTCACAGCAATTCTGAAACCCGGCTACCTAGTAGGACCCACCCAGAGCCCCGCTCAGAGGCCCTCACTGGGTTGGCACTCTGCTGTTATTGCACTAAAGATGAAGAACTCAGCCAATTATCTGGTTTATATAACACTAACAACCAGTTTGAGTGATTTTTGTCCTAATGATCATTTATTTTAATGTTGTTTGGCATAACATTGAGTGAGCCCATACAGTGCTCTCTTGGATTTTCATAATGCTTCAGGTTCTTGTGGGGACGAGAAAATAAATACATAAATAAATACTAAGAAATCTTTCATTCATTTCTGTAAAGATCTCCTCCAAATAAGTGGTTCCCAAACATCAGTCTTCAACACAAACATATGCAAACCATGAGATTTTGGTTGAAGTCACAGATTTTCCAAACACTCACTGTAGGACTGAATCCAAACCTCTGCGGGTGGGGAATGGGGAGGAGCCATGGCTCCAGGTGATTCTGACACCTGGCCAGGTTGGAGAATCACGGCTAACTCATCCCGGATGAGCACATCCTGCCAAAAAGGAAGGCCTCCGGGAAGGGAAGTCGTGTGACCCTGAGCCTTCGGCTCCCACTTCCTGGGCCTCCATGCTTCCAACTGTGAAATGAGACACCTGTAAATGATGGGCTGTGGTGATCCTTGGAGACATACCCCGAAGGCAAGGGTCATTTCCCATTGGGCAAGGGAGGGCAGTCCCTCTGTCACAGCCCTGTCAGGCGGAGGACACATTTGACATTGACTTTCTCCTCCCAACCTGCTTGCCCTTTGTCTTGCTCTGGGAGCCTGATTCCTTCAAACCTCTGTGGCTGCCCTGCCCCATCTTCATTCTTGAGAACATGATAGAACCACCCCTGCAGCTCAGAGCTTAGAGTCTGGTCTGGGAGACAGGTGAGGACCAAACTGTATGAGGAGAAGCAGAAGGTGCCATGCAGACAGCATTGCGTTGTCAGAGCCAGGAATATTGCTGAGAGGCTGCGGTGATGAGGATCTCAGAATAGCAACATTGTTTAGGGGTCACTTTCCCTGCCAGCCTGATTCCCCCATTATCCCCACTGGGGATCAAGCCCACAATCCAGGCATGTGCCCTGACCAGGAATTGAACCTCGACCTCCTGGTTCATAGGTCAATGTTCAACCACTGTGCCACACCGGTGGGGCTATATATCACATTTGTTCATCAATCCACCCATCAATAGACACTTGAGTTGCTTCCACCTTTGGCTATTGGGAATAAGGCTGCTTTGAATATGGGTTCAAATGTCTGTTTGAGATCCTGCTTTCAATTTCTGTTGTGTACAATACTGAGAGGTGAAGTTGCCAGATCCTATGTTTATTTTTTGAGGAATTTCCATACTTTTTTCCATAGTGGCTATACCATTTTGCATTTCCACCAACAGTACACAAGGGTTCCAATTTCTCCACATTTTCACTAACCCATGCTCTTTTAATAGTGGCCACCTTTATGGCTCCTGTTGTTTTTCAGTGTAGGTCCCCAGGCCCCTCCCCTAGAGGTGCTGTGCTTCTTATGTGCCCCGGGCAAGTCTGACACAGAAATAGTTTTGAGAACCTCAGCTCTGAAATCCTGTAGTTACAGCATCTTTCTCCTACATGGATCTGATCCATATTTCCAAGCTTTTAAAATGAGCATCACAAGGAATGGCATCCAATGACGTCCAAAGCCCTGGGTTCTTTGTTTCCAAGTGGCCTCCATGTCTTTGCCAATAAAACAAGAGCTTCAAACCAGAAGAGCAGAAAGGTCCCTTTGGCCTTGCTGTTCTCTGACTCTTCTACTGGATAAGAGACTCAATGGGGAACTCGTGTAGGGAAATCACTTTTACTGAGCATGGACACACACACAGGGGATTGGTCACAATCTTCCACTTTCTGTGTTTATCCCTCCCCAATTCCACAGGTACCTCCCCTAGAGACACCTGCAAGGGTATCAACCTCACAGCTTTCCCACAACACTTAACAGGAGTGAGGAGGGGTCTTCAGGGCCAAGGACATCCACTTGCAGCCTGACGGGCTGTGAACATTCCCTCTCCTCCCGGCCCTGCTTCCTTTCAGAGCTGGTGGCCATCCCTGAGACCAGACCTTAGAATAAAAAAACACCTGGTGGGGTCTTCCCTTCCCTTAGAAAACCCTTGGATCTGCCACTCTAAGGGCAAAGCTCCTACAGAGAAAGAAGAATGAGTTTGGAACAACCCACAGACATGACTTTCTTAGAATGCCCCCAAACCTATTCCACTACAAAACCCTCCTCCTTCTTCTTCACTCTCCCCATCCACACTTGCTGACCAAACCACTTCAATAATGGCAGTTACAGCTTCCTTCTTAAGAAAAACGTAGGTATTTGTCAGGCACCTGAGGCACTGGCCTTATGGTAGACTCAGGAGGATACACCACACACCAGAGTAACGCTGTGGTGTTGACTTGTGAATCCTCAGGGTCAGGCACTTTGCCTGGGAAAAACCCTATGGCCTCTGAGTCCACCAGGCTGTGGTCTCCCCTGACCTTTTAGACCCCGCCTTGCCAGGACAGGGAGCTGGATTGTCCTAGAGAGCTCAGTTTCTCTTGCAAAAGTTCACAAATACCAACTTAAACAGCCTTTTAAGATTCTGCCGGGGGCCCCTGCTAGCTATGCTCCCAGTTACAGGAAGATCTCACCATATTGTTAGTAGATGTGTTAGTAAAGCCCTTAAGGGTATGCTTCCAACTGGAAAGAGACACTGGAGTGCAGCAGACACTGTTGGTCTCCTCCCTGGCCATTCCCACACCACTTTCTCACTTGCTGGCAAAGGCATGATTGGGGTAACCATGTGTTTCTTGGGCCTCTTCCCATAGAGGCCATAGAGGTTGCATATTGACTCATCTAATCAAGTCATGTAATTCCATCTCCATTGTCATAGGGCATGTGATACAACACTGGCCAACATGTGGCTTCTAAGGAAGAATGTGTATCCTTTAAAAGGAATACAAGTTAGGGATTTATCTCTTCCTGCTTTTGATTGTTGTTGAGTGTGGATGGGACGTTTGGCACTGCTGCAGACACCTTGTGGCCATGAGTAGAGGCCTAAGAGAATTCCAGAGTCTTAACGTGGTCAAGCCACTGAGTTAAACAACCCTGAAACCACCCTGCCTCTATACTTGTTATACCAGACAACAAACCCCATATCTTAAAGCGACTTTTAGCTGGGAATTCTGTTACTTGCAGCCAAAAGCAACCGAAGAAAACAGTGGCCCAACAGGCAGCTTTGACCCAAGGGGCCAACAGGACTCAGGGCAGCATCAGCAGTGTATTGAATACTAACTTGCGTTCACATTTGCAATCATGACCTGCCACATGACTAAGACTGGCATCCACAATAAACCCACTGGCCATCCTGTCATAGTGTGGATGAGGAAATTGAGGCTTAGGGAAGTTATAAGAACAAGAATCTATAGTTCTTTATATTTCACAAATTGCTTTTACATAGATCATCTCACTTAATCTTTATAAAAATTACTATCATTATCCCCATTTATAGGCAAGTTAAAATTGATGGAGAATATTAAGTGATTAATAGGCATACTGTGTTTTATAGTGCTTTCCACATCATAACTTGTTTAACTATCACCTGTAACTCTGACCTGTAAGGTAGAAGTTTATAAATGAAGAAGCAGGCTCAGATGGGTCCATTCACTTGGCCAAGCTCCAGGGCTGCTCTTCCTACACCAGCAGTTCTCAAGACAGAGGCCCTGGACCCACAGCCTCAGCATCCCTGGGAGCTTCTTAGAAATGCAAATTATCAGGCTCCACCCAGACGCACCGAATCAGAAACTCTGGGGTGGATCCCAATAGTCTGCACTTCACTGAGACTTCTAGATGATTCTGACCCACACACATGTTTGAGAAGTGATTGCTTTGCACCAAGGTTACTCCTCAGTGATTTGTCCAAGTTACCCTGCCAGGTTAGCCAGAGGTGTTCATCAAGGGCCAAGTGCTCTCTCTAATACAGAAATCGGAGGCTAAACTAAAAAAAAAAGAATATGGGCTGTGCCTCCCCAACCATAAAGATAAAAGCCAAGAGACAAGATCATAGTTGTTGATCTAAGACTGTAAAATGGTGAAGCATATGCTATACTATAAGTAAAAGATTGTCCTTCAACCTTGAAAAAAATTATGCTGGGATCAATAAGCAGAGACAATATATACTGTTGTATACAACACATAGTCACCTAACACCCAACTAGTGGGTGTCCAACACCACATATCCATTCCAGAAGAGCTGAAGACTCTTCTGAAACTGATTATGATTTTTTTGAGAAGAGAGATTATACATATGGATCACCTACTATGCACCAGATATTTACAAATATGACGTCATCAAAGCTCGAGCAATTCTTCCCGGTAAGGGTGTAATACTACCACGTTGTCTTTAAAGAACCTGGGGCTCAGAAAGCCTAAATAATGAGTGGTGAAACCACTATTCAAATAAAGAAATAGTTTTCTCCAAATTTTGAATTCTTTTGGCTACTTCACTTTATTATTGATCATGTTGCATCTGGGAGAAAACCTTTCAAAGCAACCCACATCTAACACCTAACACCTAACATCTAACACCACATCTAACCCTCTGCAGCCTTGAGATTGGCTAGTTCCCCACTTAAGATCCTCTTTGCTTCTGTACCTCCACTTTCCACCTCATGTCCCTGCCTCTCCTCCTGAGGGCCAGGGTCTGCATGACACTCATTTTTTTAACCCTTGTGGAGCCTAGCATAGGGCTCTGAACGTAGCAGAGACCTGAAGATGTTTACTTAAGACAATTTAGACACTGGTGTTGGGGAAAGGCCCTGATTTGGGGGGTATGATGGCATTAAAAGGAACCATGTTCTCCCAGCATGACCCCAGTGCCTCAGGCCACTGCTGGACAAATGAACCCTTGGTCTGAGCCAGAGTGAAAACTCTTTTTGTTCCTGTGGGGTTGGACCATATCAGCCCAGCACCTTCTGCAAGCCACAGGTTGGTTGCTCAAGAGAGATTGTTGACAGATTGATTTACTGGCTAATTTATGCGACATACTTACCCAATGACATAGGCATCTTGGAGGGAGTTCAGAGGAAAATAACCAAGGTGATCAAAGGATTGGAAAATGTGCTTTACAGGGGAAGGTTCTAGGGACTGGGGTTATTTAACTTGGAGCAGAGAAAGTTGCATAGACTATGGCGCTGGAAAGAAGCTATGGCTTGTTTAGTCCAACCTGCTTGCATCTGACCTGGGAGACCAAGGCCCAGAGCAGAACCAGATCAGGGCTCTGCTTTGTGATGGCTGGTCCAGTGGTCTCTCTACAGCACCAGGTCTCCCCAACCAGCATGTGCATAAACACACACACACACACACACACACACACACACACACACACACACACATACATTTAAGCACTAAGCTGCTGAAAATGGCAACCTGCTCTTCTCTCTCACCACGGTTAGACTAGAAGAGCAGGTCAGTCTGCGGTCACCACAGTTGATAAGAGGATTTCTGGATGGTGTCTGTATATCTAAGAGGGTAAATAGAGAAGGATATGGGTTATACTTCTCTGGAGGTTGCCCCGAGCAGGGGATATTCTCCCTATCTGAGGTGCACTCTGGGCTGTGGGAGGGGACCAAAGGCCCTCACAGAGACACCTCCACCTTACACCTTTGGGAGGCAGTGGCTTTTGCTCCCTTCTTCATCTTTGGTGAATTTCCTGTTCTGTGGAGGGAGCCTTCAGTGTGAGGGGAGTCAGCAATGGGCTATGGAAGGTACAGAACCTTGTGAGGCATGGGGACAGTGTGTGTCAATCACACTTGACTTGGCCGAGGGCCTGCCCTCACTGGCTGTGTGCCTTCTGCAAGTCACCTACCCCCAGTCCTAGGCCTCTTGGCCAGTCAACCCTGAACAGGAGGATGGCGCTTGCCTTGCTCAGGAATGACCATAAAAAGAGCATCAAGGAAGAAAGAGGTCTGAGGCAGACCCGAGTTTGACTTTGTGGACCATCCATAATTTCATCTCTGGATGAAATTTCATCATGCCTCACGTTCTTCTTTTGGAGAGATGGTCCTAGCGATGGCCACCTTCAGTGAGGTCATTCCTAGGGACCCCCAAGCCCCATTCCAAGCTCTATATTCTCCTTGGCCCTTCATAGCTTTCTCTTGAAGTCTTGATCCCCTCAGAAGCAAATGTGTTCCCCCAAAACCCCTCACACAGCTGGTTTCACCCTGCAGGAATTGAGTCCCCCCCCCCATCCCCACCCCCACCACACCAACAACCGGAGAAGGGTCTTTGGGAGGGACTCCTCCCTCTCTGGCTCCAGTGACTGCACTGTTCACCCCCCACATCCAGGTGAGAGAACCAGACAGACTATACTATTAACATCCCATAAACCAGCGAGCAGGAGCCTGAATCTCAGTCGTGCCGTGTTGAAACATGACAACACCAAATAGCCCAGCAGGCTGAGGGAAGAGCCCCAATCTTGCATCACCACAAGCATCCTGCTCAGACGTCCCTCCCAGAGTTTCAGCCTGAAACGCCTCCCCATTTGTGGTGACTTCCCAGCGCCAAGACACTCTGCCCCAGCTGGGCGACCCACAAGACCCCAACTCACCATCCTCCGGGGAGAACAAGGACATGCTCGGGTCCCTGAGCTCCCTGAGCCCCAGGGGAAAGTCAGGCCACTCTGAATGTCGCCTCTCTCCCCACAGCTGGTTCGACCTCCAGGAATGGCAGCTGGTGGTTCTCCTCCGGACAGTCCTCACGGCCACTCTCCTCCGCTCAAGAGCCCAGAACCCCAACCTGCCCTGCCTCCTCGGCCCAGGCAGACAGCCCATTTGCACTGAGGCCAGCCATGCCGCAGTGCTCTCAGAACAGGGCTGGATTATTACAAACCCAAAGAGGATTAGTGGGGGACACCATCTGCAGAGAGAATAATTAGCCTAGTGAGTTTCACAGATTGTTCCTGGCCTTCTGCCTAAGGGTACTCTCTTTCCTTCAAGACTGTTAAACACAGTCCCATGGGTATGCAGGGAGCCCTCCCAGCCCTGGGAGCTCCCACCCGATTCCTGTCACCTGGGTGCACCACAGGGAGTCTGTGCCCGCGGGGGTGCCGTTCCACAGGGAGTGTCCCACAGGAACTTGAGTCTTGCGTTAGGGACAGAGGGAAAAAGGTGGCTCGCTGGTTGCCACCTCCCCAAATAAAGCAGAAAAAAAAACACAATAGTGTCCCATGAGACAGGAATTAGGTACATGGAGGCCTGAGAAAACCAGCTGCAGGAAACCCGTACATCAGCTGTTTTCTCCACCAATGCCAAATAGCCAGTTCCTCCTCCCAGGACCCTCCTTCCTGATCTTAGACTAAATTAATCATTGAAGCCCAGGATGATCGAGCCCACTCTCTCTGAGGGCAGAAAACGATTCCTTCTTAGAATATCCTTGTTTATGTGCAGGGTTGCCCGGGGGCAGGGATGAACTATGTGAACTGAAGCCAGTGGTTTCCACCCTGGGAATTAATTAGGTTAAAGAGCCACCTGTGGACACAATCGGGACTGAGACTGCATTGTCATCAAGAGGTAAAAACTGAGCCAATGTACGTTCCACATCAATATGACTGATCCATTCTGCCAACAAAATCACTCAAGGCTTACAGCTGGCTGCCAGTCACGGCCATTCAGTCCAAACGATCAGATGTGCATGGATACAGGCTATAGTGTGGCACTCACTCTGTGTGTGAAAACTGGCTGTGGTAGTCAGGGTTCTCCAGAGAAACAGAACCAATAGGATATATACAGGTATATAGGGAGAGGTTTATTATGAGGGATTGGTTCTTGCTGAGTACGGAGCCTGAGAAGTCCCACGATCTGCCGTCCGCAAGAGGAGGCCCAGGAGAAGCCAGGGTGTAGTTCAAGTCCCAGCCCCAAGTCCTGAGAATCGGGGAGGCTGATGATATAAGTTATGGTCTGGGTCCAAAAGCCCAAGAACCAGAAACGTTTATGTCCAAGGGCAGGAGAAGGTGAAGATCTCAGCTCAGAGAGGGCAAATTCACCTTTCCTCTGCCTTTTTGTTCTACGGGAGCCCTCAACAGATTGGATGATCCCCACCCATATTGGTGAGAGAGATCTGCTTTACTCAGCCTGTCAATCAAAAAATATGTATATTTTTAGCGACCCTCAGACAGGGCTGCAAGTGTGTTCAAAGTGTTGATGATCAATGTGTCCCGCAATGCACATTAAATCTCGCAGCTAGCTGCATTCTTCACCG
This sequence comes from Myotis myotis, assembly GCF_014108235.1. Taxonomy (NCBI): domain Eukaryota; kingdom Metazoa; phylum Chordata; class Mammalia; order Chiroptera; family Vespertilionidae; genus Myotis; species Myotis myotis. Next base: position 74,654,934 of record NW_023416368.1, on the reverse strand, counting down.
AAGTACAAGCTGAGTGATCCACTGCTAAGAGTCAAAAGCTGGGGACAGTAAAATAAGGAAGTGGCTCGGCTAGGAGAGAGCCTAGATGGGGCTGTTTTGCCTCTCTAGAAACATATGGCAAAGAAGTGAATCTAGGTGGGGTTCCTTTAGCTCACTAGAGAGTCAGAGAAAAGGGGGCCTTGGAGACAGGTTCAGGGGGTTAGCCTGGGACAAGCTGCTGCCGCCCATTGCTCCCCTGGTTGCAAGTCTCGTGGGGTCCCTTAGAGTTTAGGAGATGCATGCCTGTGGGAGAAGAAAAGGGAAAGGTGAGTGTGTGCTCGTGGGAGGAAGAGTGCCCCTCAGTCTACCAATGTGAATGCTCATCTCTTTCAGAAAAATCTTTACAGTCACACTCAGAAACAATGTTTCACCAGCTATCTAGGCAGCCTTAGCCCAAAGTGACACATAAGATTAACCATCACACTGGGCTTGCCCAAGTAATTTTAATAAGTTAGAACAAACATTGTCAAACACAATAGTCATGGCTGAAATCCAGATTATTCATGCAAAGTGCAGAATATGAGTAACACAAAGAAATTTCAGACGGTATGTGTTGGTTCCCATTCTGTGTACCTGCAAAGGGTACAGTGTTCACTGGTATTTAATAAATGCCACTTCGTCTGAACCTATGAATAAGCACGTAAGGACACTCATGTCTTTCACTCGCTTTTTCATTTTTGGGGTGTTCAACATGGAAACCATTGCAAGTAAAGGGAAAATAAATCTGTTTAATGCCCACATTTGTGAAATGGAATGAGTGAACCCAGTGACCTCTAAGTGGAGAGACCATTTATTTCATCAGCCAAACCAAGATACTTTAGGAAGTGAAACAGGGCACTACCAATTACTTCAGGACAATAGGAGTAAACCGAGACTGTCCCGGGCAATCTGGACCTGGGACTACCCTAGTCCTGAAAAGGGCTATGTGTAAATGTCTATGATTGAATGAGTTGTGTGGTCAAGTAGATTTTGTCCTCCAGAAAACCTATTTAAATTACTCAGAGCTCTAAGAGGGTAACTAGAGCTTTTGTACCTGACCCACAGAGGCCTTTGTATCAAACAATAAGAGAGTCACAACTCAATGTTTTTATATACCTACTATATTCCAGTGCCTCCTTAGCCACTATTAAAGATGCAAAGGAATATGAGAGAAGCTAACATCAACTATGTGTGGCACCCAGACCACAACCTGGCCTCAGATTCCCTTGACTTAAGACCTTTTGTCTACACCCTCCTCCCCAACTCACTCCCCTGTCCATTCCCCAGGCCTTGTTGCCCAAAAAGGATTGGCTCTAGGAACCTACGAGATCAGTCCCAGGGCACAGCCTTCCTTCTTTTTTTCTTTTCTTTTTTTTTTTTTTTTTTTTTTTTTTTTGTTTTGTTTTGTTAATCCTCACCCAAGGATATTTTTCCACTGATTTTTAGAGAGAGAGGAAGGCAGAGGGAGAGGCATAGAGAGAGAAATATCAATGTGAGATAGACACATCGATTGGTTGCCTCCTGCACGCTCCCCGACCTGGGATCGAAACTGCAACCGAGGTATGTGCCCTTGACCAGAATTGAACCCGGGACCCTTCAGTCCTCAGACTGATGCTCTATCCACTGAGATAAACTGGTTAGGGTGCAGGCCCCAGCCTTCTATCTCTGGCTTCTCTTCTGCTCTTCTTCATCTGTTTTCACCCTCAGCAGACCTTCGTCATATTCCTTGGATCCCTTTGCCCCTTTTCTGGCTCAAGATTGCCCTGCCCCCAACCTAGTGCCCTTGGAACATGGCTTCGGCCACTCTGTTGTTGATCCATCCAGCCACCTCCTTCCTCTTTTCCACCTTCAGGGGTTGGAAGCACCTGGAGGAATTCACTCTTTCCTGTGGATTGAAGTTCCTTCAAATTCATGGTCTCAACATTAACTGAGCCTCCAGTGCGACTCTCCAGTGCTTTCACCAGGCCCCGATCAGGCCCAGTCCTCACTGTAGCTACTCTGAACTGTCATCAATTTCCCCAAGTCACTGTCTCAACAGACTGCTGATCAGGACAATAGGAGCTGGGCTCTTTGCCCACTGGGTTCAAACTATTCCTGCTTGCAGAGTAATAGAAAATCTCCTGGAGAAAAATTGCTGTAGGGTGATCTCCGTGATCACCTTCCTCATCTACTATGTGTTGCCTCTTTGCAAGCTACAGTCTGCAGTCCTGGCAAGGTAGGTGGCTTTGATGGGAAACCCACAGGAGATCTGCCCTCAGATCTAAGGTGGCTGCTATGGTTGGACGGATGAGGAGTTTCCTCTTCTGATCATCTGGATCCCCCTCTTCCCTCTTCCTCTTCACCCATGGAAGGAGATGGAAGGAGATGGAAGGATGCCCACTTTCCATCTCCTTACTACAGAGAAGGGCTTCTGAGCCCCAGGTGGCCAGGCCACCCCCTGGCCACTTCTGCAGGGCCCCATCGCAGGAGGGGTGGCTGGCAGGGCCCTTTAGAAGCTCCTGGTTGGGCAGATAGCCATGTGTCTGACCTCTACAGGCAGACTTTGGAATGAGAGGATTTGCTTTAGACCGGTGCTACTAAAGCATGCAGCCAGAAGTGAGTCCTGAGCTGCTTGTTACCGGCACAAAATGATATGGCCAGATACTAAGAGTAAGCATTTAGAAACTTTTATAATGATTTGACCTTGTGGTAATATCCAAGTGTGAAATGGTTGACCTGTGTTTTGTATATCTAATATGTCCTTTCTTTCTTTCTTTCTTTCTTTCTTTCTTTCTTTCTTTCTTTCTTTCTTTCTTTCTTTCTTTCTTTCTTTTCTTCTTTCTTCTTCTTCCTTTCTTCCTTTCTTCCTTCTTCCTTTCTTCCTTCCTCCTTCCCTTTCTCTCTTTCCTTCCTTCCTCCTTCCTTCCTTCCTTCCTTCCTTCCTTCCTTCCTTCCTTCCTCCCTTCTATCTTTCTTTCTTTCTTTTTACCTCCAGTCAGTGTTTTTGTTGTTGTTGTTTTTTTTTAATATATTTTATTGATTTTAGAGAGGAAGGGAGAGGGAGAGAGAGATAGAAACACCAATGATGAGAGAGAATCATTGATCGGCTGCCTCCTGCACACCCCCTACTGGGGATCAAGCTCACAAACCCAGGCATGTGCCCTTGGCCAGAATCGAACTTGGGACCCTTCAGTTTGAGGGCCGATGGTCTATCCATTGAACCAAACCAGTTAGGGCTCCAGTCAGTTTTAACGAATGGCAATACTGCATCACATGCTACCCAGTTCAGGGTGAGAATTATCTGATACTAAAACTGCTTCCATTCAAATTCCCTGAAGGTTCACCCCAAGCAGAGGGAAGAGAGGCTGGATGGGCCCTGTGTTTCTTGGGGGAAATGCAAGTTGATGTGTTGCCTCTTTGCCAGGAAATGGGGCAGTGAGAGTGCATTCTAGCCACAAGGAGAAGACTAATAAGCAATAAACATACGGCTCCATCCTTCCTGTGAGGCCTGCCTGCCCTTAAAAATGAACTACATCCTTAAGCCACAGGTGTTTTCCATGGAGCAGTGGGTCCCTGTTTCTTGGAGCCTCTGCCCTCCCCTAACCCCAGGGCCCATGGGCCTCAGCCCCTGGGTGCTTGTCCTGCTTCCTCATGACCACAGGGCTCTGGCTCTGAGAAGCCTCCCGCAGCTCACGTGACAGCCTCTAGGCACCAGCATCTGCTGCTGCTTCTCCTGCTCTCAGTCACCACCCACCTCATGGCCAAGAAGCACCAGCGCCGGTCAGCTGGCGGCACGGGGATAATATGTTTTCTAGTAATCCATTTTATTGTGTTCTTTTACATACTGACCTTCAGATTGGAAATTTAAAAAACAAACAAACCATTTCTTCCCCAAAGACTGTTTGAGAAGCACTTCCCTGCCCTACAAGTCACAGCATCCTCCGCCTTTCTTTGAAAGGAAGGAACCTTCTTGTAATTGTGCATATCTCTCCCATCCCACCCACAAAGGCCCGATGTCCACATTGTCTGAGCCTGCTCAGGCTGCCATAGCAAAGTGCCACAGACTTCGCGATTTAAGCAACAGACATGTATTTTCTCACAGTTCTGGAAGCTGGAAGTCCAAGCCCGAGGTGTCAGCAGGACCGGTTTCTTCTGAGGCCTCTCTCCTTGGCTTGAAGATGACCATCTTCTCCCCATGTCCTCACATGGTCTTCCCTCTGCCAGGGTCTGTGTCCTAATCTTTTCTCATAAGGACACACGTCAGATTGGTTTAGGTCCCACCATTTGACCTCATTTAAAGGCTCCATCTCCAAATGCTGTCACATTGTGAGGTACTGGGATGAGGGCTTCAACACAGGGCTCTGTGGGGAACACCATTCAGCTCATAACACAAATGACATCACACAGTTAGAATGTGGTCCTTTCAACTTTTGTATCTCCTCCACCCTACTCCCAACACTCTCCTGAACCTTCTTTAGCTCTTGGATTATAACAGAATAGCGAATATGGCAGGACTTCGTGGACCTCAGCTCAGTGTGGAAGTGTCTGACCAGTTGCAAACTGGGAACCAATGGGGCCATGGGCAGCAAAATTATAATCATCCCGGAACTTGTTTCTCTCATTAATTTAACAAATATTAATCCATTTCTTGTTATGTGTCTGATGCTGTTCTAAGCACTGGAGATGCCAAAGAAACAAAATGTGCTCTAATGGGCTGATGTGCAAATTCTCCAGTCTCTCCTTTCCCCTGGCGGGCTCCCAGGCTCCCTCCTTGCCAGCCTCAGGTCCCCGGCCCCTCTGGCCTCCCTGCTATACCCTCCTCTCGAGAGAGGCCCTCAGGGAAACTGCAGACCTTGACTGAGTCCTTCGCTCAGTGTGGTGAAGGCTTTGATTGAATTAAGCTTTCCCGCAGCTGGGGCTTGGGAGATCCAGGGCTCTCCTTGCATCCATCCCCAGCCTGCTCATCGTCTCTACAGCTGCTCTTCCGAACCTCTGCTCACCCCACTGGCCTGCACCCCATCCCCACCCCTTGCTCTCAGTGAGGACATTATCCTTGCCTTGCTATTGAAATCAGACTGGGGTCCCTCTCTCTCCTGGAGAAGCAGTTAAACAGACTCCAACCCCACCCACCTGGGTGGAAAACTCAGCACCTATCCCTTATCTCTGAAGGAATTTGGGGGGCTAGAACTTTTCTCCCTTTGCCCCCAAGTCTCATTTATTACTTCCACATTCCCAATCCTTCACAGAGTGATATTTGAATTGCTACCTTTCTGTCCTACATTGATCTTGATTTCTCCCCAATCAGACCCATGTGTAGAATAGACAACTGTGACTTTGGGGGTGAGGAAGGACAGTTTAAAGTGACTCTGACACACCCCTGCAGGTCAAAGCCTTTGATCCTCTCCCTTCCCCACCGCTGAGGACTTCCCACGGTGGCCTCCCCTCAGACCCCAGCCTCCTCCACTGTGTTTGCCCCCATCCTGCAACGGCAGGTCCCTCATCTCTCCTACCCCCAAGGTCCTCAACTTCTTTCTCTCCCAGACAATACCTTATTATCCCCAGGCACAAGGGCTGTGTCAGTTTCTCCAAGAAGCCATCCCCATCTGGACTGGTCGCCCCTCTCTCTTCCATGCCCCCCCTTTCTCACCATGCACTGTTACTACATTAGACAGCACATCTGTGACACAGCCTACTCCTCCCTGGAGTGGGCACATGTTGGGGGCAAGGCCCATGTTCAGTAAATACACGTGGAGCATCTGCTTCCCACCACACAGTCTTCTAGGCAAGGTGTCCCCTCAGTGAGCAAAGCCAATACCCCGCCTTCATGGATACTCCATTCCTGTCAGGGACAGCAAACATATAGTAATAAACATGTGGAGGGTGGTAATGCTGTGAAGGAAAAGAAAGCAGAATGAGGGGCTAGAGAGAGGAAGGGACTGCCACCGTAAAGGTGTGATGGGGACAGGGATCGTCTCTGAGGATGGCAAGGCCTGAGTGAAGTGAGTTCGCTGAGCAGAGACCTGGGAGAAGAATCTTCAAGACAGAGGCAATGAAAGATACAAAGATCCCAAGAAGGAGGTGCCCCAAGGCCTGGAATGTCTAGCAGATAAAGCAGAGGAGGCGTGAGGACAGGAGGACAGTGCTGGGAAACGGGAAGGGGAAGTCAGGGCCACGTCATAGAAGACTTTACAGGCATCTCTGTAGCTCATGCTTTTAATAGGATGGCGACTCTTCAATGCGCAATAAACATTTTTATGAGTGAATGAATGAATAACATGCGGAGATTTACTGTGCCCTAAAAATGACCTTTTTCCACTGTCTCCCCCACCCCACCTCCAGGGGTCCTTCCCAGGAAAATGAAGGGTTCCTACCTGTCTAACAGGCTGCACGTCACAAAGGCTAAATTTATCTTCTGAGAAGTGTCCACAATGGGGTAGAATCTTGGCTCATCATGATGGTTTGTCCTTGATGGGCTCCTTTCATGTTAATGAGAATTCCCATCCTCCTCCAGCCCAAAACAGTCTCCCAAGATGACAGACTGTCTCTTTCTCAGGGTCCTGACAGGAAGTCGGACGTGCAGCTCACATTGGTGACCAGGGGACATATCCTGCAACCTAAACGCCCCCACTTCCTGATTCTGGCAAATCGCTTTACTTCTGTGAACAAGAACCCCTCATTGCCTGGTCCATCTCATGACCTGATTTGACCCAACTTGAGTCTTAGAACTTAGTGTCTCTAGCACTGAGAGATTGAGTGTAGGTAGCTACGTGTAACTCTAAACCCAAATAACAGTGTCTTAACAAGATGTGTGTGCGTGTGCGTGTGCGTGTGTGTGTGTGTGTGTGTGTGTGTGTGTGTGTGTGTTTTCTTTCATATCATGAAAGGTGCAGAGGTCAATAGCCAGTGGCTGGTGCAGCAGACCTTGGCTGTCCTCAGGGACCTGGATAGGATTCTCATTCTCGTGTTTGCAATATGACTGCTGGTACTCCGGCAATCGCCTCTGCATTCCAAATCAGAAGAAAGAGATAAAGTTCAAATGGACTTTCAAAGGCTGGAAAACTTATCCAGGAGCTATGTCACATGACCACTACTATCTGCAAGGGAGGCAGGGACATGTTTTTTGGCTGTGCACATTGCTGCCCTTGGGAAAACTGGGGTTCTATGGTAAGACTAGGGGAGAATAAATATGGAACAGACCAAAAGCAGTATCTGCCAGGATCCACCCTCTTGAACTACCCATCATCCATAAGTACAGTCCTTTGCTTTCATATTCACATTCCCACTAAGGGACACAAAGGACTCTGGGTGATGCTCTTCTCTCTATCATGTCTAAGATGTGGTCCCTCATGGCCCAAAGCTCTAAAAATCAAAGAATCTGCCCCAGTATGCCCCATATACAATGGCAGCAAAGGACAAGAACTGTCACAAACACTCCCATCCAGAAAAGAAGCCAGTCACAAAAGGGAAAACACTGTATAATTCCACTATCACTGATACCCAGAGTACTCACATTCATAGAGACAGGAAGTAAACGGTGGTGGAAAGGAGCTGGGGGAAGGGAAGAATGGGCAGTTTTTATGGGGACAGTTTCAGCTGGGGAGTTGGGGAAGCGATGGAGATGCATTGGGGGGATGGCTGCCCAACAACATGAATAGCGCTACTGACTGAACTCACTTAAAAAGTCAATCTTATGTGTATTTTAGCCCAATAGAAAAAAATCAGCCAGTCACAGAGGACAAACACTGCATGATTCCACTCCCATGAGGTATCTAAATTAGTCAGACTCACAGAGTCAGGCAGTGGAATGGTGATTTCCAGAGTCTGGGGAGAGAGCAGGATGGAGAGTTGCTCAGCAAGAGGCATAAAGCTTCAATTAGGCAAGATGGATAGTTCTAGAGGTCGGTGTACAACAGGGTGACTATCATTAACAGCACTGCACTCTGCACTTGGAAACGTATTGAGCATAGATCTCAGGTTCTGTTCTAGCTGTATTAGAATTTTCAAAAGGAATATGTGGCCCTGGCTGGTGTTGGTCAGAGGTTGAGTGTCATCCCATGCACCAAAAGGTTGCTGGTTCTATTCCTGGTCAGGGCATGTGCCCAGGTTGCAGGCTCAATCCCTATTAGGGGGCAGCTGATCAATGTTTCTCTCTCTCCCTTTCCCATCCTCTCGTTCTAAAAGAAAAATCAATAAAAATATTTTTTTCTTTTCAAAAAGGAGTATGTGCTCTAGAAAGAAAAGAGGGCATGCAGACAGACCCTGGAGTGCTCTAACAAGTAGGGGATGAGCAGAGGAAGGGAAGCCTTCACAGAAGGCGGGGAAAGAATGGGTGGAGAGACAGGCGATCATCCAGGACAGAACAGCTTATTAGAAGCCAAGAAGTAAATATGTGTTCAACAGAGGCAGCCACCAAAGATGACAAGGACAGAAAGGGACCCGCGACATAGCAACTACATGTTGCTCAGGGGTGCACTTCGTATGTTCAGCCCCTTCATGGATAAACAAGAGTGTGAAAGTTGCTGACGAATGGGTAAGTTTGCATGAGGAGCCCGGCAGCCTCAAAGCAGGAAAGGACACCCCCTCCCCATCCCCATGTTTCTGATCATCTGCCGGGGTGGGACAATGTGATCCTAACCAAATCTCTCCTCTTGTGGGAGGAGCGCTGAGGGCCTGTAGTAGTATGACCATGAGGGTAAGGAAGGTGGGCCGTGGAACAAGACTTGATGGAGTCATGTGGCCCACGGGGATGATGGCTCTGAGTAGTTGAGGTGGCAGATGCTGAAAACTTAGGCGCTCTTACTCCTCCCCCTACTGGGGTAAGAGCTAGAGCCTGGTTGCTCTCATTCCTGGACAGAAACCCCTGGCCAGTCTCAAACCCAAAGAGCCGAGGAGACCTGGCCAGGTACCAGTGGAGGCAGCCCCAGGACCAGACGTCTCAGCCACCAACGCCAGCCAATGCCCCCGTCTTTCCTCACTGTGGCTCCTGCGCACCGAGCTGGAGTTTATACTTGGGGAGGCAGGGGAGAGCAGGACTTGCCCCTCAGGTGACCAGTGGACACCAGGGCTTCCAGGACAGAGGACAAAACCAGCCAGGAGTGAGAGATTGGAGCCCTGAGAATCTCAGCATGTGGATCCTCGGGCACTGCACATGGAGACAGCCCTGCCGAGCTCCTTCCTGCACCCCAAAGCGAAGTCAGGGTGCTGGAAACAGAGTCACCGGCAGTGACCAGAAGTGAGGAGGAAGCCAGATCCTAGTGAAGAGAACAAATGCAGGGCACCTTTGCATGGAGACAAGGCCTTGACTGCCGGAGGAAGAAGAGAATGGGGCTTGGGTGGGGAATATGTTGGATGGGGGTGAGGGGTGTTTGCAGGGAAACCTGAGAAGGCTCACCTTCAGAAGGCAAATGGGCTATGAGGGAGATGTTGAAAGTGGGAAAGGGATCAGGGTCCCCAAACAGGTGTCAGGGAGAGACCCAGAGCCCAGCTGGAGATGAGGGGCCAGGAGGAAAGGAGCCTGAAAAAAAGCCCCCTGAAAGCCAGACTCCATGACCTCACAAAGCCCTGCCCTCACTCCCAGGTTCTGGGAACTGAGTCAGTCCTGGTGGGCCCACTAGCAACTGGATGCAGGGGCAATGGCATTCTTAACAGCCCATGGAGTGAAAAATGTCTTCCAACTTCAGGTGAAGAGAAAACGTGCCTTTTAAAAGGAAGTTTGCTCAGACTGGTCTAGCAGTGAGGTGCGTGCGAGAAGTGGCCCCTCACGGTGCCTCCTCAGATGGACAACTTGGATACCACCCCTTTCCCGACACCACCTCTGAGGCCCCCAATGGGTGTGTCCACTCTAGAATGCCCAGCCAAAGGCTCCCCAGCCCTTGAAGCTGTGGGCTGTCTTCAGAGCCTAAAGGGACAGCCCCTGATGCCCAGAGCCTGCTGGAGGGAGGGGAGGGTGGGTATGTGGGCTCTGGGGCTGCCTTTGCCCCAGGAGAGCCAGGAGGTCCTGAGGGCTATCACAGGGGGTGCTACCTCTCCCTGAGGAGCCTCGGGGCCCTGGGAGTCCTCTGGGATTGTATGCCAAAGTGTGTAAGGAGTGTATGGTGTACATGTGTGTGTGGGGGGGGGGGGTCTGTTTCTTTAAGGCAGGAAAAGGTCAGTTTCTTTGGTTTCTCAGAACTAATTTGGTGACAAGGAGTGATGAGGATCCTAGCCATAGGGCCTGGACCCATCAGCAAGCTCCTTCCAGAGCAGGGCTGTCCACAGAGGGGTGCAGGCACTGAGTCCCAGCCAAGTGTGTCAATGAGCTGTCCCATCAGACACCACCTTGGGCATCTGTGAGGCTGACTAGGTCAGAGCAGAGTGGTGGTGGGGGACAGGAAGCCCTGGGGGCTGAGGACAGGGCCCTGGGCCTCTCTCTGGCACCAACTCAGCCCTCAATCCTGGCCCCTCCATCAACAGTCCCCCCAGCCAGAGCCTTCTCCCATGCCAGGGGAGCAACACTCCAAGGTTCATGGGTCTCCACTCCATGCCACGCCTCTTCTTACCCCTTCCCTTCAAGGCACTTGTTTCTTCTCCATCTGTTGGTGATCTGTAAGAGCCTTTCTGGAAGGGCCAGACAAATGCTCAAGTAAAATGGGACCTCCCCTATAGATTGGGGAAAAAGGTACCCTGATCAAGCTTTACCCCACTGGCATGCCAGAGTGCCTGAATTTTCACCAAGCAAGACACATTCCTTCTTGCCTTGCCAAGCCTCTTCTCAGTCATTGACACTTTAGTATGAATTTTCCTCTGGGGCAGCTAGTGGAAAGTAGGCTCAGAGAGAAGTCATATTTTGTTTCAGGGAAGAGGAAGGAAGGACCGTGATTCAGGACATGGAGCCTGCTGGAGGTTTACAAACTCAGATCTACCATGACTAGCATGAGAATGCTCAGAGGCATGCGCAGTGCTAGAAAGAAGAGTGCATCCCCAGAAAGGAGGGGGGAGGGTGCTGTCCAGAATCGAAGGCATCGTTCTGACCGGGCAGACATACATTCTTTGGTCACTCTTCAGGACAGTAGGGAGCCATGTGGGGACCCTAGGAGTGTTTTGCCCAGTGATCCTGATTCCCCCTTGTCACCCTCCACCCCTCATGTCATGCCTCTCAGAAACCAGAAGGTCGAGAGCACCTCCGGAGACTGCTGAACTGGGAAAAGTTTGACGAAGTGAGAGACTCCCGCAGAAGCATCCTACTGGATACCCTCTACGAGAGCATCATCTTTGCCGTGGGCAAAGGCTTCCCGTGGGTGGAGGTGGTCGAGGTGGTCAAGTTCACCGATGAGCTGCTCAAGGAAACCAAAGGTATGGTTCCTCCAGGGCAGGAATCAGAGAGGCTTGCAGGAGGAGGAGGGACACACAGAACCTCCTGCAGTCCATCGCCCCAGGAGCTCTCTAAAGAGCTGAGAGCCCCTTTCTTCCCTCTACCTCACCGCACCCCCTCCCCCCGCCCGCCCCAGCATTTACCCTTCCCACATGCACATCAGTGGAGTCCCTGTCCAGGCTTCTTGAAAGCAAAGAAAACAGAATGTTCTCACTGAAACTTCACTAGTCTCCCTGGCTGAAAACCTTGCACCACTCCTAGCTGTTCACACAGCAGCCAGGCTGTTTGCTTCCCAGTCAGACATTGGCACTTTAGCATGAATTTCATCATCAGACCAATACCTCTGGGGTAGCTAGGGTTGGCCCAGAGGGAAGTCAAATTTTGTTTTAGGGAAGAGAGAGGGAGGATCGTAATTCAGAATTTTGGTTTAGTTTTGTTTTTGCTTAACATCAATCAAATGTGTCACTCCTCTGCTTAAAATCCTTCATTGACTTCCCATTGCACTCTTAAAAGCTGGCTCATTGTTCCCAAGATCAGGCTGCTCTGCTGAGTGTCTTGAGGGAATCTTTTATAGGTAAGAGTTTGCTGGCAGGGTGAGGGAGTAGCGGGCAGGTGAGACTATAGATGGAGCACCTATGGATGGATGACAGAGGGAACCCCTGCCCTGTGTTGAGCTTCATGAGAAGATTATGAGCCTCTCTCTCTCTGTGAGTTCTTGGCACACGGGAATGTGGTCACATCTGTAGACCTTTGGGGCTGTGAGATGCAGATTCATTCATTAAACAAATTTATGGAGCAGCCCCTTCTATGGTCACCATCATAGTCATACTCAGCCAAGAATCATGAGCAGATGCTAAAACCAGTGGGGAATGCTTAACAAGAAATGGGAGGCTTTCATATTTTCTAAGACCCTCCCCACAACATCTTTACTGATCCCAATGGGAAGGGAACACTCTGACAAGGGGGGAGCCTGGCAGACACCTCCTTAATCAAATGATCCAAATGGGTGTCATCAGTAAGAGGACACACTGAGAATCTGTGCCCCTTAATTGGATGCAGAGGAGCCCAGCATCCTTCTGTGATGGGTCTAGCAAAGACTCAGAACCTGGTCTAATCATGAGAAAACACCAAGTTAGGGGCATTAAACAGAATCCCTCTCCTGTAAGTTTCAAAAACATTAAGGTCCTGAGAACCAAGGAAAGATGGGAAGTGTTCGCACTGAAAGACACTGAGGAAACGGGGCGGCTAAATGTGACATGTGGCCCCAGTTTGGGTCCTTTTGCTATAAAGGATGTTATTGGGACAACTGGAGACACTTAAGTGAGGTCTGGGGATTAGATGGTAGTGGTATGTCAAGGGTGATGGGATTCTGATGGTTATGAATGTCCTCATGTTAGGAAATGTGCATGAAAAGACTCTGGGATGATGGAGCATTATATGGGCCAATTTAGGAAAATTTTCTTTGCACTACTTTTTCCAGTTTTAGTGCAATACAATTGACATATTAACATTGTATTAGTTTAAGGTGTATAAAATAATGATTATATATATATTGCAAAATGCATAGTTATAATTTTTTTCTTAATAGTGGGAATTTTTAAGGTCTACTATCTTAGCAAACTTTCAAATATACAATACAGTATTGTTAACTATAGTCACCAAGCTGTATGTTACATTCCCAGAAGTTACTTTTCTTATAACTAGAAGTTTATACCTTTTGACCAGCTGTCCCCATTTTCCCCGACCCCCTCTGCCACCTCTGGCAACCACCAATCTGTTTTCTGTTTCCATAAGTTCAGTCTTTTATATTCCAAATGTAAGTGAAATTATACAGTATTTGTCTTTCTTTGTCCAACTTATTTCACTTAGCATTATGCCCTCAAGGTTCATCATGTTGTCACAAATGGTAGGATTTCCTTCTTTTTTATGGATGAATAATATTCCTCAGTGTGTGTGCGTGTGTGTGTGTGTGTGTGTAATAACATTTCCATTCATTTATTTTTTCCCCATTCATTTATTGATGGACACATAGGTGGTTTCCATGTCTTGGCACTTATGAATAATGATGCAATGAAAATGGGGGTGAAGATATCTCTTTAAAATAGTAATTTCACTTCCTTCAGACATATACCCCCTAGTAAGATTTCTGGATCATATGGTAGTTCTGGTTCTAATTTTTTGAGGAGCTTCTGTTTCCTATAGTGGCTGAACCAATTCACATTCCCACCAACAGTGCACAAGGGTTCCCTTTTCTTCACATGAGTCCCCTTTCTCTAGTATTGTTATCTCTAGGCTTTTTGATGACAGCCTTTCTTAACAGGTGTGAGGTGATATCTCATTGTGGTTTTGATTTTCATTTCCCTGACGATTAGTGGTGTTGAACATCTTTTCATGTACCTGTTGGCCATTTGAATATCTTCTTTGGGGCAATGTCATTTCAGGTATTTTGCCCATTTTTAAATTGGATTATTTGAGTTTTCGTTAATGGATTGTATTAGTTTCTTATCTATTTTGGGTATTAACCCCTTATCAGATATGTGGTTTGCAAATTTTTTTTCCATTCTGTAGGTTTTTTCATTTTGTTAATGTTTCCTTTGCTATGTAGGAGCTTTTAGTTTGACGGAGTCCCATTTGTTGATTTGTTGTTTTATTGCTTGTGTGTTAGTGTCACACCCAAAAAATCACTGTCAAGACCAATGTCAAGGAGCTTTTCCTCTATAAGTTATATGGCTTCGGGCTGTACTATTTTTTTAAATATACTTAATTTTTTTAGAGAAGTTTTAGGCTCACAGCAAAATAGAGCAGAAGGTACAGTGACTTCCCACAGAAACCTTGCCACACACAGCCTCCCCATTGTCAACATCCCCCTCAAAAGTGGTGCATTTTTTACAATCGATGAATATAATTGATGCATAATAATTGCCCAAAGTCCATAGTTTACATTAGGGTTCACCGTTGGTGGTGTACGTTCTATGGGTTTTGACAAATGTATAATGACATTTACCCAAAGTAGTTTCATTAGCCTAAACATCCTCTGTGCTTCCCCTATTCATCAGTGTTCGCATCGCCCATCCCTCTGGGTTAACCAACTCCTGGCAACCACAGATCTTGTTATTGTCTCCATACTATTATTTTTGCCCATTTCAGGATGTCATATAGTTGATATCACACAATAGGTGGTAGCCTTTTCGTTTTGGTTTCCTTCACTTAGTAATCTACATGTCAGTGTTCTTCATGTCTTCTCATGGCTTGATAGTTCATTTCTTTTTAGAGATGAATAATATTCCATTTTTTTTGGATGAACCACAGTTTGTTTCTCTGTTCACTTACAAATGACATCATGGTGGCTTCCAAGTTTGGGCAATTTTGAATAATACTCCAATAAATATCTGTGCAAGTTTTTGTGGGGACATAAGTTTTCAGCTCCTTGGGACAAACACCAAGGAGTGTTATTGCTGGGTCATATGGTAAGAGTATGTTTAGTTTTGTAAGAACTCACCTTCCAAAGGGGCTGCATTCCCACCAGCAATGAGCGAGAGTTCCAGTTGCTCCCCATCCTCGCCAGCACTTGATGTCAGTGTTCTGGATTTGGGTCATTCTAATAGGCGCAGAGTGGTATCCCATTGTTTTAATTTGCATTTCCCTGGTGACATATGACGTGAAGCATCTTTTTATATGCTGATTTGCCATCTGTATATCTTCTTTAGTGAAGGGTCTGTTAAGATCTTTGCCCATTTTCCAATCAGGTTGTTTCTTTGTTGTTGAATTTTAAGAGTACTTTGTAGCCGAAACCGGTTTGGCTCAGTGGATAGAGCGTCGGCCTGCGGACTGAAAGGTCCCAGGTTTGATTCCTGTCAAGGGCATGTACCTGGGTTGTGGGCATATCCCCAGTAGGAGATGTGCAGGAGGCAGCTGATCGATGTTTCTCTCTCATTGATGTTTCTAACTCTCTATCTCTCTCCCTTCCTCTCTGTAAAAAATCAATAAAATATATTTTTAAAAAAAGAGTACTTTGTATAAGGTAGTCCCCCTCCTTGTCCACAGTTGTGCTTTCTATGGATTCAGTTACATGCATTCAACTGCA
The DNA here is from genome assembly GCF_014108235.1 of Myotis myotis. Classification (NCBI taxonomy): domain Eukaryota; kingdom Metazoa; phylum Chordata; class Mammalia; order Chiroptera; family Vespertilionidae; genus Myotis; species Myotis myotis. The sequence continues at coordinate 74,639,503 of NW_023416368.1, read as the reverse complement.
GTTTGAAAATATTAAATGGAAAGTTCCAGAAATAAACAATTCTTAAGTTTTAAATTGTGCACCATTCTGAGCAATGTGATGAAATCTCATGGCATTCCCTCTGTCCCTCTTCAGACATGAATAATCCCTTTGTCCAGTGTCTCCATGCTGTATACTGTCCCCTATGTTGCTCACTTAGGGACCATCTCTGTTATCAGGTTGACTGTGGCGGTATTGCAGTACTTGTGTTCAAGGAACACTTACTGTACCTGATGCACCCAGAGCTTGTCCACCAGTCCTATCAGCATCTGTGTCCTTCCATAATCTCATGTTTTACCACCTCCTCGTCCACCACCCTTTCTAACCCAGCTCCGTCTCTTGAAAATGTCGTACTTCTGCACCCACTCACCAAACAATACAGTGATTTCTTTTCAGATACAAATAAAATCCCATCACTCCTCTGCTTCAAGCCATTCAGTGTTCCCATCACACATCTTCTGTGCACTTAGATCCACCTTTTATTTCTGGAGCCGCCACGTGCCCTTCCACTCCTCTGCTCCCACCCAATGGTCCCAGTCTGAAGACTTGAGCAAGACACAGCATTACACACAGACTGGTTTCAGAGCTCTTGGGAAATTTCATCCCACCCCTGCCACCCGCAGCCCCCGCACCCCGGGGCCTTCCTGGCATCCCTCTGGGTCCCACTCCCGGCTGCTCACAGCAGCGCATGGGTACCAGAGTTCACCTCTGTCGGTTGAGCTCTGCAGTGGCTCACGGCCAGAACAAACACTGACTAGAGAGAAGAAAAATGTCAGCCCCAAGCAGGTGGGAGCGCGGGCTCTTTCAAGTTTCCATCAGAGCCTTGCACAGGCCAAAACCTTCCAAAACAGTCAGTGATGATGCAAACACAGCTTCAAACTGAGGAGATTAGATCGCACTGGAGCTGTCGGCGTTTCTGGTATCACGTACCTTACCAGCACAGCCTATCTGTGTCTCGTAGGCTTCTAACACCTTGGAGTTGGAAGATTTGGTGATCAGAAAACTTAACTCCCTCTCTGCAGGGAGCCCAAGCAGCCAACAAGGTTCTTCCAGCCTCTGCGGGAACCATCCTAGCCGGGAGCTCCCTCCTTCTGAGGCAATGCATTTCCTGTGTACACTGCTTTTGTTGTTAGGAAGTCCTTCACATATCTAGCTGTCTTCCTTTTACACCTTTTAGTCAAATGCTCCAACTGTGTCCTCTAGAAGCAGAGTGCAGGCCCTGGAAATATTTAATCAGCCTTACATAGTGTGACCATCAGGTGTTCACGTTTGGACTAGAGATCCCCTGTGCCTTTTATCATCTTAATATTGTATCATTTCCATAGAGCCCCTTCACCCCAATCCCCACCACTGCCCCCTTTCTTGTTGCCCTTCTCTGGGAGGCTTGAATCCCTGGAGAAGGCATCTATGCCTTCTTTATTTTTGTCCCCTCTATCCATCCCCCCAGTGTTAAATAATGCATGTGGCACACAGTAGGTGTTGCATGAAGAAATGAATGAATGAACGAAATCTTGATGCCCATGGAGAAGATATGTTCTGCATGCAGAGAGGAGGTTAGGTTGCTTGGCTTGTCCCAGGATTACTTCGCTGAGGGTTGTGTGTGCAGATGATGATAGAAACAGCACAGTGGAGTCCACCAAGCTCTACAGTCAGAAGATCTGAGTTCGGATCCCACCTCCACACTTACTACTGTGTAATCTTGCAAACATTCCCGCCCTGAGCCTTCATTTCCTCTTCTCTAAAATGAAGGCTGTAATAACTCCATCTCTTAGGACAGTTCGAAATATCAAATGAGACAGGGCATGCAAAATGTATTTATTGCCGAGTGACAGGCACATAGTAAGTGCTCAGCTAATGTCAGCTCCCATGTGTCCACCATGCATGGAGGCGAGGCAGGATGAATAGCAGATGCCAGTGGTCCAGGACTGGAAGTTACAGAATGCTGCCCCTCAGGGGCTTGCTGTCTGTGCCATTTCTTGTCTTCTCCCCACCCTGCAGACCAGACTGAATGGTGGCCCAGACACCCTCCAAACACTCATGGGACCCATCCTCGGGCACACATGTAAGGAGGCATTCCTGCCCAAGGCATCTGCTCACTGTTCTTGTTAAGTGGCGGATAGAGCTGGTGAAGATAACAGGTCAGGTCCCTCCCATCTCACATCCCGCCCTGCCCTCCTCCTGGGCACACGTCCCATCTGCATATCTAGCTACGTCTTCCCTAGGTCATGCGGTGCAGGTTACAGACAGCCTGGGGTCCCACTGGCCAACCGACTCACATTCAAGCTTCTGTTTCAGCTAAAGTCCACACTGGCCTGTCACTCCTCTTGGAAGGTAGCTTCTCCAGGTGTGTGTGTGTGTGTGTGTGTGTGTGTGTATGTGTGTGTTTAATCTGGGGATAAGGATGGCTGAGCTCTGCTTGCATACTAGATAACGAAGTTGGCAGACAGCGTTTAAGGAGAGTCATGTTTGCACAACAATGAATCAGAGCTCTGCCAGGACAGCCCACAGCTCAGCTTATCTCCCCGCCCAATCGAGCATTGGGATCAGGAGGGAAAGGGTGGCCCTTTATTCAAAAGTGTAAGCTGATTCCATGTCCTGGCAAATGGCTCACCAGGACATTCTGGTCTCAACCCCAGGCCAGAAGAATGAGTCCTTCCCTCACACCTCCCCTGCCAGCCTCCGGAAGCCCTGGGTAGTTCCCATCATGAAGTCACCAGGCACAGCACAGAGGGACAGAGGCTGCCAGCTCTGTTCTGGTGGAAGGAAATCTCAGGAAAAGGGCAGATGTGTTGCATACCCTGCCAAGACCAGGAACAGAGAGAGATGTTGGGGCGTATGTTGACTCTGAAGTCACTCCTCCACCTGGGGGAGCTGCAGAGGATTAGAGTGTACTTCCTGCCTGTGACTGGCACATTGCAGCCAGAACGGTAAGAGGAGAAATAGCCTCCCCTGCCCCAGCCGTCACTCAGCAGGGAGTTCAGGGCTGAAGGTATGCAGGCCGGTGCAAACACTTACCAGGACCCCCAACCACTACTCATCTACCAGCCATCTCTTCAGCCACTTTGTAGCTTTTGCCTCTTGTCATCCTCTGCGTCTAGTGAGCACTGGCCTCTCTCTGATGCTCCTAGACGTCTGGGCTAGGAAACACCCCTTTCCTGCTCTCCCGGGGTTGACAGGAAGTGGGCTTGATGACCGGTCAGTGGACATACAAGGTGGCGAGGCGAGTGCTGAGTGAAGCGTGTCACAGCACTGGTATCTGCAGTCCCACCCACAGCCACTCCTGATTCTCCAGGAAATGTCATCCAGGCAGCCATAGGGTGGAAGGCAGACACCCCGCCCACCCCCCACTGCTGGGGGCTGGAAGGAGGGGATTACTCCCTAACCCCACCCCCGGCCCCACCCGGCATACTCATGGCCATGCCCAGGGTCTATCTGCCAACCCCCAAATACCCAGCCCACATCGAGGAGCCTCCAGTGATTCAGGACCAGGCTGAATAGAGAACAGCAGCACCTTCCCAGCATAAACCCAATGCCCCTCACACTAAACCTGGATGGAGGGGCCTTTGGAGGCAAGTTCTTTGTTGATGGTTAGAGGAATCTTCCACAGAGGCCATTGATAGATAATTTGGGAGAGCATTTATTGGGGCAAATGGGCAACTATCATTTCAGAGATACCTCCCTGAGCATTTTAGCCTGCTCAGGCTGCCATAACAAATACCACAACGTATTGTCTCATAGTTCTGAAGACTGGATGTCCAAGATCAAGGTGTCAGCAGGGTTGGTTTCTCTTGAGGCCTCCCTCCTTGGTTTTTAGACAGCCATCCTCACACTCTGTACTTCACATGGTCTTCCTTCTGCGTGTGCCTGTGTCCTAATCTTCTCTTCTTATAAGCACACCAGTCAGATCAGATTAGGGCCCACCCACATGACCTCATTTAACCTTAATTCAAACCTCTTTAAAGACCTTATCTCTAGTATAGTCACATTCTGAGGGTCCTGGGGATTAGGACTTCAACATATGAATGGAGGAGGGGACACCATAAGTCAGCCCATAGCACTGAGTGAGATCACATCTTACCAGGGCAGATTGAACCAGTTAGTAGTCCAGAAATCAAGATTGTGCCATAGAAACCTTCCTGAACCTTCCCAGGCAGCTGTGCATCGTGCAGAAGGGGGCACTGTAGAGCCTGGCATTTGCACACATAGCATCATCAGTAATCCTTACTTCGAACTTGAATCATAAGCATTTTTTAAATTTTATTAAGTCGATTGGGGTGACATTGGTCAACATGAACATATAGGTTTCATGTGTGGGTTTCCTTGTTACAAGATCTGTGTATTGCACCGTGTGTCCACCTTCTCCCTCCCATCCTCTTCCCTCTGGCAAGCACCACTCTGCTGTTTGTGTTCATAAGTTTCAGTTTTACATCCCACATACAAGTGAAAGCATATGGTTCTTAGCTTTTTCTGTCTGACTTATTTCACTTAGCATAATGTTCTCAAAGTCCATCCATGTGTTGCAAATGGCGCTATTTCATCCTTTCTTATGGCCGAGTAGTGCTCCATTGTGTATATGGACCACTTCTTCTTTATCCAATCCTCTATCACAGGACACTTTCATTGTTTCCATGTCTTGGCCACTGTGGATTACATACACATTATTTTAAAGATAAAGGAACTTTATCTGAAGTTCCTTTAAAGCAGTGGTTCTCAACCTTCCTAATGCCGTGACCCTTTAATACAGTTCCTCATGTTGTGGTGACCCCCAACCATAAAATTATTTTTGTTGCTACTTCGTAACTGTAATGTTGCTACTGTTATGAATCGTAATGTAAATACCTGATATGCAGGATGTATTTTCATTGTTACAAATTGAACATAATTAAAGCATAGTGATTAATCCACAAAAAAACATTATGTAATTATATATTCAATATGTGTTTTCCGATGGTCTTAGGCGATCCCTGTGAAAGGGTCGTTCGACCCCCAAAGGGGTCGCAACCCACAGGTTGAGAACCACTGCTTTAAAGGCTCAGAGACTTTAAATAACCTCCTTCAGGTTGCACTTCCAATAAGCGAGGTTGGGATTTGAACCCAGGACTGCCTGGTGGCAAAGCATGAGTCCCACCCATGACCTTCATCTTCACCAGAAGGATCTGTACACCGGGCACGTGGAGGCCTGAGAAGCATGTGGCCCAGGAGAGCACCCTGCAGTGAGGGGCGTGAGGCCGCCGAGGAGCAGGAAGAGCTGAGAACCTGGTGGGACCAGGGAGAACACCTGGGGGCTGGGTTCCTAACTGGATCACCTGGGGTTGCTCACAACATGGACCTGAGATCCTGACCCCCAGCAGGTGGCTCCAGTGTACAGGCCAAGCTGAGAAGGTGAACTGTGCCATTTGGCTAATGTGTTCTGGCCTGGAAGTGCCACCCGTGTGTGGGCAGATGGTACCAGTGCCCTTGAGACCAGACTTCCAGCCCTTTGGAGTGACACCTTTCCCTACCTCTACCTTCCCATGTCCTCCTGCGGTCAGTTGGACATGCTGGTTCCTGAAGATCCCAACATCAAAGGGGATGAGGTACAGCTATGATGTGCCCTGTCCCTGGCACGATGGGATGGCTTGGTCGTTTTCATCTCAGGAATGCTAACGACAAGGATGGTGATGAAGACTTACCATCAGGCTCCCCTTGCCAAGCTTGAGACAGCTGCAGAGTTTTGCCAGGAGGCCCACACGCCGCCGCCCCCCCCCCCCCCCCACCACCACCCCATGTGGCTTTGAGGAACTGTCAGATTCTTGGAAGTCACTATAGCTACTCAGAGTCAAAAGGGACCCAGGAGGTCACCTGATCCACACCTCACCACCACTGAATCCTCTCTCTAGCTAAATGCCTCCTCACTGCTCAAAGTAAGAGTCACTCCATGGACAACACTCTTGTTTTCCAGAAAGTCTTCCTGCCGCTGAACTGAAATCTGTCTCTCTGAGCCTTCTGCCTAATAGCTCCTATTCTGCCCTCTGACAAGCCCCTCCTGCCCCACCCATCAGTTTAATCCTGCTCCACTCCCCCAGCCATTCTCCAGCCAGCATCCAGAGCCCTGGGCCAGAGGATGGGGAAGAGTAAGGACTCACTCAGCAGTGCACTGAGCTCTCTGACCAGGAAGAATTGGTGGATTCCCGAACAATTCACAGCCCTGGGGAGTTGAAATGCTAGTGGCCTCTTCACAATATTGAAAATGACGACCCCGGTACTAACTGATGGCTTACTGTGTCCCAGGCATGGTGGGAAGCTCTGTACACACACGCCCTCCTCTGATGCTATGAGGTGCGCATTGTTATCACCTCCGTTTCACAGATGAGAACACTAATGCCCACAGAAGCAAATAATCTGTGCAAGTGATCAAGAAGCAACATGTGGGCCCATATCGGTCTGCATTCCCAATCTGGACTCTGACCCAGCACCCCACACAAGCTCTGAGAATGACCCCCAGCATCAATGTCAACTCCAATCCAGGGGCTGCCCCAGGCTCACATGACCTTGGACAGTGGCTGAGAACAGAGCATGTGGCTGGCAAGATGAAGTGCTATGGGATCCTTGGTCCCGTGATCACAGGACAGCGGGGAAGGTTTATCCAGCCAGTTTGCTCTTCCCTTGGCCAATCCCAGGCAGTGCAGATGGCCTTCAGACCAAACCAGACACCCACTCTCCTCTCCCTGCAGCTCACCAGGCAGCTGCACCATGGGCACACCTGGAAAGGGGTGTTCCACAAGGAACTGCTTGCTCTGCAATGGGCGGAGGGGAGGCCAGCAGCCCAGACACCTTGGGACAGGCAGGAGCTGCAGGACATGGAGGGCGCTCGAGCTCTCACCCCAGGCTCCTCCTGCCTGGGTCCAGGCCAGAGGTTAGGAGGGCAGCCACAGAGCAAACTTCCCAGAGCAGAACCAAATGCGTGTCTCCTCACCCAGCTCATTCCTCCCCTGGGCAGGCAGCACCCCCACCCACCCTTCAGAGACATTTCTGACCGACCAAGAAGCCTCAGGGCCAGTGGGCAGAGATGAAAATCAAAACCAGTCCCTTCCCCACAGTGCGAGTGGTGACAGGCCCTAGACCACCAACGCCTGGGCTGGAGCTCAGGTCCTGATTTTGTCACAATGAGCCTTAGGGAAGGCCCTGCCTCTCCCTGGGCCTCAGTTTCCCACCTGTAGGATGAAAGGACTAACTAGCTCAATAGTTGCCAAAATATGTTCCTTGGTCCCAAGAGACTATTCAACTGAAAATAAATTTGAGAAATAGGCATATGTTCAACCTTTTCTGGCCTATGAACACATTTTGCTGAGCCTATTAGCATGTTTAATTTCTCTTGATCCAACATATTCTAGTATCTACCTCCAAGAGTCTGGAAAGAGAGCACAGAGCCACCAGGAGCTAGATGGCTGCAAGGGGCGTCCCTGGGTCAGGCCCTGGTTTGAATTTTCGCTCTGCCACTCACCATTTGCAAATTCCCTCACTTTTTTGAGCCTCGGTTTCTTTCTTAGATAAACTCAGGATGATGCCTACACCTGTCTCACAGAGCCGGGAGGGGTGGAGCTTGTGGTGACCCAGGGCCTGAGGGACACAGAGAGCACTCCCTACACGAGAGTCATCTGCTACTTCAAAAGCACACCTGTCCTCTGAGCTGTCACTGTCATTGGCACCTTGGGGTGAATGAGTTTGTCAGGGCTTTGCCAAGAGCAGAAAAAATGGGCGAGGGGCAGCATTCAGGCCATAGGAGGGGGTGGCGGGGTGGGCCCTGTGCTCTGGTCTGCTTCCCACCATCTAAGGTCAGCCCTGGTAGGCGCTCAGGCATTCGGAAATGTAAGCCAGCCAGGCTGTGACCTGACTTGGTTCCTCCCCTGGGAGCCAAGGCGGGGGCACCAAACTGGTTTGTCAGGGGGCACCCGTGGCACCTGGATCCTCCCCCTCACGCCCACCCAGAAGGAGCAGCCCCTGTTCATCTCCCAGCCCCAGACCCGAATGTGAGGGGCAGTGGGAGGGTGCCCAGGGTGCCTGGTCCATGCCCAGTGCCTTTTTGCCCCGATTTTGGAGTGTCTGGGGTTGTCACCCACCCCCGCTCTTCCCTGCTCATTGCCCTTGTCCCCGAGCAGGTGCTGGCCTCCAGGGGCTTGGGGACCATCTTCAGGAAGTTCCCAGCAGCCAATGCAAATGAAGGCCACTCCCTGTTATTGAAGAACCACTTGCAGGTACAGATCTGTCTACCTGGCAGCCAGAGGCTTCTCCGGAGACTTAATCCTCTGAGTCATCAAGACTTCTCAGCCTGCGGCAAGTGGAGAGTGGTCTGGGGGCCAGGAAAGTGTGTCTCATGGGCCAGCTGGGGATGAGCTTTGCTGAAAACCGGGCCTGCCCGAGTGTCTTGGGGCTGAGTGTTAGAATTATGTCCAAGGGCTCCTTCCCTGTTGACCCAGGACAAGGTCCCCACTTGTGTTTCATGACCTCCAGGCTGAGGCCACAGCCCACGCCCAGTGTGGGGCCTCCTCCAGGATGCCGGGCAGCTGGGAGCTCAGGCACACACTGAGGGCGCTCAGCCCTGCTGGGCCTGGAGACCTTGGACCAAACCTGAGCCGAGTGCATGGCTGCTGGCCAAATAGAGAATGCTAGGGGCTGGCCTTGATGGCGAGGTGGTCATGGGGGTGGGGGGTGCCGGTGACCCAGCCCCATGAGCTACCGGCTGAGCTGGGGGAGGAGTAGGACTCCTTCCAGCAGTTCAACCTCCACGGAGCCCAGAGGTGTGATGATTCACCTGACAAAATCAATGCAGTCATTTCCACGCCGGCCTGGACTCCAGCTTTGATGATCAGAAACAGGTGACCTCACCATGCCCCCACTCTCTGGGATGCCTTCACTGGTCTTCCCTGTTGGCCTCCAGGTGCCATCACCATCTCTCGGAAATACCCGTCTGACCTCTCACGTCTCATCTTAACACCTCTGAGTGGCTCTGCAGCTCTCAGCTACGGTTCATAACTTTTCTGTGGTTCTTAGTTTGATGATTCTCTCTATGCCAGTGGTTCTCAACCTTGGCTGCACATTAGAATCACCTGGGAATCTTTTTTTAAAAAAATATATTTTATTGATTTTTTACAGAGAGGAAGGGAGAGAGATAGTTAGAAACATCGATGAGAGAGAAACATCTATCAGCTGCCTCCTGCACATCTCCTACTGGGGATGTGCCCACAACCCAGGTACATGCCCTTGACCAGAATTGAACCTGGGACCTTTTAGTCCGCAGGCTGACGCTCTATCCACTGAGCCAAACCTGTTTCAGCTCACCTGGGAATCTTTTTAAAATCCTGATTTCTGGGCCTCATCCTCTGGAAATTCTGTTTCTTTGTTATGGGGTGGGGCCACAACATTAGTAACAAAGAAACAGAATTTCCAGAGGATGAGGCCCAGAAATCAGGATTTTAAAAAGATTCCCAGGTGATTCTCATGTGCAGCCAAGGTTGAGAACCACTGCTCTATGCACACTCTCCCCAGAAACATATGCACATGCAAAATCCTGGACAGTGCAATTCCTGGGGGTCCCACGGGTCCTGAAGCCCATCCTTGGATATCCTCGGGTTCCATGAACTCGGGCTTTGGGGTGAAGTGTAGCTCTTCCATGTGCCTTACACACGCTTGCCTTTTGCAAACTGAAGACCTCAAGTCTCCTGTCCTCCAGCCCCAATGCCCAGGCTCCAGCATTGCCTCCCAGGAGCCCTGAGCCATGGGGACACATGCACACAGCCACACAGTACTCCGCGTGCCTCTAGCCTTTTTCCCGTCTGTCCCTCCACTAGGAATGCCATCTCTGCCAAACTCATCCTGTTTCTGGGCTCCAACGTCCTCTCTGCAGGAAACCTTCCCTGGCACCAGCCCCCAGCATCCGGGGTCAGAGCGCTTCCCTCGCCTGGTCTTATTGTGCTTCCCCTTCCTCCTCTCTGCACTTGAGTGGGTGCCCGGTTTTGCCCTGGGCACTGACTTGCATGTTGCCTTTAGAGGAGCCCTCAGCGCTTGTTCTGTAATTGTATAATGTATATGAGCACCATAAGAATAAGAGACTCCATATTGTCCCTTCTAACCACCTCTCTCCCAAAGAAAAAGAGGAATAGAACAAAATGCCCACCATATCTGAGCAGCACGAAGCTCCCATGTGTGCAGAAAGGGACCCAGCAGCCATACCACTAGTGAGGGGACCAGGGTCCTGAGGGCAGATGCCACGTGCAAGGTCACTTGTCAGAATAGGGCCTTTGGGACCTTTGGCACCATCCTCCTGCAGTTGGTCATTTGATGACTCAATGGTCCTTGTGTGCTAACGTCTGAGTTCTTTAGGCTCAATCTGGGTCACTGATCAAAGTTAGGAGGCAATTCCCAAGCCAGTCCCCAGCTTGGAATCAGCATTTTTGTGCTGATGTATATGTGTTTTGTGCATGTGTGCATGCGTGCTTGCTTGTGTGTGTGTGTGTGTGTGTGTGTGTGTGTGTGTGTGTGCCGGGGGGGCTCTGTGTTTTTAGAAAGCTCCAGCTGATTCTGGAACATAGGGCTCCTGCTGGCCCTGGGCCCCTCCCCACCACCAACCTGAGACAAAGGTTCAGGGGTGAAGAGGTCCCCGGGATCAGCAACCTGGCTGGCTTATTTCCCAGAACGAGGCCAAAGAATGCAGAGATGGCTGTCGTTGAGGCTCAGTCTCTGAGGCACAATGAGAAGCTGTGAGAACAAATGAGAAGATGGGAGAGAGTGCACCTCACACTGACATGCAGGCCAAGGCAGCAGCTTAACCTGTTACTGTTGTTTTCCTCAAGAGCAATTTTTAAAAAAATATTTTTGTGTGTGGTTTTCCACCAGATTTATTGACATATTATGAACAAACTAGAGGCCCTATGCACGAAATTCGTGCAAGGGGCTTGGCCCTCACCCCCAGTGGCCTCGGCCTCGGCCCTCACAGCCCCAGCTTCATCTAGAAGGTCCTCCGGAAGGATGTTCAAAAGGATGTCCAGTCTAATTAGCATACTATGCTTTTATTAGATAGGATAATTTCCAGTTGTCAGTAATTCACAAATATGTAAGGTGTACAAGGTGACATTTGATATACACTATGAAATGATAACCACCCTCAGGCTAATTAACATATCCACTAACTCACATAGTTACCACTTTCATTGGTAGTGAGAACATTTAAGGCAGGGGTCCTCAAACTTTTTAAACAGGGGGCCAGTTCACTGTCCCTCAGACCGTTGGAGGGCCGGACTATAGTTTAAAAAAAAATTATGAACAAATTCCTATGCACACTGCACATATCTTATTTTGCAGTCAAATGCTCTACCACTGAGCTATACCCCCAATATCTTATTTTGAAGTAAAAAAACAAAACGGGAACAAATACAATATTTGTATTTGCATGTGGCCTGCGGGCCGTAGTTTGAGGACCCCTGATTTAAGGTATACTCTCAGCAAGCTTCAAGCACTCAGAACAGCATTGCTAGCTATAGGCACTACGCTACACAGCTGATCTCCAGGACTTGCTCATCCTGCGTAACTGGAACTTGGCCTCCCTGACGAACAAACATCTCTCCATTTCTCCCACCCCCAGCCCTTGGCAACCAGCATTCTACTCTCTGCTGATATGATTTCCATTTTCTGAGTTTCCACATCTAAGTGAGTCAAACAGTTATTTGTCTTTCTGTGTCTTATTTCAATTAGCATAATGTCTTCCAGGTCCATCCATGTTATTGCAAATGACAGGATTTCCTTCTTTTTTATGGCTGAATAACATTTCATTGTGTGTGTGTGTGTGTATCACATAGTCTTTAAAACTCGTTCACCCGTCGACATTCAGTTAGGTTGTTTCCATACCTTGGTGAGTGGGACTAATGCTGCAGTGAACATGGGAATGCAGATATCCTTTCAAGAGCCTAATAGAATGACCTTTGGATACGAACTCAGACATGAGATTGCTGGGTCATACTGAGGGGATCTTTCAGACATTTTTTTCTAATTGCCCACCCCCATCAAGTTGTAATGCCATAGTCTATACATCTGATTACACACTGGATGTGTAGAGCATCTGCTTTAATCACAAAGAAAGCTTACTCTTTGTATTCAATTCAGGGCTAAGGATGACTAAGTTAAATTAAAAATAAAAAGCTATCAACATCTAACCTAACTATATTGTAACTATACTTTCTGAGTAACTTTTAATGTAATTTATTTACCTACCTAAATTTTAATTGTCAAGTTAAATATGCAAAGGAGCAATTTACATAAATACATAATAATAACAGCAATGCAACAAACCTTATATCAGTTGAAACTGTCACTTTTCTAGCAAAACAATTGATAAAGTTAATTTCTTTTTTTATTTTTTTCTTTATTTTATTTTTTTTCTAATCACCATTTAGTCTCCCTATTCCCTCTTCCACCTCCAGATGAAGTTGATTTCTTAAACATTCTTTTCACTAAACTTAACTTCTAACTTTTGCTTGATATGGCAAAAGAACTAGTTTCTAGGGAGTGTGGGGTGGGGTGGGGTGGTTCAGGAGGCCTCTGTGGGAAACTGGCACTCCTGAGGAGTGAGTCCTGCACAGGCAGGGCACCCTAGGCTGAGGCTGGTGTGCCAGGAGGAGGTAGGGGGCAACCAAGTCAAAAGGAAGAGATGGATGAGCCCCTGTAGGACTTGGACTTTCTTTTTTTTTTTTTAATTTATTATTGATCTGTTTGTTTTTCAATATCATTCATACACTTTTTTCAATATCATTTTTTTATCCTCACCCGAGGGTATTTTCCATTGATTTTTAGAGAGAGTGGAAGAGAGAGAGAGAAAGAGAGAAACATGGATGTGAGAGAAACATAGATTGGTTGCCTCCTGCACTCGTCCTGGAGCCTGTAACTGAGGTATGTGCCCTTGACCGGAATCGAACCCAGGACCCTTCAGTCCCCATGCTGACGCTCTATCCACTGAGCCAAACTGGCCAGGGCTAGGACTTGGACTTTCACATTGTGAAGGATGCCAATGGCTCCACCCACAGAGCTGGTGTTTCCGTGGTACAAACAGTATTTTCCTAATAACTCTGTGACACAAATCTCCAATATAACATCTCTCTCTCCAATCATCTCACACTCCTCTCTTATCAGACTCCCTTTTTTACACCCTCATCTCCATCCCAAAGGGTTTGAAGTGGGAACAATATAAGGCACAGCTGAAGGAAGGCTTTGAATTAAAAGTAAAAATACAGCAAAGGAGAAGGATAATCACATAAGAAAACAATGGGATAAATGTTATTACATAAAATTGGCTTTGAGCTTCCAAGAATCCAAGGTAAGAAGGGAAATGTAGTACATCTGGTAGCTTCTGAAAGCTAATAAATAGTAATATAAAATAGCTGGCAGGCTCTGACCCCATGGGCTCTGGGGTCAGAGTGCCTGGGTTCGGAGCCTATGTTGGTCAAGCCATCAATGCAACCGTCCCCTGCTTCACTCCATGCCCGTACCCTCTGCCCATAGGCTGCTCCATCACCGAGGCCATTACCATCCTGAGGAATAAGCTTGGAGATTACCAGGGGCAGTTCAACACCACCCACCTGCTGGCCCTCTGCGACTACTTCTACAACACCTTCATCCGCCACTACAGACTCTACCAATATGTCCTGGGCCAGGACCAAGAAGTCAACCTGACCGTCAACCACGTGGAGGTGTGTGTGCCGCCCCAGCCCCTCCCACTGGCTGAGGGCAAGGACAGGGACCTGTGGAAGCTTGAGCTGAAGTTGGCTGAGCTCACTATGGCCGAGGTGCAGAAGCGCACCAACGTGCTGCTCCTGAAGGAGGCGCTGCACCTGGAGCAGGAGCACATGCTGCAGAAGAAGTTCTCGGAGATGGCTGTGCAGCAGAAACAGGTTCTGGAGAGAGAGGTAAGGCTGTGCCTGCAAGGAGGGATGCTGCTCACCTGCCATGAGCAAACATTCATTCCTACCAAGAGAACATCCAGGCACCAACAAGACTTTGACTGTCTGCACACATGGGAGGGGGCAGAAAGGGACAGCAAGTCACTGACCATCTGCCACACGCTTTGCATGCATGTTTCATGAAACATGCCTATAAGGTACAATTCATGTTCCCATTCTAGTGATGAGCCAACTGAGGCTCCGAGAAGTTCATCAACTTGCTCAAGGTCACCAAGCTAGCATGTGGTGGAATTTAGATTTAGACTGAGGCCTGGCAACTCCAAAGTTCAAGTTCGTTCCACTGCATCAGGAATCAGTGACATATTCTACCCAGAAAGACTTCCAAGCTCTGAACCACCACAGATTCTCTCAGGGCCCTTTGTCTGCCTGCCATGAGGCCTGGGTGGAGATGACAAAGGAAGGGCCATGGGTCACACAGCTCAGAGTGGGTGATGCAATGAGGTGGGTAAAGAAGTGGGGTGTGTGGATCTAAGAAACTGGGCTGCCCTCCAGGAGCCAGAGTCTCCAGTGACCAGCTCTTTAATAAATGGCGACTAGGTTGGCCTCAGGGCAGTCAACTTCTTGAGGGCCTGGCAGAGTCTAAACTCACTTTTTAGCTATATATAGGCACTGATATCATCACTGTTGGATCATCTTTGAACACACAGACATGTGACATGTGCATACGTATGTACATGTACACATGTATGAGGGGTAATAACCAGATGTGGCATTGAAGTCACAGGGCCTTTAGTTTCTGCCTTGGCCAGTGTAGCTCAGTGGTAGAGCATCAGCCCACATACTAAAGGATCACAGGTTTGATTCCTGCTCAGGGCATGTACTTGGGTTGCAGGTTCGGTGGGGGTGTAGGTCGGGTATGTACCGGAAGCAACCGATCTGATTGTCTTTTTCATATCAATGTTTCTCTCTCTCTCTCTCTCTCTCTCTCTCTCTCTCTCTCTCTCTCTCTCTCTCCCTCCATCCTCCTCTACCTCTAAAAATCAATGGAAAAATATCCATGGGAGAGGATTAACAAAAATGAAGGGGAGGGAGGGATTTCTGAATTGTCAGGCAAAGAGTAAATGGCCCTGGAAAGTATTCAAATAAAGCATTGAAAAAATCTCTAAAGAACAATAAACACAACAGAAGGAATGATACTCTTCTAAAGTTAAGTCTCCCAGGTAAATAGCTCGTCAGGCTATTACATAATCTTAGTGCATTAAGCCATCCAATGGGGACCAACAGAACCCAAGTGGGAGCTTGTCTCCATGCCCTTCCAGGAATCTTGCTCTAGAATATGTGGGCAAAGACATGGGTAGAAGGGGATACCTCCTGTCCAACTCCTACCCACACCACTCCCCTCCCCCAACACACACACACACACACACACACACACACACAAACAGCTGTTTCTCCCTGCTCCTCCCAGCTTCCCTGTGGGTCTCAATCACTTTGCTGCTGGTCTCTGCCAGGTGGATTGTGGCTAGGGTCCCCTTTGCTGTGTGCCCCTAGTGGTGTGCCTGAGCTGGGGACACTCAACACCATAGAATAAACATGGTGCATCTTCTTAGAGCACAATCTTTCCTAAGTATTTAGGGGAAGAACATTATTTTTATATAAAAACTAGAGGTCTGGTGCACAAAATTTGTGCATGGGGGAGGTCCCTCAGTCCGGCCTGCACCTTCTCGCAATCCAGGACCCCTCAGGCTATGTCAAACTGCCGGGATCCCTATGGGATCAGGCCTAAATTGGCAGTCGGACATCCCTCTTGCAATCTGGAACTGCTGGCTCCTAACCATTCATCTGCCTGCCTCACTACCCCTAACCATTCTGCCTGCCTGCCTGATCACCCCTACCTGCCTCTGCCTGCCTGCCTAATCATCCCTAACCACTCGCCTGCCTGCCTGATCACCCCTAACTGCCTTTGCCTTGGCCCCCACCGCCATGGCTTCATCCAGAAGGATGTCCGGAATGACATCCAGAAGGTCATTTGGCTCTCTGGTCCAATCAACATATTATACTTTTATTATTATAGACAATCAAGGAAATATTCTGGGGCAAATGTAAGATTTTCCATGAGATTTTGAACTAAAATATGAGATCGCAAAGAAATGTTTGCTAGGCAACTGGTTACTCCAAGTATGTCCCCAACACCCCCAGTGCAGGCATGAACTGCTATTTGGCTGCTTGAGGAGGGAACTGGAAAAAATAGTTACATAGTTCATGTCTCCAGGATTTCATGATGTTGCAATCCTGATTTAGATGACAGAGAAGGTCTCTTGTTTAAGGTGGCAGATGGTGGGTGGCTGGTTGGGGGACTTCTGCACTCTCTAAGAAATTTCCCATCCTCTCCAAAGAAGCTACTAAAACTTTGATATGTGGGAATGAGATGAGGGCAGGAGAAAAAGGAAGGGGAATGATATCCAAATGGAGCTTGTGTTGACCAGAAAGCAGGGGATATGGCACTAGCCTGTGGTTCCAGAACAATGTTAGTAATAAATGACACACTCAAATAGGGTGATCACCATAATAGGCCAGAATGGAGAAGAAAAGGAGCAATTGCTGGAGGTCTAGCTGTAGGTAGAGGATCATAGATATGGCCAACCCTGAGCTGGTTGGGAGGAAGGTGAGAGACCTCATTCTCCTCCCACACTCAGATCTCCTGCCAGAACCTCCCATTGGTGGAACTCCACCAGAAGCCAAAAGCTAAGGTAGCCGGTTGATGCTGCCCTCATACGTTGGCCTCCCAGGGCAGAGTAGGGTGAAGGGTGGAGGGAAATGGAAGGTGCTAGCACTCAGTAAGAAGAGAGAATTGGATTCGGTTGAGGAACCTTATCTACAGAGGCCTTCCCCTGAGGCCTGTTCACCAGCCTTGTTCTGTTTCTTCCAGGAGTTAGAAAATATCATCAACGAGGCCATTCACATCCAGATCAATTGCCTGAAAGAGCTGCTTCAGTATGAGATACAGACAACTTTTGATATTTTGGACCTGAAACTTCAGAAGAAGACTTTAAATCTCAATGCTCCTATCCCTTTCCCACTCTCCATCAGTGGCCAGCTAGGCCAAGATGAATCTCTTAAGATCAACAAAGCACGCAAAGCAAAGAAAGCAAAAGGCAAGAAGGCATCTAAAGACTGATTGTGGAACAATCATTGACGATTATGGAAGTATTAGGTATTATGCTCAGCACCCAATAGGTCAGTGATTTCTAGTGATTAAAAGAAATGTAACAACACCCATCATCTTATCTCTATCTTCTTTCTGGAAACCATCTTCTACCACCTGAAAATCTAACCCAAATAAGAAGGCTGTTCTCTGCCAAGCACAGAGCTTTGTGCCTGGTGAACAAGCAAACATCCCCTCCTTACTAAGCCTGAGTCTAGACCAGCCGTGGGCAAACTACGGCCCGCGGGCCGGATACGGCCCGTTTGAAATGAATAAAACTAAAAAAAAAAAAAAGACCGTACCCTTTTATGTAATGATGTTTACTTTGAATTTATATTAGTTCACACAAACACTCCATCCATGCTTTTGTTCCGGCCCTCCGGTACAGTTTAAGAACCCACTGTGGCCCTCGAGTCAAAAAGTTTGCCCAGCCCTGGTCTAGACACTGAAGACAGAACCACCACCAGTGGGTTGAAGCAGGTAAGAGTAGGGGTGACACCAGACACCAAGAAGGACTTCTAGGGGACACACTGGTTCTGTTGCTCACATGGGAGAACAGGTCCTAGGATTCTGTGGCCTTTCTGAGACAGGTACACAGAGTGGACCACCCTACGTGCAGCCTGCTCTACATGTGCTGGTCTCCCTGCTGGAGGAGCCCGGTGCCTCCAGAGAACTCTTCCTTCTGAGAGAATCCACTCTGTTCAGACTGAGTCAGGGAAGCAAGCTCTGTCTTAGAGATCAGAGATCAGGTTTCAAACCCAACTCTGCTGCTGGTCTGCTGTGTGACCTTGCCAGTGTCCTTTCTGCCTCAGGGCCCCAGCTCTCTCTTCTATCAAGTGAGAGAGTTCCTGGCTGGTGTCGAATGTCCATCTTCCTTAGAAGATAGATGAAGCAAGGTTTGGTATTTCCATTTGTCAAGGGGGTTCAAGGTTCAAGGAGTGGAGTATTTACTCAAAGTCACTCAGCTAGGCAATGAAACAACCAGGATTAGAACTCAGGCTTCCAGACTCATTCATGTGCTCTTTCCCCTGCAACATTGTGCCACGTGTAAACAGTCACACAAATCCTGTAGCTGTTGGCTATTGCAGACATATAATGACAGGTGAATGGGCCCCAGAGATCATGGCAGAAAGGACGTTACCTTTCACTGACTCTTCCCATGCCAGTGACCTGCTGTCATCTCTGCCGTCCACCCCATGCTCCTTGCTCACAATGGGACAGGCCACAGTGCAGCTCTCCCTGTCATTTTCACGTCTGTCTCTCCATGACCACAGCTGCTTTCTAGGTCTTGCCACCGAAGATGTGCCTGGGTCTCTGTTTCCAGGCAAAGCCAGCCTGCTTTGGGAGGCCAGGCTGAACTTCGGTAGGAAGAGGGAGCCCCGGGAGGGCAGGTCACCATCCCTGGGGCCCTCTGAGAAAATTCCAGGAGACAGGAACTCTGGCCTGGAAAGGGCCTTACCGGGAACACTACCCTAGGCTCTCTCTCTCTCCATCTTACTTTGATGCCATAATGAGGATAATTTATACCTGAGACATTTTATAAGCTTCCCAATACTTCTTTGGACAGAAGAAGGAGGTTCCAGGTTTTCCTTAAATTTTTCATCTCTTCATTCATTCACTTATGTATTTATCCTTCACTCCACAGACATTTTTTAATATCCATATCTACTGAAACTTCCAGGGCCCAGAGGGAAGTGTGAGAGCTGCCATCCTATCCTGTCCAGGCCTGACCAGGATCCCCAAACACCCATGCAGCTGTGTATGTGTTTGTGTGCACATATGTGCAAGCATGTATGTGTGTTTGGGGGATGCAGAAGGGGCAAGTGGATACTGCTCCATGTTTAGGCCATATGCTGGGGACGACCCCCCACCCCCATGCTGAAGCAGGACATAATCAGACACCCTGGCCAACCAAGGAACAAACCGGGTTGTGAGCACTGCTATTGTGTCCAAAAGGCATTGGAAGCATCGGTTGACGATAGGCTGGGGCAATTCAGTACAAAGGGATTGTAGCTCCCTCTTGCCTTGCCTTACTTCCAAGTTGAGGGAGATTCAACCATCCCATTCACACCCACACCCCGCATCCCAGCCTTGCCTTGCCACTGCCCAGAGAGATCCTCAGGACCCCCAAGGCTTTAAACCTTTTCAGATTCAGGCCATTTGTATCCAGAACTGTGGACAATGGACTACTGACACTGCTCTCCTCACTGGACCTGACCTTTCCCAGAAGGACTCCTACCATGGGTGCCGCCAGTCACCACCCCATGGGTAGAACCCCAGTGTGGCCAGGGCCATCCTCCTAGCATCAACCAAGTGTCTAATAAGGGGACCGAGGGGTAATGCAGAAGCTGTGAGGGGGGAGAAGGTGGTTCCTGAAGTTGTGTGTCCGCATAGTCAGCCTGAAAGACCCACCCCCTCATTTTATCCTTAGGGGTGGCTTTCCCTAACCTGGAAGGGTTGGGGTTGGAGTTAGGGTTTCAGCCACATAGTAGATACAGTTGTTAAATAATGTTTGGGAAGTGAAGGAAGAATGAGTGAGTGAATGAATGAATGAATAAATGAATGCAAATTTTAAGAAAATCATGGAACTCCCTTCCTCTGTTCACAAAAATATTGGGAAGCTTATCAAACTTCTCAGGTATTAGACCCTCCTCCCTGTGAGGGACCTGCCAAGGGCAAAAGTAGGGTTGATGGAAATAAGAGCCTGCCTTGCCCTTAAGGTACTGTCCTAGAAAAGATCTCCCCATTTAGCAGGGAGACCAACACCTCTATGCCCAGCTGATTTCCATAGTCACCTGGTGTCATCTGCTTAAGGACAAACAGGGGAAGCCTGAGGGCTTGGTGTCTGAGGAGGAGGAGGGAAACCCTAAACCTCAAGGCCCTTCCAGTCCAGGAGCAAACCAAATGGCTTTGGAAAAGTTTAATTCCAAGCACAGGTCCCTGCGCAGACTTGAGAAGCTGCTGTCCCCCTTCAGCTCCTCCCCAATTATGTAGTTGTCCTGGTTACAGAACCTGTTAAATGTCTGCTTCACATGGAGCTGAGTTGCACTTATGAAGGACCTGGGAATGGGGAAGTCGCAAGGAACCAGAAATGAGGAGGGAAGCCATAGCGACAAGTGGATCCCAGGCTTCCGCAGAAACAGGGGTGGGGGCCTCAAGCCCTCTACACCAGGGGAGCTAAAACTGAGTCTTCTCTATCAAGGTTAGAACAGAGAATGGGAGGGCCCCCTGGGAAAGCCCCTCCCACTGCCCCACTTGAGGAAGCAGCACTAAGCAGCCTCCTGTAGCAACTTGTGGATGACCCCAGGTCTACGGTGGGAGGGCAGTCCCACCTGTGCCCCACTCTTAGGCAGGCGTGGATGCTGACACCAGGTGTGGAAACCCCAAACTGAGAAAATGCCCTAAAATCAGGCTAAGATTGGAGCATCCCTTAGAGACCGAGGATAAAGTGCCCCATTGGTGAGGTGACCATACCTGCTGGTTGACTCCTATTGTCACTATGTCCTGCCTAGTTTGTCATTGCTTAAGGGAATCCAATTAAGAATTGGATAGGACGGGTAGCCCTCCACTTGTACTTCCAGCTTCCCCCAAGATTGCTTCTCTTGGTGTGTGCGTCACATGCGCAGTGAGCAAGTTTTCACCCCAACTCAAAGCTAAATACGAAAGGTGATGAGGGCTGACCTGCCTGTCCTTCCCCACCCTTTCCTGACTCAGTGTTACCCTCTCAGGGACAATGCATGCAACTGTCCTTGAGATGGTGAAACGCATGCAGATATAGCAACTAATGAGAGTTAGTTTCCCCTCTGGGTGATGCTAAGGGACAAACAGTATTGCTGTTCTGCCAGTTGTGCCATGGCCTGCAAATGTATGAAGCCACCGGGTCAGCAGGGAAAGATGGGAGTGACAAGTGAGGGTATACACATGAGGTGCAGGAGCTCAAAGGCAGGTGTCTTGCTAATGAACTCAGACCGTGGTGGGAGCAGCCTTGCTGGAGACAGTGCCATTTACTGTACAGTGTGAATCTACAATTATTTATCTTGGTGTTTGCTATGGCATTTTCATTTTTCGATAACCCTCAGTAGCAATGACTTCGACAAAAAAAAGGAAAGTGCATGAGTAATGAAAATGTAAGTTATCTTGACTTTCTCTTCTTCAAGAAAATTAATGATGAAACTGTAACATGTAAAATGATTCCCTGTGTTTACCATCCCCCTGAGAATCATAGTGATGCCAATCCTAATATATAAAAAGCCAGGGGTCGTCACAACCAAAACATCTGGATAGATGACCAAACAGCAGGCTGTGTGGGGCAACCAGGTTGGCAGGGGGGTTAGTGAGGGACAACCAAATGACTGAACAGCAGGCTTTGTGGGGCAACCAAGCCAGCAGGGTGGGGGGCGGGCAGTTGGGGGCAATCAGGCAGGCAGGCAGGTGAGCAATTAGGAGCCAGCAGCCCCGGATTGTGAGAGGGATGTCCGACTGCCGGTTTAGGCCCGATTCCTGGGATTGGGCCTAAACCGGCAGTCAGACATCTCCCGAGGGGTCCCTGATTGGAGAGGGTGCAGGCTCGGCAAATTTCATGCACTGGGCCTCTAGTTATTAAATAAAAAGCAAGACAAAATCTGCTCAAAAGCACCAGCATCTAACTCAAAGGTCATCAGTAACTTTAAGAAGGCTGTCTAAAATCCTAGCCAAACATTATCCTGGGTGTTTTTGTGAGGGTGTCTTGGATGAGATTAATATTTGAATCAGTAGACTAAATAAAACAGATTGCTCTTCCTAACATGGTGGACCTAAATCAATCTGTTGAAAGCCTAAATGAAACAAAACACTGACCTCTGTTGAGTAAGAAAAATTCCTCCTTCCAGACAGCCTTTGAAATGGGACATCAGCTCTTTTTGTTTCTATAGCACAGTGGTCAGCAAACTGTGGCTCTCGAGCTACATGAGGCTCTTTGGCCCATTGAGTGTGGCTCTTCCACAAAATACCAACTTCTGCGCATGGGCCACGAAGTTTCAATCGCACTGTACATGCGCGCCCGCACGTGGTATTTTGTGGAAGAGCCACACTCAAGGGGCCAAAGAGCCTCATGTGGCTCACGAGCCGCAGTTTGCCGACCACTGCTATAGCAGACTAAGCCTTTAGACTTAAACTGAAACATCAGCTCTAACATTTTGGAATTGTCAGTCGTGAGAAAGAGAGAGAGAGAGAGAGAGAGAGAGAGAGAGAGAGAGAGAGAGAATTAGATAGATAGATAGATATGTGTGTATGTATCACATAATTTCTGTATATAATCATATAATCTCTTTCTATATATAATCATATAATTATATTTATCTTATATCCTATTGGTTGTGTTTTTCTGAAGAACTCTGTCCAGCCCATTTGTCAAATCCAAGATTTCGTGTACACATGCTCAGAGCGTAGTGATAGCTGTAGCACCCTCAAGAGAAGTTCACATAGGGTTGAATGATGCCAGTTTCATATTAGTGTAATCAGATGCATCAATAGAAAAAAATCAGTCAATTCCAATAATAGCTCACTTTTTCCATCGTCTATCAACATAAAGCTGTTTGAAATTCATTGTGTTCAAGGTGAAACATCTCTCAATATTGTGAACACTACTGGAAACTCACTGTTTATAAGTTCAATGTAAAAGACAACAGTGTTTGTTGTTTAGGTTATAATATCATCACCTCAAATATATAAATTATTGTGAAAGCAATGTTCTCACTAAATTAAAAAAAAACACACCATAGAGCAGAAATGTACCCAGAATTCGTTGTTGGGCATACACAGTATGCAGGCCTGCACCAAGAGGAACAGGAAGAAGAAAGGATGGAGGAGGGATGGGAGAAAGTGGTGGGCAACTTGGAATAACAGAGTTAGACTCCTTCCACACAGACACTGTGCTTTCATTCATCTCACAAATACTACTTACAGCGATTTGTACCCGACACTTTTAGGCACTAGGGGCTCAGAAATAAACAAGATAAATAAGACCTCGCTCTCTGAGGAGCTCACATTCCAACATGGACACAAATAAGCAATTTAAAAAGATACTCCCTGATTAAAATGTGTGATACAAAGGCCATGGGAAGGTATACAACTCAAGTAACTACGGGATGACAGAAACTTTACTACTGAGGCTATTCAACAGGCTCTTAGTAAGTGATAGACACTGGAATAGGCTGAGTATATAAAGATATGGAAAAGACAGGAGAGATTCTCAAATGAAGGAGTGAAATGGATATTGAAAAATACTTAGGGCCTGGCTGGTGTGGCTCAGTGATTGAGTGTGGACCCGGGAACCAAGAGGTCACGGTTCAAACCTGTCAGGGCACATGCCCAGGTTGCAGGTTTGATCCTCAGTGGGGGGCGTGCAGGAGGCAGCCAATCGATGTTTCTTTTTCATTGGTGTTTCTATCTCTCTATTTTGGTCCCTTCCTCTCTTTCTAAAATCAATAAAAACATTGGTCCTAGTGGGAGAAGAGAAATCTGGAGCCAGGGTAGGAAGCAGGCTATGGCAGGTGGCTGCAGGGATTGGAGCAAGAGCAGGTGTCAAAACTGTCTACAAAGGGTGGAGCCAATTACAAAGACCGGGGCCAGGGAGTGTGGATTCTTCACTTCTGGAAAAGGGAGCCATTATAAGGCTTTAGACGGGGAGCAAAGTGATTGGAGGGATATATAGGCTGGAAGAAAGGAAACCAGGAAGGAAGCTATTAAAATAATTCAGGTCAAGCCCTAACTGGTTTGGCTCAGTGGATAGAGCGTCCGCCTGTGGACTGAAGGGTCTCAGGTTCGATTCCGGTCAAGGGCATATACTTTGGTTGTGGGCCCATCCCCAGTAGGGGATGTGCAGGAGGCAGCTGATCGATGTTTCTCTCCCATCGATGTTTCTAACTCTCTATCCCTCTCCCTTCCTCTCTGTAAAAAATTAATAAAATATATTTTAAAAAATAATAATTCAGGTCAAATGTAACATTAGCTGTCAGTATGCAATACACAAATATTTAGTAAGTGCCTACTGTGTGCTAGCGACTATTCTGGACCCTGAGAATACTACACCAAAAAGTAAAAACGTCCCTGCTCATAATCTAGTGGGGGGAGGGTAAATGAATAAACATGTAAATAGTTGATGTAATACATGTGACAGTTATATGAGTTAAACACATACTGTGTGCCATGCACTCTTCTAAACACTTTATATCTACTAACATATTTTTATTTCTGTGACAGTCCCATGAAGTAGATCCTATTATTATCATTCCCATTTTATAGATGAGAAAACTGATGGGCAGGGCTTAAATAACACCAGAAGCTTTGGACAGAGCACATACTCCACTTCCACATTTTACTGTTTTTCATGGGCTGGTGGCCTGGTAATAACAGGGGCCTTCCTCTCACCAGACTAGGCATCTGTAGCCCCTGCCTCCCCGCTCTCTCCCCTCCCCCAGCAGCTCCTGAGCACTCGTTTGCCAGCTGCCTTGCCTGCTAGCCTGCAACTCCTTGCGAGCCAGGAGCCATTGCATCTCTACTGTGTCTGCTCAGAGGCACACCGTGCTGGGCACGTTGCATGCACATAGACTCGAGAGCATTGCCAAAGGCCACCTGTTCAGCCAAGAGTGGTTGTGTTGATAGAGTAAAAAGGAGAACCATTTTTAATGGCACTCATCCTGCGTTCTTTGCTTTAAAAGGAAGACCTGTTTTATCTATCAGACACTGGAATTCTCAATGATGGGCAAGAACTCAAGTTCCCATTATTTTGGCCAGGGTACTCAGTGTGGAGCAGGGTACCAGTCCCTGGCTCTCCTCACAGAACTCAGGTACAGGGCTAACAACAGAGATATGGCACCAGCAGGCTTACAAAGGAGCCCTGTGCCTCAGTGGGTATTTAATTTTGACTTCCCAGATCAACAGCTCCTCCTTTGAAGAACTGTTTTCTACTCCCTGCCACAATCAGCTGGTTCTGATAGGGGCTCCCAGCTACCTGCCTCCCTCCCTGGCCAAAGAATGAGCACATTCCCCAAGTAGACCAATGATAGTACTCCATTGTCCTCAGCCACAGTGATTGGACCAGGCAGGAATGGGCACATGAACCAAGCTAGACCAATCAAAACACTCTATCCTCACTCCACCTACCACCGTCACCAAGCCATGGTGATTGATTCAGGAGTTTTTCTACCTACTGTTGGCAGGGTTCTCTAGCTTTTGGCTTTGAGGCTGTAAGGATTCTAATAGGTCAGAGCAGCCAGTAGCTGTTTCCAGCCTGAGAGAAGAAAAACAACATGCAATGGGAAGCAGGAGAGAAAAAAGGCGAGATTGATTGAGAGATTGCTCTGTAATCCAATCACCCTGGAGGCAGCTCCACCCTGGCAGTGGTGTGCACACACCCAGGATCTGACTGAGGTCAGCGAGACAGGCAGGGCAAGGAATGCTTCCTCCATGACAGATGAGGAAACTGAGGTTCGGACAGGTGAAACGATTGCTCAAGGTCACTTGACTAATAGGGGTGAAGCCGGGACAGAAGCAACCAGAACTTCTACCTTTTCGTTGGGAGTTCTTGTCTCATCTACTGCCTCAAAGGGCACAGTCCCTGTAGCCACAACCACCACCCTGCCCACATGGGCATGGCTCCTGGGTATAAGCCACCCTTTTTGTTTTGGACACTGATCGAGGCCACAGCATCTGCTCTTAGATGGAAAACTACTCGGGGCCCAGAGGACAGAACCTCTTCTCTGGGAACTTGCACGCACAAAGTCAAATGGAAGGTTTGAGCAACACGAGGCAGAATTTACCAATCATCAGTGGTTCCTCTTCAGAAAACTGCCCCATCTTATCTTACCTGTTCAATGGGGTCTCCAGCCTAAAACGCATCCAGTCCAAAATTCTGTCAGCCATCAGCGTTTTATTATTATAGCTCCCCACAGGCGTACTTGTAAAATGTCCACCCAATAACCCAATGGGCTTTCTGACATTGTCAAGTCCTCTACACCAAAGGTTGAGAAAACAGAGAACATTGCCGGGCCCACATTTTTTAAATGAGGAGCCAGGTAACCCTTGTATCCTTTCTGACGCCCCTTTCTGCTGCAACGTGGCTGCCAGCCAAGGTTCCCAGGCACCTGGGTTAGAGGGAGACAGGGAGAAACTTTTCTGAGCCTGATACAATACGACTTTGCCATCCAGGCCCTATGGACTCAGAGGAGTTTCTCAGGAGGTTGCCCTTCACAGTGCAGCTGAGGAAACCAAGGCCCTGGGGACGGCAGGGCGGACACAAGCCCAGACCTGGAGTTCCCAGTGCAAATCCTCCCAGTGTGCTGCGATGCTGGCCAGAGGAGGGCAAGAAGGGCCACCTTCTCCATCTAGACCTCTGCCTTCCAAATCCCTTTCAAGTCTCTATCCCTGGGACATGCCACCCTCAACCTGATGTAAGCAGCTACTGAAAACTCTTCAGAAACCGAGTGTAGGAGGGAGCCTGTGAAAGGGCTGAGGCTGCCAGCACAGGCAGGGGCTCAGACTGGACCCCACAGGGCCTCTGTGTGCAGCTTTGCCGGCTCTGCATCTGTGCCTGTCCTGGCTGCACAGCCCAGCCAGCACACCCACCGCTGTCCCATCCACAGTGCGCGGCTCCCCGTGTCGGGAACGCTGGTGGAACCGCTGGAACACGAGAGGCACTGAAGAGAATGCAGAAATAGCACAACAAACGTCATCTCTAACGTTGCACTCAGTGCCTAGCAAGTACCGGGCACTTTATTTCATTATCCTCATTTCACGGATGAGGAGACTGAGCTTGGGGGGAGTTGGGGACTTACCTATATTGTTCCTGACCTAATAAGTAACCTGCTGGGATTCAAACCCAAGCCCATCTGACCTAATCCTAACTGGGTTCAACCTCGTCTCTAAATGGGTCTGCCCACGAATGTGATCCCTCCCCTCTAGGAAGTCCATTAGACAAGAGGCCAAAACCTCCTCTTGCATCCGTAGGTATGTGACCAAGAGTGGCAGGCCCATAGGCACTCAGGGACGGGGCGGTCACAGGAGAAGCAGACTCCTGCCCAGGAGGGACCGCAGGACCCCAGGAGGGCCCAGGCCTCAGGGATAGGAGTCTCTGGAGAGAGGGAGGGGAGGGCACCAGAGCAGGCACAGTGTTCACTGGAGCAAAGGCTGGTTGCTGAGGAGGAGAGTGGATGGTAGAGTTGGTGGCCGTGGTGGAGGTAAGGCTGGCCGGTGGGACCCAGGCCTGGGGATGTCTGTGTAGGAGGGTGGGGGCTCCTGAACGCCGAGTTCATAGAGCAGCACCAGGAGGCCTATCTTGAAGCTGCCTCAGCACAGTGAGTCCTGTTGTTCTTTAAATTGTGTGTTCACAGAGGCATCGTGCCCCCTCCACAAACCCTGCCTCGCTGCAGACCAAGGCTGGGAGAAGACCCTGGAAAAGGGCCTACAGGTGAGGTGGAGCCTTCCGAGCAGTGTTCCCAGGGGAGGAGCCACGGTGATTCCCAGCTGGGCAGTGATGGGATGAAGCACAAGGAAAAGTGCTCAGTAAGGAGGGCCTGCTTTGAATCATCTGAGGACGACGTGGGATTTCTACCCACCCTGTGAGGGGGTCTCAGGATCCCCATCCTTCCCGCTGGAGAAACTGGGGTTCAGGGAAATGGAGTGACTCACCCTGGTCTCACAGATCCTGGCCTCTGCCCCCTGTGCGCACGCTCTGCCCTGCAGCGAGCTGGGAAGGGCTCCACCTGGGGAGGCACAGGAGACAGGAAGCCCACGTCCTGCACAGTCACAGTCTGGCTGGACAGAGGAGACGCACACAGGAAAATACCACCCAAAGCCCCCTGTGCGGTTTCTAGCAGAGGGAGGCAGCGCCAGGCCCAAGGCCACCCCAGGGCCTTTGCCCCTCCTTCCCAGGAAGAGAGGTTTCCGCCCTGAGCAAGACAGCACACGTCAGAGGCCGAGGCCCGCAGCCCGCGATCTGGGGCCCATTCCCAGCACTCGCAGGGCAGCTGGGCCAAGCTGCTGACTCACCGAGCAACCTTCAGACAAGTCACTTCCCTCCCGGGCACCCAGCCTGGCATTGAAAGTGGGCATCCCTGCGTCCCTCACCACCCACACTCTTGCCAGAGGGTCTCTTCCCATCAGAACTACCGCTGCTGGTTGGGTGGCAAGGGAGGTCAGGTGATATTGGAGAGTGGGAAACATCTCCTTTGAAAGCTGATATTCCACGGAAAAATAGAACCTGCATTTAGAAAGTGAAAACAGTGCCTACTTATTTTCACAACACACACCACGGAAGAAAGCCCTGAACACTGCTTGAGCGATGGGAACAGGCACAGGAGGGAGTCCCTGGGGGGAGGGGGCGCTGTACTCCCAGAAAGAGAGGACAGCTGAAGGCTGAGAACCCCCGAGAGGTGGGAGTTGCATACTTGACTCGTCAGATGTGACAAGCAGGTGAACTCTCTAGCAGAATAGAAGGTCCTCATTTAGGGCCACCCAGGTTTCTTCAGCAGCCTGCAGGGCATCCACAGGCTCCAGTAACACAGGGAACAGAATGGGGCTTCTAAACAGCCGAAGCATGCTGCATTTCACTCTCTGTTTTTTGTTTTTTGTTTTTTGTTTTTGTTTAATTCTCACCCGAGGATATTTTTTTCCATTGAGTTTTAGAGAGAATGGAAGGGAGGGAGGGCAAGGGAGAGAGAGTAAGAGAGAGAGAGAGAGAGAGAGAGAGAGAGAGAGAAAAACATTGATGTGAGAGAGACACATCGATTGGTTGCCTCTGGCACCTGACCAACTGTGGCCAGGGCCACAGATGGAACCTGCAACCCAGGCACATGGCCTTGACAAGGAAACAAACCCTGCAGTGCCAAGGTCAACGCTCCAACCACTGAGCACCACTGGCCAGGGCTGAATTTCACTTCTTTAAAAAGAGAGTGTATGAAACAATGTCATCCCAATATTCTAAAATTAAAGCTAAAAAATATTTGTATGAGCACACACCTATGCATAGAAAAAAAGCCTAGAAAGAATACAGCAAAATGTTAACAGAAGGTTTTGCAAGGTCAGATGACAATCTCTCTCTCTCTCCCTCTCTCTCTCTCTCTCTCTCTCTCTCTCTCTCTCTCTCCTCTCTAGTTGTGTCGATGTTTTTCAAAGTTTTCCGGATGTACCTATATAACAACAAATGTAATAAGAATATAATTTAAAAAATTAATTAGGCCTGGAAAAGGCAACTTACCAAAGGGCTAAATTTATTTTCACAGGGAAGTTAGCATTTGTATTACTATAGAATTAGCAGCCAGCTCCTTACTGTGATAAAGCCTAATGCTACCTGTTCATGTCAGCCCCTGTATCTAGAGGCAGCCAGAAAATAAGGTATTCCAGGCCTTTTATATCAGGCTCCACACACATGTGTGTGTGTGTGTGTGTGTGTGTGTGTGTGTGTGTGTGTGTGTGTACTATATGTGTGTGTACTATATGTGTGTGTGTGTACGATATGTGTGTGTGTGTGTACGATATGTGTGTGTGTGTGTACGATGTGTGTGTGTGTATATATATAATCTCCATATGCAGCACAAATATTCTTCCTAATCTGCTCTGGTAGGGACAACATTACAAATAGTCTTCATTCCTGACTGATGGCCAAGGGTGGGGTATGGACACGGGCTAGTAGGTGGTAGAATTGCCAGTGAGAATTACACTTTTCCAGGGATCATGAAAAGGCAACAGTAGGACTTTATACTTCACCATTGATCATCCCCAGAGCTATTCCCGTAATCTGAAAGCTCTTGATATAAACCAGTGCCAGTTGACAGAGAAAAAAGCTGAGTCATAGAGAAATAAAACGATGGGCCTGAGATTAAAGACCGAGAAGAGGGTGGACCAGTACATGTTCGAGATGAGTAGTTGTTCCATCATTGAACAGATATTGATGGATACCTACTATGTGCCTGGCACAAAGTAGGTCCCATGGAATCAAAGAGAAATGAGATGTCTTTCCAAGATAAATACATTCCCAGACTAGTGGGAGGATAGAGGCTTAAAAACATAGAGATTGCATCAGCACCCTATAGGTGCTGTATGAGGGGGTTGTGGGAATATGCAGAAAATGGGCCCACAAACTCACCTGGGGCGGGGATTAGGGGAGGGTAGGTTGGATGGGTGGAGAGTGTGAGGAAAAGGCTTTCTGAGAGGGGAAATATTTGACCTGGGTCCTCCTGAGACATAAGTAGGAATCCACAGAGTGAAGATGTGGGGAAGAGCATTCCAGCCCAAGGGAATAGCCTATGCAAAGGCACTGAGGTATGAAGAAACAATTCCTATTTGGAAATTTTCTATGTTCAGAACATAGGGTGGGGAGTGAGTCAAGCCAGCCAGGTGATTTGGGACTTGAATGTCCCTCAGAAAAAGTTTGAGCTTCTTGTTGCTGGCAGTACTGGGTAGAAAAGAGCTTAAGCAAAAGGGTGACATTTTCAGACCTTATGGAACCTCTAGCTAGATTGGAGGTAGAGAGGCGCAAGGTGACAGCCCTGAGTGGCTGTGCTGGGGGCCTGGAGTGGACAGGGATGGGGAAGATGAAGTCTGAGAGTCTCCATAGAGGCCCAGCCTTCATCAGGAGGTCAGATGCAACCTTCCACCACATCCTGCCTGTCAGGGAGGGTGCTCCTGGGTGTCAAGTTTACGTGAGGACCTGCTGGGCTGGGCTCAGATGACAGAGGTCTCTTGCCCCATCCTGTCCAGCCAGCACCCCATATGGAGAGGTAGAGAGATTAGGCGATGTGGATAAGATGGGGCAGAGCTCCAAGAAGGTGGGGCCAGGGCCTGGCTGACGTATGGGAGTGGGGCCAGGCCAGGTGTCTTGGAACCTCATGTTATGGCCTAGTGACAGAGGCTGGGAGGCAGCCCTGGGCAGCTGAGGCAGGAGTGGGGGATGCGGTGGGAGGTGTTCAGGACCTGCATTCGGGAGCTGCAGCTCCAGCACGGACCTGTACAGCTCTCTCTCTGCTCAGGGGGACACCCCACCACTGCCCAGCAACACCCCACCAGTGCCACCTCCCTAGAGACCACTCCTCATTGAGGCCAGAAGCAGAGAGGAGGGGACTCCTCTTTTCCTTGCTGCCTTTTCACAGTCTCAGAGAACCAGGGTAGTCTAGCCCCCAAGACTATGGATTCTGGCCTCCTGTTTAGAAAGGCACAGAGGAGGAAAGTGACCTGCCCATGGCAGCAAGTGGCTGGACCAGCCCTGCAGAGTATAAGACAGTGATGGCGAACCTTTTGAGCTCAGCGTGTCAGCATTTTGAAAAACCCTAACTTGACTCTGGTGCTGTGTCACATATAGAAATTTTTTGATATTTGCAACCATAGTAAAACAAAGACTTATATTTTTGATATTTATTTTATATATTTAAATGCCATTTAACAAAGAAAAATCAACCCAAAAAATGAGTTCACGTGTCACCTCTGACACGCGTGTCATAGGTTCGCCATCACTGGTGTAAGATGGCAAGGCCTAGACCCCAAACTTCCTTCCTTTCCCGCCTCTCCTAAATCCAGGTCTCCGGCAATCAGGAGACCCCAGGTGAGCAGAGGTGGCAGGTGGCCCTGTGCCATCCGCAGGGCTGCAGGCAGTCTGTGGCCCAGGGAATTCCCATCTTCCTCTTAGCCGCCCACCAGCTGCTCAGGCGCAGCTGTGGTTGTGTGGCTGCTCCCCCAAGAGCAGGCTGAGGACAGCCAGACCTTCCTTCTGGGCAGGAATGAGGGAGGGCAGGTGTGTCCCCCAATCCCTATCTCTGCTTACCAGCCAGGTGACCTTACTCGGCCTCTTTGCCCCACCTGAGCATCAGCTTCCCTACCTGTGAAAGACATAATCGTACCTACGGAGCTGCCTACCTCGGGATTGCTGTGGGGATCGCATAAGACACCAGCCGGGACGCGCCTTGTAAAAGGCAGTTAACCCCACGTTGGAAGGGCAGAGGTGCTGCCTGCTCATGTACGTCAGTGTGCGACTCAGTGTCTGTCGACACCTGTGCAATGTTTCCCCCAGGCAAGCACGTGTTCCTCTGTGCCAGGCACTAGGTCCTCCCTTTGTGCACTTTTATTACCAAGAGCTGGCTCCCCAATGAGGGTGGAGGGGGGCCCTTAGCAGCGGCTCGGGAAGCAGGTCTAGGCTGTGGGGAAGGAGGCACCCACATTTCAGAGTGGAACCCCCCGGGGCGGTGAGCCTGGGGGAGAGCCACGCTGTTGGGGAAGGGGCTCACCTGGGTGTCAGTGGCCCACAGTCCTGGTGGGGTCGTGTCTGTGAACGTGTCTCTGAGCAGCCCCCCTACCCTCTCTGGGCCTCTGTCCTTATTTCAGGGGTGCCACTCTCCCTGGCGCTCCTACAAGCGTTCAAGTCCAGCACCCTCACCCTTGATCCTGAATGCTGGGAGGGAGGGAAGCCCTCGCTCTCACAAGGTCACCCCTTCCAGTTACAGATGAGAAGTGAAGCTCAGAGAGGGTGAGGGTCTCACCCCTGACACACAGCCCATCTGGGCAAAGCAGAGCGGGAGCTGGGTTTGGGGGAAGGAAGCCCCTGCCCTTCCCTCCGTGACAGCCTGGCATCTTACCTTGCAAGCCCAGCACCCTCTGTACTCTGTGCTCTGGGAGAAGTGGCCAGGTGGGCGGGGCTGGTACTTATACTCACCGTGAATAAAGCGGCCAGTGTTCTAGGCCCAAACTGCAGGCAGGAGATCTGACAAACACATAAAAGGTTCGCAGGCGCTGCGCTCCTTGGAAATAGTTGGCTTTGGAGCCAGAGGGCTTCCGCACTCAGGGAGCTTGGATGGTGGGGCTCCCAGACAGGCCTGATCCCTGGGCCTGGAGCCTGAGTGCCCTGAAGGTGGGGACCTCGGGGTGGCTGGCCCCAGCCCGTTTCCTGTGGCCGCTGCAGGGACAGAGGCGGGGGAGGAAGGCTGGGCCTGGGCGAGCTAATCTGGAGAAGTGATTTTCCTCCTCAGCCAGCCCCTCCCTGGGCAGGGCTGTGCGCTGGAAGGTAGGCTGGCCAGGGCTCCCAGGGAGGGGCCGGCTTATCAGGCAGGAAACACTGGGCTCCGGCCACATCCTCCTCCTCCTGGTCACAGCAGCTCCCAGGGGCAGGAAAACACTCAGCAGCCGCTGCTCCTCCGCCCTCACAGCCCCTCCTGCTGCCTTCGCCCTCCTCCTCCTCATCCTCCAGCGACTGGGGAGGCAGAGTGTCCAGTGTGTGGTCTGCTGCCCTGGGAGCTCTGCCCGGTGCCGGCTTCCCAGCCCCTCTGCCGCCCCTGGACTGCCTGCTGCCTTTCTCTGCAGCCCGTACACAGGGTGGGGCAGGCAGGGGTGGCAGAAGCATGACTGAGGGCCGCTGGCTCCCAGAGATGTCCAGGTGGGCTCCTCGGGCCTCTCTGTGCCAGCCCCTGGCCCTCAGAAGCCACCACTTGGTCCCTGGACTGTCTGGGAGCCCTAGGGCATGCGCTAGGGAGTGCAGTGCCTCTCCATCCTCTGCGCTGCCCATTCCCAGCCTCACCCTCCTGGGCCAGCACCTACCGAGACCATTTGGGCTTCAGGAAGCACAAAAAGAAACCTCGTGAGCGGTCTCCTGAAGGTGCACCCAACGCACAGGGCTTCTGCCTCCCCTCCATCTGCATTCCTGTGGCCGCTTCTCCCCATCACCCAACCTCCCTGTACCTGTGCCCCTTGCTCCTGTCCACTGCTGAGACCTGTGGCCCAGCAGAGAGCAATGGAGCCCCTCTCCCACAGCCCTGCCCTGGCTGTCCCCCTGGCCACCACTGCCTGCCCCACCCTGTGACCACTGACCCCCTGTCCCTGAGGGGTCTTGTCGGCCCCCACTACTTGCTCCCCCCACAGTCTATCCCCCCCCCCCCCATCCCCAGTTCTCCACTGGCTTCTGCTTTCAGCTCCTGGCTCTCAGGCGAATCCCCTGACCTCCCTGGGCCTCCGCTTCCTCTTTCATCAAATCTGGGGGGTGACAGCGTGATAACAGTAAGTTTTTCCAGCTCTGACCGCCAGTGATTTTTTTTCAAGGTCACAGAGCTGGGATGAGAATCTCCTAATTCCGAGGCCCGTGTTCTTTTCAGGACAAATGGAACCCCTCTCCTGCCATGAGGACGCCCCTCCGACAGCTGGTGGTCTTCATCAGAGCAAATCGCTTTCTCCTGTTACCCTGGCTCCGTGGAGATAAGGTTCCCCGCTTCCCTGACCGGTGCAGCACCTGAAATGTGGATGTTTTCCTGGATTCTCTGACTCGGTAAGAACAAACCAGACTGAAGAGATGCAGGGGGAGCAACCGGGTGCCTTTGGCCATCTGCCCTCTTCACAGGACCTCTCACCCCTGGAAGTCGCAGCAGCCTCACCTCTTGGGTTTCAGCATCAAACAGGAGAGCCAGCTCCCTGATGCCCCTGGAGCTGCAGAGCCATTCCGTCCATCACAATCTCGTGCTTTCTCCAGAATCCAGTGAAATCTTTTCCTTGGGTTAAGGTCTCCTTCCCCTTGGCCCAGATCAGTGCCCCTCCACCGCCCTTCGGATGGATGGAAGATGAGCGACTATTTGACCCAGTGATGTGAAGTGACCACACCCTACACCTACGCGCAGAGCATTCCAAAAGTGCCCGAGGAGTCCGCTCTCCTACTCCCGGTGAAGTCGCCTGCCTTTCCCTCACAGTGTGGCTAGGAGACCTTCCTTCCCCGCCCCGCCCACATCCACACAACATTCAGTCTCTGACTGAGGGGAATGCAGACCTGAGAGAGGGTCTGGAGGGGACCGTAACCCCTACCCGGCCTCAAACATGGGCCCAGACAAAATGAAAAGGAGCCTAAGCACCAGCCTTCAGGGCCAGGCGGACAGGAAAGCAGACGAAAGCAGGAGGGACTCAGGGGAGGCAGAAGAAAACCTTCGATGATGGAACTTGTTAGACTGGCTTACAGAGAGAAAAATCCATTTTCCCAGAGGGCTGGCAAACCAAATAGAACCCCGCTGCCCAGAGTGGCTAAGAGGCGGTCCTCAGTAGAAGCGGGAGAATGGACTAAATGACCCAAATGGTCTCTTTCCATCCCAGTTTAGTGCCCAGATAAGAAAGCTGAGTTCCTCTGCTATCTCTCTAGCCACGGTGGGGTCCTGTTCCCTGGTCTCTCCCAGGCAGTCAATCCCAGCATGACAATCACATGGCTCCAGATTTTTCAAACGAGTACCGGCCTCCAGGCCTGAAAGAAATCTACACTGTCTGAAAGAATAGACAGTACTTATCTTGTACGTGCATATAAAGCTCTACAATTTCTCAAGTTCCCACAAATTCACTAACTGCCTCCTCAGGTGAGAAAACAGGTCCAGGGATTTACCCAAATCCCAATCAAAATCCAGTGATGGGGTAAGGGCAGACCCTGTCCATGGGTCCGGGCTATTTCCAGACGCTGTCCTGCTGCATCTAGAGCTCCGCGCCCCATGAATATAGCCAGCAGCCCTGACAGAGTGCTCCAGGGATGCTGGGGAACCAAAGATCTTGCCTTGCTAACTGATAGACTAACCCCGTGGTCGGCAAACCACGGCTCTCGAGCCACATGTGGCTCGTTGGCCCCTTGAGTGTGGCTCTTCCACAAAATACCACGTGTGGGTGCACACGTACAGTGCAATTGAAACTTCATGGCCCATGCGAAGATGTCGGTATTTTGTGGAAGAGCCACACTCAAGGGGCCAACGAGCCGTATGTGGCTCGCGAGCCGCGGTTTGCCGAGCTGCAGTTTGCCTACCACTGGACTAACCCTTTCCCCCACTGATAAGTGGATGCTCAGGGAATGGCGTGCCATCCACCATGGTGTATAGGGAAGGAACATTCTCAATTTGCCAGTGGAAGCCAGCAGCAAGCATGTAATAGGTCTTCAGGAAGGCAAAGCCACCATGAATACAGCCACTTGAACCTGGTCAGAGGTAAGTCAGTTATAAATAGTCTTCAGGGGTTCATTCTTCCTGCTAAGAAAGAGTTCATTCATTCTGGGTATTGAATGAAGTCATTTTGTACCTCTACTACCAATTGAGACTCTTTGGAAACTTGTTCATATGCTCAGACCCAGTGATACCCTGCTGGGAATCCAGCTAACAACAGAAGAAGTAAACGTTCACTGCAGTGTTACTTATAATGAAAAGAACTAAAATGGGGCAATTCAGTTATCTAATGGCAAGGGGGTGGTTAAGCTCATGAAGTACGTTAATGCACCGAAGTATAGTGCCATTGTCACAATGACCACTATAAAGACAAATACCAATGGATCTATATCTGCACTGTGAGCACACCACGTCCAATTCTGAACACATCATTGCAAGACTAAGGAGGTTGGTATGTAAAAATAAGTAGGTTAAAAATGGTTACATCAATGGAGTGGGTAATCTCCTTCCAAATTTTTTCATAGTGATTTTTCAACTGGAAAGAAAATACCTTTTGCAGAAATGGTGTTTTAATGGTGTTTAATGACATAGGAAAATGTTTATCTAATATTAATGAAAAATTGTCTATTATAAAAGACATATGTATATGTAGAACTAGACCAAAAAAAAAGACTGGATGGATGCAAAAAAAATCACCAGTAATGTCTTTAAGATGTGGACTTATTTAATAGATGACTTATTTTAATCTATGGTGTTATTTTTTTTAACTTTATACAAAGACTGTCTCTTTTGAGAATTAAAATATCAAAAAATGATGGATAGATAGAAGGTAGGATGGATGGATGAAATAGCTGAAAGATAAATGGGTGGGTGAGATGGGTGAATGAATAGAAAAATGCATGATAGATAGATAGATAGATAGATAGATACATACATACATACATACATAGACCTATCTCTTTTCCTTCCTTCCTTCCTTCCTTCCTTCCTTCCTTCCTTCCTTCCTTCCTTCCATCCAAATCCCTTTCACTGGGATGAAATCAAGAGCACAACCTTCTCAAAAAGAAAAAGTCGACAATTACAAATGTTACAGATCATCTGTCCTCAGCTCTATTCTGCTGCTGTAAGAGTGGAAGAGAAGATTCCTCTCTGGTGCCCTCGTGCCCACCCCCTGACCTCTCTGCTCCGGGCTACACTCTAGCAGGTGAGGGTGAATAGCTGTGGCTGCATCACATCCAGCCTCAGAGCCTGGGAACTGCACACACAAAGGCTCTAGAGCAGCGGTTCTCAACCTGTGGGTCGCAACCCCTTTGGGGGTCAAATGACCCTTTCACAGGGGTCGCCTAAGACCATCGGAAAACACATATATAATTACATATTGTTTTTGTGATTAATCACTATGCTTTAATTATGTTCAATTTGTAACAATGAAATTGGGGGTCACCCCAACATGAAGAACTGTAGTAAAGGGTCACAGCATTAGGAAGGTTGAGAACCACTGCTCCTTCGTTTCCAGAGAGATGAGCCAGAAAATTAGGAACCCAAAGGTTTCAGGTTTTTCCCACCAGGCAGAATACCTACAGGCCATCTCAGATGACGACTTTATTCATTTGTTCACTTACTTGTCGCGCTGCTACCATGTGATGGGTAAATGATTCTGATGCTGCCGGGCTATAAGTGCCGTAACCCAGATCTGCTCAAGCCCTCCCAGCAGGGTCAGGGGCATCTGAGCTGGACTGGGACAGGGAGTAGGATGTCATTAGATAGATAATGGAAGCGAGGGTCTCCCAGGTCAGGGAAAAGCTTGGGGAAAACACGAAAGTATGGAAAAGACAGCATTTCCAGGAACAATAGGCTTTCTGTGCAGTCGGTGCACCGTGTGGGGGAGGGTGACAGGACCATGAGAGGCTTCTGGAAAGAGGCTCTGCCATAGGGGCACTCACATGCGACCAAGCCAGGTGAAGGGTCCTGAAGCTTGTACAACTGGGGGGGAGGGGGGGGGAGGCTTTGAAAGAAAAGGATACCAAGAAATCCTTTTTTTTTTTTTTTTCACAAAGTTTATAAAAACAAATGGCCATGTGACTACATTACCAGGTGCCTCCCAGGAACCTGCAGACCTGAGGGGACGGGGCGGCTTGACCCTGGTCGGCTTCCCATGAGCCCCCGGCCGCACTCACCCTGTGTGCCGCAGTGGCCAGCAGGCGCTGAAGGATCTTAAGGAAAAGAGTGAAATGATAACATCTACATTTTAGAAAAATAACTTATAACACTTTATACCCATCAATCAATTCTTATCAGGCAAAGCAAAAAGTGCTCTCATCACCGGGGCACCACCATTGCACTCAGAGCTGAGGCAAAAGTGAAACAGTGGCCCTGTCGCCTGCTCATTTCCTGCGTTCCCAGGGGCAGGGACAACACCCCCTCTCCCACCGTGTGTCCTGGAATGAAATACGCCCCTTTGGCACCGTTGAGGGCCGATGTCTTAGGCAGATGCTGCTGGGCGAGTGCTCCAGCCAACTGTGACCCTGCAACCGCCACTGTCAGCCGTGGTGGGCCTGGGCGGCTGCGAGTTCAAATTAGGTCTATTTCTGGCCCTGTGATTGCCTCTTTGCTCGTTCTTTCCTGGGCTGGGATAGGTACACATTGGACTGCATGTACAGTAATTCCGTGCCATGGTGGAGTACAAAGCCCCTCGCTGTGAGACTGTCAGGCTGATACCACCAACAAATGTATGTGAAAACAAAGGGGGAAACCCCAGCCACCATTGGCCGAGTAGGGAGAGGGGAGCTGCACAGCACCACCTCCCCCCCTGGACCTCAGTGTCCTTGGGGTGGATGGATGACAAGGCCCCACCTGGGGCTGTAGATGAGAAATAGCCCATAAAACTTGCTGTAAAACTCTCTACACCTATAAAGTGCTATTAACATAATGACTATAGATTATGATCCAAATTGAAGGAGGGACATATTGGGCTCTCCCAAGACCCGCTCCTTGGCCCAGAGGGCCCCGGGGGAACACAAGACTACCCATGACTCAAACAAGTTACAACTGCTTCACCACAGAGAGAAGCCAGGCATGAGTGACCTGCAGGACTGAGTAATCCTCCGTTTTTTCCAGGCACTTTTTGGCTGGCATTTTAAT
This sequence comes from Myotis myotis, assembly GCF_014108235.1. Classification (NCBI taxonomy): domain Eukaryota; kingdom Metazoa; phylum Chordata; class Mammalia; order Chiroptera; family Vespertilionidae; genus Myotis; species Myotis myotis. The sequence goes on along the minus strand of NW_023416368.1, from coordinate 74,600,309 downwards.
CCCAAACCTCACACGTGGTTACATCCTTTAATTGCTGATCCGTGTGCTCCCTGCCTTCTCACAACATTCCATCCAATTTCGGGAGCCCACATGTTTTGTTATTGCCACATCCGTACGTACATAGTGGAGAGGGCAACCCAGGTATTTTTCAAGACTGCTTCAAAATAAATAAATAAATAAACTGTGGTAGCCTTAAGTAAGCAATGACCTGGGCAGAACTTACTTCCTATCTTGAGATAACACACAGTTCTGTTTTTCAAGTATGAAGACATCCTAAGGAGAAAACTGTCCTGCCAGCAGGCTATAAATTGCTCTTTTCTTTCATTATTATTACAAACAACGCTGTTTTCAATGTGTAATACCAGCCTTTATGTCTCCACCATAACTCAAAGGTAAAGTAAGCCACCCCTACAAATAACAACTTCTTTAAATTAAAAATAAAAGTTGACGTGGAAAACATTTGGGCCAATACTCTCAGCAGCGCTGGGCATGCTATCTCTGCCTCACTCGAAAACATTTCTCTTTGGGCACAACTTGATTTCAAATGATAGAATGGTCACGGTACAAAAAGGTTTATTTAAATTAAATATCTTAGACAAAACAATATCTACAACCGTTCCAAACCATGTGTAGTTTTTAGGAAAAAAAAAAAAAAAAAGGAACAGTTTAGCTTAATGTCTGTGATCATGTTTTACAAGATTATTGATACACGTTCTGGACTGCACCAGTCAATCGTATTGTCAATGGTTTACTATTTATTACCAAACATTATATACAGTAATAGCATAAGGATTAATCATGTATTATACGTGATTTTACAATCGGACTCCTTGGAAGGAAAGAAAAGGAACTTTCAACAATACAAAATATAAGGTGAAAATAGGAGAATATATAAAACACTTACATATTTCATACAGGCAATAATACGCAGACATCAAAAGACCAACAACGGCCTTTTCGCTCCCTGTTGGGTACGTTCCTTCAAAGGAGGTCTGAGAGGATAGAAATGTTCTGGGGGCGGGGCCAGGGGCAGGGCTCAGAAACACCTTCCGAATCACAGTGGGCTTCTGTTCTTTGGGAAGTAAGCACCCTGAAGGTGTAGAGGAGAAGCTGTTTTGAAGTATTGTCTGAAGATGTTACCTAAAGGACCAGCAGGGCTGGTGAGGAGGAGGGATTCCCATCCCAGCCATGGGAATCGAGCTTGGAATTTTCAAGTCAGGGGACCTTTGAATTAGTGGCCAATTCGGGGTGGAGGAAGAGCAAAGGGAAAAAGAAATCCCAGGAAGGGAGAGAGGGAGATGGAGACAGTGGGAAGAAAGCTCCCTTTGCATTTGCAGAAGGGAGGGTGTGCTGAAATCTTGCTCAAGAAACCAACACATTCAGATCAGAGGAAATTCTTTTTAGGTTCCTTGCTCTTTGGGTCAATAGGAAGAGGGAGTTGACAAAAAGTTGCCAATGTCAACAAGAGTATCTGATTTAGGCCACACAGGCATGCATGTAAGGGTGTGCATGAAGGTGTGTGTATGTCGTGCATCTCTTACACCCTGACTATATATATTCAGGCTGTGTATATTCTCTTGAAATGTCTAAAATATACGTTTTTAAAAATGCAGCTTGAATACAATCTCATTTTCAGTAATTCAGTGGTTAATTCCCCAAATCAAGATGAGTGTGTGTGTTTTTCCCTCAAATTGGAAGGAAAATTGACAAGTAGGATCATTTTGGAAGGCAGTGCAAGTGCAGAAAGCCCCGTGTCCTTGGGCTGTGCACACGAAATTATCCCAGATTACACCTCAACGAGCTTCCTGGGGCCACCTTTATTTTCCTTTTAGCCGTGAGAGAATCCTAAATCAGAAAACCCTGGAGCAGAAGGGACCTTGGGTGTTAAATCTGTCCCCCACTTTGCAGATGGGGGTGGGGAGCAGGCTGGAAGGGAAGGAGAGGCCAGTCAGGGTATCACCAGAACCTCTGCAGATCCTGGGTGTCTGGATCCCAGCCCACGGCTCCCAGGTGGGAATGCTGCTGGGCTTTTTACAGTTATTTCTGAGATGGGAACCGGGAGGAAAGGTCCGTGAAAATTCTACCTGGAACCTGTGTCTTTCAAAAACTCCCTGGCCTTATTCCCAGGTGTAGCCAATGACAACGCATTTGAAGGAATATACTCAAAATGCAGGCAGAGGGGATTGGGGCCGGGGAGGAGGGGGATGGAGAGGGTACTGGGATCTGCAGAGCCGGTTCCCTGACGGTCTCGGTCCCTTGGTGCAGATGTGCAGGTCGCAGGTCCATAGCTCCGTGCCCAGGCGCGGAGGCAGGGCTGGGCGGAGGCAGGGCTGGGCGGGCCTCCGGCTCTATGAGACGCTGTAGCTGTTGTAGTACGTGGCCGTGGCATCAGCCAGCACCGAGATGAGGCTGGTCTCTGTGGGGCCCGTGGGTGTCATCTGAGAGCCGGGGGTGTGCCCACTGAGGGCCGCGGCCCCTGCAGCAGAGTCTGGATGGCCAGGAGTGTTCAAATACTGGTCAAACTCATTGCGATCCATGTCCCCCAGGAGTTCCACCTGGCTCAGCTGATCCAACGCGTCAAAGCCGGGGTGCTCCGGAGGTGGGGAGAGCTGGCCCAGGTGGGCGTGCAGGTTGGAGTGGAGAGAGTGGTAGGTGGCGGGGGAGTAATAGGCAGGGGACGGGGGACAGCCCGGGACAGTGGACATCATAGAGACGCCCGGGGACTGGCCGAGGGCCAGGGAGCCCAGGGGGTGGCGGCAGTGCAGAGGGCTGGGGGCGTACTCCGGGGAGTAAGGGGGCCGGGGCAGGTGCGGGATGCGGTGGGAGTGCGCATGCTCCTCCTGGCAGGGGGAGGAGAAGAAGGTCTGCTCCGGCTCCAGCACGTCCAAGGGTGACATTTCCGGGGGCGTGGGCAGCCCGTAGGGGTACGTGTCCGTGCTGCCCGGGGCGCCGCCGCCCGCCGGCCCCTCGTGGTAGCAGCCCCTGAGGCTGGGCAGGGCGGCGCCCGGGGAGTACTCACCCCTGTCCTCTTTGTCCCCCAGCGCCCCCCGGCTGCCGCCCCGCTTCTCGGGCAGGGCGTTCTGGTCCCGGGACAGGTTGCTCAGGAGGAAGCCGGGGTCCACGCGCTTGCAGAGGCGCTTGGCCTGCTTCTTCCTGCGCGGCCGGTACTTGTAGTTGGGGTAGTCCTGCATGTGCTGCAGGCGCAGCCGCTCCGCCTCGTCCACGTAGGGCCTCTTCTGCGACAGGGTCAGCGCCTTCCACGACTTTCCTGCTCACGCAAGTCAGAAAAGGCTCCTGTCAGTATCTGCGGCCAGTGCACCGGTCTCAGACTGGTGCCTCCAAGCACGAGGCACACAGCGTCCCCCATCCCATCCGCGGGTCCCCCTTTCCACAGAGGGCACCCTCTTCCCGGCCCAGGTCCTGCGCACACAGTGGCGCCAAACCAACCTCCCCCGCCTGCGCGGGGCACCACCACTTCATGCCAACGACACACACATTCACATCACCTCCCAAATAAAAGCCATCCGACAACACAAACATGGAAAGAATGTGGGACTCACAGCAAAAGGCCAGTGTCAGCCACAGGATAACAATATAAAGGGACTACAACACTGACTTGGGTTCTCTTAACCCTTGGAGAGCCGATTCTAAGTATTTGTGCATTTCAGTGAAGATTCTCTGTCTTCCTTGATTATTGCTGTTTCTCAGGGAGTGATCGTGTGATATTTACTTATGGCATAAACCCCACAGGCCTCCCCATGAGGGGGCCCAGGTAGAGTTAACAGTTTCACAGAAATAATTAAACGATAGGGTCTCACTTAAGGTAACATGATTATCCCTTACATCTGAAGGTCAAATAGGACCCTGTTGTCTGACGACCCAACCGTGGCCAGAATGCAAGCATCTGCCTGCAACATGCACATATGCATGCAGACACATGTACACACACACACACACATACACACGTGCCCACTCATCCCTTGACCCTGGCAGGCGGCACCTGCACCGCCACTGACTCTCCATACAGAAGCAATCTTCCCCGGGTCTCCGTTTTGCTCACTAGAAAATATATCGTGATACTACCCAACTCAAAACTCCCTCTTTTAAAAGCATCACACACGGGCCCCACTGGGACTAAAATGCTGGTTGCGCTTGTGCTTCCTATTCGTCCTCCCTCACTTGTGTGTTGTTTTGTAAAAGGCTTTATTCAGTCTTTCTACATGCATGGCACATCCCTCCAGCTGCAGGCTTTCTGAAGGTCACTGCTGGTCCCCGAGGCTGCTACCTCCTAGGTGAACTCAGGCTCCACAACCTTGACAAGTCCCCCCAGGACTCTGCCGTTTGCCGAAGTCTCCGTCACTAGCCTGGAGGCCAGGCCCTGCTCAGCCCTGGAAGGAAAGGGGCACATCTCCCACCGGAGCCCTCTGCACAGGGAGGGGGAGAGCTGTGTGTATGGCCACCCTCCGTCTGCCAGTGCCTGTGCCCATGTTGGCTGGCTCTGCACACCAGGCCCTCAAAGGGGATGAGAGGGGGAGGATTATCAAAGGTGTTCTGCCACTGGGATGAAAGCCTATAACTGTTCTGACCATCACTGAGCAATATCTTTGGCTGTTGCTTAGAAGGGCAACTTGAAAAGTGTTAGGAACTCTGGATTTGGAGCTGGTCTGCAGTTCCCAGCCTGGGGCCGAGGCCACAAAGTTGTTGCAAGAGGCCCAAGATCTAGACTCACATTCTCTCTCTCTCTCTCTCTCTCTCTCTCTCTCTCTCTCTCACACACACACACACACACACACACACACCCGGTCTGTGGACTGAGTATATATAGTGTGACTCCAGTTTCTAAGTGCACCTGGATGTTGCAGTATTAATAAAATATAGGTTAATTGTAAATGTCACTAAATGTGCAGCTGCCTTTATGCACCTCTTCGTTCATAATATACTCAAAATACTAGTGTTTCTGGTGAAGTTTTTAATGTTACAGATTAGAAAGCTTGTGAGGAAAAACTGCTGGGACTCTCACATCCAGTCCCTTCCTTTCCTAGGTCAGAAAGGAAAGGGCTGGGTGAGATACCGGGGGTGGGGGGTGAAAATTGATCGTGCTATGGACAGATTATGGACAGCCAGGGGCTGTGTGGTTAAGTAGGAAGGAATCTGTGTCTTTCCTGCAAAATGGACTGTAACCTCTGAAAGCCTAAGTGCGAGTAGAGAGTGGGGATTAGCTTACGGGAGGCATTTGTCACCCAAGTCCCTTTGCCGGCCCTTTCCCTGGGAGCAGGCAGTCTCAATCCTATAAGGCTCCCCAAACCAGGTTCTTATCCTATCTCTGGCCCTGGGTCTGCAACAGAAACCGCACTCTATCCCTGTCACAAGAGCATCTAGGAACAGCGTCTAGGGCTTACCAAAAAAAATCTTTAGAGGCCCACACCCGAAGAAAAAAAAAGTGTTTTCATCTCTTTAGCAATCTGAGGGACAATATGAACTTTCAAACTGAAGAAAATGTTTTGTTGTGTATATTAATACATTTGTCTTTATGCCAACCATGTAAAAATACAATTTTAAATATTTTTTTAAGGCAAAGAGGCTCACTAAGACATGGCTCCCTAACGAGTCCTGGGCAAGCTAACCAGGAGGCTGGGCGGTAGAAGGCTCTTTGTAACCACCACTCTACCAGCCGCTTTGAGAGGGCACCTAGATTGCCCAAGGGACCTTCTCTGGGTGGGCCTGTGGCTTTAACCAGCAGAAAAGTGGGTGTCAGTCCTCAGTCCATGGTTCCAACCCGGAAGAAGCCCAAAACTCCAACGGAAAAAGGAAACTGGCTTCTTTGGTTCTGGGTCTGGTAGGGTTGGGAGAGCAGGGCCAGCCTCCCACAACCACACACTGTCCCTGCTCACGGGGCCTGGGGTCTGCTCTGCTCAGGAAAGGCTCCCACCAGTTCAAATGGATAAAAACCACAGCGAAAGGGCTGAGGGGTTAGGAGTAGGGCGGAGCTGAAAATTGCTCAGCTCCAGACAGGGGAGAGACTAGAAAGCCTGGCAGGAACTCTGTTTTTTCCGACCTGCCCTAACATCCTCTCTCTGGGCTCATCCCTGTCCGGGTCCCACCACCCCTGCTGGGACTGCACAGCATCAACCCCAATCCGGAGGAAGCGGCCAGGCCAGGCTGCGGGACACACAGACCCTCACCGGCGCCCGGAGTATCCGGATCAAATGAACTAAACCGCTGCGGCCGAGACAGGGAGTCTCCAATGGAGTCTGTTTGCATAGACGTTTCCCTGTTGCTTTCATGATAAAGTTCAAGCAGGAAAGCGTTCCGCAAGGTCTCTCTTCACGAATATTCGTTAAGAATAGTTAGCACCTCCCTCTTTGATGGTGCCAGTGGTCAAGTTCAGGGAAAGATGCATTTCCCACTCGTATCCCTAGCGAAGGCCAGTTCCAACCCATCTCAGCGTTCCCGTCCATCCCGGCCGCTCCGCGCGTGCGGGTCTCTGCAGCGCGGCGACCGGACCGGGACACAGCCCCGCCCCGCCCGTGCCCTGGGGCCCCCAACCCCGCTCCTGTCCTCCCGGGCCATCCCAGGGCCAAGCTGTTTCACTCTGGGCCTTGCCAAGGCGCCCCTGCTCTGACTGCCAGTCGCCGCGCTCGCGCCCACGCCCGCACAGATGCCCAGCCTCGGCGGCACCGCGACGCCCGCGCTCCCCGCGTCCCCGCTCTCCAGGTCCGGCTGCACTCTGTGCGCTCGGCCCCCATCTTCCCCCCTGGTGGCCTCTGCCGGCGCCCCCGGCCCGCGACCTGGGGCTCACCGGCCCGCCCGCTCACTCACCCAGCATCTTGCTGAGCTCGGCGTTGTGCAGGTCCGGGTTCTGCACCGCCAGACGTTTCCTCTCGTCCTTGGCCCACACCATGAAGGCGTTCATGGGCCGCCGGATGCGGCTCTCCGAGCCCTTGTCCCCTGGCGGGCGGGGGGCGGCCGGCGGCGACAGCCCATCCGACAGCTCGGCTTCCAGGGCCGGGCACTCCAGCCCCTCGGGCCACGGGTAAGTTCCCAAAAGCGAGGCCATGGCCGCACGGGGGTCGTCTCGTTTCGCCTCGCGGGGCCGGCGTTGACCTGGCCCTCGCACGGGTCGGGGCGTCCAACTTGGCCCGCAGCCGCGGCCCGGCCCCTTATTTATCAGCTTCGGGCGGCCCCGTCCTCCAATGACTCTCGGAGGCGGCCCGGCCCCTCCCTCCGTCTCGGCGCGGCCCCCTCCCTGTGTCCCCGACCTCCCAGTCCCCGCTCCGACTTGCCGACTTGCCCGGAGCCGGAGAGGAAAGGAGGGCCGCCTCCCCGCGCCCGCCCCCAGTCCGCCCCTCCGCCTCTCGGGTCCCTCCCGGGGATACGCGCCCCGCCGCCCCCCACCCCCACCCCCGGGGCCGCCTCCCGTCCCGCCGGCTCCCGGCGCAGGTGCCGCAGAGCAGGGAGGCGGGTAACGCCCGCGGTCACGTCGCCCGAGAGTAGGAGCCGGACCCAGTCCTCTGGCCGCGGCCTCCACGGGCCAGACTCCACCAACTCCTCCCGGGCATGGGATCCAGCGGAGAACCGACGCCAACAGGTTTCCCTGGGAATGCCGGGCGCGAGAGGCATTGACCATGAACCCCCAGAGCCCCCCGGGAGTCGCTCTTAAGAGAACACACGCCTTGTACAATGACCCGGGCCCCCAGCCAACTTTGGTGGCCACCAGAGGCTCACAAGGGCTGGGGTTGGATTCCGCATCGGGCTCTAGGCAGTACCCACGCGGGGGCCCCCCTCGACGTCCCCGCGGCGCCCAGGGCTGCGCGCTCAGTTCTTATCCCCTTTGCCATCTGATTTCTCTCTTCTTACCCCCCTCTCGCCACCCCACTCCAGCTCCCCCGCCTCTAGCTCTTCTCTCAAAGAAGCCCCTTCTTGTAGCTTCTCTTTTCTCCTCCCACCAGCTCTGGAGCTCCCGAGTTCCCCTCGTCCTGGCACCCACCTCCCATGGGGCGACCACTACGCTCGCTGGATGACATCTCCGTGTCACCCTGCTTCGCGTGAGTAGGACTGTTCCCCTGGCTCTTAACTTCAGCGCTGGCGCACAGTAGGCGCACAGGCACCGCCGAATAAGTGAATGAAGAAATGAGGAAATAGGGCTTAGACACACGCTACTGTCTGAAACACCGCAATCACGAGGCTTGACTAGATCCTGGAATTCTATCCACAAGTACTGCTGTGCCCACTCCTGTACGGTGCTCCGCAGAAGCGACCCAGAAGGGAGGTAGCATTGTCACGGGAGGACTGAGGGTCTGGAGTCCGGGCCTGCCTTCGGTGTCTGTGTTACCTAATTCGTGACTCGGGGCAAGTCGGGCATCTCTCTAAACCCCCTTTCCTAATCCTAAAAGAAGGACGATGATAATAAGACTGATCTCACAGGGCTGTTGTGAAGCTTCAATGAGATAATGTATGCGAAGTTCAAACTCTACACTTGATGGCAGATGTTAAGAGAAAAGAACTCTGGATGGAGAGCCTGTGGCTCTAAGTCGGGGTTGAAACGCCCCAGCGCGCAGGGACTGGGATCATAGGCGCCTTGTGCGCAACATGCACTCCCGAACCCGCCCCGCGGCCAAAATCCGGCAAATGGATGGAGAGACGCAACTTGTCGGTTTTTAAGTCCCAATTTTAATCTCTAAAGTCCCTTTTAATTTTCATCCGAGAACGGGCTCTCCGCATAAAATAAAACGCTAATTTTCCTCTCCCTTCCAGCCAGGATCCAGAAGCAGTACTGTAGGCCTCCGCCTGCTGCTCTTCTGGGTCGGGGCTGACCAGCCCCGGGCGCCGGGCACGGCGCAGAGCGAGCTGGAAAGTGGGTGCTTTGCTGCCAGAGAGCATCCTGGAACCCGAGGTGGAGCGGTGGGGCTGGCTGGCGCCGGGGCCGAGCAGGGTGGGGTGGGGCAGGTTTGCGGAGAGAATGTGTCCGCGGTCTAGGCGGGCTTCCCTACCCCGGGAGGCCTAGGCCATTTCCCGTGTTGGACCCCTCTGCCAGAAATTCCTTTAGAAAAATCCCAGGCCGGAATGCTCTGGGAACGGCGGGGAGCTAGGGCCGCGCCCGTCCGGGGAAGGGCAGCTCTTTAGGGAACGGGAAGGGTAAGGGGTGGAGAGGGATCCCGGCAGGGGCACTCGCGCTGCAACAGGGGACCCCAGGAAGAATTTGGCTCCGACTTTTTCTAACCCCACCGCCCTCCAGGGCGGAGACAGTGCTCCACCACAGGGTCAGAGGCCCCTAGGGGACAGCGCCCCCTTGCCGCCGCGGGCATCCCGCTCCGGCGCCAGCCTCTGGCGCCCTCCCAGCGCGGCTCCTGAGCAGAACGCGCACGCAGTGGGGCCGCGCCCGGCACCAGGTTAGGAAGATACGCAGACCCCGGGCAGAGCAGCGCAGGCAAGTTGGATTCCATACATAGACCAAAGGCAACAACGGAGAAAACAGCTGGGGCGGGGGCAGAGACAATCCGTGTCGTGATTGTTGTTTCAAGTCGTTTAATTTCTTGCATTTCCTCCGGAGAAAGCGCTTGAACCTGGGTTTTCCAGGACCCGGCGTTAGCAGCGCCTTTGCTGGTACCGGCGCGTCCTGGCTAGTGTGAGCTGTCTGCGTGCCAGAACCCGGGCTCTGTCACTCGTTCCAATCCTTCTTTTCTGCATTAATTTGCACCCGTGCGTTGATGTACTTGGGCAACTTTATGCGAGCGTGCCCGGGTGCGGGCGGCGCTAAGGGAGGGATTCGAGGTCAAATGTGACTCTGACGCCTCTGGTCACTGCAACCTTCAGACCGTCAGTCCTCCGGAGCTCTGGCTGGCGCTTTCTAAGGCATCCCCGACGCCTGCTCTGGCCAGCGCTGGGCCCAGGACCGGCGCGGCCCGTTAGTTGTTGGTCCAAAGGCTCATCTGTCCAGGCTCGGCGGCGTGGTGAACCCGCAGGCAACCGAACCAAGAAGGGCTGCGGTGCAGGGTCCTCCGGGTGCTTGGACCCGCAGCAGGATGGGATGGGGGTCCCCGCAGGCAGGGAGAGCAGTCAGGGTGACGGGTCTGCGCGTGACGATTAGGGGCACAGTGAACACCCCGCGTGCAACGGACCTGTCTGGCACCCAGACCTGAGCCTTACTGGTCCGGTGTGAATTGCTTAAACTACGCTGTCTGCTCCTCTTAAATGAGTTTTTCTTCCCCTCTTCCTTGCTTTCTTGCTTCCCTCCTTCCTTTCTTCTCTCCTCACCCAACCCCCTATCCCTCTCTTTCCTCTCTTTTCTCTTCCTCCTTCTTTCTCTTTTTCTCCCATCCCTCCCACCTTTTTCTTTGGCTCTTTCTTTCTTTCTTTCTTTCTTTCTTTCTTTCTTTCTTTCTTTCTTTCTTTCTTCTTTCTTTCTTTCTCTCTCTTCTCTTCTTTCTCTCTCTCTCTCTCTCTCTCTCTCTCTCTCTCTCTCTCTCTCTCTCTCTCTCTCTCTCTCTCTCTCTCTCTCTCTCTCCTTTTTTCTCTCATTTCTTTCTTTCCAAATATCGGTTTCCAGGAATACAGGACCTGAAGTCCGAAACCCCGGGTGCAAGTTGCATTTACCAGATCTCAGCCTCAGTTTGTTCACTTGTCAATGGGGGTAATGAGTATTTGTGAAAGCAGCTCGTATATTTAAAGAACTGTGAAATGGTGTAAAATAATGAATGGTTGAAATTTTAAATAAAATTGACAGCCAGGCCTCCAAAACTTTCCCCTTGAGGAGCTTTCCTTATTCTATTCCAAACTGAAGAATTTTGGTGACGCTGGGGCACCAGAATTTGGGGCCAGAACAAGTTCTGGGCTGGCAGAGACTCAGCTGGTGGCCCTCGTCTTTGCACGGTTTTGGGTTTTGTGAATGTGTTTTGCTGGTGCTTTTTGTCCCTCACAGCAGGCTGCAGGTGAAATTATCACCACCATCTTCTTTGCTCACACTAACTTGTCCATACGTTATTGATAGTCTTTGCAAAGGTCATTCTCTGGCTCATCCAAGCCTCTACACAGCCCTCTGCAAAGTCGGCAGCCCAAGTTTTAGTGTTAAGCTGTTTTCCAGTGAAGGTGAGGCTGCAGCATGCAAGTGGCAGCGCAGAGACCTGAACATACATCTCTATCCCTCATGCCTTTGCTTCTGGGTTCTGGGGCTGCCCGGGCTCAGCTCCCAGCTCCCCACACTCACCAGAGCCCCAGGCCAGAGAGCAGGGCTTCTAACAAGCGCTGTGTCTCCCCCTGACCTTGTGCCTTGTCTAGTCCCATCTCTCCAAGTTCCATTGGACCTTCCCTCATCCAAAGGGCGCTTAAATAAGTACAAGATAATGTGAAGAGCAAATGGGCTAACCCTGTTGAGGTGCATGCTGAAGAGCCAGGAAACTGGACCCAGACTTTCCGGCCACACTATCCCCCACCCTTCAGAGCTGGCCCAATAACCAGAAACCTTTACTTCCCTCCAAGAAACTGTGTCCAGAGTTCCACTCTTTTAACCCACAGAAATCTCTTCATACATTTAGAAGAAATGCACCAAGGTCCCTAAGTTAGAATAATTTGGGGGAATTCAACCACACAGCATGGATTTACGATGTACCCATAGGCTTACCCGCATGGACTGGAAGCAGGCAGAGCACATGGACAACTGGACAGAGAGTCAAGCATCTTAGGTGTAACAGCTTTTCTGTTGGGGACTAGGGGGAAGGAATAGGATTTTCAAATGACATTGCTCCTGAGTGTGGGGAGTGTAGACCCCCTGACAGCATCCAAACCCTTTTGCAAGAGGGACTCAATGGTACCAAACACTGGGGTACAGAAACCCACATTTTCTTGGGAGTCCCCCAGATCTGATGTCCTAGTTACTGCAGAATCTCCCCTCTACACATGCCTGCTCATCTATGATTAATCACATCTCCTAATGAATGCTGGGAAGAAGCTGGACTTGGAGCAGAGACATGAGTCCGGTCCCACTGGCCACGAGTGCAGGTACACATTTGAGCAAGTCACCAGCCCAGTGCACAGGGTGGATAGCCTCGTGGGCCCGGGGAGGCGAAGGCTGGATGTGTGTGTACATTCTCACAGCAGCGCCAAGACAAGCTAATGCTCCTTCTGGGCTTTGTGTGTGCTTCTCCCTAGCACTGAGGGCCGGGAGAATTCCATGTCAAAGACAAACCTTTTCTACATGAATTTTCTCCCACTCCGGTCTGAACAATGCTCAGTTTTCCTTCTGTAAGGAGCAAGGATTACAGCACTGAAATGATATTTATTTAGTTGGTCGGAAGCTGAACTTTCAAATTGAGGTAGGAAAAAAAATAAATTACAAGAAAAACTAAAAGTTGGTTCAAGGGGAAATTTTTTTTAAAATATATTTTATTGATTTTTTTACAGAGAGGAAGGGAGAGGGATAGAGAGTTAGAAACATCGATGAGAGAGAAACATCGATCAGCTGCCTCTTGCACACCTCCTCCTGGGGATGTGCCCGCAACCAAGGTACATGCCCTTGACCAGAATCGAACCTGGGACCCTTCAGTCCTCAGGCCGACGCTCTATCCACTGAGCCAAACCGGTTAGGGCTCAAGGGGAAATTTTTTATCTCTTTATTCTATTGCCTCTTCTTTCCAAACACCTAAGAGATAGAAGGGAAACTGACTAGCAAATGCCTATCAATAATACTAAATGAAAAATAAATAAGTGTTTTCTCAGACTACCATACACATCTGATTTTCGGGTAAGTAGTGTCGGGCTAAAGGCTGATATTATGAAGCAGCACCAATGGAGATCTCATCATGGAGAACTCCATTATCAGCCAACGGTTCTACTGTGAGAAGCGGAGGATACTTATTTGTTCAATGTATAGTTGCTTTAATAGATGGATTTCAAACTACCATGATTATTTAAATTATTTTTCAATGAAGTACAGTATGCCTACAGAGAAGCAGACATGGTGAGTAGTGGCTGAGATTTCATAGTGTGAACACACCTGCAGAAGTGTGCTCAGATCACGACACAGAATGCTACCAGTCATACTATTTTAGGACTCCCCACCCCACTAAATTGTAAGTTTCCTTAGGGCAAGAACTGAGTATCATTCTGTTTTAAAATATAATATATTAATAGAAAATTTGAGGTATAGGAAGGTCAATGTATCAGGAGAAGACTGCCCCTCAGAGCTAGTTATTCACAGTTCTTAAGAGGGGCATATCATGCTTTGGGGACCACATGGTGAAGCACTGGGAGGGGGAAACCATGGGCAAGAGCCTTCTGTGGCTTCCTCAGGAAGGAATGGCAAGGGCGGGAAAGTAGGCTTTAGATCAACTAAATGTGAATAATTTGGATGGACACTGGGGCATAAAGGTATCCCTCATTGTCAGATACCTGGCCTTCATGATTGAGGCAGGTCAATGGTGACCCCAGAGTTTGGGGTGTGGATTTGTGTGAAAAGTCTACCAGCAGATGAGTTGTTTACTATCTGTAGGAACTGGCTAGCCTTGGGAGGGGCAGTCCCTCCGGAGTCAGTGAAACCTGAGGTGGCAAAGCATCAGCATACAGATAATAAATGACATGGTTAATATATATTCATTTTTCACACTCCAGAACCTAAAATAATGTGCTGTACATCATGGGCACTCTGAAAGGGGTAAGATGGAAGGAAAGAAAAGCGTTAGGGCAAAAGGAACAGTGCACAGTGTGCCAGCTAGCTGGGCAACAAGAGGACAGCCTTCAATAGCCCCACTGCCCACAAGCACTGACATGAGTTGCCTACAACAACTCATATGAAGAGACTCTATTCAACTGCTCCTGGATTTATATTCAGAAAGTTGGGATGTCTCAGCAGTCTTTGTGAAGACTTCACTAGGAAACACGCTCCCCATTCAACATATGCACTTAGACTAGCTGTATAATTTAATCCTTGAACCATTCACCTTGAATTTCTGCTAGAATCGCACAACGATCCATGAAGGGATGTGCTCCAGTTATCCATTGCTGCGTAATTAACTGCCCAAATAACAACTATTATACTTGGTGCCTCTATGGGTCAGGAATTTGAATAGTGTACAGTGAAGGTGTCTGCTTTATGATTTCATGTGATATGTTATAGTTTTTGTCTCAATATTTCCTAATCTCCCTCATGATTTTTTTGACTTATTGACAGTTTGAGATTGTGTTAATTTCCACATATTTGTGAATTTTCTAATTTTACTTCTGTTGATTTCTAATTTCATTCTATTGTGATTGGAAAATATACTATACTTTGTATGATTTGTTTTTAAATATTTATTAAAATTTGTTATAAACCCAAATTATAATACTGTTTTTTTTAAATACTTGTCTGTGTTTACCTTTACAAAGAACCTTATATTTTCATATGATTCAAGGTACCCTCTCTCTTGTGTCCTTATATTTCAACTTGAAAGACTCCCTTTAGAATTTCTTGTAGAATAGATCCAGTGGCAATTAACTCTCTTTGTCTAGAAATATCTTGGTTTCTCCCTCATTTTTTGAAGAAGAGTTTTGCCAATTTTGGTTGACAGCTTTTAAATGTCATAATTTAAAATATATAATCCCATTGACTTCTGTCCTGTAAAGTTTCTGCTGAGAAATCTGATAGTCTCATAGGAGATCTCTTGCATGTGATGAGTCACTTTTCTCTTGCTTTTTAAAAAACCTTTCAACAGTTTGATTATTATCTGTCCTGGTTGGGCTTATCATACTTGAAGTTTGTTAAGCTTCTTGGATTCACTCATTTATTTCATCAAATTTGATGTTTTCAGTCATTATTTCTTCAAATATTCTCTCTGTTCCTTTCTTCTCCTTCTGGCACTCCTATAATGTTTATATTGGTCTGTTTGTTTACTAGATGTACCAATTAATAATGCGGATTTTTTTCAATAAATGGAATTACACATATGTTGATATATATGCGATTTGATATTTATGCTATTTTGTTGTATTGACAAGCTTCAAAAACTTCATATGTCAAATTTTCTGAAGGTGTTAACATCATAGATATTTTCATGCTTAAAAATGTCAAATTTGCCGAAACCGGTTTGGCTCAGTGGATAGAGCGTCAGCTTGCAGACTGAAAGGTCCCAGGTTCGATTCCAGTCAAGGGCATGTACCTGGGTTGTGGGCACATCCCCAGTAGGAGATGTGCAGGAGGCAGCTGATCGATGTTTCTCTCTCATCGATGTTTCTAACTCTCTATCTCTCTCCCTTCCTCTCTGTAAAAAATCAATAAAATATATTTTTTAAAAAAATGTCGAATTTCATGCCAAAAAAAGAGCATTTGCAGGAAGTTTTAATTCATTATTTTATTTTGAAGAAAAGTGCTGCTGAGTTATCGTATACTTTCGGAAGTTTATGGTGAACATGCGCCATCTCAAGATACTTGTGAATGCTGGTTTAAACACTTTAAAAGTGATGATTTCAATGTGAAAGACAAAGAACATTCAGGTCAATTTGAACCACGCTTTGATGGTAAAATGACCAGAATGGGCCAGAAGACACGGCAAAGTTAATTTTGCTTCATGATAACACGTTAAAAGATCTTGCCTGGGAAGTATTAACTCACCTGCCATATTCACCAGACCTTGCTCCTTCAGATTACCACTTGTTCCAATCGATGGCACATGCACTTTCTGAGCAGCACTTCAAAACGTACAAAGTGGGAAATTGGGTTTCTGAATGGTTTGCCTCAAAACAAGAAAAGTTCTATTGGGATGGTATCCACAAATTACCTGAAAGATGGGGGAAATGTGTAGCTAGCGATGGACATTACTTTGAATAAAACACTTTTGATATTTCTCTTGAAATTAAATCTGCATTCTTAACCAGTACACCTAGTATGACCCACAAGTATCTTAGACTCGGTTCATTTTCCTTCACTTTTTTTTTTTCTGTGTGGCTCTTCAGAGTTCACTGATATTTTTCTTCTGCCTATTAGAGTTTCCTATTGAACTCCTCTAGTAAAATTTCAGTTATTGTATTTTTCAGTCTGGAATTTTGTTAGATTTTTATAATTTCTGTTTATACTCTCATTTTGTTCACATGTCATTTTTCCTAATTTCCTTCAGTTCTTTTAGCTCTTTGAGCATACAAAGGAGTTATTTTAAAGTCTTTGTCTAGTAAGCCAATAATTCACTAAAGTATTAATATAGTTATGTGGCCCTTGTATCCTGTGAGCTATTTAAACTTACTTATCAGTTCAAGGACATTTTGGGGGTAGATTCCTATGGGTTTTCTATGTAGGCAATCATCTTCAACTCAACATTAAGAGGAAAATTCAATGAAAGCACAGAGCAAAAATAGAATGCTTTAGAAAAGATATAAAAATAGCCAATGAGCACATGAAAAAGATGCTCAACATTATTAGTTATCAGGAGAAAATGTAAATTAAAGCCATAATGAGGTACTAGTATATATCTACTAGGATGGCTAAAATTAAAAAGATTGAGAGTACCAAGTATTGGTGAGGATGTGGAACATATAGAACTCTCATAAACTGCTTGTGAGAATGTAAAGAGGTAGCCTTTAGAAAACTGTTTGGCAGTACCAAAGTTAAACAAATATTTATCATATGGCCTGGACATTCCATTCCTAGGAATTTCTGCATGAGAAATGAAAGTGTATGTCCAAATAAGGACATTTATTTGAATGTTCATATGAATGTTCTTGTATTAAAGGTTGAAGCTTTATGCACAAGAGTACACAGCTGCAAAAATCCCAAATGTTCATCTGATGAATGGATAGACTGTGGTCTATCTATATAATGTAATTTAAATAGTAATAAAATGAACAAACTACTGACAAATACAATAACATTGTTAAATCTCAAAAGTGTTATTCTAAGTTAAAATGATTCCATTTATATGAAATTCTGGAAACAATAAAGCTATAATGATAGAAAGCAGATCAGTAGTTGCTCAGGGGCCAGGACATGGGGGGAGAGAACTGATAAGGAGCACAAGGAAACTTACTGGCTGATAGAAATGTCATATATTACAATAGAGGTGGTGATTGCACAACTGTACTCACTTCTCAAAACTCATTAAATTGCACACTTAAAATTGGTGTTTATTGTTTATAAATTACACCTTCATTAGTCTGTTAATAATACAACATTGATTGGTAGGCACAGATCTCTTTGGGCTACATGTGCACACTACCCCAAAATACAGAGACATGTAGGAATGAGAGGAAATTATTTCATTTACTCACTTATTAATTCCATAATTTAATTTAAAAATAATTCTTAAACATGCATTAGAGGATAGGCACAGTGTTAGGTGCTGGAGATACAGGAGGCAAAATCTTCTCCAGTTATAAGTTGGAAAAAAAGCACACAATCATCTCCAAAGG
This sequence comes from Myotis myotis, assembly GCF_014108235.1. Lineage (NCBI taxonomy): Eukaryota > Metazoa > Chordata > Mammalia > Chiroptera > Vespertilionidae > Myotis > Myotis myotis. The sequence goes on along the minus strand of NW_023416368.1, from coordinate 74,582,942 downwards.
AGCAAAGGAGAGGGACATAGAATCCACACCAGGAGTGGTTAGGGAGGCAGGTGGCTGCTGAACCAAATCTTGAATCACGTTTCTTCTCAACCATGTTCACAAGACGATCCTCAGGGATAGTGAGGAGGCTCTGTAGCACCGAGGAAACAGTGGGTGCTTTGGAGTCAGAAAGATGTGGGCTCCAGTACTGGTTTGGCTACTCACTAGATGTGTAATTGAGAAAATGTCAATCAAGCAGAATCTCATTTTTTTCACACCCAGAATTAGGGTAATCATAATTACCTACAGGTTGTTCTGAGAATGAGAAAATAATTGCAAAGCATCCAGCTTAATAAAGGATGACATTAATAACTGATAATGAGATATACATATCGGTCATCCTCCCTGGTTACCATAAGCCTCTTTTTTTTAATTGAATAAATCTGATGTGTAACATTGTGTAAGTTGAAGGTGTACAATGTGTTACTTTGACACATTTACATATTGTAATATGATTGCCGATGTAGTGATATTTATCACATTAAATTATAGTACAACATAAATATCTATATTCATTATACTGTGCCTTAGATCTCTATGTATAATTCTCTTTTTTTTTTTTTTTAAATATATTTTATTGATTTTTTACAGAGAGGAAGGGAGAGAGATAGAGAGTTAGAAACATCGATGAGAGAGAAACATCGATCAGCTGCCTCCTGCACATCTCCCACTGGGGATGTGCCCGCAACCCAGGTACATGCCCTTGACCGGAATCGAACCTGGGACGTTTCAGTCCGCAGGCCGACGCTCTATCCACTGAGCCAAACCGGTTTTGGCTGTATAATTCTCTTTCAACCATCCTGGTCAAACACTAGTAATGAGAAAAGAAAGGACTGGGACCCCTGAACTCAAAGCTCACATAGTATCACATCCAATGGTCTTGGGGTAGAGTGGTCTTTGCAGCCTGAGTACCTCTCAGGAGCCAGCCAGGAGAAGGCTCTAGAGCAGCGACTGGGTGGGACAAAGAAGTCATCTAGCCCTTTTGCTTCTGCCCAGGTGGTTCTGCACCAAATCTCTGACTTTTATCTTTCTGGTTTAAATTTCTAAGGTTCCTTCCAGTCCTAAACTCCAAGATTCATGAAGCAAAACTCAAAACACTAAAGTTTAGTTCCAGGAAAGGAATTTCAAGGTCATCACTCTTGACTGCCCTCTAAAGAGCATCAAGTAAGTACTCGGGCACTAACTCTTCCAAACTCTGAATTGTCACACTCATGCCTCCAGGATCAAAAAGGGGTTGGAGCTCAGGGGGACCACCCTTCCGTCTGTCATATTATGAACTGGTGACCTTGGTGTAGGCACTGTGCAACTCTGAGCCTATTTTTTCATCTATAAATGAGGAATGTAATAACACAGCTCTTACAGGGTTGAGGTGAGCAGGGTGTCGTGTCTCAGGGTTGATGTTTGGAAGGCTCCTCTGATTTGGAAGACCCAACCAACTGGCTTATGTGGCCAGAGTACACTGTTCTCTCTTCCAGCACAATTGCCATCATTTGCTCATCTCAGCTTGCAGTGCCTTGCCCCATCTCAGCAGGATTTTGTAATCCCTGTAGGCTAATTTGCAACAACCTGCTTGACTAGGGCTGCCTAGGAGTCCCAGGCAAGGGCAGGATCCTGAGACCTGTCACCTGGGAAGTCTGAGTCAATGTGGCCACACCCCACCCTGCCCTGGCCCTGCTCAGGTTACCTCCTTCAGTGGGGAGTGCTAAGCTCTCCTGGGACTCTGATGTCTTCAGGATGACCTAACCACACCGCCCTGTGCTTCATCCTGGAGCTTGTCAGTCAGGAGGAAGAGCGGTTGCAGCAGGTAGAGTTGTTCAGGAGCCCTGGTGATAGCTCTGAGGGGCACTGGGAGGACGGCTGCTGCACCCTCTGACTGGGCTCCGATATTTGTAGGGAACTTACTTTTCATTTTCTCTTGTGCTTGGAGGAAGAGAGGAAAATGTACTGAGGGCCTCGTCAGGTATTTTGCTAGATCCTACAGCCACCACTCGAGGGAGACTTGAAAATGGGGCCCTGAGAGGGGGTCATTAGAGATCCTGGTGGGCTAGGTGAGTCACCAACAGTGCAGGCTAGGGGAGAAGTAGGGAAGAATTAATAATCAAGCCTTCAGATTGGGTGAGCAGGTCTCACACATATTGGTTATAGTGTTCAGAACTTGAAGGAACCCCGAGTGGGGGCCGTGGTCACAGCAGTGCACCCTGACTAGACATCCTCATCTGGATACAGTGCAGGTCTTCAGAGCCCGGTTCTTGCCTCGCTGTGGTCTGTTCATTTGCTTCTTCATTTAAGAGTCCTTCTCTGCCCGCTGTGTGTGAGGCATTGTCCTGGGTGCTGTAGGCATAGAGATGAACTTCACCCTCAGTGGCCCTAGGCTTGAATGGGGGAAATGAGACATCCATAAACTCCAATATCAGGCAGACCTGGATGAGTCAGAAAGCTATGAAGACTCGGGAATGGGAGAGATTGCTACTGGGGGCCGGATGAGGAAAGGCTGGAGAAACTGTTGATGACATCAGAGGCAGGCTTTGAAGGCCAGTAGGTGGAGAAGGCCAGCAGGAGGGAAAGGACAGTGATACACAAGAGGCACAGTCATGCACTAGAGTGAGAGTGCAAATGGGGGACGTGGGGCCCCTCAAGGCAGTGGGTGCAATGCTCCAGGAAGAATTATTATGGAATTAACTGGATAAATGGAAAAGAGGGATAGAGCCAGGAGCTGTGGGGCATGACTCACCAGGCAGAGGGATCAAGAACTTAACCTAGGACACCAATGGCAGTCACTTAATTAGGTTGAATTGTTGTAGATGGCCCTAGACCAGTGGTCGGCAAACTGCAGCTCGCGAGCCACATGCAGCTCCTTGGCCCCTTGACTGTGGCTCTTCCACAAAATACCAACTTCTGCGCATGGGCCACGAAGTTTCAATCGCACTGTACATGTGCGCCTGCACGTGCTATTTTGTAGAAGAGCCACACTCAAGGGACCAAAGAGCTGCATGTGGCTCATGAGCCGCAGTTTGCTGACCACTGCCCTAGATGATAAAGCCACAGTGAAAGCATAGGGGTATCCATAGCAACAACAGGTACAGAAGGTGGCCTGGAAAGGATGAACAAGAGTTCCTTTCAGATCCTTTGAATCTGAGGGACCCTCACGATGATTAATTGGAGATGCGGAAGGAAAGCTTGAGACTGACCAGTGGGGGACAGATCCAGACATGGGAATTGTTCAGAAAGAAGCAGAAACATTGGTCATGAGTGTGTATATATATACTAGAGGCCCTTTGCAGGAAGATTCCTGCAAGAATAGGGCTTCCTGTGGCTGGAGCGAAGCTCCCTTTTCCGCTGCCTCACTCCCTCCCATGTCCGCTGCCTCGGCTCCCTCCCTTCTCCACCGCTTTGCTCCCTCATGCTGTGCTTGGCTTCCTTCTATGCCAGTGGTTCTCAACCTTCTGGCCCTTTAAATACAGTTCCTCATGTTGTGACCCAACCATAAAATTATTTTCGTTGCTACTTCATAACTGTAATGTTGCTACTATTATGAATCGTAATGTAAATATCTGATATGCAGGATGGTCTTAGGCGACCCCTGTGAAAGGGTCGTTCGACCACCAAAGGGGTTGCAACCCACAGGTTGAGAACCGCTGTTCTATGCTGTCTTCCATCTTCACTCCACGCCTGCATATGCAAATTAATTGCCATCTTTGTTGGGTTAATTTGCAGACTCATCCTGATTGGCTGGTGGGCGTAGCAGAGTGACACCAATTTGCATGTTTCTTTTATTAGTGTAGATATATATGTATATGCATATATATATATATATATATATATATATATATATATATATAAAGAGAGAGAGAGAGAGAGAGAGAGAGAGAGAGAGAGAACACAAAACTTCTGAGCAAAACATTCAAGGACTTTCTGTCTCCTGACAGCCAAGGAGTATTCAGGAAATGACACTCAGGAGTTTTAGGGGGTGTAGGGTAGGTGAAAGGAGATAGAACAGTCTGGAGTAAAGCCACTCACCTGGGGGAAGCTGCGTAGCAGGTGAGGAGGAGGGTGAAAGCAAGGACACTCCCAACAGTGAAGGCTCGGTGGCACTCCCCTGGATTTCTCACAGCTTCATTCCCCAAGTTTTGAAGGCTAGAGTTTGCCTTCAGGCTTCCATTTCTTTAACAAATGTTTAATATTTGTTGTTCCATCCCGGGTCAAAGGGTGTCCCCAGTCCCTAGGCAAAGTAAGGTTACCTCAAAGCTAGGTCTCCTAGTCCTTCTATACCCAGTTCTTTCAACAAATATGCCAGTAACAGAAGGGACAGAGGAGAGGGGAGGGGCTGGTGAGAGGAGCTGTGGTCTTTCTTACACTCTCCACTTAGGCAAAATACATTTTTAATTCACTCTATGTGGAAGAATGTTCATATAATTTTGCTTATTTATCACAGTTAGAAATGTTAATAAGGGAGATCTGCATGGGAAGTCACTCCTCAGGTTCAAGTCAAATAATGAGTTAGCAAAGAATGGTTTACAGCTTACTACCCAATTTGATTAACACGATTAGCATGAATGTTAAAGGTGATGAAACCCCCCAGTGTGGAGGGCGCCAGGTCCTGAGTACATCCCATTGACAGTGTTCTAGGATAAGGAAAACCGACCTAAAGGACACAAGTTGATAGATCTTGAATGTGGGTAGGCCCTGTAATGGATTACTCAGTCCTGAATTGGCCTAGGCTTAGTTCTAAGTTGGGGCTCAGCAAATCGTTTTAGAACAAATAACGGCTTCTCATATCCACGTTACCTTTCTCAAAGGAAAACCAATACAGGAAATACAAAGAGAAAATTTAAGATGTAACTAAATACAAAATCCTTCCATTGGCTAAATAATTCATTGCAGTTTTCCTTAAGTTTGCTGCTAACGCTTATACAAAAATTCAACTCAGGTGAGAAAGAAGAACTCGGTGAGCATGTCTGCATTAGCCCACACACTGCCACCATCACAACACTGGCACCAGACGCAGTCCTGGGCCCACCCACCTTTTTACCTGCTCTCTCTGCCTTTGCCTTCCTCTTTCCGGTCCCATAAGGGCTTTGTGCATACCATTTTAGTGGACTCAATATTTCCTAACTAGATCGTACACTTTTATGCATGGAGTCTAGTCATCCGTTTTATTAGGATGTGATACTAATTTGTTCACTAACAACCGAGAGCTATGAAATCTCACATCAGCAGGGATCTGACCTCCCCAGCCCCAGTGCCAGCACAACAGGCTCCAAACTGCAATGATTGCAGAACCCACGAGATAAACAGGGTGACAGTGGGGAAGTTCTTACTCAAATCAAAATACAGCCGCTGCTTGCTGGTCCAGGCTGAGATCACTCAGGTAGATTGTGCCGAAACATTTCTCTGATGCTGTTTCTAAAAGAGCAGGTCCCAGCTTGCTCCTGCCGGAGTCAGCCAACAGGTGAGGGAGGAGAGGCAAGATCCGCACTGTGGTATAAAACCAGGGCTCATTTAGGTTTTGTATTTCAGAAGTACCAGTATTTTCTGCAAATTAGAAGAAAATGTCTTTTTTTTTTTCATAGACTGGCAAAGAGGTTTTAAGAAGTTGAGTTACTTACCCAATTTCCCACCAACCTCTTGACCAAATTGGGAAGGAACATCCGTTGAGAATTTCAAATGTACAGGCTATCTGCAAGTATTTTCCACAGCGCATGTAAGTAATGCTAACTCCAGTTCATTGTAAAACTCTACCGTTTGCCAGCAGCTTCCACTGGTTCTCTGGGAGCATCATAAATCTAATTATAAAAACTGAAAGAGGCCCTTTTATAAAAACAGTGTTTATCTGTAAAAGGGGGTAACTAACAATAGTGCTTACTTACTGGGTTGAGGACGACATGAGCTGATTTATTTAAAGTGCTTGGAATAGGGCCAGGCACACAGGACCTCATGCAGCAATAATTAATATCTATTAAAATTAACAGAAGGGAAAGAAGGGTGCTGTAACATTTAAGAACCTCTTCATTGGCTAAATCTTTTCCGGGGTACCTGCTTTCCCTATTAAAACTGAAGGATGCCAAGGAAAGCACTGAAGAATAAAAATACATTTTTACCAAGTGAAATAATTAAAGGCAAAAATAGGGTTCATTTGTTAACAATTTAAGAAATATCATGTCTATGAAATGCAAGTTTCAAGCGTATATATTTCAATCTTCCACTTAGATCCGGAAAACCAAGTGGCCTATAAAAGAGACACTTGGGAAAAATGAACACTGCAGATTTCTAGTGAAAATTAAGCTTCCACATCCTTCAAAGTAAAGGGTCACACTGGTCTGCTCTTTGCTGAGCAAGTACTTCTTTCTCAGGCTACCCTGAAATTCCTAAAATCATCCAGGAATTCTTTTTTCAGCCCACTAAAATAATAAAAATTACAGCCTACAGTATCTATTTATTTAGTTGCATCTAATAATCTTGAGATGTTTTACCCTTGCCTTGGAATTCTCAACTCCAAGAACTTTCCTTCAGCACCTCCCTACCCTGGTCTTCCTGGCCGGCCCCTTCATCTCACCTGCTTCCTAAACCCCCACCTGCTTTCTCCTCCTGCACACAATTCAGTATATTTGTGTGACTCTCATTTTTATTGGTTAAAAAAAAAGTTAAAATTAATAAAATAAAAGGCAAAAAAGAATATGTTAAATATATATAAATATATTAAATATATATTAAATATGTGGGTGGAAAGGAAAAAAATATTTTGTAAAGAGTATTCCCTTTAGGTTTCATACATTCCCACTCCCTTCTGGAACTCAGTTCATTTACAAGATAGGACAAGCAGAGATAATTTGGGCATGTGCCCTCTGAGAAGAAAAGTGACTTTAAAAATCTTTGGTGCTTTAATAAATTGAACCATAGCCGGGGACTCTGCACTCTGGGGGGGGCCATGATAAAACTCAGAAACTAGACCTCAGGCTCTGAATTTTCTTTGTGGGTAGTGTGTGTGACTTTTTAAACAATTCAGAATTCTTAAGAGACCAAAACCAAACATTCTTACTATACTTTCTCAATGTGAAGACTCTCTGGGCCATGCTTCATATCTAATGTATGAAGGCCCACCCCCTCTCCTCCAGAGTCAAAATCAGGGCAAAAGGTCATCAGCTTGCATGTATTATCCAGTAGCAATCTATCAATCAAGTGGAAAAGAGCACCGAGCCTGCACGCCCTGCCACACCCCCACAGCCACTCTGACAGGTCTGTCAGAAGCAGGCCAAGCACCAAGATTGCAAGAGCAGGATGGGCAGCTGGCAACTGGAAAGGGGTTAGAAGAAAACTGGAATTGAAAATAAAGGGGGAATGAGGATGAGGGAATAAACAAATAAAAGGATGGAGAAGAAAAGAAGGAAGAGATAAAGAGAACAAAGAAAGGAAGAGAGGAGAAACAGGCAGAGAAAACAATAGGGCTGGACCTCTAATTTATAAGCGTGCATTTTCTTCCTAATTCTGTGTCCCAAGGAGGGCGTGAAGTTATCTGGGTAAACACACACAGGGAGACGCCAGGGTGTGGCAGAAGGCCGTATAAACACAACTCGGCGACACCACTGGGTCTGAGCAGGACTGAACTGAGAAGTATCTTTTACATTTATGTGCTATTAATACTTTTAAGAACATTCACAAGGTAGTTTCAATCTACAGAGTGAGTGGTTTACAGATAAAATTAATTTCCTGACCTTAGACTCCCAATCTTTTAAGCTTCTGAGGAGCTCCTGATCGTTATAAATAAGGTGGAGCCCACAATAGGGGATTTGTCCCCGGAGCATCATCACATGGCCTGCCTACTCTCTCTCAGGGAAGGTTCCCTGGTTCCTAGTCAGCTCACTTAGACTGCAGTCTTGGGAAGGAGACCTCAGAACACTAGGCTGCCACTGCTTAGTGAAGAGAGGACATTAAAACAGTTTCCCCATCAAAACTGCACCAAATCAAACCAAACAAAAACAAGTCTGATTTGGGAGAGTAATAATATAATACCTACTTGGCAAAAATGTATGGTTGGCTATAGAACAAAAAGAATGATCTGAATCTAAACTATTGCCTCTTAATCCTTTAATTAGACTAAGTCCTTCAGAAGGAAGCACAATTCATTGTTACTGAAGGAAATCAAGAGCAAATATAGACTGACATACCTACACACATGTGTGCACATACACAACTTGACGTGTTCATACGAATATGAATGAATACTCACAGTGAAGGGCTCAGAGTCTACAAAGAAATTTATTTGTTCATGAGAGTCAAGATTTGGAACATTAAAAAGTCCTTGGAAAATGGTTTGGGGAAAATGTGGTGAGAGGGCGAGACCCAGCAATCCACGGGCATGTTAAAAGATGTGCACACTCTCTTGGGTGAACTCTGCTCTGACTCCAGGCCAAGGCAGTCTGGCAGTGCCCTGACACCTGAGTGGTTGGAAGGCCCTGGCTCAAGAGAATTTACTTGGAATCTTTCTTCTTTTTCTTCTTCTTTTTCACTGGTGTTTCATCCACAGTAGCATCCATTGCTGCCTCAACCTGCTTTTGTAGCTTTTTCTTTTCTCTCTTTTTTTTGGGCTTTGGTGGTAAGTCCTGGTCATCAAATGGCCACATACAGTCTTCTCCATCCTCAGCAGAAGCATCAGAATTCTCATCCCCCTGAGGGTCTCCGAGCTGCTGCTCAGCTTGGTCTCTCTTTTTCTTGGTCTTGGGTTGGGTGTAATTCTCCACATTTTTATTTTTTGCCTCTTTCTTTCTTTTCTTTCCCCTTTTCCTTTCCATTTGAGTCTCTGGAAGGTCAGGCCCTGCAGCAACAACCTGTGGCTTGTTCTTTAGCTCTGCCATCCGCTTGGCAAAGTACTCCTGGATGGTGAAGGTGCTGGTTGTCGTAGTGGAGTTTTCATTCCCATCTGGAGTGGCGGGACTGGAATCATCCTAAGGTGTGGGAAAAGATTAAAACTGGTTAAACACCAGCTGTGTACTTGACAGGGCATCCAGGAGGACTCCAGCTGGAGCCATTAACCCTCAGCAGTTAGAGACCAGGCCGAGTACCAGGTATTCCTCGATCCCCCTTGCATCCCACTCGGGTAGAGATGAACTGCAAAGCATAGAACAAAGTGGCAGACACTTTGGTTGAATACTATAGGGGGTGACAGGGTGAACAGATTGAAGATACCTTCAGAAAGTTAGCTGGAAAGTCACCTAAATGAAATTCGGAATAAAAAGCACCTTAGAAACAATGTTATACATGGCGATCCCAGTCTGCCATGAAAAAGAGGGACACCGAAGTCCTTGAGCTTTGTGATCTTGTCAGATTCCAGCTCTGTTATGGATTACTCAGGTCTTTGCACTGATGTGAAAACTTAGATGCCACATTCATATGTTAACCCTTCCTATTATCACAGGAGCCAAGTGCCAACCTGGAACCTGGCGTGTTGGGAACACCTTCTTTCTCCTCCAAAGACAAAGTGGGGGCCCCTGACACCTGCTCCAGGAGAACAGGCACCAGGGCTGGAAATGCATGCATTCTGCCTTCCTCCCAGAAAGAACAGCTTAGCACAGCAGCCCTTCTCCCCTCGGCTGAGGATGAGGAGAAGGAAGATGCCTCCATCACTACTCTGACATGAACCAGATACTCAGGTCTGTGTTAGTCTTGTTTCTAAATATGAGGAAGTACTCACAACAGCTGAGATTATGTAAGGTTTACATTTTAACTTCAAATAAATACGTTCCACTGTAAGGCTGGAGAAGAGAGAGAAAATTCATGCCTTAGTAGGTTGAGATAAAAAAAGGAAATGCTGGTGTCACTATATGGGTTGCACCTGGTTGGCAGTAATGTGATGAAAACATAGGTGTGGAAAGGGAGTCCCTTTATGATGAAGACTATAAGGACTATGCCTTTTAAAATTTTAAATATTTTTACTGATTTTTAGAGAGAGAGGAAGGGAGAGGAAGATTGATGTAAAGATGTGAGAGCAGAATATCAACTGGCTGACTCTAACATGCCCCGCACTGGGGATCAAGCCTGCAATATGGGCATGTGCCCTGACCAGGAATCCAACCAGAAAGAGATGACACTCAACCAACTGACCCACACTGGCCAGGGCAGAACTATGCTTTAAGGAAAGTCAGTTTTTAGAATAACTTTGCCCACAGAGACTTTTAAAATAATCAAGCCATTTAACTATAATGCTAAATTTAAGTTTTCATAATTACCCGGCTTCTTCCTTCATATTCACTTATTCACATAGGAAGAGACTGGTTAGTCGACCCTCTCATGTTGAGAGGGTGGGAAAAGAGTTTTCTGAATGACTGTTTCCAAATTAGGACTGTATAAGTTAGTCTGAACTTGGCGGAAAGAAACTCCAACTTTATTACAAACCAGCATGTATAAATGGACCATGCATTTTCTTGATAGAGCAGAACTTAAATGTGGGCTCAGTGGAATCAAAGTAGCATCACATTTGAAATTCTGGCAGAATCAATATCATATAAATGGACAACTGGATTTTGAGTGGCCAATGCCCTAGAGATCTCTCACCAAAGGGTACCTTCCAACAACATCACACCTCATCTAACCAACACAAACCTTATTTTACCCAGGCCTAAAAAAAACAAAGTCTGTGGTCAAAGTTTAAAATTTCAAAATGTAAAATGCAGAACGTATGGAATAACCGACTGGGCTTTGGAAAGAAGTTTAAATGTTACCTATCTGCATTCAATTTTGGCTGGAATCCCACCAGGTAATTTTGAGAAAAATTTAAAAATAGCTGTCCCAGGAGACAAAAACAAGGTCACTTAGTCTTTCTGTTCTTCAAATGTGGAAAGAGAGCTGAAATGCTGCGCGGCAGAATGGAAAATCTCAGGGCTCTCTTGGTGCGAGGCAATCCCAGTTTGATGGACAAGAAAGGTCTTGCCTTCCCTGTAAGGGCACACAGCCACACACAGTCTCTGTGAAGGTGGCCTGTTTATGTAAAATAGGTCTCATCTAGTTTCATGGCATTAAAAGGAGTTTGTCAACTCTTCTGGAGTGTATTTGTGTCTCAGGAACTCAAATTCAAGTGATAGTCTATGGCTCCCTATCTTGCTCACCTATTAGTCCTGCTTTTCAGTTAAATCATGGGAACCAATTGCTGGTATTAATCACACTTTTCAGTATTAGGAAATATAAAACAATTTTTGAGTCACCTGTTGAATTCAGAGGGCCTTTCTAATCCCAGAAAATAACCATGCTCATAATAACTCCTCCAGTGGCAAGGACTGTAACAACCATGCGCCACTGCGCACCGGGCTTAGCAGGGCATGGAGACAAGCAAGAGAGGTGCCAGCACCTGAATCGTATTTATCCCGAGGAAAGTGTAGGCAGAACAATGACTTGCTGGGGAGAGCCCTTTAATGCCAGGGGCAGCCGCCCTCCCACACTGCTGCAATGTATGTTTTAAAAACCATAGAAACAAAGGAGGAATAGGACGTACTAGTAAATCTGATTCCAGTAGGAGCGATGCCCAGGACTCATATTTTACAAGCTCATAATTTATGATTTTATAAATCATAAACAGTTTTACTACTGAGATTATAATCCCTGTGTCTATATTCTTGGCCATGAATATGAAAAATGTACACCTTTCCAAGAAAAGGAGTACTTTTCATATCTACTCTCAACTTCAAAGTGAACAGGCACTGAGAAAATCACCAGTTACTTAGCATTTTGAAACAGAATCAACTTGCATCTTCCCACGTTTCCATTCAACACATAACACAACCTCAAAAAAATCTGTAATACCAATATGACTTTCACTACTTTGTAAACTGTGAGAATGTTCCAATTTGCTAACAGTATTCTAAAAACGAGTAAAATAAATTTACAAATACCTTGAAAACTTTCAGTTCCATACAAAATACTATCAAGAGACGTGTAGTTAATGCATGAATCATCTTACAGTTATCTAATCCAGTCAGATCAGTAGGTTAAGTTAGGTAACTCCCAAGGTCCCTTGAAGGCCTACAACGTACTCCTCTGTGAAAAGACATTTGGGTTGGCCATTGCTCTATGATCAGGAGAGAGAGAAGGGACAGCGAGGCAAGATAAGCAGGCAGCAGGGATGAGTTTGGTTCACAGACATCTATTACCCCAACTGTCCAGTCAGGATGCAGAAGTGATAGCAATGAACTAGAGTCTAGCCACATGGAAAGGATATTTTCCATCACCTGAACGAAAGCATGCAGACAAGAGCAGATCCAGTAATACCACTTAGAGAGCTGGATTACTGAGTCAGTTTTAACAATTTGTTTATATAGATGCTAAAATCAATAAAAACAAAAACTGGAGTGACTATTAACTGGAATACAAATTTATTTTAAACTTAAGTCCCGGAAATCATCCCAACACTTCTAGGACAGGTGGTAAAAAGCTGAAACTTCTAAAAAATGGTAATCAATCCCCACTTTGTACTTCTGATTTGAAGATTCTCTTTTTATATACCTTGGCTTAAAACTCTCCACTGAGCCTTCACAGCCCCTAAACTTGTGCTCTCAAAAGGCAGCATGTGGGGAACATGCTAATGGTGCTCTCTGGCTGGAACGGAAAATGAGGGGGGCTAAGGGAATGCATAATCTGGCAATGTCTCCCCTGCCTTTTATGCCTCCACAGCCTGAGCTTCTTCAAGTCCTGCTCAAATGCCAACAGTTTCCCTTGCTGTCTAGTATGGCACAGGCAGGCTGTGACTTGGGTACAATGAAGGATAAAGGTGGGCGAGTCTGCACGAACAGGAGCGAGGGCTCTGCCTGTGGAAGCCACCAGTCCTTTTGCTGGCCAGGGTGTCCTGCCCCTCAGCTGGGCAGGAACATGTCACATGTAACGTGCATGTCCAGGACCAAGCAGTATACCTGAGATGAAGAAGCTTTTCAAAGAGCCTAGTGGATGAGGGGAACTGGTGAGGAAATGAGCAAAAACAGTTTTTTAAATATCCCCCTAGATTTGTAATATCCACTATTCTATGTCCCCTATTAGTAATTATTAAAAAGACCCAAACGCACTGTTAGACCCCTGAAGTATTTTCCACATATTATAGAAGCGACTCTTTGTGAAATACAAATAGAACCAGTTTCTGTGTTATTCTAAAAAATGGTCTCACAGATTAATCTTGTCTGTTCTCAGCAAATGTCACAGTGTTCTCATTTCTTTCAGAGCTGGTGAGTGTAACAATTATGTGTTAAAAAATACTGACCATGGATTTCCCCAATTACAGTGAGGGCCTTAATTTCTCCCCAATCAGTAAATATTCTGTGGGTTGGAGCTTAGGAGGACCTGTTCCCACATCAGGACTCTCAGGTTTAAAGTCATAGGAGCCCTGCAAGATCGCTCCACTCATCACATAAGAAACTACCCTCTGTGGCCACACCTTGGTGTGCCGAGAAAGCGGCTGTCATCTCTTAGACGCCTTGAACATGCCAGTCCCTTATCATCATATGTCATCTTATGCGACGCTCAGAGCAGCGATCTGAGAGGCATCCTCTCCATTTCTCAGAGGTAGAAACAAACTCGCCCTTTCTCCTTCCATTACAGCACACAGACCTCCAGCCTGCATCACACAGACTCACTTGTCCCTGTTTCCCTATATAATTGGTCATATAATCAAGGGACCAAGGTCCACACTCAACTCTATAAGGGCACAAGTTAACTGATGTAAAAGCTTCATGTAAAAAAATGTCCCCAGAAACAGACACTACTTTCTAAACAGAAAACCGCTATTAGCTAGTTTGTAATCCATATAAATAAAATATAGCTTAAAGCCAGGTGTAAGAGTTTGTATTTTGTCAAATTAGCATGTGGATGTACCTGGCAAAATGTGAGTGCTTTAAAGCAGGAAGTAAAACCAAAGTCCACCCTTCCGCCTAAGGCGGGACTCTCTGCCGGACAGATGTCGGACAACTTCCACCTGGGCACTTCCAATACCAACTGTGATTAGTTGGTGACTTGCTTTGTCTCAGTTTTCTCCTCAGTAATAGGCATATTCAAGTGGTTTATTGCTATACACTGTATGAGTGTAATGTCTAGAGCCAGAGAATCCTAAAGTCTAAACCTATTTCTGGCAACTCTGAATTACCACTGGAATTGGGCGTGGATTAAGGTTGGTGGGGGGTGGGGGGGTGCAAAGAACACAAGACCTTGCCGAGAGAACTCCTTAAGACGTCAATTATGATGTATCACAATCATCTCAGGTGTCTGAAAGATGCCCCCAACTACACATGCCAACTTTTCTCAAATGTCTACATAATTATCAGTCTGTTCTTTGTTTTGTTTAGGTATTCTTTCCAGAGGCTTTGCAGCTCAATGAGCATCTGCTCAAGCTCTTCTGGGTTCCTCTGTGCCATTCAAACATGTGTACTGAGATGGATTAACAGTAAAATGCCCAAATAAAGTAGACTGTTTTATGATTCTCATTAGAATGTTGTTAGTATCTTTTGGACAAAGAATTCAGTGGGGCATTTGGGGCATATGCACCATTAATATAAAATCTTACTACTTATAAGCATACCAGTCCAGGGATAGGTTTTCAAAGGCAAAACCTTTCATCTCACAGCCTTTGTCATATGTCAGTGCTGACCTTAAGTGACAAGGTGATTGAAGCCTTTTGATTTCCATATTAAGATACAGAGATCATGTTGCAACAGTAATCCTTCAATGAACTTTTCTCATTGAAAGAAAAAGTAGGCACCGAGAGCTCAGGGGTAATGGATTTAGCAATTGGGGTTCTTAGCTCTGAGAGCTCTTGCTTGTGATGAACAAATACACACCTCCACCCCAGCCTGTCTGTTGTCAGCTCGGACTGGATTAGTCTGTGAAAAATTAAGAAAGCTTGGCAAGTGAGTAGTCTGAAAGAACATCTTGTGTGTGTTTCAAACTTTATAGCAGGATAGTTCTGACAAACATGAATTATGTCTTGACATACTCCTGGGGTTTAGACATTACACCTATTCACTTTGGACAGAGATTAATTCAGGTAAAAGTGATTTCATGACTCATCAAGCTGAGGCGAGTGCTGGAATGTGTGGGCACCAAGCCTTTGCTGATACAGGGGGCAGAATGGGCTGATGGAGTCACTAGTTATGCGGGACTACAGTGCTCCTGCAGGTCCTGTGTATGTAGTCAAGTGCATCATCTCCTTGAAGATCAAGTACAAAACTGTCTCCTTCAACAAGTCCGAATCCCCCCCGTGGAATATCCTCATGTTCACTTCCAGTGACTAGTAATTAGTTACTTCTATTTTCTGGTTTTGTATAATTTGCTTTGTAAGCATCTTCCCAAGGCAATTTTAAGTTCCTTGAGACAGAGACAATTTCTATTTCATTTATATTGGGCACATCCTCTCTAATGAGCAACAAACGTATGAGTGCTCAAGGAAAGCACAAGAAACACCAAGCCCAAGCAGATCAAGATTGGGAAGCACTCCCACTGAACCATAAGCATTGTATTTGTTGGCACAGATGTGTCGGCACGCCAGCGAATGACTAGAAGGGGTTTGGAAGGGCAGGAAGGAAAGAGAGAGTCAACGTTCTGCAGTGGATATTCTTCCCATTCAGATAAAACCATTCCCTTCTCATCAGATGCCACTTTGCCTCCTGGTGCAAACTGCTTCTCTCACTGAAGCAAGTACATCTGAGTGCCTTCTGGTGTGACCATCCCATTACTCCCTGTGGGCTTAGTGACGTAGAGGAACCCAGTCAGACAATCCATACATTTCTCCTCTGGTCTGTTATTCCAGGTTGGCATAGTCACCTCCCTAGAGATGAGCAAACTGGAAATAAGTGAGGTGCTGTGATGTACGGGAAGCGCCATGTTCATTCTGTGCGACTGGCTGAACACAGCAGTAGAACAGCCTGTGGGCTGGACTGTTCTTGCCATGAAAAGGAAAGGCTGGAGAGCCAGGGAGTTCCAGGGCATATCAGAGGCAAAGGTGGGAGCTCATTCTGAGAAGGCAAACAGGTGGATAAGGTTCCACCAGAAGTCCCAGTAGCCAGTTGTTAAGATGCAGCATACTTTATGTTTTGAGCTGAAAATATGACCTAGGAAAGCTTTTGATTCGAGGAAGTCATTAGATGAGTTGGCCTTCACAGGTTGAGCTAAAGCAGTGACCAACACTGTTCGTTAGAAAGCAGGGGTTGTGCCATTATGGGGGCATTTCTTCTCTTGCTTTCTATGGCACCTTTTTGGTTTCCCTATGATTGAAAACATTTGGCACAAGAAGCTACTTTTGCACTCACAAAAAGTTTATTCAAATGTGAAATCTTGTGGGGTTTTTTTTCAAGGTATCTATCACTCACCTCTGGAGTTAGATTAAATACACAGTCTCACTAATAACCAGCCTTAAGAGAATCTGCCTGGGAAACGCAATCACTGTTAGTGCTAGCAAGCTTCACAAGAGTTAAAAACAAATACAAAACTCCACTGATTGAAGTGGGGGCTAAAACCAAAATATAGTAACAGAACTAGACTTATGCAGCAACTCAATTGGAAAACGCCTTCAAAAATGACAGGTGGATGTGTGTGTGCTTGTGGGAACAGGTCTGGGAACCCATGGCATGTACAGAAACCCACTCAGCAGGAGTTCCCGGAGGTTCTCTCTAGAACAGGGTTGGTAAGCTAGGGCCCAAAGGCCAAATTCAGCCTGCTGGCTATCTTTGTACCCCTTGCAAGCTAAGTATGGTTTTTATATTTTTAAATGGTTGGGGTAAAAAAAAAAAAAATTGAAAGAATATTACATGTGAAAATTATGTGAATTTCAAATATCAGCGTCCATAAGTAAAGTTTAGAATTTCATCAGTAAAAATATGTGGAAATTTGTGTTTTTTCTCTAGTATATAAGTAAGCACAAAAAGTGTTAAGTAAATATTTGTTGGATGAGTAAATGAATACATTTATTATGAAATATAATCTCTTTTTTGGAAATGTTCGATTCACACACACACACACACACACACACACACACACAGAATTGGAGGACTTCGGGTTTTGATGAAGTGTCCCAAGGTCTTAATGAGCTATGCTAGTAAATGGTGGAGAGGCTGCTAACTGCTGTCTGATTTCAAGCAGCAAAGGATGACAGACAAGCACAAAGAGAACTCTCAACACCCCATAAGCACGCAGAGATACCTTTCTAACAACTTGGCATTAGACCTTGGCTGGAATTTACAAACTCGGACAAATGAACTGGGCATCTCAGGGATGACAACGGGGAAGGAAAGAATATCTTGCTTTTCACTGGACACTAGCTAGTAGAGAAATACAAGCAATGCCAAATTCCTCATATGAAGGCCAATGCTAACAAAGCTGTTCATTTTTTTTTCCACTTGCCTAGTCAGCTGCTCACATTACCACTCATTAAGAAAAGCCAACATAAACATGTTTTAAGAGGATGGTTCTCTATGGCAACAACTTCTCAAGTAATTGACAGCAGAACTACTGACAAGAGTCATACAGCCTCTGGGGGAAAGAGGGGAAAGAAAAGAGAGCAGGTTTCCTGCCTCCCTGAAAGGTCCTACCACTTGGAAAGTTGCAGTGACTCATGTGACAACATTTCACAACACACTAGCCATTCCGAGATAAACGAGGCTCCTCCGAAGCCTGGAATGATCAATGTGACATGGGCACCGACTTTTGTGGATGAATCTAAAAATAATCCAAATTGACTACATTTTATAATTCTAGGTCAACTGGTTCCCTTCCCTGCTCTCTGGAGGCAGGATACATGACTTTTATAAGTAGTTAAAGGCTAGTACCCATATCTCAAAAAAATAGAAACAGGGGCCAACAGAGGGTCTGTCTCTTCCATCTTTACTTCACAGGAAGCCTTGAAAATTCCTTCAGAATCATGACAACTCAAATTTAGGTTCCTTATTAAAGAAAACATGGCATTTTTGGAAGATGTTAGAGAACCTCATATTTTGGAAATAGGGATGGAGTATAAATCTGGAATGGTCCGGATTGTTTTTAAAAGAAAGGTATATTAATTTAGGCAAGTAAAGTTACAAACAGAAAAGTCCCCTTGCTCAGCTTTTGTATGCTATATAAGATTAATCTTCACATAGACTCTTTTTAATTGAGTAGAAATCAAAGCAGTAAATAAAACCATTTGAAGGAGTAAATTTGATAGGGCAAAATATTTCTATGTTTAGAAGATATTTTAGTTAGTAAGAGTAAGTTAAATTCTGCACTCCTTGAGTCATGTAATAAAAGTAAGTTATACAATAACTTAAGATATTGAGATGGCTGAGGTAAAAAAAGATTTGGCCAACCAGTCCTTCATTAACATCCATTGAGCAGCTACTGTTTACCTGACTGAGGCAGGGGCCTAGAGACAGACTATAAAAAATAAAAAAATAACAACACATTGGGAGAATTTAGGTGATGTTTTTGTTTTTGTTAAAAATATGTTTTTATCGACTTTTAGAGAGAGAAGGGAAAGGGATAGAGATAGAAACATCAATGAGAAAGCAACATCATCGATCGGTTGCCTCCTGCACACCCCCCTCACTGGGGATTGAGCCTCTAATCCAGGCATGTGTCCTGACCAGGAATCGAACCGGTGATCTCTTGGTTCTTGGGTCAATGCTCAACTGCTGAGCCACAGCAGCTGGGCAGAATTTACTTTTTGAATAGACAGAAACTAAAGTAGATAACCAACTATAAAACAACTCCATTCAACAAAACCCCTAACCAATTAAATTGAGATTACAATTCCAAAGAGCTCATAAAAAACATTATTACTGCTATTAAATATATAATCGTAGTTTTACACAGCTATAATATTTTATAAGCAAGAAAGATATTAAAAGTTTAAGCAAAAAAGAACAAGTAATACTGCCTCTCTACCTGCCCAGAATACAAAAAGATTCCTTAAAGCAAGACCTGCCTCTTGTCTGTCTAAGGCTCATCCTCTGTGGAAATTTGATCCCCTATGTCACAGTGCCTCTTAAACTACAGGGGAAGAAGTGCCTTTGTTTTTTTCTTTTGAAAATCTACAATCTATTGGGGACAAGATTTTTATAAAATACAAACTTTTTTTAATTACTAGGAAAATAAAAATTTTAAGACATAAAACGCAAGTTCCAATGTATAAAAGTTTCTAAATGCATACTATCAATTTGTGTCCTGGTGTGTGGACCATATCTTGAGTGGTACTGGTATAAAATATTAGCTACTGAAGGAAAGTAAGAAAAGTGCTAAATTCAGTGTAGTAGAAGTGACAGTGACCTGGGCATCAAAAAATCCAGCTCACATCTGACAGACTGTGTTGATCTTCAACAAGTTATTGGCCTTTCTGGGTTTTAAAGTGAATAATTTGCAAAACAAGAAAGTAGGACTACACAGTGATTTTTTTTCAACCATACTGTAGTTTTAGCACACCTCTCTTCAAAGGAAATCTGAAACAGAAGGCCAATATGTAACACATCAGAAGACCTGTGGTTGATGTGAGACTGGGGGAACCCAAAGCTCATGTCCTAACCTCCTCGCCCTTTGTAAGACCTTCAAGGCATCTGTGAGAAACTCCTAGGGTTGTGTGGAATACAGTTTAAAAAACAGCCATGTTTTAAAGGTTCACTGCAATTCTAACATTCACTGTAGCCCAGATAATTTCATAGCACTCACCAACAGGGGACTAAGAAGCTTTCAACAATAAAACTGGACCTTTGCTATTATATAATACACACAATTCTGAAAGTTGTCATTAATTGTTGGAATTCCAACCATTGGCTGTCTGTCAGAACTGTCCAGTGACCAGTTTCTCCTGAAAATGGTAGCAAAATATTAAGTGTCGCCTCCTCAATACTATGAAGTCACATCCCTGATCCAGATGACAGGATGATATCAAGATTTGCTGACTCTTCTGGCTTTACCTGGTGAGGCTCTGAAGAGGACCAAGATGGGAGATGGTAACACCCAAACCCACATCATCAGAGTCCCCACCACAGTCACTGCAGACGACAGCATGAGAAAAAAAGCACTGCTTTCTCACTAACCACCGGCCGCGCTCTAACCTAAAGGAAGGTAATCTTCATCCTATTTTCATTACATCACGGGATAGAAATCTGGGAGAATGTTATTTTTGCTTTTCTCGCAGGACAGAGGGTTGGAAGGAAAAATGAGCCAATATTTTACTCTTCTCCTCCAACACTGTGCCATCTGTGTATCAATTTCTTATCATAGAAGCTCCTAAAACCATTTGCCTGATCTGTCAACAAACAAAAAGCCAAATCTAATCCTTTCAGGCCAAACCTATGTCCTGGCAAAAGTCTAACCAAACAGAACAGCCCAGTGACTTAGAACTCTTGGGTTGTTTTGATAGTTCCCCCCATCCCCTTCTTTTTATTCTTCTTTTTAAATGAGTGTCTTATTATGAAGTCATGCTTGTTGATCTAGAAGACAGCATTTTTTTTACTGGTACTAAAACAAAATGCAGTGACCCACTTTCTCCTTTTTGGTTCTTATAGAAAGTAGAGGCAGGCCCCCCGAACCCTGTTTGAAGTCCTTGCTGCCAGGAGATGGTCAGTTTATGTCTCTTGTCCTAGGACAGGAAAAGGATGCACTCTCGGCACCGTGTGCTAGGGAGAGATAAGACCAGAGATTTCTGTCCTCAATACCTTATCAGCTTTTCCTGCTACTTTCCAGAGCAGACAGCACTATGACTGGCAATAAACTAAACTAGCTGAAGAGGGGGCGGGTGTGTGAGCAGCTTGGGGACTGGAGGGAGTGATGTAGGAAGGGGTGTAGGACGAGGAAAAGAGATGAGGCTTTTAATATATCTTAAAATGGTCTGGCCCAAATAAAATTGCCTTTAAAAAGAAAACACGTTTTCTATCTCCTTTTGTTACAACTGCAGCAACAGGGATAGAAGTTTTTATAAGAACTTCCTTTCTGGTTGGAATGCACCAACACTTTCCTTGCTTTGAGCCCTGCCCATAACTGCCTTGTGTTACTGGCTCCTGCGCACGTAGCACAAAACCGATTTGCTGTGGGCGCCAATCCGCTGTGGGCGCTCCGACGGGAGGCTCATAGACCACAGGCTGCAGAGGGAATGCTTCTTCTGGGCACATGTGCCTCCATTTAGACAACCAGTGTTTGCTGGGGCCAGGGCACTCACAATTCCATTTCCATATTGCAAAGGAATGAGCACAGCTATGAGTCACCCCTCCAAATTCACTGAGGACCTCTTCATTCTGCAACAAATCACACCTGTGAATCCAAGAATTATACACTGTGGAAATCCTGGTCTTTTGGGAGGTGGGAAACAAAGCTGCTGAAGAATCTAGACTAAGTCGGTAAATTTAAAACTAGTTATGGCCTCAGTTATTTCTACTCATGCTAAAGCAATACAAACTTGGCAGTCTTCTCTTAAAAACTTTTTTTTATCATGAAATCTTTCAAACATAAAAAAAAGCAGAGAAAATAGTATAGTGAACCCGATGTACCCATTACCCAGCTTCAACAATGATCAACAGATAACCATTACCAACTCTACTCTCATTCATTCACAGCAAATCAAAGATACCATAAACTTTCATTATAAATATTTCAGTATTTATCTCTACAAAGTAAGATTTCTAAGAAAAATCCATAACTATAATAACATTATCACATGAAAAGATTAACATGAAAGATTTCAGAGAGGAAGGGAGAGGGAGAGGGAAACATCAATGATGAGAGAGAATCATGGATCAGCTGCCTCCTGCACGCACCCTACTGGGGATCGAGCCCACAACCCGGGCATGTGCCCTTGACCAAAATTGAACCTGGGACTCTTCAGTCCACAGGCTGACGCTCTATCCACTGAGCCAAACCGGCTAGGGCTAAGTTATTTCTTATTACAAGTTATTTGAAGCAGGTCTAAATACTGTGATTGAGTGATATGTCTCATTTCTTTTGGGCAACAAGTTCCCATCCTCTCATTTCAATTTCCTGTTGATGAAACCAAGTCATTTGTCCTACAGGGTTCTCTCAGGATCTGAATTTCCCTGATTGGATGGACTTATAATATGGGTTAAAATGTTCCTCGTATATGTACTGTGAAGTTTCATCTAGGCAGGGGTGGGCAAACTTTTTGACTCGAGGACCACCATGGGTTCTTGAACTGGACCGGAGGGCCGGAACAAAAGCATGGATGGAGTGTTTGTGTGAACTAATATAAATTCAAAGTAAACATCATTACATAAAAGGGTATGGTCTTTTTTTTTTTTTTTAGTTTTATTCATTTCAAATGGGCCGGATCCAGCCGGCGGGCTGTAGTTTGCCCACGGCTGAGAGGCAGCCTTATTTTCTAATGTAGCATGTTGCTTTATAAAAATTGGGATGGATTCATGGTTAAGTAAGCTGGAGAAATAAACCTGTGCTATTCCTCTCTTTGATTTAAAATGCACATAATCATCCTAGTTGTTAAACTTCAGAACTTCCCAAACTTATATCACTTTGAAAACATTTTTGGTATAACCACCATTGATATCCTATGGAATTCACATTCTGCTGAGCCTACTTTGAGATTTGCTCACACAGATATTGCCATGACCTGGATAAAATGTGCAACTTTTTTTTTTTTTTTTATTAAATCTTATAGTAAATCTTTGATTGACCTTGGTCTTTCTAAGGGGGTGGGTTTTTACCATGGGCCACACATTTTATGCAAAAATGGCAGATACCTGGGAAGGAAGTGAAAAGAGAACCAGCTTGCTAGATGACTCTGGGAGAAGAGGCTAGCTCCTCCCTAGATATGCCATTATTGAAATGGGAAAATCGCTTCTCGGGCTTAGTCAGAAAATCACTCTTCCATCTTGGAATGGAAGTTGGCAGAGAAATAACATGTCCTAAACCATGCAAAGTATGTATGGATAAAGTTTTAAGACTTCCTACTATCTAACCATATTTCCTTTTTAGTATATGCAAAAGCAGGAAGAGCTGCACAGTCTGTCCAATCAAATAACCAAGATGAAGAAGAAAGATTTTGATATTGAGTTTTCCTTAAAAGTCTGTAAAAATTTCAAACAACAGGATAGTGAATAATTTATAATATGATCAAGAGGATAAAAATGGGCCTGGCTGGCATGGCTCAGTGGTTGAGTGTCGACCAATGAACCAGGAGGTCACGGTTCGAGTCCTGGTCAGGGCACATGCCCAGGTTTCAGACTCAATCCCAAGTAGGGGGGTGTGCATGAAGCAGCTGATCCATGATTCTCTCTCATCACTGATGCTTCTCTTTCTCTCTCCTTCTCCCTTCCTTTCTGAAATCAATAAAAATGTATTTTTTAAAAAAATGGAGAACATAATCAGGAACCAATGGACATATAACAAAATTAAAATTTAAGGAAGCAATTTATAAAAATAAAATGAAACAAATGAACCCGACTGTGTGACCAGTTGGTTGAATACCTACACAGAAATTCCAAATGAGTTTAAAACACCATAATTTGACTGTACATAACCTAATGTGATATATCTTAAGGACAAAACAAAATGGCCAAACCTGTCCCCCCAAAACACTCTCTTTCTCTTTTTTAAAAAAATAATCAAGTTATTGGTGTTATTCTGTAACTATTGTGTATATACTGGGAAATAAACAGATGAGTAATGTAATATTTTAATGCTTTTACTGTGAGTAAAGAAAAATATTAATGAGGTTAAGTCTTTGTAGCCCTGAATTTTAATTGGCAATATGCAAATAAACTCATATTTTAACATTAAAAAATTATAGTTCTATCCATGGTATAAGGTCTAGGAACAAAAAGCAAACTGGTGATAATAAGTAACCTTACTTGCTCAGATTGTGGTTTCTAAACATCATTTACCACCAAATAAACCAGGGAGAAATGGACTCTTAATCTGGGACAGCAAATGTAAAAGGTGGGCCTGGAAAATCTTATGCTAGGTAGGAAGGAGTGATCAAATACCATTTAGGGTCATATCAGAAGAATTCAGGAACTAACATCAAGAGGCTTCTATGGGCAAAGATGGAAAATTTGATCCTCAATGAAGACAATAAATGCAACAAATTGAAACAAGCAAGTATATTTCAATCCATGAGTGACAAAAAAAGGGAAAACTTATTGGTAAATAAAGGAAACAAGTAAAATATTTATTACTTATATATTACCTCAGGGTAATAAAATAGTAGATATGCAAAAATGTCTCTTCTAAATTTTATTCTAAAAATGAAGAGAAAAGGAAAGAGATATAGAGAGGAAATTCACAGGTTGAAAAAACTTAAAAAGATATATCAACCAATTGTTATCTATGACCCTTATTTGGATCTCATTCAAACAAAGAAACTGTAAAGAAAACCAAAATTTAGGACATTTATAAAAATTGAAACTCTGAACACTTACTGATGATAGTATGCAATAATTATCAATTTTTATATAATAATTGTCTTGGAGTTATACATTTAAAAATAATCTTTTAACTTTACAAGATATTATACTAAGGTGTTGAAATATTTATGGATGAAATATTGATATCTGGGATTTATTTAAAAGTAACATGGAGGGGAGAAGTGTGCAGGGTAATTGCCCCTCTCTATCCACCTTTACAGTCTAGTCCAGGGGTGGGCAAACTTTTTGACTCGAGGGCCACAATGGGTTCTTAAACTGAACTCAGAAGAAGGAGCTGCGGCCGTGTTTCCCGACGTTGCCATGTTAACACTGCTGCTGGTGAAGGAGCGGAGGGGAGAGCAAGAGAACCCTCCGCTCTTTCGGCTCCGCGGGCCAGATAGAACAGCCAAACGGGCCGGATCTGGCCCGCGGGCCGTAGTTTGCCCACGGCTGGTCTAGTCACATCCTCTACTTGTTCCCCAAAGGCCCTTGGTTTCTTCAAGGATTGTGTCTTTGCAGATATGGTTTTCTTTTCTCCTCGTAAGGCCTCTCAACCTGGCTGACCTGCTGCTCCTTTAAAGTACCACACGTGTGCCACCTTCTTTAATCTCTGCAGGCTGAATTATCACCACATAATATCTGTCATGTCCCAGACCTCTGGCACTTGAGGCCTTTGCGCCAGCTGATTGTGTGCACCTCTGACTTCCCAACTAGACTATGAGCAGAGATTGTGTCTCATTTAATCATCTGTCATGCAACAATGCCATTGGACAAACATCTGCGCTGAGTAGAAAAAGGAATTGGAAGGGTCTAGAACAGGGGGACTAGAAAGGAAGAAATTGATTAAAATTATATTAGTTAGAAGAATAATGATGAAATAATAAGAGATTACACTGAAATGAGACATGTTCAAGACAAGCCTTGTAAAGACACTAAGTCAGCTGAGCCTGATCTTACGGTTTTAAGTCATCCACTAGCTGACTAGAAAGCTAGCTCTGTCTTGGCTCACTTATAAATTCAGTTCATAGAGGACTGATTTTATCCATTAATTTTAAGGAAGTGGCCTCATGGTATCAGCCTATAGATCTAGATCCTTATAAGGACAAAGGAGTCTAAAATAAACTGTAACCAATAATGATAATGTCATATACATCATGATTAATCCAATCCTGAGTAACTGGGGTCCATTCAAAACCAAAGTAATATAAATACCATGCTTTTGTTTCCCTAATAATGTATTTACCACCTTAACTGGGAGGGATGGAATGAGTGTGAGCATGATAATCTAAAATTAAATGATCGATTTAACTGAATGAATAACGTCATTGTTTAACTTTATAAAGTATACCATAAATGTTTTTTTAAAAGATTTCTTAGGATCGAATGTTGGAAGAAATAGAAACCCCACCAAATCTAGGTTACTGAAATCAAGACATAAAATAAATTTAAGCTCTAACTAGAAAGCTATTTGGAGTTCAGGCTCACAAAATGCTTCAAAGCCAGTCAAATAAAACTTAAAACCTTCATATGACTTTAAGAGTCATAATGGGAATTACAAAAGGAGTCCTGGACCAATGTCAAGGGACTAAAGGGATTGGAAATTGGTTGTCGTAATTGCTACTACTTTGCTTCAAACAACTCTTTCTGATGCAGAAAAGATAAACTCCTCAACAAAACAGATGACAAATTAAAACCCAACTATTTTAGCCTTGTGCTGTTTGAAGACACTGGGGCTGTTCTAAGAAATAAAGCTCAGAGTGAACTTCCTAGAGGCTCAGCTGGGTGTAGACAAGGACTAACAGAACCTTGAAAAGTAAAGAGACTTACCAGCACTCTGATACCTAATAAACAGAGAACTTATATTTTAAATGTTATGAAAGAAAAAAATATTTGGGAAATTTCTGTAAAGTTTTGTTTTAAAGATTGAGGTTTAAAATTTTTTTGATTATTTAAGTTGGTTCAATGGAATTACATAAAATTACAATTTAATGATTGATAAGCATAAAAATATATTAAACTACACAGAGCTATTAGTGAAATCATACTAATTTAGGGCTAGGTTTCAACTACATATATTATTTTATAAAAGGATTAGCCTAGCAAATGAACAAATCAGAGTCCTCAATATTTTACTTTAGAACCAAAGTCTACAAAAGACAAGATTCTTAAACTCCATCCAATAGTGTTTTGATGATAAATTATCCAAATGATTTAATTACAAAATAGTTTGAATTACAAAGAACTGCTAAGGCTAAGGGAAGTACTTATTTAAATTACTTAAAAGAAATGCTTTCAGGTAGCTTCAAGCAATTTAGTAATGCTCATTTATATACAAACATTTGCTGTGCTAATGACAATTAGTTCTTATCAAAGCAATCCTGTTGTGATAGCTTAAAGAATAAGGTAGGGTTGAACCTGTTTTCTTCTTTGGAATATAGGTTCCTAAACCATAATCTTAAATAAGAAATGAAAGAAAATTTTGAATACGTTCATAGCTCTGAACAAACAAGTGTTAAAAGACCAATTTTTAAGGACCCGATTTTATGAATGTATGGCTGCTTGTTTATGTATAGCTACACCAACAGGAGTTGGCAAAAGTAGGTTTACAGTTGTGAGTATGGGAAACAGAATTTATTCTTGTATTACTGCTTATTAATTATTGTACTATTTTCCATATGAACAACTGTAAGCCTACTTTTGCCCACCCCTGTAGCTATCTATCTATGGGTACACTCCCCATGTAAGGAAGAAGTAATGTATACTATAAAGGAACACAATGTCCTGTGAATAGCTTTCCTCCTTAGCTAGATAAATGTTTGCACTTGTTGCCAGGCAAACCAAATTAAAGTTGGTAGGATTAGTAACCTGAAGATTCTGGGCAGGGTAGATCACTAGAAGATTAGGGATTTTGTATGACACTCATGGCAGAACTAGGACACGGTGAATAGCAAGATGAGGTTATCCATTTTATCACTGAAGGTGCCCAGGTTCTACATGACATGAAATGTTGGAATGTTAACTTAGGTAAAGTAGCTTCCCCAGGTCAGCTTTACTGTTTGTAAAAATAGAAACCCCACCAAATCTAGGTTACTGAAGTCAAGAGACAATAAAGTTTAAGTACTTGTTAAAAAGCTATCTGGAATTCATGATTCTAGTCTTTTTTTCTTCACATTTTCATTAATCAAAAATGCCTTGTAAATTACCCTTCATCATTTGTTTGTTTCCTTGTCAATATAGTTAGAGTCATTAAAAGTAATTAACCAGCTGAGTTTTCTGATGGCCAGAAAAATCTATTATTTTTTCAGTTTCTGTTGTTTTCTAGTAAATAACTGTGTAAATCTGTGATCATCTGATAAGAGAGGATAAATAAGTTAGGTACAATTTAACAGGTACCACCATACAAAGAGCCTTAAATTTTAGGTGAATTTCTTGGGGGTAATTAAACCTGATAATTAACTGCCCAGGCCAAGTCTGTGAATGGCTTCAACACTTCCTGAAGTCAACAAAAAAGTGAACAGGCCCTGATGTTACTCCTCTCTCCTCACTTACATAGTCTGTTCTGTGACATCTTTTCTGTAACACCAAGCAGCTCCCCTGTCACTGGTAAACAGGGAACAGTTGACAGTAAGATGTGGAAGTTGTGTGACTTTTCTGAGGCCAAGGGAGCCAGGATGGTGTAAGTATAATCACACCACCGGAAGAAAGAATGCACCGCCAAAACCTCAGCTTGGCTACAGCTCTGGCAGGAACCTTCAGCTCTATTCTCAGAAAATTAAGATGAGCACTGGTAAGACTTCCTTTCCACTCAATGTATATTCACTTACCTAGCACCTCACTGCCATTACTGTTAACTATTTTTCTAAATATTTCACCCGATGCTTATTTAACCTTTTTCATGGACCCATCCATGTTTACCAAAGCGCTTTCGCTTAGTCTGGTGCCACAATGAATGCTATGCTAGGCCCCCAGACCTGCCCTTCAGAACTAAAGGGTTTGCTCCCCCAGGGGCTGGCAACTCTCAGCTCTCAGTCCCTCTCTGGGAACAACCACCAGGCCTAGGGTCACAGTCCTATTCCTGGGGGTCAGGGGGCTGGACCAGTGACTGAAATGCAGGTCCACAAAGGCCCAGCCTCCTCCAAAGGCCTGGGGCAGTTTTGAAGAGGTCCCTGCTATTCAGCTGAGGAATGTGACTACATCTTCTGCCCCATCCTGCTTCCTCCCACTATTTCCCAGTTCGTAGCCAGTAACCCTGAGAGCACCTCCCAACGCACTCCCTACATGCTACTCAATGTCCCTTTTACAGTCTGCTTCCCAAGGAACCTACCAGCAACAGCACTTGCATGGGGCTCCCTCCCCAGAGCTCTCACCTGGAAGCAGACTGCATTAACCTTAGGCTCACTCTGGTCCTTAGTAACTCAGCACCTACAAGCCAATGTGTTCACTCTATTGTTTATGAGCATTTTTAAGATCCCCTAAGTTGCCTCCCTGGTCTGAGTGAATTTTCTCTTGAGGCAAGAATGTGTGTGTGTGTAAGAAAGGGGTGGTGAGGACGCCTTGGTAACAAAAATACACAGATTTTAGCAACATACCTCTTACTCAATTTTCCCCTTTAACAGGATTTCTGCAAAATGTAACATTTTTAATGAACACATATATTGTGTTATGGCAAAAATGCCTACATTTGTCATTATATTTACATTTTATATTTGACATTAGTACTTCAGAATATCTTACATTAACTATTGTCTTTCAGATTATGTTGTGAGTTTCATAAAGGCAGGAACAATTTTTGTGATAAAGAGTCATGAAAGGGGGGCCAGCAGGGACGGTAATTTCTGTTATAAAAAGATTCAGTGTAAGGTTTCTTTAAAAAATGAATGCATTAAAAGACACTATAAAGATGAAATCAACAAAATTCAGAATCTGAAAAATTCAAGGTTTCTTTAACAATAACTAACTAATGCAAGGGAAAAAGAGAGAAGGAACTGGAACTGTTAGGTTAAGAGTCTAAACACATTAATTAACTGCAACATACAGATCTTGTTGGATCCTGATTCAAACACACACACAAACTAAAAATTTATGAGACAACTGGGGAAATTTCAACACTGAGCCCTTAGGAGCCCGTGATAGACTAGATTTTATGATATTAAGAAACTGGTTAATTTTTCAGGTGTGACAATGATACTGCGATAGTCTGTTTAAGAGTGCTTATCTTTTAGAGACGTGTAATGAAATGCTAATAAATAAGATAGAATAACATGATATCTAGGAATTGCATGAATGATTGGGGAGAGCGTGGGTGGAATACAGCTGACACAAAACTGACCATGAACTGGACCTTGTTAGGCTGGGAGTGGGTAGGTAAGGACTAGCATTAGTCTCTCTACTTTTATTACATTTTAAGCTTTCCATAATAAAATGCTAATCTAATACAAAGTGAATGAATGTCTGCTACTATACCATTTTTCCTGGAGTGCAATGAGTAACCCAAGGCATTTGTACATAAGTGAAAGTGATCCTGAACTGGCCTAACCGAGGCTGACAGTTCCATTATCATAAGAAAAATCATCTTGGGCTCCCACAAAAGAAACAAGGCGGAGGGGAACCCGACTGAGGCAGAAAGGTAATCCCATCTGTGCGCTGACTCAGACAGGAACCGAGAGGCTAGCAAAGTGGTGTGTTTCCCATATGAGATCATGGATTGGCCACCAGCAGCTGCTACTAATGTTAGAACAGGGTTTTTCCCTGAAAGGGTCACAATTCCTCTCACTAGCAAAACAGGAACTGATCCTAACAGGAATATTATGTAATACCAGGGAACTGAGGAGATTGGGAAAAGCAGGATGAGGGGTAAGAAGAGCTACAGGATGACAGGATGAAGGTGGAGGCGGGGAATGGAAAAGCCACTCACAGGCCCTTAAAGGGACAAAGCCCAGGACAACTTCCTGCTGGCCTCACCCCTTCCAGCCAGTTCCTTCTTTCCCTCGATTACCAGACAACTTTTAGGCCATCAGAACATGACAAGGGAATAAAGAAAATCATCTCCTCCATAGTTAACAAGTAGAACTGAAGGGCTCCTAGGTAGAGAGAAGGAAAAGGGGCCAATGAGAGGGGGCGGCATACTGGACAAGCTGTCTTTCCTTGTAGAGAGAGCCACGGTCAAGGGAGGGAATACCGCCAATCACAGGCCCATAAGCAACACGCTTCACAGGCTTAGTGGCAGAGCTAAAAATCCTAGCTCCTAAAGAGACAAATGTGTGCATTTTTAAAAGGTTACAACATAGCATGTACATTATGATCCTGCTCTTGACACACCAGGAAACAGCAGACAGACACCAGTTCTACCACACCCACACGCCTCCACATGCCAGGGTTTTAATTATGGTCATCTCTAGGTGTCTGGATCATGGGTATTTTTTTCTTCATGCATATCTATAGATAATAATTTTTCTACGGTGAATATTTACTGCTTTTATAATAAAAAAGTCATCTGAAATGAAAAAAAACAAAAACAACTACCTATAAGCTGGAGGCACAGTGCTCTTCTTCCAGGATAATCACATTTGGGTCAGACTGCTGTTGTACCCAGGCTGCAGGTGCTGGCCTTTGTCGCTGAACTAATCACAGGAGGTGGCATTTCTCGGTTCCCTCTACCACTCCACACTCTTTCCCTCATCCTTTTCACTTCCAGAGAGTCCCAACACCTCTCTGAAGGTTCTTCCTCATTAAACCCCACCAGCATGTGTCACAGGGATTCTAACGAGGCCGAATGAAAAAGCCTTCCAACACATGGGGGTGACAGGACAAAGTGGCCAAGTAAGAATGAAGGGGGCTTATTGGGAAGACACGGCTCCAGGGGAAAGGGGAAGGGGCTTTGGCAGATGTGGATGAGTACACAAACAAGGATTTCACAGCATCAGGTGAAATGTGAAAAAAAAGTTGATAGAAAAGGCAATAAAACGATAGGCAAGTGAATGGACAGTGAGTGGGAAGGAAGTAAAGATATGACTGCATGGAAAGCCCTAAATGACACCAACATTTTGCTAGTTAATGTTTCCTACTAAACTGACCAGTATCCACAGATTTGCTCCTCCCTTGAGATTTTGTTCCAGTGACACACGCCATCATCTATTCTTGCAACTGCCCAAGCCAAGTCAGAGCCTCAGTGCTTCCACATCCACTTGGACCCAAGTCCTGGGACATCTACACTATCACCCGAATCTGTTCCTTTCTCTCCAGCTCTCTGTCACAGCGTTGGCTCAGGCTTCCCATGATTCTCTGGGCAATTCTCTAGAAAAACAGCCTCTTAACTGGATTGCCTAGTTAGTTCTGCCCCTTTCACCCTCATTCTTATTTTCTTATCTCCTGCAGCCAAAAGGATCTTGCTAAATTGCAAAAATAATCATGCCCCCTCTCCTAGGCTTCGGGTCTCTCAGTTGCTCCCAAATGCAGGCTGAGATTATGGTCTAAGCTCCTAGCATGTGTCTTAGTAGGGTTCTCTGGGACCACCCTGTTAGGCCCATCTCCAACACCTACCCCAAAAGTCAAAACTAATTTGTAACAAGACTTTCTTTTCTTTTGATAGCAAACTGCCCCTAGAGTATGTTATGTGAAGCCGAGTCTAAAGGTTCTCAACCCCTTTTAGTGAAGCACACATAACAAACACATATAGAGCATGCAAGGGTAAATGTATTGGTGGCAGCTGCAGGTGACCAGCCCAGGGAAGTCAGTTGTTCCAGGCCCCACCTGGCCACTTCCAGGGCTGAGGGAATCCATATCTCAGCACACCTGCAATCCATTCCTGGCACACTGGCTGCTAAACAGCCTCAGAAATAAAGCCAGCTGGTGAAACTTACCTGTCAAACTACCATTTGAATTTAGGCTTCAACACAAAGTTGGAAACATACTGTATTTCTTTAAAAGGACGTGTAGGGTATTTTTGTTTGCGGAGTCCCAGCCTCTCTGCCTTTGTGGCTACCCCCACTGCACTTAGGGAATCTCCTGGCTACATATGATTTTCTAGTAAGAGTCTGAGTTTGCAGCTAGAAGAAAGGCAAGAGTGGTGATGGCCTCTCTCTAGTCCCGGTCCAAGGCAAAAGGGCTTGGCACTGGCATGGGGTGCTGCTGGTGTACTTGCTGGGGACCTGGTGGAAATCCTCTTCTAGCCTGGCCACAAAGAATGTAGCTGTTGGAAGACCTGTGGCTCCCGGACAACCTCCTCCAATCTCAGTCTCTGCAGAGGTGCCCCTAACGCCATGCCTGGTGTGGTGAGAAACTCCCAGCTCCCCGTATGGCCGGGCCTCCCCTTCCTCCCCTCTAGCACCCAGGCCAAACAAGAGATACCACTGAAGCTTGTTTATATCAGACCACACTCTGAGTCTGAGTCTCTGGATAAGCCCAGTTATTAGAGACCTAGACGATCAGGCTCTAATTAGAGTTGTGCAGACCCTATAGAACATGGCTCACGCTTTGTCTCCTAACATCCTCCCTGGCACACTGAACCTCTCCTTGCTCTTCAGCTTCATGTTTGCACATGATGCTACTCGAGCTTGAAAAACTCTTCGCATCTCTTCCCTAACTAACCCATTTGTCCTTTATGGAAGGACACCTCCTCCTGGAAGATGAGAGCCCACCTGAGGGTTCCCATGGGGTCATGTGCCCATCTTCAGTACAACGGTTACCAAACTGCACTGAAATGATGGGCCATTTCTCTCCTCCATGGCACTGTGAGCTCCCTGGAGGGATGGACCATGACTTGTCTTCCAACCCACTGCTTTCATGGGTGCCTGACACACACACACAACAGATGCTCAAGACCAATTTATGGAATTAATGAATTAAATAAAGCAAATTTACAATAAAATAATTTTAGTGATTGAATTCATGAGAGATTTCCAAATGGCATGCCATCTGCAGACCAAAGGTACTCAGGTTTAATGATATTTTTTAATATCTTCAGAATAATAGTTGTATTGACAGGTGAATGGAATAGAAAACAAGAACTAATGAAAGGACAGGATTGCTTTAATTTGTGATATATGGCCCATAGAGTGCACGACTCTGAATTAGTAAAAAAGGTATTATATGTAGTGTGCGCATGCATAGTATGTGTATGTGTGTGTGTGTATACACACACATATATAGGGTGGGGGAAAAGTAGGTTTATGGTTGTGAGTAGACAAAACAGAGTTTATTTTTGTATTATTATTTATTAATGTATCATCCTATCTAATAAAAGAGAAGCATGGTAATTAGCCGTACGTCCGCTACCCTACCCGTTGGCTATCAGGGCAATATGCAAATTAACTGCCAGCCAAGATGGCGGCCGGCAGCCAGGCAGCTTGAAGCGAACTTGAGGTTTGCTTGCTTCAGTGATGGAGGACTCCAACGTTCCCCGCCTGTCGCTGCCAGCCTCTGAGCTTGCAGTTTGAAACATTGTTACAAATACAGAAGCTAAACAAAACCCCAGAAACCTGCTTTCAGCCAGCCGGGATCTCAGAGCTGGAGTTGAAACAGTGTTTCGATTATAGAACCCAAACAAACCAGATACCTGCTTTCAGCAGCCGAGGC
Source organism: Myotis myotis (assembly GCF_014108235.1). Classification (NCBI taxonomy): domain Eukaryota; kingdom Metazoa; phylum Chordata; class Mammalia; order Chiroptera; family Vespertilionidae; genus Myotis; species Myotis myotis. The sequence continues at coordinate 74,548,971 of NW_023416368.1, read as the reverse complement.
CTAAGAGCTGGAGCCAAGCCTCAGAGCTAAAGCTGGCCCAAAAGAAAAAAAGAAAAAAAGGAGCGGTTGGGAGCTTCAGTCACCCGCCAGCCTGAAAACAGCTCTCAGCCCCTCACCCAGACTAGCCAGGCACCCCAGTGGGGACCCCCACCCTGAAGGACGTGTGACCAGCTGCAAACAGCCATCATCCCCTCATCCAGGCTGGCCAGGCACCCCAGTGGGGACCCCCACCCTGATCCAGGACACCCTTCAGGGCAAACCAGCCGGCCCCCACCCGTGCACCAGGCCTCTACCCTATATAGTAAAAGGGTAATATGCCTCCCAGCACCGGGATCAGTGGAGCCGCGAGGTCCTCCCAGCACTGGGATCAGCGTGACAGGGGGCAGCGCCCAAACCCCCTGATCGCCCTGCGGCTCTGTGTGTGACAGGGGACGGGGCCACAACCTCCCTATCCGCCCTGCTCTGTTCGTGACAAGGGAAGGCGCCCCAACCCCCTGATCAGCCCTGCTCTGTGCCTGATACGGGGGAGCTCCCCAAACCCCTGATCGCCCTGCGGATCTGTGTGTGACAGGGTGCGGGCCCCCCCCCCCCCCCCCAGCCACGGGCCCTGCTCTGTGTGTAATGGGGTAGAGCCATAACCTCCCCATCGGCCCTGCCCTGAGTGTGACAGTGGCGGCACCCCAACCCCCTGATCGGTCCTGCTCTGTGGGTGATAGAGGGTGGCGCCCCAACCGCCCCCCACGGGCCCTGCTCTGCGTGTGACAGGGTAGAGCCTTAACCTCCCCATCGGCCCTGCCCTGAGTGTGACAGGGTGCAGCGCCCCAACCCCCTGATCCGCCCTGCTCTGTGTGTGACAGGGGGCGGTGCCCCAACTCCCCTATCGGCCCTACTCTGTGAGTGACAGGGGGGAGCTCCTCAACCCCCTGATGGGCCCTGCTCTGTGAGTGACAGGGGGCAGCGCCCCAACCCCCTGATTGGCCCTGCTCTGTGCGTGACAGGGGGTGGCGCCGCAACCTCCCCATTGACCCTGCCTTGAGTGTGACAGGGGGCGGTGCCCCAACCCCCCAATCGGCCCTACCCTGAGTGTGACTGAGAGTGGTATCGCAACCTCCTGATCCTCCCTGCTCTGTGCATGACAGGGCGCGGCGCCCCAACTCCCCAATCGGCCCTGCTCTGAGCCTGACCAGGGGCTGCACCTAGGGATTGGGCTGGGAGCGGGCCTAAGCCAGCAGATCGTTATCTCCCGTGGGGTCCCAGACTGCGAGAGGGCACAGGCCGGGCTGAGGGACCCCCCCTGCTCCCCCCGAGTGCACAAATTTTTGTGCACCAGGCCTCTAGTTTTCCATATAAACAAGTATAAACCTACTTTTGTCCCGCCCGAGATATATATATATATATATATATATATATATATATATATATAATGATATAGCTACAACCTATGTTAATTACTTATACCATAAGGTGCAGTTGTAATATATAATATGTGTGATTAAACAAAATAAACCATTTTATTATTTGAGACTCCCATTTACTGCCCATTTTAGATTACTGCTCAACCTTTTCTCCATTTAGGCAACTCTCATTCCTGTAGAACACTCACAGCCATGGCATGGTTCACACAGACTTTTTCCCACTTCCATGTCTTTGCCATGAACTTTAAAAGAATTTTTTTATCGATTGATTTTTGGAGGGAGGAACAGGGAGAGAGACGAGAGAGAGAAAAAGAGAGACAAAGAGAGAGAGAGAGAGATCAATTAGTTTTTCCACTTATTTATGCATTCATTGGTTGCTTCTCGTACGTACCCTGACCGAGGATTGAACCTGTAACTCTGGTGTATCAGGACGATACGCTAACCAACTGAGCTATCCAGGTAGGGCCATGCATTTGCCAAATCAGCTCCTCCAAGTATGTTTCTTACTACAGTACTCCAACCCTTGTCAACATCTATGGAGTGCCTACTATATGCCAATACTTTGCCAAGAGTGGAGACCTTGCCCTTGAGGAACTTCTAGAAGTGAGTAATCCCTGCCCTTAAATCTATATCTACTAATGTTTGTATTCCCTAAACAATTTTTTGTTGTTGTTGTTAATCCTCACCTGAGCATATTTTCCCATTGATTTTTTAGAGAGGGTAGAAGGGAGGGGGAGTGACAGAAAGAAAGAGAAACATAGATGTGAGAGAGACACATTGATTGGTTGCCTCACGCACGCGCCCTGACTGGGGCAGGAGATAGAGCCTGCAACAGAGGTATGTGTGCCCTTTACCAGAATTGAACCCTTCTGTCCATAGGCCGATGCTCTACCAATTGAGCCAAACTGGCCAGGGCTCCCTAAATGATTTTGATGAACATATTATTTATATAATCCTGTAGTAAAGGGTCTAAAAAAAAAAAATCTCAAACCAATTATTTATGGCACAAGAGTTCTCTAAGGGAAGAAGTGTTCCTGAGCTCAGTTTGTTTAAACCAGTGGTTCTCAACCTTCTGGCCCTTTAAATACAGTTCCTCATGTTGTGACTCAACCATAAATTTATTTTCGTTCCTACTTCATAACTGTAATGTTGCTACTGTTATGAATCGTAATGTAAATATATGATATGCAGGATGGTCTTAGGCGACCCCTGTGAAAGGGTCATTTGACCGCCAAAGGGGTCGCGACCCACAGGTTGAGAACCGCTGGTTTAAACGTTTTAAACTAAACAATTATTTTCCCACCGAAAAGCTTCAAATGAGCTAATGCTAAAGGAAGAACAAACATGTACAGTGGAATAAAGGCACTTGTTTTAAGTTTTACTATGAAAAGTCATTATTCTCAACAACCAAACAAAAAGGACTCTAATTTCAAAACTAAAAGTAGAGTGAGTTTACAAGTCACTTAGCCTCAGGGATCTCTATCAAAGCAGTAACTCGATTACAGTTAATGAATGTTGTAACAAATCATGATAATATGAGTCACAAGAATTTTGGCGTATTCCTTATTACCTATACAGATTTAACTTAAGATAAACTTAAAACAAATATTATTGCAATGAGTATCGATTAACAGATTCAAACAAGATGCAAAATAAGTCAATTGGGGTGTGTGAAGGTATGCTGCTCAGCATAGCTTTTATATAAGAGGACAACTACATGCAAAGGTTTAGGAGTGGTTCTTTAAATGTGAACATCAGATTGGCTAATTCCTTAGCAATTGTTTGTTATTAACAGACTCCTCGCTGATTTTTCTCTTCAAAAATGAGAATGTTATGGAAAGGCAATAAAGGGGATTTCTAGGAATGGGCTAGTAAGAACCAAAGGATTCATACTCACTCATTGGTAATTTAGCACCCATTAACATTTATCACTACACATTTGGTAGACCCTATAAACATCCACACAAACACTTGCTTTAACCTACAAAGAAAAACAACTTTTGTTTCTCACAAAAAGCAGCTTTATTATAAACAGCTACTAGAAGCCCGGTGCACAAAAATTTGTGCACTCGGGGGGGGGGGGGGGAGGAAGGGTCCCTCAGCCCGGCCTGTGCCCTCTTGCAGTCTGGGACCCCTCCGGAGATAACGACCTGCTGGCTTAGGCCTGTTCCCGGGTGGCAGAGGGCAGGCCCAATCCCTAGGTGCAGCCCCTGGTTGGGCTCAGAGCAGGGCTGAATGGGGAGTTGGGGCGCCGCCCCCTGTCATGCACAGAGCAGGGCGGATCAGGAGGTTGCGATGCCACCCCCAGTCACACTCAGGGTAGGGCCAATTGGGGGGTTGGGGCACCGCCCCGTCACACTCAGGGCAGGGTCGATGGGGAGGTTGTGGAGCCACCCCCAGTCACGCACAGAGCAGGGCCAATCAGGGGGTTGGGGCGCCACCCCCTGTCACTCACAGAGCAGGGTCGATAAGGGAGTTGGGGAGCTCCCCCCCCCCCCCCCGTCACGCACAGAGCAGGGCCCATCAGGGGGTTGAGGAGCTCCGCCCTGTCATTCACAGAGTAGGGCCGATAGGGGAGTTGGGGCACCGCCCCCTGTCACACACAGAGCAGGGCAGATCAGGGGGTTGGGGCGCCCCACCCTGTCACACTCAGAGCAGGGCCGATGGGGAGGTTATGGCTCTACCCCGTTATACACAGAACAGGGCCCATCGGGGGGGTTGGGGCGCCGCACCCTGTCACACACAGATCCGCAGGGCGATCAGGGGGTTGGGGAGCTCCCCCGTATCAGGCACAGAGCAGGGCTGATCAGGGGGTTGGGGCACCTTCCCCTGTCACGAACAGAGCAGGGCGGATAGGGAGGTTGTGGCCCCGTCCCCTGTCACACACAGAGCCGCAGAGTGATCAGGGGGTTTGGGCACTGCCCCCTGTCACGCTGATCCCTGTGCTGGGAGGACTCACGGCTCCACTGATCCCGGTGCTGGGAGGCATATTACCCTTTTACTATATAGGGTAGAGGCCTGGTGCACGGGTGGGGGCCGGCTGGTTTGCCCTGAAGGGTGTCCTGGATCAGGGTGGGGGTCCCCACTGGGGTGCCTGGCCAGCCTGGATGAGGGGATGATGGCTGTTTGCAGCTGGTCACACGTCCTTCAGGGTGGGGGTCCCCACTGGGGTGCCTGGCCAGTCTGGGTGAGGGGCTGAGGGCTGTTTTCAGGCTGGCGGGTGACTGAAGCTCCCAACCGCTCCTTTTTTTCTTTTTTTATTCTGGGCCAGCTTTAGCTCTGAGGCTTGGCTCCAGCTCTTAGGCCTCAGCTGCTGAAAGCAGGTATCTGGTTTGTTTGGGTTCTATAATCGAAACACTGTTTCAACTCCAGCTCTGAGATCCCGGCTGGCTGAAAGCAGGTTTCTGGGGTTTTGTTTAGCTTCTATATTTGTAACGATGTTTCAAACTGCAAGCTCAGAGGCCGGCAGCGGCAGGCGGGGAACGTTGGTTTCCTCCGTCACTGAAGCAAGCAAGCCTCATGTTCCCTTCAAGCTGCCTGGCTGCCGGCCGCCATCTTGGCTGGCAGTTAATTTGCATATTGCCCTGATAGCCAATGGGTAGGGTAGCGGACGTACGGCTAATTACCATGTTTCTCTTTTATTAGATAGGATTTGTTTAAGGCTGAAACAATATTACAAAGTATAGAGGTTATTATTTCTCAATGTGTGAGAAGAAAATCTATGCCTCCAGTGAGACTTTTGGGATTGGAAACTAAAATCTTAGTGCAGAAATATGTTTAAGATGGCATTTTGTTTTTAGTGACATCATAGACAAAAAGTGTTCTTCCCAGGAACAGAAGCCCATTTATCTATTGTATTTATTCAGGGCAAGCTTCCCTGGCCATGTCAGATTGGGACATTTAACATTATTGAAGAAGAGAAACCGTGATAAAGGAGGTGGAGGTTAGAAATGAACACAACACACATTTCCAAATATTTAAAAAGAAGGTAAATATTATGCCCATCTATATAGTGACTGGCTATTCATTTAGAAAACCAGAAAATAAAATTCAAAAGCTTCTTGACTTTATAAGTGCAAAATTCTAACCATTTACTTAACAACAACAAAAATCACTTGGGCTGGATGAAAGTGCTAATATCAAAGTAAGAAAATTCACCAAGCCTACATGATAAGGGTTATCTAACCTCCACTTTGGCCAAGTAAGTTCACAGAATTTCTCTGAGCTGGCTATGGACCAAGGAACTGGCTCACTCCCATGCTGTCTTTCTTAGCTGCCATAATCAATAGAGCAGAAAGGGTCCTTTCTAAAGGTGCCAACAAAAATTTTAAACAATCAATGTCACCTAAATTAAAAAAGAAAGATTTTACCTTGTAACTTTGTGACTTACTTGATAGTCACTACTTAAAAGAGAAAAAAATCAAGACTCTCAACCCATACTATATTACTTAAATAGGTAAACTTAAAATTCAAGTAATGCCACACTTTAAAATTAAAATCTACTCTGGGGTAGGTAATTCCAAATATTATGATAGTTACCCCAAAACAACAAAAAGGCCCTTATTCACAAACATCATTTGAATCTTTTTCATGCTGCCTAAGCACCCTTCCCTTTCAATTGAACACAAGAAAATGGTAGGACTGCTTAAGTACTCAAGACGATTTAAGTAAAACTATTGCCCTCACAGAAGAAAGGTAAAGGTATTTCATAAAGGGACTTGGTTGATGACTTTGGATGCCAAGTGTTGAAAGAGCTTAGAGGTTTGGAGAGCTAATGGGCTCTAATGAGAATAGGACAAATTTCTGGGGTTGCAGATATTGGGAAGAAAAGCACATCCGTAATTGCTGAATGCATGGACGTAGCTTGTTTGCTCAGATAAGAAAGGCTTCTAGGGAACTGTGGGCAAAAACCAGGCAGCAGGACAGCCTGGGGTGGAGAGCTCCCATCTGAAGTCAAAGACCCCAGGCAGGTGGGAGCACAAGTGTCCCCTGGGCCAAATGGAGCTTACAGGAATTTTGCTTTGTTTCACTTCAACCAGAAGAGAGATCTGTGAGAACCTGCTGAGTTATATCTTTTTTTACCTTGTATTTCAGTCTCCATCATAATATTCACTTGAGCATCAGATCGCGTTTCAGAGAGTAGGATGGAAAAAGGAATGACAATAATCACCTATTATATTGATGACCCAGCTGGTTAGGCATGCCTTCCGCATTACTGTTCTATTTGTTTAGTTTTATTATGGTAATGTATTTTCCTTAAAACATAAAATTTTTAGGACCCAGGAAGTCCTAGAAACTAGCTTGTTGACTTAAGATGGGTCCAGTCAAGTAAGTAACAAGCTTTGGAGATGTATCATGTCCTTTACCACATAAATGGCTCTAAGAAGGATGCAGTAAACAAAACAAAAAAACTTGTGTTAGATTATGTTTAATCTGGTGTTTCCCAAATGTATTTGAACATAAGCATGTGACATGACAACCATCAGCCCCCTCCCCTCCTCTTTTCCCCAACATCTATAACACCACCCATCATTCCAGGGAATACCTTTTGGAAAACACTGCCCTACAGCAATGCTGACAGTAAGAACCAACCAGAAGAAGCAGTACCACAGCTTGAACTGAAGCTGATCCAGTCCCTGTCTCCCTGACCCCAGCACAGCTCCACTCCAGCAATCTGCAGTATAATAAAGCAGTATGGCAGCAAGAATGATGCAGAGTTGAAGTCAAAAGACCTGGTTTTCTAGCACAGGTGGTGACACTTACTGGTTTGAATCTTCAAGTTACTTCAACCTCTCTGAATCTCCCTCTTTTGATACTCACCTTGCCTACCTCTCAAGTTTGGAGTGTCTAATAACCTAGAATGAAACAATGTTGAGACTCTACTCTCTAAAAGCTCCATAAAAATAAGGGATTATTATTGTTGCTGAACCACTTCCTGTATAACAGAAAGCTCATTTCAGTAAAAACCTGCATTGAGCTCAAACCTGCCAAGTAGAGCTTGGACCAGTCAACAGTGGTGCTCTACTAATTTCAATTACAGTTTTGAACACATGGTTATAGAAGGCAATATAGTTGTTAAGACAAAAACAAAACTTCCTAAAGACAAAAGGGTCTAAATCATATCTATTTCTAATTTGGGTTGTATTAATGAACAATTATTTTATTCAATATAAAAAGAGAACCTATGAATCAAAGATTTAAAAAAAAATTAAGCCTGGGACCAATGACACCTAAATTCACTTTTATTTTTAGTGCATCATCTTGACAAAAAGCTTCCAAACCATCTTTTGGTATTTTATAATAATTTAAATGGTGGACAAAAACAACCCTGTTAGCATACTTTGTTACAGAAAAATATTCATAATTTCTTTAGACATTAGGTAATTAGGAAATGGTACAACAGCAACAAATATCCTTTCAGTTTCTGAGGGAGAGAAGAAATCCTCATTAATACATCAATGTCAGAAAAATCTGTCTTCCTACTACTGCATGAAGGTATAGAGTTCTAAATAATGAGTTAAGTCAAAACAATAACTGCTACTTTACTTAAAATAAAAGCAAGCATTTTTATGTAGAAGAAATGTAAAGTATTTACCTTGATTTTTTCAGAACTAAGAGCTACACTGGAAACAAAAAATAGACGGTGAGATAGAGTCCATTCTGGATTTGTCCTATCAACAGATGTGCTTCTGAGGTGACCATATAACATAAGTAGGTTTTCTTTGAATAAACTGGTCAGCCAAACTTTTGGAAAACTTAACTGAACTTCTCCCAGAATACATCTGACTTGGGTAAAGCATGTTAAGTGCCCACTAAAGTGTGGGCATGCCTATGCTGTTGAAATATTGAGCAAGCACAATTCTAAGCCTCAAAGAGTTATTCAGTTGCCTTTCACACCCTCCCAAATCTATTTGCCTTAAACATAACTGAAAACAACTCAGAATGAGGTAATGTGGCTGTATATTACTTTACCAATTTTTAACTAGCACATTAAAAAAGTAAATATGAAGACATACTTTCCCTTAATATAGAAGAAAACCTAAAATGGAAATTACTAAAGAAGAGAAAAAATATAATTTCTTGTTGTCAGTCAAGTTTGCAATTAGCACTCCTGATTAAAAAAAGTCAATCAGGAAATTCAAAATTGTATTGGTGGGTATTTAGGCAAAGTAATCTGATTAAACTGAAATTCTTCCATATCTTTATCAATTGTTTTTGTAATTTACTCAAAAGGGAAAAGCCACTCACCCTTTTTAACTTCAGAAGAGGTAAATTCTTATGAGCCTAACTAGAGGCCTGATGCACGAAATTCATCCACTCAGGGAGGAGGTGGGGGGGAGGGTGTCCCTCTCAGCCTGGCCTGCACCCTCTCCCAGTCCAGGAGCCCTCAGGGGACGTCCAACTGCCGGCTGTCAGACATCCTTAGCACTGCCGCAGAGGTGGGAGAGGCTCCCGCCACCGCCACTGCGCTTGCCAGCCATGAGCCCAGCTTCTGGCTGAGCGGCACTCCCCCTGTGGGAGTGCACTGACCACTAGGGGGCAGCTCCTGCATTGAGCATTTGCCCCCTAGTGGTCAGTGTGCATCATAGCGACCAGTCATTCTGCCGTTTGGTCAATTTGCATATTAGCCTTTTATTATATAGGAGGATATAGGATGGCCTAGTCAGTGTTTCTAAAACTGTATATCACAGTTACCTGAAGGCTTGTTAAAAACAACTATTTCTAGCCCAGCGGCTTGGCCTAGTGGTTGAGCATCAACCTATGAACCAGGTCATGGTTCAATTCCTGATCAGGCCACATGTCTGGGTTTCGGGCTGGATTCCTAGTATGGGGCATGCAGGAGGCAGCTGATCAATGATTCTCTCTCATCATTGATATTTCTATCTCTTTCTCCCTCTCCCTTTGTCTCTGAAATAAATAAAAATATATTTAAAAAATAAATAAAACAAAAAACCAACCAAACACAAAAACACCTACTTCTAGAGTCCACCTGGAATCTAAGATAAGTATTTTTAACAAGCTCACCAGGTGACTCTGCTGCTTGAAAAGAACTGGGGCTGAGAACTGCAGGCAGTGAATAAATTCCTGCTCAGTAGCTCCTCCTAGTGTCAGCTTTTCAGAAATTACTCAGTTTTACCAAATTTGCACAATAATCAATTCTTCTAGAACAGTGGTTCTCAACCTTCCTAATGCTGCGACCCTTTAATACAGTTCCTCATGTTGTGGTGACCCCCAATTTCATTGTTACAAATTGAACATAATTAAAGCATAGTGATTAATCACAAAAACAATATGTAATTATATATGTGTTTTCCGATGGTCTTAAGCAACCCCTGTGAAAGGGTCGTTCAACCCCCAAAAGGGTCTCAACCCACAGGTTGAGAACCACTGTTCTAGAACAACCATCATCACCCAAATCTTCAGTACAGTGGTCAGAGAAAAGGCTATCTGCTTGCTCTGATGGGAAAAACCCTTCCCCTCTTCTTAGCTATGTGGTTAGGTTAATTATTATGTTTGAGTTACATATTTTGCCTACCCATTTTCTGCTCTCTCTCATTAAAAGTCCCTTTTGTCACATGAATTATACCAAAACACACTTTTACAGAAAAGAAATGAGAGATGAGGAGCCTTCCAACTTTCTTACAAAATTGATAAACATAGCATGAAATTTTAAAATTTCAATAAAATACAACATTTAGAGAAAGGTCTTCTATTTAAAAAAATTTTTTATTTCAGTGCATTTGGAATTTACTCTACTATATTTGCACAGAAGACAAAAGCTACAGAAAATGGTAGGCTCAGCTAAGTATATGGTAAACTTGCACTCACGTTTTATACTTTTAACTATATTTGAACAGAATATCAATGAATGATAGTCTTAGTAAAACTGACAAGACTTTAAAAGGTGTGTTCATGCCTGAAGTGTTTTGATGTGGTTGCTTTTACATTACAAGATGAATAGTCCCCTCCAGGCCCCAGAGGCCTGTCGGAGATGATGAACAGACAGGTCTGCTTCTATTTTATTTTCTCCAACTTGGCTCTCATTCACTGTACTTTGCCTTCTACAGTGGCCATAAAGAGACCCCAGTTCATTCCCTCCACCTTTGGTAGGGTCTGAAATGTGCGAGTGGCCTAACCTGGAGCAGCATGCAGGGAACAGCACAGCCACTTGGGCCAAAGCCCAATGGGTACCAACCCCACAGCTGTCTAAGACAAACCAATGCTTCGCTCTCGGCTGGGGTGCAGTGGACAAAACATGGCATCTGAGTGAGGGGCATGGCACATGAGCAAGCAGCCCTGGGCTGCAAGATAAGAGTAAGCTGTCAGGGAGTCAGAGATCAGCGTTTAAGGATTATGGACTTGAACCTGGATCTGAGGAATTTTCCCACCTTAGGGTGATTTCCAACGAAGCTGAATAGGGAGCGTGTCCTAGGTTAGTCCTTGCTGGACTATTTGTCAGTAGCTGCCTCCGAAGGTTCAGAAAGGTTAAAGTCCTACCTGAGGACCATTTTTACATTTGTAATTTCTGTTCTTTAAAATGTTTGTCCTTCTTGGTTTTGGTTTAAATTACATTTTTTTAATCTACACTGTCACTCTCATTAGGGCTTATTCGACACTGAATGTGTTTAATTGCACCTGTCCAATTCAAGGGTGATCCTGTTGCTAAACTGCACTGATGCAATCAGATGTTAGTGCAGGGTTTTATACAATGTCAGTGATAATTATTTTGTGGTTCTTTTACTGTAAGTGCTGTTATGACTAAATTGGGTTTCTCGAGGTCATGGTTAACTAAAACAAAACAATGGAGTTTATCTACATGATCTGATTGAGGATAAAGTACAAATTCTTAATGTTACACCAGCCTAAAAAAAAAAAAAAAAAAGTCTATCACTCTCCTCTCTTTGCTTTTCCATAACCTTCAACCAAAGCACCTGACCCAGGGCACTTACTGCAGAGCCCACGTAACTAAGTATGTGGACAACAAGTCTGGACCAACTCTCCTTTCTGCACAAGCAGACTCTAAGGCACATAAGATAGTCACCAACTTGCTAGATCTTTGGCATAGGTCTCTTCAGATCTACATTTATTATCACAAGCTCAGCAAGACAGAAACGAAAAATATTTTATGTACATACTGCTACTGAAAAATGGAATCCTAGAATATATAAAACTTTAAGTGAATTCTCCCTGGTACAACATCATACCTCATCCTGAAAAGAGAGAAAGTGGGAATAAAGAAAGAAATGGGATGGATTTCCATTGATGTCTTGCATAATTGCACCTCAAACTCTATTTCTCATATATATTGAAGTAAGAAAAATGAATATGATCTAAGTATTTGCTTATACTAACTCCCTAACATCTCAAAGATCATGAGACTCTTTACACTTGCTCTATGTCTTAAGGAATCTGAAAGTGCTTTCACACACCTTTCTTCACCCATATTTTCCAGATGAGGAGGTATTGTCAGGTAAGTGGTATGGTGCCTTCATCCAGAAGTTAAAGATTGGAATTCTCTCAGCCCAGCCCTGTGGTGGTTAAGCTCAACCTCTATGGATCTCTAGTTTCCTTTTCTGGAGAGGAAGTCAAGAACTAGATGGTCTCTTTCAGCTCTAAAATTTTATAACTTTCCCAAAGTCACACAGAGAGTTAAGTGACAGAACTGGGACTTGTTCCTAAGTTTTGACTTTTAAAACAATTACTATTCACTGAACTATGCCAAACCACTTCTAATAGAACAGAACTGCTATTATCATTCCAGCCTCTGAGTCCTGGATGCTTTGAGCTTGTGATCAGTATTTCAATAAACCTAACTACTAGATGAACAAGTTTGCCTAAAAGATAAAGGCACTTATATTAATGACCACAGAGATCGTCATAGGCCCCTGAGAGACTCTGTTGGTACCAGACTGGAGGTGGTAAAGAAAACATCATCGTATCATGCACAAGAGCCACTGAAATGTGGCCAGCTTATAGTACTGTTCCTCCAATGTGAAAGGAAAGTAAAAGATATACTATATGCCTTAAGAGTCATGACTGTGTCCTACAGGTAAATTAAAAAATATACAGTGAAGATTTAAAAAAAGAACCCAAAGACTTCAAATAAATCTATATATATAGAAGGCTAATAGGCTAAGTGTCCCTCTGCCTGTCTAACTGGTTGCTATGACACACACTGACCACCAGGGGACAGATGCTCAACACAGGAACTGCCAAGCTGCAGTGACTTGGCAGCGGCGGTTTTCAGGTGACACACCCCAAAACCAGAGAGGAGGGAGTTCGATTTCTCGTGGGTCTGGGGGGTGAGGAACTTTCATAAAGATGCTACTATAATGCAGGCTCCCAGGGGCAGTGATTTTTGTCTGTTTAGTTCACGGCTACATCACTAGTGCCGAGAACAGTTCCTGGCACAGAGGCATTTAGTAAAAAATCTGCTCCATCAAAAAACTATTAGACTTAATAAATGAATTGGGCAATGTGCAGGATACAAAATTAACGCCAAGAAATCTATGGCATTTCAATACACCAATAGTGAACTTACAGAAAGAGAGATTAAAAAAGCAATCCCATTTACCATCACACCAAAAAAATTAAGATACCTAGGAATAAACTTAACTAAAGAGGCAAAAGACCTCTACTAGAAAACTACAGGACATTGAAAAAAAGATAGAAGAAGACATAAACAGATGGAAAAACATACCATGTTCATGGATTCGTAGAATCAACATCATTAAAATGTCCATACTACCCAAAGCAATCTATATATTCAATGCACTTCCCATTAAAATACCAATGGCATATTTCACAGACCTAGAACGAACTCTCCAAAAATTCATTTGGAATAAAAAAAGACCCCAAATAGCTGCAGCAATCCTTAGAAAGAAGAACCAAGTAGGTGGGATCTCAATACCAGATATCAAGCTGTATTACAAAGCCACTATTCTCAAAACTGCCTGGTACTGGCACAAGAACAGACATAGATCAATGGAATAGAATAGAGAGCCCAGAAATCGGCCTAAACCAATATGCTCAATTAATATTTGACAAAGGAGACAAGAACATACAATGGAGTCAAGACAGTCTCTTCAATAAATGGTGTTGGGAAAATTGGACAGATACATGCAAGAAAATGAAACTAGACCACCAACTTACACTATACACAAAAATAAACTCAAAATGGATAAAGGACTTAAATGTACAACGGGAAACCATAAAAATTCTAGAAGAATCCAAAGGCAACAAAATCACAGACATATGCTGAAGCAATTTCTTCACTGATACAGCTCCTAGGGCATTGGAAACTAAAGAGAAAATAAACAAATGGGACTACATCAAAATAAAAAGCTTCTGCACAGCAAAAGAAACCATCAACAAAACAACAAGAAAGCCCATTGCACGGGAGAACATATTTGCCAATGTTATCACCAAAAAGGGTTTAATCTCCAACATTTACAGGGAACTCATACAACTTAACAAAAGGAAGATAAACAATCCAATCAAAAAATGGGCAAAGGACCTAAATAGACACTTTTCAAAAGAGGACATTCAGAAAGCCAAGAGACATATGAAAACATACTCAAAGTCACTAATCATCTGAGAAATGCAAATCAAAACAACAACGAGGTACCATCTCACACCTGTCAGAATGGCTATCATCAACAAATCAACAAATGACAAGTGCTGGAGAGAATGTGGAGAAAAAGGAACATTCGTGCACTGCTGGTGGGAATGCAGGCTGGTATAGCCACTATGGAAGACAGTATGGAGTTTCCTCAAAAAGTTAAAAATGGAACTCCCATTTGACCTTGTGATCCCACTTCTAGGAATATATCCCAAGAAACCAGAAACACCAATCAGAAAGGATATATGCACCCCTATGCTCATAGCAGCACAATTTACCATAGCTAAGATCTGGAAACAGCCTAAGTGCCCATCAGCAGATGAATGGATTAGAAAACTGTGGTACATCTACAAGATGGAATACTATGCTGCTGTACAAAAGAAGGAATTCTTACCACTTGCAACAGCATGAATGAAACTGGAGAGCATTATGCTAAGTGAAATAAGCCAGTCAATGAAAGAAAATACCACATGATCTCACTCATTTATCGATAATTAAGACCATTATAAACGGATGACAAAAATAGATACAGAGGCAGAGCAACATTGAACAGACTGTTGACACTACAGCGGGAAGGCCGGGGAGGGTTGTGGGGGTGGTTAAGAGATCAACTGAAGGACTTGTATGCATGCATATAAGCATAACCAATGGACACAAGACACTGCGGGGTATGGGAGGCTAGGAGAAGTTCAAGGGCAGAAAAAAAAAAAAAGGAGACATATATAATACTCTTTGTAATACTTTAAGCAATAAAACAATTAAAATAAAGAGTTACAGAATAGGAAAAAAAATCTGCTGAATACATGAATAAGCCAAGACTTTTTTTTAAATCAATGTTTGTTTGTTTGATTGGACAACTGTGCATTCCTTCTCTTCCTTCCTCAATGGAGGGAAGCAGGATTTGAGCTGCACTGGAAAGACTCAGACAGCAAGAGTGGATGAGGTGAGGGCAGTGAAAGTGGAGGCAATGTTGTGGGGAAACAAAACTGTGAGACAAAGGATGTCTGGAGTGAGTGAGGCACTCCTGGTGGATATTTGTATTATGGATCAGTGGCAGGAGCGTCGGGAACCGAGGTCAGGGGGAGGTGGTGAGAGTCCAGTACACTGGGCTAAAGAAGTATGCATTTGTTAAACGTAGGGGACTACTGAAGGAGGGCAGAATACTAGGAGGGTGTTTGAGAAAGTACATAATAATAGGACGTTCTTTAAAAAGGTGGGGGGGAACAGGAGTCAGGAAGATCAGTTAGGAGAGTAATTCAGGGGTAATGACAATTGGCAGTAACAATGATCAGGATATTGGTAAAAATGGAAAAGCAGGATGAATGCTGTAGATATTAAAAATATAAAATCAATAGGAGTTGGTGATAGTCTGACTGGATAAGACAGTCAAAGGAAAGAAAATTTAAAGATCATAGTCAAGTTCATTATCCAACTACGCTGGGTAAATAAGATACACAATGAGGAAAAGGTTGCTTAATGCTGTTACTCTTTCTCCCTACTACTCTGGGTATGGTTTAATCAACTCATCATCATTCTCACAGAAAGTGAGCCCACCAACACTTCAATCTGAAACTCAGGACCAAAGAGGTTAAGGCTTGGCTCAAGGCCAAAAAAGTAGTTAGTTACCAATCGATCTAAGACTGAAATGGAGATACGTATTTCTGCCACTCAGTAAATTATTCTTCCCACTTCAACATCATAACTAGTTTCCACTGATCTTTCCCAACAGTGCAATAATAATGTCTAAGAAAGGCAAACCTGCAGTAGGTGAGGCCTGTCTCTCCTGGCAGAGCACCTTGCATTGTTTCTACGGGAGGGGAAAATGGGAGCCAGGAGCAAGACATATGACCTACGGCCTTCTGCAATGGGTGCTGGGAGAAAATCAGCAACAGATGAAGCTTGCTGGCTAGAGGAATCACACCCAAAAGGCTTCCTTATCAGGGTAATAACAACAATGCAATTCTGTAGGCTCAGAGCATTTTCTGCAATCCACTCACATATTTCTATAGGATAAATTAAGAATTGCATAATTTCCATGATATTTTAGACAACTGAGGCACTTGGCAAATTACTTGTGCTTAACTCCTAGAAAGAATATATAGGGCTAAGGGAAAGAATAATGACAAATAAGTTCCACCTCCCTCACGTAAAGGGGGGGCTTTTCAGTCTTATTCAGGCTCATGTTCCAGGGATGTGTGTAGGAAATAGTCATGAGGAGGCAGAGGGGAAAGGAAAAATATGTGTGTAGAAGGGGAGATCCACTAGAGCTCATTTAAAATTCAGATGATTTCTAGGACAATCCTGTATAAATACACCTTATAAGGAAGTAAACTGGGCAAATTTTTGTATGTTTTTTGTTTAAAATGGAAATAATGCTAGGGACAGAATTGGAAAACAACAGCTCTCCGCACCTCCAAGATTTCTGAAATAAAATAGTTTACACTGTGTAATTGATGGACGGAAAAGGGGATTGTTAAATTTTCAAACAAATTGTTCCTCCGACATGAAAGGATTTTATCTTAGTGTTCCATCTAAAATTAAAATTCATGAGGAGACAACAGGGTTATCTCTGGAAAGACTGAACTTGAGAGGCTCTGCTGGGTAAGACCTCAGTTGCAGCTGGAGGGCAGGCTGGGATGCTGCCTGAGAATAAGGAAGCCAGAACAGGCCAGGATATATGTGTAAGGTCCTCCCCACCCCACCCCTTACCAGAATCTAGGCCATGTTCCCCAAGCAAGAGTGTCTTTTTGGGGAAACTGAACCCCACTGAAGAACAGACCTACAAGTTCTGACATCTGGAGTGTGACCCAAGGAAAGGCCAACTCACCATGAACATGCTACAGCAAAACTCACCAGATGAGCTGTGCTGCCGATGCAAACAGCTTCCAATCAGCTGTTCATTGATTGACTCTTAAATCCCAAAGAAAAAAGGAGCTCAGAGGAAAAAGACAGAAAACAATTTGTAAATCTCATATCATAATGCATTCAGAGACAAAGAAATATATTGTATTCATAAAACAAGAACAAAATGCTATTTTAAAATATACAGGAACAATTAGATGATGAGAAATGGCTCTTGGAAATTAAAAATATGAGAGCAAAATAAAAAATTTTAATAGAAAGTTTAGAAGATAAACTCAAGAAAATTTCCCCCAAAGCAAAACAAAGATACAGGAAAATAGAAGAAAATATTTTAAAGATCTATGAATAATCCAAGAAGTCTACCATGTAACTACTTTCTTTCAGAGAAAACAGAGGTGGAAAAATTATCAAAGAACGAATAAAAGGTAATTTTCCAGAACTGACGAAAGGACATAAATCTTCACATCAGAAGGCCTATCAAGTGTCTGGTGAATAAAAACCCATCCAACTCACATTTCCATAAGATTTTAGAAATTCAAAGATAAAAAGATCCTAAAAAATCCTGAAGATAAGACAAAGAAAACAGATATGTATAAAGGATCAAAGAATAGCAACAACCGGTATCAGAAGACTCTAGAGCAGCGGTTCTCAACCTGTGGGTCGCGACCCCTTTGGCGGTCGAACAACCCTTTCACAGGGGTCGCCTAAGACCATCCTGTATATCAGATATTTACATTATGACTCATAACAGTAGCAACATTACAGTTATGAAGTGGCAATGAAAATAATTTTATGGTTGAGTTGCAACATGAGGAACTGTATTTAAAGGGCCAGAAGGTTGAGAACCACTGCACTAGAGTAATATCTTCAAAATTCTAAAAGAAAATAATTTCCAACCCAGAATTCCTTACCCACACAGTCTACCATGATATTAGGATAGAGATTTCAGACCTGCACCACTTCTCAGAAAGCTGCTGAAGATGTGAAGGGAGGTAGGATTCAGGACAGAGGAGGTAACAGGAGCAGGTGGAGGACAGTGTCTAGGAGGCTGGAGTGGAGCAAACCAAACAGCCAGTCCAGGGTGAGCAGGAAGAAGGGGGTCCTAGGAGCGTGCTCTCGTGGGGAAAGGCTGATGAGACAGAGTATCCGATATGTTTGACACTGCAGAAAGTTTTATATTGAGGCTAGTAGAGGAAATGGGGAAAATTACATAGATACAACTTTTGTTCCTCACCAGAAAACAATACAAACTTATAGAAGGAAATGTAATTACAGTACATTACTTGGCTTAACAGTAAATGGTATTTACATAGTCATAATAATATAAACACCAAATACCAGATTAACTAATAATTGTAATATATCAGCATTTGGAGTGGCAAAAGACCTAAATCCTAATCTCCCAAAATAGAAGTGGAGAAAACGTTAAAAATGAGC
This sequence comes from Myotis myotis, assembly GCF_014108235.1. NCBI lineage: Eukaryota > Metazoa > Chordata > Mammalia > Chiroptera > Vespertilionidae > Myotis > Myotis myotis. The sequence goes on along the minus strand of NW_023416368.1, from coordinate 74,530,635 downwards.
ACATCAAGAAAGTCAATGTAAGATAGTGAAATAAGTCAAAGAGAAAAAGTTAAGGACCATATGATTTCACTCATATGTGGGCTATAAAACTGAAAGCAACAAATTAATAAATAAGAAAAACAAACAAAAACTCAAAGATACAGACGACAGTATGGTGGTTATCAGAGAGGGATGGATAGTAAAAGGTAAAGGAGGTCAGAAATATAGTGGCAGAAGATAATTTGACTTTGTGTGGTGGGCACAAATGTAATATAGAGATGATATATCATAGAACTGTATACTTGAAACCTATATAATCTTATTAACCAATGTCATCCCAATAAATTTAACTTTAAAAGGAAAATTAATAAAGATAAATATGTAATTTAAAAAGAACTGGCAGTGCTGTAGGAAGCAGGCTTGGGAAGTGAAGAAGTGAGGGGCATAACTGAAGAATGCCATTTTTCGTGTTGTTTAGTGCAGCTCAATTTTAAAAACCTATGTGCATTTATTACTTTGATTAAAAATTAATAATGAATATTTAAAAAGTAATCAGTCCTGGCTGGTGTTGTTCAGTGGTTAAGAGGGTTGGCTCATATACCAAAGGGTCACAGGTTCAATTCCTTGTCAAGGGCACATATCTGGGTTGCAGGTTCCATCCCTGGCCCTGGTTGGGTGCATGCAGGAGGCAACCAATCGATGTGTCTCTCTCACATCTCTCTCTCTCTCTCTCTCTCTCTCTCTCTCTCTCTCTCTCTCTCTCTCTCTCTCTCCTTTCCTCTTGCCCTCCCAAGCACTCTCTCTGGAGATCAATGGAAAAAATATCCTCGGGTGAGGATTAACAAAAACAAACAAACAAACAAACAACAACAACTATATATATATGTATATATATAC